>NW_026061901.1:668483-1336966 GCF_023897955.1 Schistocerca gregaria
GGCAGAACAACTGAGAGAAAATTTGGAATACATTTCACATCAATTTTCTCAGCAAGTTATAGTCTTAGGTAGAGATTTCAATTTACCAGATATAGACTGGGACACTCAGATGTTTAGGATGGGTCGTAGGGACAGAGCATCGAGTGACATTATACTGAGTGCGCTATCCGAAAATTACCTCGAGCAATTAAACAGAGAACCGACTCGTGGAGATAACATCTTGGACCTACTGATAACAAACAGACCCGAACTTTTCGACTCTGTATGTGCAGAACAGGGAATCAGTGATCATAAGGCTGTTGCAACATCCCTGAATATGGAAGTTAATAGGAATATAAAAAGAGGGAGGAAGGTTTACGTGTTTAGCAAGAGTAATAGAAGGCAGATTTCAGTCTACCTAACAGATCAAAACGAAAATTTCTGTTCTGACACTGACAATGTTGCGTATTTATGGAAAAAGTTCAAGGAAATCGTAAAATGCGTTTTAGACAGGTACGTGTAGAGTAAAACTTGGACCTACTGATAACAAACAGACCCGAACTTTTCGACTCTGTATGTGCAGAACAGGGAATCAGTGATCATAAGGCTGTTGCAACATCCCTGAATATGGAAGTTAATAGGAATATAAAAAGAGGGAGGAAGGTTTACGTGTTGAGCAAGAGTAATAGAAGGCAGATTTCAGTCTACCTAACAGATCAAAACGAAAATTTCTGTTCTGACACTGACAATGTTGCGTATTTATGGAAAAAGTTCAAGGCAATCGTAAAATGCGTTTTAGACAGGTACGTGTAGAGTAAAACTGTGAGGGACGGGATAAACCCACCGTGGTTCAACAACAAAGTTAGGAAACTACTGCGAAAGCAAAGACAGCTTCACTCCAAGTATAAACGCAGCCAAAACCTCTCAGACAAACAGAAGCTAAACGATGTCAAAGTTAGCGTAAGGAGGGCTATGCGTGAAGCGTTCAGTGAATTCGAAAGTAAAATTCTATGTACCGACTTGACAGAATATCCTAGAAAGTTCTGGTCTCACGTTAAATCAGTAAGTGGTTGGAAACAGCATGTCCAGACACTCCGGGGTGATGATGGCATTGAAACAGAGGATGACAGGCGTAAAGCTGAAATACTAAACACCTTTTTCCAAAGATGTTTCATAGAGGAAGACCGCACTGCAGTTCCTTCTCTAAATCCTAGCACAAACGAGAAAATGGCTGACATCGAAATAAGTGTCCAAGGAGTAGAAAAGCAACTGGAATCACTCAACAGAGGAAAGTCCACTGGACCTGACGGGGTACCAATTCGATTCTACACAGTACGAGAAAGAACTTGCCCTCCCTTCTAACAGCCGTGTACCGCCAGTCTCTAGGGGAACGGAAGGCTCCAAATGATTGGAAAAGAGCACAGGTAGTCCGAGTCTTCAAGAAGGGTCGTAGAGCAGATGCGCAAAACTATAGACCTATATCTCTGACGTCGATCTGTTGTAGAATTTTAGAACATGTTTTTTGCTCGAGTATCATGTAGTTTTTGGAAACACAGAATCTACTCTGTAGGAATCAACACGGATTCCGGAAACATCCATCGTGTGAGACCCAACTCACTTTATTTGTTCATGAGACCCAGAAAATATTAGATACAGGCTCCCAGGTAGATGCTATTTTTCTCGACTTCCGGAAGGCGTTAGATTCAGTTCCGCACTGTCGCCTGATAAGTAAAGTAAGAGCCCACGGAATATCAGACCAGCTCTGTGGCTGGATTGAAGAGTTTTAACAAACAGAACACAGCATGTTGTTATCACTGGAGAGACGTCTACAGACGTTAAAATAATCTCTGGCGTGCCACAGGGGAGTGTTATGGGACCATTACTTTTCACAATATATATAAATGAGGTAGTAGATAGTGTCGGAAGTTCCATGCGGTTTTTCGCGGATGATTCTGTAGCATACACATAAGTTGCAGCATTAGAAAATTGTAGCGAAATGCCGGAAGATCTGCAGCGGATAGGCCCTTGGTGCAGGGAGTGGCAACTGACCCTTAACGTATACAAATGTAATGTATTGCGAATACATAGAAAGAAGGATCCTTTATTGTATGATTATATGATAGCGGATCAAACACTGGTATCAGTTACTTCTGTAAAATATCTCGGAGTATGCGTGCGGAACTTTTTGAAGTGGAATGATCATATAAAATTAACTGTTGGTAAGGCGCGTACCAGGTTGAGATCCATTGCGAGAGTCCTTAGAAACTGTAGTTCATCAACAAAGGAGGTGGCTTACAAAACACTCGTTGGACCTATACTTGAGTATTGCTCATCGGTGTGGGATCCGTACCAGATCGGGTTTGCGGAGGAGATAGAGAAGATTCAAAGAAGAGCGGCGCGTTTCGTCACAGGGTTATTTGGTAACCGTGATAGCGTTACGGAGATGTTTGACAAACTCAAGTGCCAGACTCTGCAAGAGAGCCGCTCTTCATCGCGGTGTAGCTTGCTCGCCAGATTTCGAGAGGGTGCGTTTCTGGATGAGGTATCGAATATATTGCTTCCCCCTACTTATACCTCCCGAGGAGATTACGAATGTAAAATTAGAGAGATTAGAGAGAGCACAGGGGCTTTCAGACAGTCTTTCCTCCCGCGAACCATACGCGACTGGAACAGGAAAGGGAGGTAATGACAGTGGCACGTAAAGTGCCCTCCGCCACACACCGTTGGGTGGCTTGCGGAGTATAAATGTAGATGTAGATGAGTGTGGTGCGTGATGCGGCGCTCCCCATCCCCATATACCGATCAAATCAGTCACGACTTGAACCGAGCGTGCCCGAACATTGTCCTACAAAATGATGTCCGCCTCCTGCAGAAACCGGCGCCGCTTCTTTCTCTCAGTTGCTTTTCTGCTTTGTAACACAGTCTGTTTCGTTTTCGAGTCCAAACCGCTTAACAGATATTGTTCAAATTTGGCATGGAGACAGTTTGAACTCTGAGAAAGAACATAGCCCACTTTAAAAAGCAAGAAAATTTTTTTTTTGCATCAGTGAACGTAAACTACATTAAAACTTACTTATTTTGCTTGTATAACTTAAGAATTCTATAATGTATAAGTACTTCAGTAGTCGCCGTGCGGGATAGTCTCTCAAACGAAATTGCTCCCACGTCCGAGGCCTTTCAATATCACGTCTTCCATTCCGTTTGTAGTTCAGAATATTTTGGGGAAGTCTGGGACGTAGCATTCTCACCAGTCTTCACGATATTTTTGAATTTTTTAGTTTCTGTTGAAAATACTTAATTTTTCTCTAGTATCTTCATTCCTAATCATTTCTTGTTGTGCAGCTCTTCGAATTTCTTAGGAACCTCATCTCTGCCGTGTGATTTTTTTTGCTTTTTTTTTAACCATGTTTTCGCTTTCATAGCATAATACAGGAACCGGGACCACGTTATAGAATTTCGGAACAATCTTTTTGTACTTTATTGCCCAATATTCAGATAATAGTGTCACAGACAGCTTAGAATTTGTGTAATTTATTTTAAGTATCAGAGTAAAAATCAGATCTTAAAGCGTAGCCTAAGTGAAAGATTAAGAGACCAGTTCTAAAGCAGGATTATCCAAAACTAGTTTTAAAATGACTGAGTATTTTCCTCGGAGTGCACTTATTTTCGTTTTATTACTAGAAATTTTAAAGTTGTATTCATTGCATATTTCGTTCAGGTGGTATAGAGATCTTTGGAGGTCATTTCGTGAACGTGAATCATGTCATCTACAAACAGAAGCACAATCAGGTATTTCTCATTCGTTATCCCAATTCTTTTGTCTTGTCGTAGTTCCTGCTTTCATTTATGAAGAACGAAGTCAATGTAAATACTAAAAATGCTGACTTAATCTGCTCATTTAAATGTATACCGAACGAGCTGCCGCAGTGGTTAGTACATGGTATGATGATGATGATGATGATGATGATGATGATGACGTTTGGTTTTTGGGGCGCTTAACTGCACGGTTATCAGCGCCTGTACAAAGCCCCAACCTTTACACATTCCAGTTTCGCCACCTTCACGAATGATGATGAAATGATGGCATCACAGACACCTACTTCCCGGGCGGAGAACGCAACCCAGCCGTGAATCGAACCCGGAATCCCATCACCAGCAACGCTAGCTTCTACACGACGAGCTGTCAACTAGTACACTAGACTCGCATTCGGGAGGATGACGTTTAAATCCGCATCTGGCCATCCTGATACGTTTTCCGTAACTTTCCTGAATCGCTCCAAGCAAATGCTGGGATGATTCCTTTGAAAGGGAACGGCGGACTTCTTTTACCCTTCCCTGACGCATTGCCAACTCCTGCTCCGTCTCTAATGACCTCGACATCGATAGCACATTAAATGCAATCCTCCTTCCGTCCTTCATTTAAAGGCATAGGTTTACGCAATAAGTCGGGCGTTAAAAGTTACAAACTGCGTACTCGTCTAAGGCAGCATAATTTCATGGAGCGCAAATTATCGAGACTATATTCACCGAGCATTTGTGAAAGGCAGCAAGTGGCGACTTCCAACAAACTTCACACATAATTTCGAAACTTGGCGAAACTTTTTTTCCCCTCTGACATCCCTGACAGAATGATGAAAGGAAAAAGACTTTTATCACTTCTACATTTTCGCTGTTCGTGCAGTAAAGTGTCAGCATCAGGCTTGATGTTTCACTTCATTACTTCTTTACTACTCACTTTATTCGCAACACATTTGTCAGACAGTATCCACATACGTCGCCAAATGTACCAGAAAATTATAGAATTGTACAACACCTAGTTCAGTACATAAATATTGAGACGTTTTCGAAAAACTAGCTTCTCTTACAACAGAGCGTCTTCAACTGCAAAGGGTTATGTTTCTTCAGGTCAAGTTTTTAACACATTAACTGATACGGATAGTGAACGAACTTCTGAAGGTGGTTTACATATGGGACTTACCGTTTTGAGACAGCAATTTGGAGAGGAGAAGGGGCGGTGGTTACGCGGTCTATTTGGATCTTCAGTGTTTCCGCAAATGATGCTGTTGCCTGTAATAAAGTTCTGTTTGAAAGAAGCCACGCCCTCATAAGATTTCAGTGTAGTGCAAATCATGACAACTTAGTTTAAATGTTCCCGAAATGTAAAATTGTTCGGTTCACAAAACGATATAACCTTATCCTACGAGTATAGTGCAGCTAGTCAAATTCGCAATCGCTCAACCCACATGAATACCTGGGTGTAAAAATTTCTAGTGATTTGAAATGGAACCGTCACATAGTCGCAGTCTTAGGGAAATACGGTGGCTGGCTGCAATTCGTTGGTAGAATTCTAGGAAAATACAATCGGTGTACAAAAGAAATTGCTTACAAATCACGCTTGCGACCCATCCCCCAATATTGCTCGAGATTCTTGCATCCTAATCAGATACAACTGCCCGGCGATACTGAACGTATACAGAGAAGGGCGGCACGAATGGTCACAGGTTTTTTGACCCGTTGGAGAATGTCACACAGTTTCTGATCAAATTGAACAGGCACGCGCTTGGAAACAAACGTAAAATATCCAGAGGAAGTCTACTTGGAATATTTCCGGAGGAATCCTTAACTGTTGAATATAAGCGAATGGTAGTCAATGGAGGGAATGACTGCGAATGCTCGTTCGATTTGCGTTCTCTTCCGTAGGCTGCGATGCAAACTAATCCTGGTAATATTCCCGGTGTGAGATGTAGTTGGCAGCTCTGTAAATGCTGACCGGTGAGTCGCTTAAAGCCCAGGTGAAATTAATCTCGGAGGGACACATCACGCTCCCAACCGACTAAGCATATCCCCTAAGGATCGCCTAGAGCCTGTGACTAGTGCATTGAATGTAAATACGGAAAACTGCAAAAACTCACTTTTTGAACTATTTGTAATTCCATTAACTAGTTTTGTAACCTTTACAGACTCATCTTCAAATGTGGCACACAGAATTTCCGTCTCTCTGACGTGGAGACAGGGCGACAGTAACATGGTGACATGTGTCGGAAAACCAATTATTCCACTTACTGACTAACGGGCAGTTCATGGTAGACACAGACTATCCCGTGGAAGAGCAAAGTATCGCGAGGAGACCTAATTAGAAAGTTTCTAGAACTGACGTTACATGATGAAAGTAGGAATGGAATATACTTAAACCGCCTACGTATTGTAACTGTAGGAAGCGTGAAGACCAGAAGAGACTAAGCACAGGAGACACAGAGGCTTTTAAGCAGCCACAGTTCGCACGCTCCATACGTCAGTGGAGTGGGAATAAGTCCTAATAACTGGTATACTGGCAAGTTCCATCTGTCACGCAATTCACGGTCATTTATAGACTACAAATTATAAGCTGCCTATGTTTTGTTTAAATTTGGATTACAAGAAAATGGGCGTTTTGCAAAATGTCCTACATAAGTCTCCTCTTCATCAACACCACCACCATGAGTGTTCTGCCCTAGGGCAGGTCTTCACATGTAGCTCTCCATGCAGTCCCATCATTTGTTACCCTCTTGTTTTCTCACAACTATTTTCTGTTCTTACGCTGTCCACCACCTGGTATGTTCTGCGTCTTCTTCTTCTTCTTCTTCTTCTTCTTCTTCTTCTTCTTCTTGCATTCACTATTTCCTTCATACCATCAATAAACAATCTCTTCTCATTCAGTGTCCATGCCAATTGTGTTTGCTCATCCTGCTACCTTTAAAATTTCTCTCTGTTCTCCCAATCAACACCACCTCATTTCTCACTGTGCCTGCCTATTTTATCCCCTATCAACGCACCCACATAAAAGCCTCCTGTTATGAAACGTCTCGTTGGCAATTGCTATACGTATTTTCACCTCCATATTACTTCCAATGTCGTCCATAATAGCACGTCGCAGTTATCTAAAAACACTAAATTGTTGTGTATCTTCCTGCCTAACATTATAGTTGTTCTTGCTTTTCTTGCACCTATCACCGGACATTTTGCGATTTTCTTATTATTTATCATTCCTATTTACTCACGCCTCTTGTTCAATTCTTTTAACATTTCAGTCATACTTCTTTCGCTCTCTGCCAATAACACCACATGATCCGCGAGTCTAATACATTCTGCTCTCCTAACAACAACACGCTCCCGTCTATGTCGTTTCAAACGTTTTTGAATGACATGCTCCAAATATATTTACACACTAAGGAGAATAAACGTATCCCGGAGGACTTACCCCAGCGCGATGGAAATCGATACACGTGATGTTCATTCATGCCCAATAGTATCCGAACGACCTGAATTGAAATTCGCCTGATTCACATGCAACCCACATAGCGCAACTGTCTAGCAGGTCTCCTTATCGCTCCTTGGTACAGTCGTTTGACTATTGAAAGTGGTTCCAACAAGTCACCACGAGAAAAAACTGTTCTGTATCGCAATAACTCAAGATGTAAAGTAATACCACGATACTACAAATATCACGGAACACCTTATCACAGATAAGACTGCCCTTAAGGCTTGTAGCTCACATTTATTACAATAAATGACATACCTGACATTTTACCACTCTCATTATTACGTCAGATAGGTAATGCACGTAGTAAATTCGTCGTATTCATGATTTACTCTTCAAAGTAACATACCGTACTTATTATTTAACACAAAATAAGATTAAAAATTAAAGATATTCACGAGCAGCTAATTGAGAATATTTATGAACTTCAAATGACACGACGAACCGTCTCGTTCTGCATATGGATGCAAACTCAGGTCATGCGGACTAAGCAATGATTTCGTGCCTGACGGATACTAACTGCCACTCCTGATTAGGCATACAGAGAGTGATATACCTCGATTTTAGACAAAGCCAGTTTGCAAATTCCATCTTTAAATTACATATCGCAAGTATTTTTGCCGGACGCGAATTTATTGTCCCTGTAACGAACGACGAGAGATGTTGAATCTTGGTTCTTAACAAGTAACTTACGTGAATTGCCGTGAGGTAAGGCTTTGTATTGGGCAGGGATTCGAACTCGGAACTTAACCGGATAGATATCGACGCACAATCAACTGTGACATTTCGGATTTTCTCGGCAGTAGCTAGATGTTTTAACTGAAATGACGAGACGAAACATTAATTTTTTTCCTTCCCAAGACCCCAACCCGGCATCTATCGCTGTTATATTCTAGAGAAAACGAACGTTAAATATGGGTTTGTTGCACCAGCAGCGACATGTGAGCGTGTTGGAACTAGAAATAATATGACGAAGAGTTCGGTGCTCACTGGGAATACAGCTCCACACATCATATCGCTTTTGACTACACACAAAGATACGTCAGCTTCCGAATTTTTGTCCAGCTCGGACTAACATCTTGAACTTACAGTGATCTCGCAAATAGTTCTGTGTCTCACTGGGTGTCAAAAACGTCACATATCGTTAGTGTTGACAACGAATGAAAATACATTAAACATTAAAATAATTATCCACCAGCAGATAGGTGTTCTCATGCTAGAGCTTGATAATACATAATGAAATCTATAGTGCCGGGTCAGGATTCGAACCCATTCACGCGCAGTATGTAGAGACGTTGAGGAATCTGCAGTTCTGAACAAACAACAAATAGTAGCCGTGCTGTATTCTCACGAAGGGATCAAATTCAGCGTTAAGTACGGTCTAAGTTGCATTCCCAGTTCAGAACCGATTTTATCGACATACAGAAGCTCAGATAAAATATGGACTAAATGTGCTGTGAGCCTACATAGCGTTTGTTTCGTCACTAGAAATAAATAACAAGTATAAGAAAGGTTTCTACGTGTCGCCGCTCCAGTCTTTATTGTGATTCATCCTAACGTCTACTTTGTAGAAAAGGAATATCATTTTTCATGTCAATTTCAGACCACAGTGTCATTATATCTTCTTCACTTGGTGTAGCCAGAAGAGAATGGAATCTGTCTCTTCTTATCTAAAATCATTGACAGAAGTTGGAATCGAACCCAGTCCATAGATATTCAAGCATATTATAAGTATGTGGCTCATTTTTCTATCGTAACGCCGTTGCACCACACTGGATGAGAATTGACACACAGGCTTCCTGTAGTAATTTGCAGCAGGTTCAGTAAATTCATTTACTTGGTTGACCGAATGTCAATGAACTAGCTGCCTCGACTACCCAGTGCATAAATTCGACCGAAATAAAATCACGTACCTGCCACCTACACAGAACAGCCAACAGTGTAGGATGCACAAATTTGAAAAGGAAGTGTTTCTTTCCACTTGAGCTACTGTATTGCGCCATCTCTTTGTTGAAAACGTCGTGCAGTACAAATGTCGCATTTCATAAGTAAAGTTTTGTATTCCTAGAAACCCAAAATTTGCTTGTCAGCGGCGGGAAGAGGAGTTACCCGTTGTGCAGCATTGTAAGTTTTCACCATTGAACTATGAGCCGAAAGTATTTTTTTGCGATTTCCTTATCGATGTTTTATCTGACTGTTAGTAGCTCTTTCACAGAAGGGATAAAAACGTTACAGTCAGTGAGACTGGAAGTTCGAACCATAACAGTTGCTATTTCTCAGGTCAGCGCATTACCATAGAGCTGGAGTAGAAGTACGTGTCTTAGCTTACTCTTACGAGATCGATAATGTCTAGCACTCGTAAACCGCTATTTAAAGGACGAGATTAGTTGCGATTTCCACGTGCAACGACTTTCCTGGGCTGAAAACCGTAAATTTACAATCTTTTGTTACACGTAAAGCGATAATAAATCAGATTATTCAATGGAAATGACAGGTAAAATCAAGTGAACTTTGAGGATAAATTCCGTGCACACCAGGAAGCAACTGGTCGATCACAGAGTTGCCAAACATACGTTGCCTTGTTGTCAAATCTCAGTTACAGTACCAGCAGAAAGAAGACGAACCGATGTGATTGTACAGCGGGCTGGGAAGTGACCATAGCTGTGTGTGTGTATGATAGAGAGAGAGAGAGAGAGAGAGAGAGAGAGAGAGAGAGAGAGAAATCAAAAAGAATGAGAGAGAGTAAGAAATTGTTGTAAAGAAATTGAATCATGGTATGTAAAGAAATCTTTCATTAAAATGACACGTTACACATCATTACGAAATATCGTATTCATGATCTATGAAACAAGAATTGATCTAATGTAATCTAATCATATCATATTGATGGCTATCCATGAAGAGTCATGAATTACCGAAATTTTTGCCAATACCAGTAATGAAATCTAAACTTGAAAATAAAAGACGACAATTTTTTTAATAAACCGGGACTCCTAACAAGACAATTTCGTCCCTGTTAACTAACCACGAAAGATGTCTGATATACCTCCATGCTCAAGTAACAAAGTGCGCATGCATTTAAAGATTAAGTGCATGATGTGAAGTTATATGACGGAGATACGAACCCAACACGTAATCGTATTGTTAATTAAGTAAAATCAAATTTACGTATCGGTTTTTCTTACCAGCTGCTAGGTGTTTGAATCTAAACTAAGGATACAAACTTTTGTACCTAAGCGACAATCTAACTACACGCCTACCGTGCATCCACAAATATAGCTTAAATATCAGTTGCTTACTCACCAACGGTAAGGTGTGTTCGTGTTTGACAAGAAATAATGACACCTATTGCGATTGTTGGCAACACATGAATAGACATTAAATGCGCACGTTGGTTTTCACTAGCGGGACGGTGTGCACGTTATAGGGCTTGAACTGAAACTATGAATATTTTTGTATTGGATCAGGATTCGGACCCACATACTTACCTTTGGAGGAGACCTAGAGAAGGTTGCAGTCTTGCGAAAAGGGACGAAATGGTTGAACTATAATGTCCCGAGAGATTCAGATCCTCGAAAGAGGAGAAACGAATTCGAATCACAGTCCAGCACCAAATTTTTCAACGTCTCTAGTTCAATCAATTACAAGTAAAATAAGAGCCCCATCCTTTAAATGGCTATCGGTTCATAAAATAAAATAAAATTTTCTAATGTAAGTAAGTTTACTGGCGACTGTATTTCTGTTTACGATGACTTCCGCTATGTCATTTCCCAACGTAACCTGGCTCTGCCCAGTTGGTAATGATGGAACGTGATTTGTATTGCGAATTCTGGATTATAACGTCTTTCTTTTGAGGTTACCAGACGCAAAGTAAATCTGTTTGTGATTCTTAAAAGTAAATGTCTGAACCCACGCATTGCTCCTGTGATAGTTCCACCAGGCCACTGTGCCCATATTTCCCAGCCCCAGGAGTGAGCTGCAACGGATGATGTGCTGAGCTTACAAAAGTAGTCACGGTGGATAAAACGCGAGTCTATTAAATGTTTAAGTAGAAACAAGCTTCTGACGCGGAGATTATGCTATTCTCATGTCAGCAGGATGTAAAGACCCTTGTAGGCATCATAGGCTCGATGTGAAGCCATTTTGAAATGTTCACAAATTCAGATATTTTCTTAGTTCGTGAAGATCCACTGGGAAGTGTGTAGTTACCGGATAATTGGATTATTACCGTCATTATTACTATCATTTTCTTCATGCCGCTGCTGTAACACTGTACTTGAATATCAGTTCGTGCCTTTTGGTCACTATACAAGTAGTTTCCCAAGAAGAGGTTCTTTCTCTGTCTACAGAATTCTTTTCATGTTAATATCTATGAGTAATTACTCATAGATTACATTAAAACTAAAGTAATCGATGAAGACGTTACTTGATAACAATAACGCTCTGCCTTTCTTCTATTACTTGCGCCTAGAAATGGCTGTCGAGTACTGCCAAACCAAAAGCCAAGAGATCTTACTGCCTGCCGATATACGCCGCTGGCAATTTTTCCATATGATTTGGTCGACGTGACCTGTTTCAAGTTGTGTATGACAGAGAATGTTTTAGAAAATCAATTGTTTTCCTTTGCAATAAAGAAAAAGATTTTCATTCTAAGCTATCCAAGTTCAAAATTTTTGGAATATTAGTTCCAGTTTAATATTCGCTTCTATAATGTAGGAAAGTATTTCGCACTTGCAAAACTCGGATCCGGCCCACTGACCTTACACTCAGCCGCCGGCCATAAATTCTGGCTCAGAGTGACACCAGATTAAGTAACCTAATTTAGCGAAGATTATTTGCCAGTGCTCTCTCTCACCGGAAAATACGCAGTTCTCTCATTAATTGGGCTCCATTAGTACACTGTAACAGTAATTTCTGTGTGTCTGCAATGCATACGGATTGTGGAATTTAGCGGTGCTCTCTCTTCCACTTCTTTATACAATATGACTGACCTAAACGGGCCCTTTATCGTTACAGGCCCTGAGCAGTGCTACATCATACTGACAACAGTAATGTTCTTATACTGACAATCTGACTGGTCGTTTTACCTGATTTTGTAATCATTTAAATGAGACAACATGACCTTCCAGTGGGAGACATTTCGTTCTCCCTTTTCCTTCTGTGACATTTTTCCGTAATCTATTTGCCTTCCAATCAGCGAAATGCGGTAGAGTACGGCCGGTAAACGATTTACAAATCACGATTTAGTCCCGTTAAGACGGTTTCTTCAAACATTGTCGTTGCTAAAGGAATTTACTTTCGTCTTAAATCGTCTCAAGCAGCAACGTTCACAGACATCCCAAATACGTAAAAGCTCATTATCCTGGTACGAAGTTTGTAAAACAAACTTCCCACAGTTTGTGTCAGGTTGATCTTTTCGTCTGATAGCACTGCCTAAGTATCACAAGTAGTGTCCCTGTAGCTGTGGGAATCATTGGTTAATAACGAGTTTAACACCAATGGGTATAGTATTGCTAAATATTCAAATTAATTATCAACCCAAGTCTGAGCGATTTTATAATACTGAAGCTAGACTTTGTATCCTTGTCCTCCTTGAGTGGGCATTGGAAGGCGTTTGCACACACGAACACAACACTATGAATACTTCGAACGCCATAGTAAACGTTGCTCTCATAAACTACTTTTGTTATTTTAATTCTTCTAGGTGTTCAGGATGCAATATGTGTTGTAGATACAGCCTTAGAGCAAAACATTGACCGCCGAGCCGTCCACATAAGGTGGACAACACAGTCGTGCTCCTCTCAGGATACTGTGTCCGGCAGTAAGTTCGATCTGCAACATTGTAGACTGCGGCACCTCCCAGAGGAAGTCTTGAGTTCAGTCTTAGTACATTATTCTTGACTAAGGCCGTAGTCTTGAGGTAAAACGTGAGACTAGCTAATATGACGTCTGGCGACCGGAAGCAGACAACGACAAAATTTTTATCGCCCCTTTCCTCTCGGTGCTGAAGCTATGCGTGTAATTCAAGCGAATCTACAATATATTTCGCTTTGTGTCACACTGGTAATAATAGTTTGGTTCAACAATGTTTTAGCGAAAGATTTCTTTACCGAGCATCTGACTCTGAACACCGCATGCGTCTGAGTTCTCTGGGACCCGTTTGCTGCCTACCGGCGGGGGCTGAGGCACTGCGCTGCCTTCTGCCGACAACATCTGCTCCACTCCACACTCTCAAGCATGTAAAATGCTTTAATGTTGTTGAGTAGTGACCCATAAAATCTGTCTACGATTTGTGTTTCACTCTTCATAGCAAAGGAGGCACAAAACCGTTTTTATTTGATGATTACTTTATTACATTAGAATGCAGTACATCAATGTGACACAGAATTAATTTCATTGTTTCTGATCCAGTGCGCTATAATTAAAGCGTCCCATTCTGTTCTTTTCCTTGCACAGGAGATTCTTCAAATAATTTATTATTGTCATGGATTCATATGTGTTACTCAAGGCACAGGGAGTAAATGCAATGTAATGTTTGGTTTCTTTCTTTGATTTTCTATGGTAAATGGATGAAAAAGATTGCGTCAATTCCTATCAGAACCTGCTCTATAGCTACTAAGGCAAATTGCTTCTTTTGAGGTCCATAAATTAATTAATGGAGAAGTGAACGCTGTTCACAAATGATATTTAGAATATTCAATCGGATTTAAGGCGACAAAACTGCCACATTTGAAGCTACCCAGAGAAAAAGCAAGTTGCTAGAGACACTGTCAGCACATGTCTGCAGGAAAGTTTAGCATAGAGTAATCAAGAGGCTCATTTCCTTCGTACTTATCACCCTGGAATGTGAGTCTTAAGTGAAGAACAATATTGAAATTCGTATCGTTGATGAACGATTCGAATTTCTTCAGAGACGCTGGTATTGCGAAGCAGCTTGGAAGTCAGAACGCCATGATCTATGACGATTAACACAACTTACTGAGTCGAGCTACCAAGAAGATTTGATGTGTAAAGGTTTTCTTCCGATTTCGATACAGAATTTTTTCTGGAAATTCGCAGCTCCTTAAAAAAAAAAGCTCGCACACGATGGTCCCTACCTCAGTTGGAACTGACGACTGATTGAGCCGTTCTGACACGAGACATGGGCGGTACCACCGGGTTACAGACACACTGCTACCTTTGCACCACTCTCATCATGGTATTGGTCGCTCAGCCTCATAACGCATCGTGAAAGATAATAAAAGTTGCCACTTATGTGAAGAATAGCATTTCTTTAGCCAAAAAATTGAATTTTCTGCCTCAGTATCTTAGTTTACGTAAGGATTATACAGCATGAGCCATTCAAATGGAAAGGTAATATCAAGTAAATTTAGTGAGCCAATTCAGTACCATAGGCGGAAGTGATTGCATTGTCACAGTGTTGCCTAATGTTTGTGACGATGTTGCCAAATCTCAGGTGTGCTAGGAACAGCTGTGTAGCGGTATGCGTGGAGAATCCCCTGCTCGTGTCTTACGGGGATATGGAGAGGAACCGCAGGGTTTGGTTAGGATGCAGCGTTTTCTCCTAGCAGTTGTGTCAAACATTAAGGTGTATTATCTTCCATCACAATTACAGTTTCCTACAAAATATATACAAATAAAACACCTTGTTTCTTTCCGACAAAAGATTATTTCAGTACGATAAAAAGTTTTTGGAAATCTCTTATGCCCACCTGTCACCAAAGTAAGATAAACACTTTGCACCTCGAAATCGATTGCATGTATGTGCAGTCTTGTGATGCTTAAATAACGCTCAAAGGACATTTAGTCCATATTTTATCTGAGCTTCTGTATGTCGATAAAATCGGTTCTGAACTGGGAATGCAACTTAGACCGTACTTAACGCTCAATTTGATCCCTTCGTGAGAATACAGCACGGCTACTATTTGTTGTTTGTTCAGAACTGCAGATTCCTCAACATCTCCACATACTGCGCTTGAATGGGTTCGAATCCTGGCCCGGCACTATAGATTTCATTATGTATTATCAAGCTCTAGCATGAGAACACCTATCTGCTGGTGGATAATTATTTTAATGTTTAATGTATTTTCATTCGTTGTCAACACTAACGATATGTGACGTTTTGACACCCAGTGAGACACAGGACTATTTGCGAGATCACTGTAAGTTCAAGATGTTAGGCCGAGCTGGACAAAAATTCGGAAGCTGACGTATCTTTGTGTGTAGTCAAAAGCGATATGATGTGTGGAGCTGTATTCCCAGTGAGCACTGAACTCTTCGTCATATTATTTCTAGTTCCAACACGCTCACATGTCGCTGCTGGTGCAACAAACCCATATTTAATGTTCGTTTTCTCTAGAATATAACAGCGATAGATGCCGGGTTGGAGTCTTGGGAAGGAAAAAAATTAATGTTTCGTCTCGTCATTTCAGTTAAAACATCTAGCTACTCCCGAGAAAATCCGAAATGTCACAGTTGATTGTGCGTCGATATCTATTCGATTAAGTTCTGAGTTCGAATCCCTGCCCAGTACAAAGCCTTACCTCACGGCAATTCAAGTAAGTTACTTGTTAAGAACCAAGATTCAACATCTCTCGTCGTTCGTTAACAGGGACAATAGGTGCTGGGTAGGAATTCGCGTCCGGCAAAAATACTTGCGCTATGTAATTTAAAGTTGGTATTTGCAAACTGGCTCAGTCTAAAATCGAGGTATATTACTCTCTGTATGCCTAATCACGAGTGACTGTTAGTTTCCGTCAGGCACGAAATCTTTGCTTAGTCTGCATGACCTGAGTTTGCATCCATATGCAGAACGAGACGGTTCGTCGTGTCATTTGAAGTTCATAAATATTCTCAATTAGCTGCTCGTGAATACCTTTAATTTTTAATCTTATTTTGTGTTAAATAATAAGTACGGTATGTTACTTTGAAGAGTAAATCATGAATTCGACGAATTTACAATGTGCATTACCTATCTGACGTAATAATAATGAGAGTGGTAAAATGTCAGGTATGTCATTTATTGTAATAAATGTGAGCTACAAGCCTTAAGGGCAGTCTTATCTGTGATAAGGTGTTCCGTGATATTTGTAGTATCGTGGTATTACTTTACATCTTGAGTTATTGCGATACAGAACAGTGTTTTCTTGTGGTGATTTGTTGGAACCATTTTCAATAGTCAAAAGACTGTACCAAGGAGCGATAAGGGGACCTGCTAGACAGTTGCGTTATGTGGGTTGCATGTGAATCAGGCGAAATTCAATTCGGGCGTTAGGATAGTTTTGAGCATGACTGTACGTGTAGGGGCAAATGAATGATTAGAGTTGAAGAAAAACTGGATGATTAATTCAAGACAAAGAGCTTCACAAATTGATAAGTCGATAATGTGTTGGGCCACCTCTGGCAGTTACTAGGCTTGACATTGACTTATAAAGTTAGTGGATACCCTCCTGATGGATATGGTACCAAATTCAGTTCAGTTGGTTCATTACATCGCCAAAATCGCGACCTGCTTTAAAGAGCCTGCCCATTGTGCTCCAAATGTTCAAAATTGGTGAGAGATATGGCTATCTTGCTGAGCAATGTATTGCCTTGCATGTACAAACACGTAGATACGATCTCCGTGTGTGGTGCGTAAATTGTCGGCAGGCACCTCACTTAGTGTCCCGAGCAGAGTTCAAGCCGCCATAGAGAGAAAGGTTGGACACACTGCATATTAATGTCCACTAATAGGTGTCTGTACACTCATTGATAGGATAGTGTATTTCGAAATGTTAGCAGATAAAGCTTACGTGGGGCGAGTCGTAGAATCTCTAAAAAGAGACATCTCTGGCAACACTAGTTGAAAGTGGCCTTCAAACTAGCCGTGCTGCGCTCTCTACCTCCGGCTATTCTCGTGGCCGTCAGAGCGGCCGTAGCCGAGACGCCCCCTGGGTAAACGCTACGGACGTCTGCAGTCGCGCCTCACGATCTGTCACAAATTATGGAATGTATTCGCAGATACCAATTGTAACACGACAACGGCTATACAGTTTGCTGGAAACGTACAGGATGTTCTGAAATTCCCATCACTACCTGCTAGAATTTGTAGAGGGGACTGAGTACATAATACTCATATTTTAAATTGTAACCCGTCTCCCGAGACGTACCGTATACTAGAACCATTTGAAAACATGTTGGTAAGGCTGTCACATTGACAAGTAATTTGTTACACTGTGGAATCAAAGAAATATCGTTTATGGCCCCCGCGAGCACGCAGAAGTGCCTCAACACGCCGTGGCATGGACTCTACTGATGGCTGAAGTCGCGCAGCAGGGAACTGACACCATGAAACCTGCAGAGCTGCCCATAAATCCGTAACAGTAAGAGGGAGCAGAGATCTCCTCTGATCAACACTTTGCAAGGCATTCCAGATATGGTAGTTAATGCTATAAAATTTACTAGAGACGTACAGTATGTTTGGGGAGTTTGGTGGCCAGCGAAAGTGTTTAAGCTCGGAAGAGTGTTCCTGCAGCCACTCTGTAGCAATTGTGGTTGTGTGGGCCGCTCCTTTGTCCTGCTGGAATTACCCACTTCCGTCGGAATCCACAATGGACACGAATGGATGCAGGTGATTAGACAGAATGTATCTAGACGTGTCAGGGCTCCCACATAACTCCGAATGCGCACGCTCTACAACGTCACAGAGCCTCCACCAGCTTGAACAGTTTCCAGCTGACATGCAGGGTCCATGGAGTCATGATGTCGTATTCATACCCATACACTTCCATACTGTATATACATTTTGAAATGAGACACGTCCAACCAGGCAATATGTTTCGAGTCATCAACAGTCCAATGTTCGTACCGATGGGCCCAAATGAGGCGTAAAGCTTTGTGCTGTGCTGCGAGCAAGGGTACACGAGTGGGCCTTCGGCTCTGAAAGCCCATGTAGATGATGTTTCCATGAATGGTTCGCATGCTGATACTTGTTGATGGTCAAGCATTGAAATTTTCAGTTATTTTCGGAAGGGTTGCACTTTCGCCACTCTGAACGATTCTCTTCAGATTCCATTCTTGCAGGATTTTTTTTCTGGCCGCAGAGATGTTGGAGATTTATTGTTTTACTGGATTGCTGATATTCAGGGTGCCCTCGTGAAATGGTCGTACAGGAAAATCCCCACTTCATCGCTACCTCGTAGATGCTGTGTCCCATCGGTCTTGCGCCAAGTATAAAACCACGTTCAAAGTCATTTAAATCTTGATAACCTGCCATTGTAGCAGCAGTAACCGATCTAACAACTACGGTAGACACATGTCTTACATAGGCGTTGCCGGCGGCAGCACCATATTAAGCCTGTTTACATATCTCTGTGTTTGAATACGCATTATTATAATAGTTTCTTTGGCATTTCAGTGTAGATGTGGCCGAGTACATCTATTGTTCTACAGTTTCACTCTTTAATAACCAAAGAATCAAAAAAATCGGTCTTCAGAGACACTGTTTTTACAGGAGGGCCTTTTCCAATTTGAAATTAGAATGATATTATTTCCTTCAGCTGCTGACGGGCGTTGATAGATATCAACGAAGACAGGTGAAAATGTGTGCCCCGACCGGAACTTGAACCAGGGATCTCCTGCTTACATGGCAGTCGATCTATCCATCTGAGCCACCGACGGCACAGAGGATAGTGAGACTACAGGGACTGTCTCGCGCACGCCTCCCGCGAGACCCACATTCTCACCTTTGTATGTCCACACACTACATTCGTAGCGTCCTTTCGGACATGTCCGAAAGAACAGACACCATATCCATATAAATATATTTTCCAATTCGCGTGCGCTGCGTCTCCACGGGCACCACACACGCACCTGATGACGTTGAAGGCACCCTTACTCGAAGACGTTGTGCAATGGTAAGGAAAAGCGTGTGGGGAGGAGTCAGACGCTGTGGACAACGATCTTGATAAACGCGACCAGCAGCTCTTCCAGTACTGTGAGCTTCGCCACACAGAATACTCGTGTCGGTATATTCGGCAAAAGTGTACTCAGCAATGTTCCTCTAACACTCACAGAAACATGAACGAGACTCGAACCAGGTCAGAGAGGAGACAGCTGTCAAATGACATCATACGATCCGACGTAAGTAACCCCCCTCCCCCCCCCCCCCCCCCCCAGTGATTATAACCCTGTTGCATACCACATTAGCGAAGGTGTATTCATACGGCTGTAGCACGGATATACCTTTCGATACATGGGCTCCTCTTCAAAATATCATTACTCATTTCCCTAGAAGTTTTTAACGTGATTTTGGAACATCCTGTATCTCTCCAGTAACTATACAGCTGTTTCCAGAATTAGTTCCCTCTGGAGCGGAGTGTGCGCCGATATGAAACTTCCCGGCAGATTAAAACTCTTTGCGGGACCAAGATTCGAACTCGCTACCTTTGCCTTTCATGGGCAAGTGCTCTACCATCTGAGCTACCCAAACACGACTCACGCCCCGTCTAAACAGCTTTACTTCTGCAGTACCTCGTCTCCTACCTACAGCTGTTGTACCACATTCGAAATATACGGATGTATTTCAGAATTTCGGCGTAATGCTACTTCGCAGAAACATGGCTGAATTTTCCTGTATATTGTTATCATTAAAACCAAGCACCGTCTCTGTCTCCATATCAAAAAGTATTAGGTAATATTTTCATCATTTCTAGCACTATTAAAGTTGGTAGGTGTAGGAAAAAATACTACTATCATTCTGAAAATATCGTTGAGAAGCGATAGAATTCCTACAAACAAATTTAAGAAAATCATTTTGGGTACTAGGCCATGTCATTATACAACAGTGAAACAACTAAAATAACGACATTTCGACCATCATTTGAACGATCCTCTTCAGAGCGAATAAATGCCACGAAATTTCAAATCAGCAGCAGCGAAATGAAAGGTCGATTTGGAAACAATTTCTATTTCTTCTTTCTTATCTTCGATTAATTTCCCAAATATCTCGTTCGTTTCGTATGTTGCTTTCTTTATACAAGGTGTTCAACATTTCTAGAGCTTGCAATTTTACCTAGTAACTCATGCATGCAAACGTCATCTAACGAGGCTACAGAGCATCAAAATACAGGCACCAGCCCCGGCGAATGTATGTAAGTAGAGTGTGATGCCGTGATTATTTATCAATTTGATCATGTATCATGTTCCGGAAGTTACAAGGGAATATCGTTATCATACCTCTGACGGCGGAATACAAGTACTGGTACTGTTGTTGCTAACTTTCATAGGTGGTAGTATGGATCAAAGTAAGAAAAAAATGTCCGGTAAGCATGGGCTACAAAATGCATACCTGAGGCGCTATGAGCACTTGTTCAACAGTGGAGATATGTTTTATGCTAGCGAAGATGAACAAGTCCTCACAGCTCTTAAGGTATGCATTTTACAGCCCATGTGTACTGGACATTCGGTCCATACTACCACCTCTGAAAGTTTCCTGCCCTACATCTTAGCTGCAACACTACCGGTACATACTGTTACACGTAACAGGAATGTCTTCTCTTCCAATTTTTCGTTATAGGGACATAACCTCAAATTTATCCATCTCCATCATCATAGAAAATTGCTAACATCTTCATTGGATCTCCCTGTGTACACACATTTTACAGACTACAGCGCCTGTAACTTTGATACTCTGTAGCCTCGCTGGATGACGTTTCCAGACATCGATTCCCAGGTAGGTCCCCTCTACAAACGCGATAAGTGTGTCGCACGACGTGTGAAACTTTCTGTATGCAAACTCACTCTCTCTCTCCCTCCTCAACTATCAACTACCAGCTTTCTTATAAGTCTTACATCTGCTGGCTGATTTTTAGCAGAGCTCTAGATAACATGCCGCTCACTGTATTTTATCGCTGGTTGCATCTTAAATTCAAACTATATTTTGGTCAAAACTGTGAAAAGTTATTTTCTACATCTATAGATGTTATAAATATGGGTTGAATTTCTTCAACCGATCTCTAGCGGCTAGTGTGTTCGATTTTCCTCTAGCTCGTCTCCTCTAATGTGTTCCATTCCTCTGTAAATATTTTGGATCAGTATTTTCAGCCAGGACGTATGAAAGAGATGGTTCGGTAGTATTCACAATTATCACTATTTGCCATATTTGGTGTTATTTTTTTCGTTTATTCTGAAGATTTAGCAGCATATCAGCGAGCATAGATGTTGAGCAGTGAAGCAGCAAATGCCGACAGAGTGAGTCCTCGCCGATGCTGATAGAGCCCTCTGGTAGCGAAGCTCTGCACTACAGGCAACGAAGTGTGTGAGGTACTAGTCGCGACACGTAGCAGCGAAGTGATGAACCGCAAAATGGCCGCGAATATTGAGTGACTTAAATGTCTAGTTGCTGTTTATTTCTTCCTTTACACTATTATTACAAAACAGACTACGGCATCACTGCTCGGTTTGTCTGTTACCGTATTTTTGTGTATTTCACACATTACAAAATAATTCTGTTCTCGTAACATATAATGCAAACTACATCTCGAGCGACATTAATGTATGCAGCATGTTACATTCATCATTCCCTCTTCGTAATTTAGTATTACTAATAGTTTTGTCCACAGTTTTAAGCATTAAAAATGGATATGTGGCTCGGAACAGGGCTACTGTTATATTAAATGTTAACAAAATAATCGCACGGTATAGTGAGTTAAAGAATATTGAACAGCAACGAGAACTGTAAGTAAGTTTATGCAATGCAACGTTAGTGATATAATAGTACAACAGTAATAGACGTTTGTCATCCATTTTTCCTATTTTACAGTTTCACTCATTACTGATGGCAAATGCCTTGCAGAGAAGGTAACATTCTGCATCTTCGGCTAAGGCCTTTACAATCTCTTTCATTCAACCAGACTTAACTCATAGAAGTAGTAACATAATTTCTTTTCTGATCCAAAAGATACTTTTACATAAAGTAGAGGCAGAGAGGTTGTCATATAACTATTAATCGAAATATTATATCAAATATATGGGCTTGTTAGTTAAATCCCCAAGAAATTCCTCTTGTTAACGTTAAGTATTATCTGTTTGATTCAGCATTCAGCTCACATAAAACCACGAGAAATAACGTTTTTCATACAAAAAAGAGTTTATCTCTTTAGTGACCTGTGTCACATCAAACATCTCATTTTGATACTAGAATAATTTGAGAAAAAAGAAGGCCTTTGTTCGTTTTTGAAAATGCAATTAGTGAAAGGTATTTTTAAAAGATATTGTCAACTATTACGAAACGATTTCTTATACAGGATTTATTTATCACATAGTCAATCATGATACTAAAAATAACACAGCGTTGGCTTGTGATTTGCTATTGATGTAATATTTTGTATTTTCTTATGACGTTGAAATAATTATTGCTTTTTCAGCACTGAGAATGTGTGAAATACAGTATGTAATATATGAATCAGTATGATAACCTTTTTTTCGAATATTCACTGGTAACTACAGGAAAATGGCACATGTTTGGGTATTAACCTCAGCAGTATTCAGTACACGAAGGAAAACAAAATCTTTTTTTTTTGTAAGGGTTTTATTTCATAGTTGTAATCCTACAAATATACCAAGCAGTTTCTTTTGATAGTGAGATATATTAAATACCTTAAAATATATGTAGATGAAGTCTGGTGAGGAAAGTGTGCGAATTAAAATTTTAAATGTTTGTAGCAGCATAATCAGGTACAGTTTGTAGTGTGGGAGTGAGCTCCACGTGGGATCCAAAGCACGGACCCCACGGGGGTGCCTGACATGCGCCACATGCCAAGGCAGAGGTGGAGGCTAGTGTTCGGAAGTCTGAAAATTCCAGCGCCGGCAGGGGATTGAACCCCGGCCCGGCTGGGGCGAATAGCCCCAGCCGAGGCGCTGGAACGTTTCAGACCCCCTTACCACTAGACCACTGGGGACCCCGGATGTTTCCTGCTCTGGAGTCCAGCTAGTGGTCGTGCACTTCCTGCTGTCCTCCGTGTTTACACCGAGGCAGCAGTGGCGTGGTGTAACAGGAAGTGTTTACCTGCGTCCGCTGGATGTCCACTTAGTGTGGGACTTATTTACCCGGCTGACGTTCGTGTCGCTATAAAGTCCTTAGTTGAGTTACAATTATTTCCAGAGACCGAAATCTGCCTATGCAGTTCCACACAGTCGCGTCTCACTATTTGAACCTCTGTAATTCGATCGTGTTGTCAAGACCCATGTAAGAACTTCTGTTTACCGAAGAAACCTCCTGTGTTCGGTACATTCCATAAACGGAAGCGACTGTCATAACAGACAGCCCCGTAAACATTTCGTAATGAAGTGCCAGCCGGTACGTAATACTCGATATCTGGAATTGTTTTATCGGTTATTAAGATAATCGTTTCATCTCTAAACACTTTGAAAAATTTACGTGTTTTCTCAATAAAGCATAAGCACAGTACATAGATCCGCCGTGAAAATGACATCGAAGAAGTACAAGTGTTCGAGTGCCACAGAAAAGAAGTTTGTCCTTGAAGGTGTGGAACGAAGAGCAGTACAAAAGTAAGATGTCACGTTTCGGGATTCCCTCATACTCGCTGTAGACACTCCAGAAGCAGGAAAATAAGTTTGATGATGTCTCATGAGGAGCGAGGAATAAATTTACTCTCATATAACTACTGTACGAGATGCCTCGCCGCCTCTTAAAGGGTTTCATGGGCTTCTGCGGCCGTGAGTCAACGTGGTGTTTCTGGCCACATACATTTTAGCTGCGGTTTCTCCGACCTGCAAAGGAAGCCGCGACAATGGGGAGGCTCTGCCTGTTGTTTTGTAATAAGATCGCCCCTCCACATTTTATCTAGGCTTAAGGCTGTGCATAGCCGTGTTTAAAAAAATATTATTTTTTACATTTTCTGTTCTACAACATTACTTCTGTCTTATTTTACGAACTTTTCGTACGAATGACGTAAATTTTAAACTCCTTAAATCCACCAAGTCATTATGTATTCTTAAAATATCTTTTAACTCCTTTTCAACACGGATTTATTTTTAATCTCTTTCACTGAAGAGGCTAACCGACGGATTACATTTTTTTAAATTTCAGGTATTGATTTTATTACATTCTCCTTTAGCATATTGATCAGAAATTGTAGGTTCAGATACCTTTGCCTGATTGAGTATCGTTTGCTATGCCAAACTTCGACAGTATTCATGGTCCTGTGCATCGAATTGATGACGGTAGATAGCTGACCGAAATCACTTCGAAATAAATTCTCTGAACGCAGATGTGTTAGCTATCGAGATGTTACCTAACGCAACTGAAGACAAGTTAAGAATGAATTTATTTCGATATAATTTCGGTCGACTGTCTGTCTTCACCAATTCCACATTTCAGATGGTGTACTAGGATTTTCCATCTATTGACTGACTATATAGTCTACGAATTCATGACCTTTTCGTCGCCGGGCATTTACTACGCTGTTACCATCCATGCATCATCAAGGCAGTCCGGTGGAAGATGTGCTCTACAGCATACATGCGGCAAGACAATCGAACTACTTCTTCATCCCTGTATTTCTCCACTAATCCATTGCAGTTAATATCCATCTGACAACTTGGTTTTAGTTGTATATTGGGAACTGGTCAATCTCTCTTCATTGTAAATATAAATACGCATTGTCACCATATATCACCAGCATAACGTTTAATACAGATGTACATTACAAAGATCATCACTTAAAAATACAGCATACTTTGCTCTGAAACAATTTTTTGGATTTTTGTGCTTATAACACGACGGCGTGCTGAGAAGATAATGACTCGGTCTGTTTTATTTGATGAAGTCAGTAACATTCTACATCTTTACTTTGGATATCTGCAGCCCTCTGATTTTGCGTAAGGAGCGTTTTGTAACAAGTGTTTATCCTTATTTTGGATAGTTACCTCTCTTATCTGAGTGACTATGTTGGTGGGTGAGAAAGAGCTCACAAAACTAAAAGAACGAATTCGAAGACTTCGTCCGCATGTGGAGCACACTCTCCTTGAGCACGGCAGTGCCAAACTACACACGATCGCTGCGGCATCTGCAGCAAGCCGACGTCCTTGCACTGCCGTCGATCATCCTACACACAGTCTCGATTTTCGTCTATCGCAAAACTAAGAAAACCTTTGAGCACTTCAGTTGTTTCAAGCGGTGCAAGCAGAGGTAAGGTTGTGGCTCTGTTAACATAGTCAAACAGTACACTGTGACGGTGTCAACAAAATAGTATCTAGTTGGGGAAATTTTGCTGGTTCCGAGGGTGAGTGTCTTGAGAAATAAATTTATAGACGTGAAGAATACAATGTAGAATGTTAATGAAGTTTGTTTTATTTAAAAAGCTTTGAGAGTTTTCACGTAAAACATCTGTCGACATTACTTTTCAGTGCGTCCTCGTACGGTGGATGTCTGAGAAAATAAATACATTGATTAAAATAAGTGGTGACATGAGTGCTGTTAAGAGCACTAGGTTCAAAAAATTTTAACTGTATGCCAATTGCAGATTAATTTTAATGGCAGCTAGCGCGATTATATGAGTGGAGTATTAAATGTAATGGTGAGCATTTATGTAATTTTTAAGCATTGTCATTCTTCCTCTCTTAAGTACCTCGTCCTCCAGTAACACTGCCGATCGATAGCATGATCTGTTGTCCGTCCATGGTTTTTCAGAACATTGATTCAGTGCTGAACCCAAACTGCTGGTTTGAGTTATTTAGCCAGGTTAATCCTATGCGTCGTGGATCACATATTCCATTAATCTTTCAAAAAATGGTTCATATGGCTCTGAGCACTATGGGACTTAACATCTGAGCTCATCAGTCCCCTAGAACCTACAACTACTTAAACCTAACTAACCTAAGGACATCACACACACCCATTTCCGGAGCAGGATTCGAACCTGCGACCGTAGCGGTCGCACGGTTCCAGACTGAAGCGCCTAGAAACGCTCGTCCAGACTGCCGGCCATTAATGTTTCCTTGAATTAATAATTTCAACAGGTTTTATTTGTTGTTGCGGAATTGCGCTACCAAAACAATCGAGTTCTGCTCTCTGGATGCTGTTGAGAATTTCTACATTTTCGTACCGCCGTACTTTTGACTAAATCTGTCGATGGTATCCTTAATATTTTTCCATACGATCGCATTTCAAATACCTAATACAGTCCATGACTCAGCTCCATAGAGTAGGACACCGAACGTGTAACATCGAAGTAGTAGAGTGCGAATCCTAATGACTGCTCTGAAGGTTCTCAGCAGTCGCTACGGACTAAATGACTTCAGGGGACTCGGTTCATTGGCTACAAGTCTTTTAGTAATTCTGGAGATTTTCCTTTGGACTAAGTGCGAGGTAGTCCCTCGTTGCTTAGATCGTGCAGTTTTCAGACCGTTTGTGTTACTATGGCTACACTACTGTGTGTCGACCACCGTATCAGTAGATATAATGAAACGGCGGCACTCTTTCGTTATGTCTTACAAGGAGATTTCTCCAGGGGTAGGATCGACTTTCTGTAACCATCTATACGGTTATGTAGGTTAAGCACCCAAGTATCACACAGTGCAGCCATTCATCCTGGTGGGTAGACGTTTTCGAGGAACTGACGAGAAAAGAAATTCGGAATTTTGTGTGAGACTCAATAACGTGAAGAACGCCGAATGACCTAGGTCGGTTGTGAGGGTATTGGAAAGGATACTAGCTTCACATGCATGAGGTTGTGGGTTCGAATCTCACCAGAGGAAGAAATCTATGCTAGGTGTTTATCGAAGTGATATTGATAATCATTTTCATTCAACTGATGTAAATATATTTTTTTTTATTTCCGCTCCTTGGTCACGTGATTCAATAGTGATATGAACTTCTTCATTTGGTCTAATTTTTCTTCTTATCATCCATTTTCCACTGGAAATATTTGTTTGTGAACTTTTAATTATCTTCATGTACTAATTCCGATTTAATTTCTCCTATTTTTATGGCCCTGTGTTTTCGTTATTGTGTTCATTATATCGATTTCTCACATTGCTTGAATTTTGTTTTACTTAGAAAACCTTCTCTCATTCATATCATCATCTACCATACATTTCCATAGTACACAAACAATTTAGGTAATGTTTTAAATATTTGTATGTCGATTACCATGCAGAAAAAGGCACGTCTTGTAATGAAAAATACGTTTTTCACGTTAATGCACAGTCAATATAAATAGATTATTTCGTCTTTTGTTTTTTTAATTAATTTATCGGTGTTTTGAAGTAATTGAATAGTCAAACAGATAGGTACAATAAAATACACATTCACAAAAATTCCGATTGGAAGAAGAATGATGCAAAGAAAAATGAAACAAATGGAAAAGTTCATACAGTGATTAAAACGATGTTACAAAGGAATAGAACGAAAGAAATTACATTTAAAACAATAAATTGAGTAAAAATAGGCACCAAAGTCATTTCGATAAGGATTTAAAAAAAATTTACTGCACCTGACGAGGCATGGTTAAGCTTCTGTCCTAACCATTATGACACGCAACAAGACTATGGAATAAGACTTCCTTAACGCTATATAGCATGACGCAAAATTCCAAACTCTTCTGCGTCAGTTACTTGCAAACGGAGGCCCACCTGGATGCAGGGTCTGATACTGGGGGGTCTTGAGTTACACTACCGCTTATTTGGTTTCAAAAAGTCGACCCCACCGCTGGGGAGCTCTCCATGTTGGTTTTAAGAGTAACAAACGGCACATTTCGAAAGAACAGTAATGTCGCAGTCCAAAAGAAGCAACTAGCGGTGGCTCCTACAAACTTAAAAGACGGCTCTAGCAAAGGCAAAAAAAAAAAAAAATTACTGTAGTAAGTAACCTGGCAACGCTACACACACGTTTAACCAACAGAACAACAACGAAATAATAATAATACCAAGCAACAAACCTAGCAACCAATACAACTGGATACAGATCACAAGTATACACAACATTTCCTACCAGATGCCCAGATTTAAAATTTTTAACAGAACAACGACTAGCTGATCAGATCCGTGTAATAATCAGAATTAGAAAACATCAAACAACGAGAACAACAAATACTGGAACAAAATAATGCCCAATCAGAAGAAGAAGAAAATAATACAGTAATGGACTCACACATCCCAGAGCAAACAAACAAAGAACAACACGCATCAATTAAACAATCAGAGGAAAACGAAATCTTAAGACTGCCACCAGAACAAGTACAAATAGAACACGAAGTGACACACATGTTAGATATAAAAGAAAAATTTCAGCTGACATATATAGAATACAAAGACACAAATACAGACATTAGACCATTCTTGCATACACCGCCAAATAACCCACAAGTCGAAACAACAATAAAAACTATCAACACAATCATACACAACAAAATAAATGGAAACACAACTATGGGAGAGTTACAACTACTGGTTTAAATAGGAGCACTCTCTACACTAAATTTACACACTAGACAGACATCAGAACCAACCAACACACAGAAGAAACCCACAAAACCTGCATGGCAACACAGGCTACAGATCGGAATAGAAAAACTGAGAGAAGACATCAGACAGCTAACACAATTTCTAAGAAAAGAAATATCATATAAAAAACCAAAAAGGTTAGGTAAAATCTCACAACAAGAAGCGATAGAGCAATTAGATGAAAAGAAGCAGAAATTAGAAGCATTGGCCAAACGACTTAGAACATACAAAAAAAAGTGAAAATAGAAGGAAACAAAACCAAACATTCAACACAAACCAAAAGAAATTTTACCAGACAATAGATAACACACGCATTAAAATAGACAATCCACCAAACATAACAGACATGGAACACTTCTGGAACAACATATGGTCAAACCCGGTACAACATAAAAGACATGCACGGTGGATAGAAGCGAAAACAGAGACATAAAAGATGATACCACAAATGCCTGAAGTGATAATTTTGCAACATGAAGCGACCAAAGCAATTAATTCTACACACAATTGGAAAACCACTGGAAAAGATAAAATAGCAAATTTCTGCCTAAAGAAGTTCACGTCAACACATTCACATCTAACTAAATAATTTAACAGTTACATTGCAGACCCATACACATTCCCTGATACACATACACAAGGAATAACTTGTCTGAAACCTAAAGATCAAGCACACACAGCAAACCCAGCAAATTATTGCCCCATGACATGCCTACCAACAATATACTAAATATTAACTTCAGTCATTACACAGAAAATAACGATACATACAACACAGAACAAAATTATAAATGAAGAACAAAATGGCTGTTGCAAAGGAGCACGAGTATGCAAAGAGCACCTGATAATAGATGCAGAGGTAACATATCAAGCTAAAACTAAACAAAGGACGCTACACTACACATACATTGATTACTGAAAAGGTTTTGATAGTGTACCCCAGTCATGGTTACTATAAATATTGGAAATATACAAAGTAGATCCTAAATTGATACAGTTCCTAAACATAGTAATGAAAAACGACACTTAATATCCAAACAAATTCAAATAATATCACATCACAGCCAATACAGATTAAGCGTCGAATATACTAAGGAGACTCATTAAGTCCTTTCTGGTTCTGCCTTGCTCTGAACCCACTATCCAACATGCTAAATAATACAAATTATGGATACAATATTACTGGAACATACCCACACATGGATGATCTAAAACTACTGGCAGCAACAAATCAACAACTCAACCAATTACTAAAGATAACATAAGTATTCAGCAATTATATAAATATGTCTTTTGGAACAGACAAATGTAAGAAAAATAGCATAGACAAGGGAAAACACACTAAACAAGAAGATTACATATTGGATAACCACAGCGACTGCATAGAAGCGCTGGAATAATCAGATGCCTATAAATATCTAGGATGCAGACAAAAAATAGGAATACATAAGACAAATATTAAATTTAGGAGAGTATATTTTATGTTGTACAACTTCATGTGGTTGTCCCGTACCTCATATTGTCACATTATGACAGTTCACCTCTCCATGTAAATGGAGTGTTGCCTCATCACTAAACACTAACTGTGGGAGAAAACAGCCATGCTCCACCTTGCCAAGAGTGAAATTACGGAACTTCACACGATGTTAGCACCCTCACGAACAGCTCGCAGTAGCTGAATTTAATATTGTTTGATGCAGAAACGTCGACGCATAGACGCCAGACGGACATCGGGGGCGTGCTGAGCTGTCGAGCTGCACGGCGAACGGATTTCTGCGGACCCCTCGTGAAACTGTGGCGGATGCGTTCGACGTCTGTATCATTCACTCGGGGACAGCCCGGCGGTTTGCCTTTATGCAAACATTCTGTTTCTCTTAACGCTAGGATGCATGGTGCCGAAAACACACGTGAATGCATATGCAGGGCCTCCAAGGCCCTGACCTAATTTAAAATTTTCCTCTTTCCACATATTCATTCTTTGGAGTTAAATTTCGTTCTGTCAAATTTTTTGTCATATCGCAAGATTCCTAAGATACAGTGACAGGATCTGGTGGGCCTGATTAACATTTCTTTTATATAAAACTCTAAGAGTGAATTTTTATTAGTTACTTTCCTTTACAAACAACATATACAAATTATTTTATTAATTCACTTATAACTTGCAGTTTACATTTTAAAACACTTATTACAACCAATTTCTTCAATTAAAACATGCTCATTATTCACAGTATTATGTGTATAGGCAATATTTTTATAAAAAGTTATTATTCATTGTTCACATAAAATTGCATCTTTCTTAGTTTTCAACATGTGACAAACAAGAAGCACAAAGAACGCCACTATGTTCCTTACAAAAGTTGGGTTTGCACTTAATGCATGTCATAGCACTTTTCCTGTGTTTCTTATATGGACAATAATTGCATCTTCTTCTTTTTCCTGAAACATGTAGTTGGTTTGGCAATATGACATCTTCGCATATCATCAACGATTTTCTTTGGAAGATTAGGGATCTGAATATGAAGTTCCATTAGAGGTCTTACCATTTCCTCTGCTAAACCTCTTAGGAACAAACGCCTTTTATTACTTCTTCCACTATGGTATGTCAGATGTTGGGCGGAAAATAAAATTTCAGTGGTCATTGCTGCGATGTCCATCATATTCATCCATAATGCAAATGGACATCTTCTCGTTTGTCTCTTGCAAGTGTAATAACGAATATTCTGGTCCATTTATCTACTCCACCCTTCGTAGAGTTATAGAAGTTTATTGCATGAGTTTCATCAATGTTTCTGTCGTATTGCATTGTGCTAGTGAGAACTATAGACTTCTTCTTTTTGGGAAGATAACTCACCATTGTAATGACACCTATAAATGCAAACAAAGAGGAATGAATTGCTCTTGAGCAGATGGTTTCATCTCATTAGGAATTTCTGGTTTATTTTGTTTGATTGTTCCCACCACTGTAATTTGCTTCTGAAGCACACTAGTAAAGAAGTTGTCAACGGTAATATTTTTTGATGATCATTGAATGCTTTTAGCAAGATCTTTCACTACATTCAATCCAAGATTTTTCTGAATAAATTCATGGGGCTTCCTTCTCGTGTAAACAGTTCCCTCTAAAGCATATGATCACATAACAAAAATATTTTTATGCCACACTTGGCTGGTTCAGAGGGCATATACTGGGTGAAGCTGCATCTTCCACGGATTAGGACTAGCTGTTCGTCAACTGTGAGCGAATGATTGGGATTCATTCTATTTCTACACTTGTCAAGAAATAGTTCCCATACATAGCGAACTGCTGCGTCATCTGCAGATCGAGCTGCACGGGTACGCCTGTCATCAAATCTAATCATTCTCCTTATATCCTCGAATCTATTTACTGGCAAGGTAGCCTTCTATGTAGGATTTTCCTTTTCATCCTAGAATAATTCTCTAATAAGGACATCCCAAGTCTTCTCATCACCAGAAAGCAGTAAAAGACCAAGAAAACCCACCATTCCAGGAAGCAAAACGTTTTTCCACGTAAAGCAGCCACTCTTCTGCCTTCAATATTTGTGCAGATGATCATTTCCTTGGAGATGAAATAGTCCCAGGCATCCTTAGGTTTACAGGTATTCAAACCAAGGGCTGGACTAGGTGCCTTCTTTACGATGTTATGGACAGGCGTACGAAAAGTGGCAGGAGGATCTAATTTCCAAATCGCTCCATTCCGACTAATGTATGTGTGGTCTTCTATACCTTTTTGTGGTGGTGCTCCATTTTCAGACTCTGATGAAGTAATATTATCGGAAGGACTGCCATCTGCCTCAATATTCACATCTGCAGGTTCATTGGCTAATTCTTCACTACTTGCATCTTCAAATATATTTCCTTCCTCGCAAGAATCATCTTCTTCAGACCACTGAGCCACAACACTTCTAGAGATTGCAGTTTTACTTAGAAACTCATGCCTGCAAACGTCACCCACCGACGCTGTGGAGCATCAAAGTCACAGGCGCCAGCTCCAGTAAATGTATGTATATGCAAGATGATCCGTGATTGTGTTACAAACTTCCTAGTATGATGGAAACAGACAAATGTATCGATTTGAGGTAAGGGCCCCTGTACCGGAAACAAACGTGTCGAAAGTTGTAAGTGAAAATCGTTATCCTGCCTCTGACAGTGGAATACGTGTACTGGTACTGTTGTTGCTAGGATTGTAGGGTAGGCAACGTTCAGAGGCGGCAGTATAGACCGAAACAAGAAAAAAAGTGCAGTAAACATGGACTCTAAACGGCATAATTCTGGAGCTGTAAGCACTTGTTCAATAGTGGAGATGGCTTTCACGCAAGCGATGATGAACAAGTGCTCATGGTTCATGATGTATGCATCTTACAGCCTATGTGTACTGCACATTGTTTTCTTCTTTCGTTCCATACCACCGCCTCTGCAAGTTTCCTGTCCTACATCCTAGCAACAACGATAACGTTACATGCTGTCAGAGGTAACAGAAAGGTTTTCTGTTATAATTTTCCGGTGCAAGGACATAATCACAAATGTACGCATTTATCCATCTGCATCATCTTAGAAAGTTTGTAACATCTTCGTGGGATCCATCTATTTTTGTAGATGCCGGTTCCTATAACTTTGACGTTCTGTAGCATCGCAAGATGACGTTTTCAGAAGTATATTCCTATGTAAAACTTGATCAGTTAAATCGCCTGTACAGTCCCGAGTAGTGTGAAACACCCTGCATATAGAATGAATAACATCAGGCAATGGACTAGAACGCTGTCTCACTCACTTCTCACGTATTGCCTTACTTTTATGTCCTTCGACTTGTACAGCCTCTGTCTCATTTCTGGTGGAGTTCTAAGTAATGTTTCTCTCGCTATATTTTATTCCTGGTTGCATCTTAAATTCAAACTGCATATTCTGGTCAACATTGTCAAAAGTTTCTGTATCTAAAGATGTTATAGATATGGGTTCTGTTCATTCCAAATGGATTTTCCTCTAGATCGGCTTCGGTAAGGTGCTCCCTTCCGCTCTAAATAGTTTATAGCAGTATTTTCAGCAAGCAGTTATAATAGTGGTGGTTTCGCCGATCACGATTTGCCTTATGTAGCATTGGTGCTATTACGCTTCTCGTTTAGTGTGAGGATTTAGCGGGTATCTCAGCTGGCGTACTCGTTCAGGAGTGGAGCAGCAAATCCCGGCAGAGTGAGTCGTCGCCAGCTCCGCTAGAGCCCTCTGGTAGCGAAGCCCTGCGCTACAGACAACTGACTGTGTGAGGGACCAGTAGCGACACCTAGCAGCGATGTGGTGAAAAGGAAATAGTATTGCTAAAAGTTTATCCACGCCTTTTAGCATTTAGAATGGAGATATGGCACGGAATTTAATAGCAAAAGAAAACAGCTATAGTAGCAGTCTCTCTCTCGCAATGCAACAATAGTACAACAACAATAGACCAACTGAATCTGTAGAGGTAGTAATAAAATTTCTTTTCTGACCTGCAAGATACTTTTATATAAAGCTGAGCCTGAGAGGTTGTCATGAAACTACCAACAGAAATATTATATGAGACATGTAGACCTGTCAGTAAAATTCGTTTTTTTAAATGTTAACTGTTTAATTTAGCATTCAGCTGACATAAGACCAGGAGAATTATCCTGTATCATACAAACAAAGAGTTTATCTCATTAGTGACCTGTATCCTATCTTAATCTCATTTAGACACTTGAATAATTTGAAAAAAAGGCCTGTGTTCGTTTTGAAACTACAATTGCTGACAATATACACTTATAAATGGCACTGAGTGTGAACGGTTACGAAACGATTTCTGATAGAGAATTTATTTATTATCGTATAATAAATCAGGATAATAAAAAGAAAAGGCAGACTGAGACACCTGAAAATATCTTGTGTGATGGTACTGATATAATATTTTGCATTTCTTTGACATTGAGATAATTTATTCAGTATTATAGCCAAACTTACTTTCATAATTACCTACAAGAAAATGAAAGCTGTTTTGGTATTTATCTTAGCAGCATTTAGCACAAAAAGGAAAATAAAACTTATTAGTTTTTTTAGTGAGGATTTCATTTCATTGTTGCAATCCTACAAATGTTCATGATACTATGCAGTTTCTTGCGACAGTGAGATGTCTTATGTAGAAAGTACCTGGAAAATATATGTAGATGTGGTCTGGTGAAGAAAGTGTGCGTATTGAAATTTAAAATAAGTGATTGCAGCAGCATAATGAGGTATATTTTGTAGTGAGGGAGTGAGCTCCACGTGGGATCCGAAGCACGGACCCCACGGGGGTGCCCGGCATGCGCCACATGCCAGGGCAGAGGTGGAGGCTAGTGTTCGGAAATCTGAAAATTCCAGCGCCGGCCGGGGATTGAACCCCGGCCCGGCTGGGGCGAATAGCCCCAGCCGAGGCGCTGGAACGTTCCAGACCCCCTTACCACTAGACCACCGGGGACCCCGGCCGTTTCCAGCTCTGAACTCGGTCTGGTAGTCCTGTCACACTTCCTGTTGTCGGCTGTGTTTACATCGGACGCTGAGTGGCATAGTGTAGCCGGCAACATTAGAACGCTGTGAGGGGGAAGTGTTTACCTCCGACTGGTAGCTGTCCCCCCTACCCAGGTGAAGTAGCTTTACAGTTACCAAAGACATTTGAAATCAGCATTTGCGACTGTATGCAGTCGACGGTTGTTAATCGTTTGTTTCAACCTGTTCCCAAATGCCTCGAGAAAACCGAAGCAACTTCTTCACTAATCGAGGCGACTGTCATATGAAAACGACCCGCAGACATTCTATAATTACAAGTCAACGCCTAGCTTACACCAGATAATTCTGTCTGTTTCATCAGTTGTTTTAACAGTGCACGAAATACCACAGCATATTATTAATCCGTTGCAAATAAATTTCTGTGTGTGCAGTTCAGGTCTGGGCCGTAGAGTTTTCGTGAAAACGTCGGGATAAAATCGTAACATGTGTTTCATATTAATATGAAATTTAGTTAACAATATCTTTATTACAGTGGTCACACTCACAATTTTGGACTTTTCAGTGGCTGGGGTACGATATAGCCTTTGAGTACGTTATCGCGTTGCGCAATTTCTTCCTTTTTTTCCCGACTCTGAGGGAGCTGTCACCTTCTCTCAGCGCTGCCCTATTTAGGCTTCTGGGAGGGCTTTTCTCACGTTTTCTGTAATTTAGAGCATATTTACAAGTCCTGAGACGAACTCTTCCTATGTGTCGTAGGTTTAAACTCAATATAGATTTTCGTTTATATTCCAGCGAATATTTTTATTTTCTGTTACTCCTAGCGGCGCTCCCTAAGCTGTTCATCGCAATGACACACAAATGAGAATCATAGCTAACAGCTTCACCAGTTTATAATTTTACATAAAGATGATTCCTAACAATGACCCGCATATGCCAATACAGGCAATAAGTGACAATCACGTGGACGTAACCTTTGTTTGCGCACTGTCAGTCTCGTAATTAATAGTGATTCAAATCTGACGCCATTTTGTCACACAAGGAACTTCGACCACGGAGAAAGTAGACGTTTTTCACTTTAGGATATTTTCCAGGAAGTTTCCGACATTCGTAAAACAGAAACGAGTTTCGACGCTGTGGAATGCAACGAGAAGTAGCAGGTAACGAATTGTTTCGGGATTCCACCATCCAAGCTGCAAACGATCATCGAGCGGAAAGATAATGTTGCTCATAAGTATTAAAAAGCGGGAGCAAGCAGACCGGGCGAGGCGAAAGTTTATAGTATTGCCTTACTCAATGCAGGGTACAAAAGGTATTTGTCGGAACGCTAAGACATTTACGGTTAGTCTGGGAACAGAAGTCTCAGATACAAATAAGGAGTGACACGCTAGCTCCAAAGACATAAGGTTCTTTATGAGAAACTTAATTGACAAAAAGCAACCATTCGTGACAGTTGGTTCAGCATTGAAAAATGAATGAAGCTGAATTTATGTATTTTCGAACATTTGTGTGTACCTTCCGTTTCAAATACTAAAGCAAAAAAACATGTAAGAAAACTGGAAATACGTTAGTAAAAAAAAATCAAAATTTTATTTCGATTTTTCCTGATTTCATCTAGAGTAAAGTCGAGTTAATTATTCGAACTTCGAATTGTGCAGACTCGATTGTAACGGTCATTTGCGCTTCGAATTTTATACTCAGGAGTAATGTCTAAAAAGTAAAAACAAATCTTTTCGTACTACTATCCACGTTGCAGTGGATGCTGGTTTGGTTGTCCTTTTTAGTATATCAGTATGATCATAGAGTCATAATCAACGTACACAACGCTGTTACGGTATAAAAGTACTTTGTTAAAAATAAAAGTCGCGTAAGAATGCGCTTTTGCCATGCATCCCAACTCCCTAAATCCGCCATCAGGCAAAAGAAAGTGAATACTCTTTCCTTTGCTTTCACCCTTCATCAATGACAATTGATAATGACTTGGCAGCAGAGACCTGTTTAGCTTGAGTGAGTGCTTAAACGGAAGGCATTGACGAATAAAAATACAAAACATATATACGTAACGTCACGTAACCATGAAGAAAAGCAGACTTGGTTTATTTTACCATATAAGTTAATTCTTTTAAAACATCGTAAGTAGAATTAACAATTTCGGTCGCTTTCAACATCTAGGAATGTTCTTTATAATAGATAAGTTTCTGATATTTACTTATAGCATTCTTGGGTCTTTTCCCCTTGCATTTGGAGTTGTCTTCTCTGACTGCAGATTTTTGAGCAGCAGTGATGTCATTATCCTACATTTATGTTGGTCTGCAGCGCTGAGGTTGATCCCTCACCTGTGGTCGAGTGAGAGATCATTCCAAAGTATGGCAGGCAGCGAAAGACTTTGCGAGGGGCCGATCGTAGGGCCTCCAGAGGAACCTTCTTGGAACGCAAATTCGTGGTGTTCACAGAAGGTGAGTTTGCTGGTGGTTCGGAACTCCAGTAATAGGCGCGTAATTGGGCCCCCTTAGTAACATGGCTGCCAAGGTGTGGAAGGATGGCAGTGTGCACAAGGTGGGGGAGTCAGTCCTGATTTCTAAAGAGTGCTTCCGGATGCCATGAAGAGTACAGGGTGCACCCAACTGCAGGTGGTGGCCCCAGTCGGTGCCAATGGCTTGTGTCGCTTTGGATTGGAGGAGATTCTCTCTCCTTTTGTTTAGCGGATATGGTTAAGCGAGTTTAAGGCGGAGCTCATAATCTGCACCATCATCGACAGAACCGACTGTGGTCCTTCGGTGCAGAGCCGAGTGGAAGGTATGAATCATAGGCTCAGGCGGTTATGTGACTGTGTAGGCCTCAGATTCCTTGACTTGAGCCATAGTGTGGTGGGTTTCCGGATTCCGCTTAATAGGTCAGGAGTCCACTACACGGGTAGTGGGGGCGGATTTTTAGGTTAGAGGGTCTCAGGAAAACATAGAAATGGCGTCTGTCTAAAAGGGGGCAGGTAACACACAGTAAGGTGGTTGTAGAAACGATCGGTGTTGTAAATTATCGTAGCTGTGTTGGGAAAGAACCAGAGCTCCAGGCCCTAATAGAAAGCACTGAAGCTCAAACAGTTATAGGTACGGAAACCTGGCTAAAGCCGGAAATATGTTAAGCCGAAATTTTTTCAAACGACCTAACAACGTTCAGAAGGGATAGATTAAACATAGTTGGTGCTGGAGTATTTATTGCTGTCAGAAGTAGTTTACCTTGTAGTGAAACTGAAGTAGATAGTTCCTGCGAAATAGTTTGGGTAGAGGCTGTACTTGTCAATCGGACTAAACTGGATCGTTTTACCGACCCCGACTGAGAGGATATAGTTGCTGAACAGTTCAAAGAAAACGTGAGTCTCATTTCAAATCGGTACCCCACTCCCACAATTATAGTCGGTGTTGATTTCGATCTATCCTCGATATGCTAAAAATTTATACCTTTAAAGGCGGCGGTACGCATAAAACGTCAGCCGAAATTGTACTGAATGCTTTCTAAAAAAATTATTTTGAACAATTAGTTCGTGAGCCCACTCGAAGCATAAATGGTTACGAAAGCGTACTTGACCTCATAGCAGCAAATATTCCTGGATGAATAGGTAGTATCATGACGAATACAGGGATTAGCGACCACAAGTCAGTTGCCCGTACACTGAATAGTGTAACACCTACAACCATCAAAAAGAAACTTAAAGTACATCTGTTTAAAAAAAGCTGACAATGCTCTTAACGATTTTTAAGGAAACAGCCTCCACTCCTTCCGATCTGATCATGTAAGCGTAGAAAAGATGTGGAATGATTTCAGAGAAATAGTATCGATTGCAATTGAGAGATATATATACCACATAGATTAATAAGTGATGGTACTGATCCCCCATGGACAAAACGGGTGAAATCGCTGTTGCAGAAGTAACGAAAAAGCATGCCAAAACTAAAAGAATCAAAAATCCGCAAGACTAGCAATGTTTTGCAGAAGTTCTAAATATAGCGGTTACTACAGCGAGATGCTCTTGATAATTTCCGCAACAAAACTCTGTTTCGAAATCTGGCGAAAAACCCAAAGAGATTCTGGTCATGCATGAAGTACACCAGTGTCAAGACGCCATCAGTACCTTCACTGCGCGAAAGTAACGGTGGAGTCACTGATGACAGTGCTACTAAAGTAGAGTTAAGAAACGTGGTTTTCCGAAACTCCTTCAGCAAAGAATACGAAGCAAGTATTCCCGAAGCCCAGTCAACAGAAAGTGCCAAAATGAGAAGCATATATCCTCGGTGTAGCAAAGCAGCTTAAATCACTTATTAAAGGCAAGGTTTCCGTTCCAGATTGTATACCAGTCAATTTCCTCTGAGTGTGCTGATACAATAGCTCCATGTTTAGTAATTATATACAACCGCTCACAGAAAGATCCGTACCTAAAGACTGGAAAATTGCTCAGGCCACACCAATTTCTTAAGGTACTGCCTTTTGTGATGTTTAACAAAACTGTTGGCAAGCGTACTTGTTATACAAATGGGCACGGCAAAGGCTTAAGGTCGTAAAATTCAGCGTTAAACTGGAAATAGTTGTAGGAGAGTATCAGAAGTAATAACCTAATGACATCTTTAATTTCTTGTACATTAGGTTTATGTGTTGGAGAAGATTCTCATCAGTAATTTTAATAGTCTCAAAAATGTGAATGTTAGCAAGTAAATTAACTACGTTAAAGGATACGGAATTACCATCATCAGAAATGGAAAATTTTTAATTTTAGCTGTTAGTTAAAGGGAATTTTTGACAGTGTAGTTTTCTTCAAAGACATAATACTCTTTAAATGGTGTATGAGATTTTTTGCCGATTTCATAGAAGCGCCGTCTGTATAGTTAACACTGTGGACAGGAAGCGAAGGCGGTGTGCAGTCGGAGGCGATGCTGGGTTCGTAGCGGTGGGCACCAATTGTCGGCTACGACGGGACTGCCCGGGAGGCACACTTACACTCCAGTGGCCGCATGAGACACGGTGGATGCAGCGAAAGGTCCGCAGCAGCAGTGATACTGTCGCGGTTGTGTGCACCACCTGTTCTAGTGTCTCGTGTGCACCAAGGACCCTGCAGACCGAGTTGCAACTTTCTTAGCTCGCTGGACTGTGCAGTTGTTAATTTACAGGGGCTGTGCCCGATGCAGCCCGCCTGGCAGTAGTGTGTTGCAGCGTGGCGTCAGCGCCTGACAGCTTCCGCAACTGGACGAATGAACTGGCGGTAAAAAAAAGTCACAACTACTTTCGTTTTCTGACAAAGGCTATAGCCAAAAATTTAGTTATAGAGTTTGATGGTCTTTTCTATGTGCCTGAGCGATCATCCTTACGGTGAGTTGCTGACTACTCTCAGAGTATTTGCTCGAGTTACCCGTTGCGTGTGTTATCGCCGCGGTCTCATTTCATCGACGTGGTGACTGTGACATGTGAATGGCTGGCCACATGAATGGACTTTCGTGGCGGGCCAAAATTGCAGGCCATTTCTGTGGGTCTCTCTAACGGATCGGGCCTGCCGATCCAAAGCCCATAGTTTGCCACTAATGTGCGGGTACTACCATGGACCTAGGACTGTGGTGCCCCTCCTCGGCCCCAGGCGATGTATTTCGGGAATCGTGACTGTCTCACAGCAAGTACATTGTACAGTGCGGCGTTTGATACAAAATTTATTTATTATAGTATATTTTGGCACTTCGAAAGTAGTTTATATATTTGAAAGAATGGACGATAAGAAAAAAAAAATTTGTGGCAATCGCAGGCAGTTTGTACACTATGAAGTCATGTATTTATTGAAAGAAAAAAAAATCACACAATGCCTGTAGATAATAGACATAACTCAGTGAGTAATAACCGACAATTACGAACATAGAAGCATAATTTTATTAGCAGTCACCTACAGTGTTGGTTGACACACCTCTTCCCCACCTTGTACATTTATTTCGAGAGGCCTACTTTTTTCTGAGATTATTTTAAATACCATCACTGCTTTCAGGAATGTGTCTCGCAACTCCAAGAAAATGCATATTTTCGTCACCAAATAGGTTTCGCTTTATGAAAATAAAATCAGTGATCTTAATTAAACATATCTACCATTGGGCTTCCTTTCTCCATCTACAAGCAGTTCATTACACAACATTTTGATGTTAGTACTTAAGATTTTTGTTCACACGTTCAGAAACACAGAGGTCATTACTTTTTTTTTTACAATTTAGGTCTTTCACTTGGGGGAAAGTTGTGGCAACCCTGTAATAGGTTTCAATTTTCAGTCTCATTGCAGCATTGTTATTTAAGACAAGGCATAAGAATGTAATGGGTTTGAATCATTGCATGTCAGTCATCCATGAACTGCCAAATCTTACACGTCATTAAGACACATTTTCAAAAGAGAAAAAAGGTACATTGCATAATATACGAAAAAATGGACTCGCTCGGTGAGGATGTTATACAAACTTAATTATGTATGTAGACAGTTCATACGTTCCGGGAGTAGAGAATCTCGACTATTTTCACCCGTTATCGACATTGATCCTGGCAAGATACCGATCCCACGGATTAAAAGATTTTCGAGAATGTTTTCATTTTAATAGTATAAATGTGACAAAGTCATGCAGGAAGCAGGCGACCAGTATTATTATTTTAATAATGAACAGCCTCTGTTGCACCGCTTACCTAGACTTTACCCAGGTTTCAGTAGGGATAACTCAACCTTATTCAGAATAACAGTGTTTACTGTGTGTTCATAGTGGAGATCCAGTACAGCACTCGTGGCTGCCGTATCGCGGTCGCGAAGTGGGGCCGAGGCAGTGCCAGATAAGTTTTACAGTCTGGCGATAGTTTATGAATTAGTAGTATTAACTTGGCGATGTCCACTATGGACAGACAGTAGATATGTTATTGTGAAGAAGGTTGGGTTATCCCGACTGAAACACAGGTAAATTCTAGATAAACGGTGCAACTGAGACTGTTCATTATTAAAATTAATGTTTATACAGTTGGTGACAGGACCGCGAAATGTTGAAGATATTTAAGTATTACTGTTATTAGAGTAATTAGAAGTTTTGCATTGAGGCTAACTGCGTCTATTCTGCGAAATTTTGCTTCACATGCAACTTTGAACGACATATGCACATGCAGTAATCGCATATGGATATCTGATGACGGCTACATTCCGAAACACAATACTGCCATTCCTTGCGCGATATTTGACGTTCAGTATTGGGACCCAGTCAACATGAACGCAGAACTACTGATGTTGTAATTTGAAGTTCGATGTTGGATAACAATTTCCGTGTGATATAATAACAAATTGCCAGTTTTCGGATTTTTCCTTTACGTGTACTGTAAAACCTTGCTCCTTGCTAATTTTCATTAGTGTAGGTCAACAGAAAGTGCCCTCTAGGTCTGTATATTTTACACCGTGAAGGGAACACGACCTCTGTATGTGAAAAAAATTTCAACTTGATACATCTCCCCGTTCCCGAAGCAAAGGATCTGCAACAGACAGACGAAAACAAGGGTAAAAGATTAAGTGGTATATTTAGCCAAAAACATGGCACACTGCACTTAAAAATACAAAAAAGAAAGGCACCGAGATTCGAACTAGCGACTTCTACTGTTCCTGCACGCTCATTATCGCTAGACTACCAAGCCCGACATTTGCTTTTCTATGCTTATGGGGGGGGGGGGGGGGAGGATTTATTTTAATTGGATGTGATGCCCAGATAACATACACGTAAACGCGATCCTGTTGCCAGTTACAGAGCAGTAAAACGCCCAACTCACATCAGTATATTGCTTTATTTGTATCAGATATTCGAGCACAATTTCCATCTGTACTTGTGTAAACTTTTAAGAAGCGAATCGCCATAACTACGCTTACGTCTTTGGTCACGAGATATTTGTTGTACGCCTACTGTCAAACTCTGTATTACGTTTTGCGTCGGTAATCACGTGCTGATTACCAAGTAGCAGCCGACAGTTAATAAATGTTTTACTTTTTATCAGCGCACCTTGTATTCACGCATACGACTGTGTACAGTTCTCAGAGATTATCAGCATTAACTTCCAAGCTATCCACAAGGAATCAAGAGTGGCATTAGAGCCACCCTGAAGTCTAGGCTGGTCTTCACGGTGGCACGAAATCTTGGTCAAGCAGAAAATTTATAATTCTGAACTCAGGCGTAACGAGTTACCTCAGACTGAATGAGCTCCCCCCTGCTAAGCAGCATGGATTCCGAAAACATCGACTACGTGCAACCCGACTCGAACGACAGTCTGAAAACCAGAGATCAAGGCAGACAGGGGAAAACGGTGTTTACTAATTTCCGAAACGCATTTCACTCACCAGGACAACTGTGCTTTTTAAGTGAATTGGGTTTTGCATGATCTATATTCTCGAAATTCATGCTGGCTCGCGTTGAGGTCGTTCTGTTTGACCTCAGAATATGTTCTAAGGTACTACAGCAAATCGATAGCGGAAAATAAAACTGTGCAGTTAAACTGGCGAAGAAATGCCGTACCCTATTACCGTGATGCCAAAGAGTCGCAGTTGTAACAGCTGAAATCATACAAATACATTGTTGCAACACTTAATAGGTACAAGAAATGTCACGACCACAATAGTCTGAGTTGTAGGTAAAGCAGCAAAACAGTGCAGCTGACAATCCCCGCGAATTTCCGCTAGCCCCTTGTAACTCAGGGCAGGCTGCTGCTTCTTGTGGTCGAACAGCCAACCCCTTACTGCATTCCACGGTTACGCCGATGGCGAAGGCTGTGGTACTGAGATGAGAAGAATTTAGTGCACGAAGGCTGAGGGCTTACACATCCACACTATGTTCGTTTAGGACTTAAGCTCACGTTCTCTAAACACTTCCATAGTGGAAAATGATGAAAGGTTTCTGTTCCAGTAGTGTGCTGCAGCGTTGGCTCTTGCTATACCGTGCCCAGTTGGCTGTGTTTTGCCTTGCAATGCATAACACACTCATCCACTCGCCACTTTTATTTATCATCATCCCAATGAACCATGGACCATGGACCTTGCCGTTGGTGGGGAGGCTTGCTTGCCTCAGTGATACAGATAGACGTACCATAGGGCAACCAAAACGGAGGAGAATCTGTTGAGAGGCCAGACAAAGGTGTGATTCCTAAAGAGGGGCAGCAGCCTTTTTAGTAGTTGCAGGGCAACATTATGGATGATTGACTGATCTGCCCTTGTAACACGAACCGAAACGGCCCTGCTGTGCTGGGACTGCGAATGGCTGAAAGCGAGGGGAAACTATGGCAGAAATTTTTCCCGAGGGCATGCACATTTACTGTATGGTTAAATGATGATGGCGTCCTCTTCGGTAAAACATTTCGGGGGTAAAATAATCCCCCATTCGGATCTCTGGGCGAGCTCTACTCAGTAGGATGTCGTTATCAGGAGAAAGAAAACTGACGTTCTACGGAACGGAGCGTGGAATTTCAGATCCCTTAATCGGGCAGGTAGGTTAGAAAATTTAAAAAGGGAAATGGATAAGTTAAAGTAAGATATAGCGGGAATTGGTGAAGTTCGGTGGCAGGAGGAACAAGACTTTTGGTCAGGTGACTACAGGGTTATAAACACAAAATCAATGAGGGGTAACCAGGAGTAGGTTAAATAATGAATAAAAAAAAATAGGAGTGTGGGTAAGCTACTACAAACAGCATAGTAAACGCATTATTGTGGCCAAGATAGACATGAAGCCCACGCCTACCACAGTAGTAGAACTTTATATGCCAACTAGCTCTGCAGATGACGAAGAAATGTATGATGAAGTAAAAGAAATTATTCAGATAGTGAAAGGAGACGAAAATTTAATAGTCATTGGTGACTGCAGTTCGGTAGCAGGAAAAGGGAAATAAGGAAACGTGGTAGGTGAATATGGATTGGGGGGGGGGGAAGAAATGAAAGAGGAAGCCATCTGGTAGAATTTTGCACGGATCATAACTTAGCTATGATTAACACTGGGTTCAAGAATCATGAAAGAAGGTTGTATATGTGGAAGAGACCTGGAGATACTGCAATATTTCACATTATATAATGGTAAGACAGAGATTTAGGAAACAGGTTTTAAATTGTAAGACATTTCCAGGGGCAAATGTGGACTCTGGCCACAATCTATTGGTTATGACCTGTAGATTAAAACTGAAGAAACTGCAAAAAGGTGGGACCTGGATAAACTGAAAGAACCAGTGGTTGTACAGAGCTTCAAGGAGACCGTAAGGGAACAAATGACAGGAATGGGGGAAAGTAATACAGTAGAAGAAGAATGGGTAGCTTTGAGAAACGAAGTAGTGAAGGCAGCAGAGGATAAAGTAGGAAAAAAGATGAGGGCTGCTAGAAATCCTTGGGTAACAGAAGAGTTATTGAACCTAACTGATGAAAGGAGAAAATATAAAAATGCAGTAAATGAAGAAGGCAAAAAGGTATACAAATGTCTCAAAAATGAGATCGACAGGATGTGCAAAATGGCTAAGCAGAGATGGGTAGAGGACAAATGTAAGGATGTAGAGGCTTGTCTCACCAGGGGTAATATAGATACTGCCTACAGGAAAATTAAAGAGAACCACTTGTATGAATATCAAGAGCTCAGATGGAAACTCAGTTCTAAGCAAAGAAGGGAAAGCTGAAAGTTGGAAGGAGTATATAGAGGATCTATACAAGGGTGATGTACTTGAGGACAATATTGTGGAAATGGAAGAGGATGTAGATGAAGATGAAATGGGAGATATGATACTGCATGAAGAGTTTGACAGAGCAGTGAAAGACCTGAGTCGAAAACCTTCCATTAGAACTACTGACAGCCTTGGGAGAGCCAGTCCTGACAAAACTCTACCATCTGGTGAGCAAGGTGTATGAGACAGGCGAAATACCCTCAGACCTCAAGAAGAGAATAATAATTCCAATCCCAAAGAGAGCAAGCGTTGACAGATGAGAAAATTACCAAACTATAAGTTTAATAAGTCACAGCTGCAAAGTACTAACGCAAATTCTTTACAGATGAATGGAAAAACTAGAAGCCAACCTCGGGGAAGATCAGTTTGGATTCCGTAGAAATATTGGAACACATGAGGCAATACTGACCCTACGACTTACCTTATAAAGTAGATTAAGGAAAGGCAAACCTACGTTTCTAACATTTGTAGACTTAGAGAAAGCTTTTGACAATGTTGACTGGAATACTTGCTTTCAAATTCTAAAGGTGGCAGGGGTAAAATACAGGGAGCGAAAGGCTATTTACAATTTGTACAGAAACAAGATGGCAGTTATAAGATTCGAGGGACATGAAAGGGAAGCAGTGGTTGGGAAGGGAATGAGACAGGGTTGTAGCCTCTCCTCGATGTTATTCAATCTGCATATTGTGCAAGCAGTAAAGGAAACAAAAGAAAAGTTCGGAGTAGGTATTAAAAGCCATGGAGAAGAAATAAAAACTTTGAGGTTCGCCAGTGACAGCAAATGACCTGGAAGAGCAGTTGAATTGAATGAATAGTGTCTTGAAAGGAGGATATAAGGTGAACATCAACAAAAGCAAAACAAGGATAATGGAATGTAGTCGAATTAAGTCAGGTGATACTGAGGGAATTATATTAGGAAATGAGACACTTAAAGTAGTAAATGAGTTTTGCTATTTGGGGAGCAAAATAACTGATGAGAAGTAGAGAGGATATAAAATGTAGACTGGCAATGAAAGCGTTTCTGAAGAAGAGAAATATGTTCACATCGAGTATAGATTTATGTGTCAGGAAGTCGTTTCTGAAAGTATTTGTATGGAGTGTAGCCTGGTATGGAAGTGAAACATGGACAATAAGAGAATAGAAGCTTTCGAAATGTGGTGCTACAGAAGATTAGATGGGTAGATCATATAACTAATGAGGAGGTATTGGATACGATTCGGGAGAAGGCGAGTTTGTGGCACAACTTGAGTAGAAGAAGGGATCGGTTGGTAGGACATGTTCTCAGACATCACCAATTTAGTATTGGAGGGCAGCAGGGAAGGTAAAAACGTAGAGGAAGACCAAGAGAGGAATACAGTAAACAGATTCAGAAGGATGTAGGTTGCAGTAGGTACTGGGAGAGGAAGCAGCTTGCACAGGATAGAGTAGCATGGAGAGCTGCATCAAACCAGTATCAGGACTTAAGACCACAACATCCCAATGATCAAATTTGTGCTGTATTCATATTAATTTATCTCATTTTTATTACAATATACAACAAATAACTGTTTTTATGACACAAGAAATTATGTGCTGGACAGACCTATTCCTTGAAGTTGTGATTTCATTTGCCACATCATATATTTTTCTACAGTTGAGCAGAGCTATTCACTTATACTTTAGTGACATTTTTTAAGCATGTGGTTATTGATCTTCTTATGGGCTTGCCAGACACATTCACTGATGAAATTTTGTTCATCACATGAAATTAAATCCTTATACATTTGTGCACAGCTATTCACTTATGCTGTAATAACATTTGTCAAGCATGTGGTTCTTTATAAGAGTTTTAAATTTATCCAAATTTTCCAGCTCTTTGATATGTTTTGGTAGTGCATTAAAAATTTTGATTCCTTGATTACATACATGTTTCTGACTTTGGGTCCTTATTACAGCCAGTAAGTGGAGATTTTTACATTGCCGTGTATGGTAACCTGTATTGGTTTTTCATTTTGTCGCGATTTTGTTTGATCACCGACAGACATTTCAGAATGTATAATGATGGAATTGCAAAAATTTCCAATGCTTTAAAAAGGGGCCTACAACGTGTTTGATGTGGGCTCTGGGTCGTTATCTGAATAGGGTGTTTTTGTAATTTGAAAATCTCATTTAAACAACAATTTGTTTTTCCTCAAGGATACTATCCTATAGGCCTCAATTGACTGGAAATAGCCAAAATATACTAATCTGGTACAGTCATTACTACAAACTCTTGAAATTATTCCAAGTACAAAACATGCTGAATTGGGTTTTAGTGCTAAGCTCACCACATGGTCCTTCCAGTTTATCTTCTCATCAATGTGCATACCCAGGAATTTTGCTCACTGAACTCTTTCAAGTTGTTTCCCTCCATAGTGAGATGTAGGTCGTCATGTTCACTTATTCTTACATATTGCACATAATTAGTTTTTTTTTGCATTCAGTGTTAGCACTGAGCCATTTTTGTGTATCTTGTAGGACATGGTCCACAATAGTGTGCAATGACTGCTTCATAAAACAAACAATTAAACTAGTATCATCAGCAAAACAACTTGATTCTAGCTTTTCTCTCTGGCACATGAATATAATTAATGTAAATGGGGAACAGCAAGGGGCCTAATAGACTTCTTTTGGTGCTGTAATTCCAACCACCGTCATCCTCTTTTCCAGATACTACTCAAGCCACTTTTTGTTCCGGTCCTCTGATACCTATAGCTTCAAGCTTTTCCAAAAGTATGCTGTGGTCAACAGTGTCAAAGGCTTTTGACAGCTCTAGATTTATCCTGACAACACTTTTTCCCTCTCCCAATTTACTAATTATTTATTTTGGGTTTTTTCCAGTAAAGCTGTTTCGGTACTACTCCCAGCTAGAAATCCATGCTGATTACTGTTTATCAGATTCCATAATTAAGATAATGTGTCACTCTATATTTGATTAGTATCGCCAAAACCTTAGAGAAAGTTGGGAGAAGTGAAACAGGTCTGCAGTTTTCTCTTTCAAGATTATCACTCTTTTTCAACAGGGGAACGAATTTAGAAATTTTCCGTTTCTGTGGAAAAAACTTGCATATTTTTTGACAAAATACAGTTGATATGCTACACTGGGTTTTTTTCTTTATTGTGTAGATACATGGTCTGGTCCATAATATTCATGTGACCACTGCCTGCAATCAAAATCGACATGCAGTAACCACTCACAGACAACACCACTAGCAGTGAAGGGTATACAAAGCATGTTGGGAGCCACAGAAAACAGTGCAGTTGTCACGGTAAGGAGGAGACAAAATGTGCACTGTCATTGGCTTTTGGGGAAAGGGTGGAAGCATTTGGGAATGAGTAAGTCTGTAAACTGTTTGCATGTCAGTGTGGTTAAAGTATACTGTGCTCAGCAAAATTGCGCTATTCAGAATTGGTGCCGAGGATACTGTGGTGTAGTCGTGGGCCACAGATGACAGGGGTGAATGTCAGCTGCAGAGGCGTGCATCTGTTAAACAACTGACCACCCAAATGAACTGAGAGGCATTTCAAATGACAGATGGCTATTGGAATGCACATAGTTAAATGTCTGAAAGCAAAACACACTGCAACAACTGTCAGAATGGGGCACGACAGGGGAGGGAGTCTGTGGCATTCCCTGGGTGGTGATGATATTCTGGGAGGCACAAAGGATCAACAGATGTATACGTCTGTCCTCGAGGGCCGTGTCCACCCGTACACACCGTTTGTTTTTATTCAGCATAGTGACATTTACCAGCAGTACAATGCAACACAGCTCGCAGTGTACATGTGTGGTTCAAACAGCAACAGGACGAGTTTATCACATGCCTCTAACCACCAAAGACTCGGATATAAACCAACTGAGAATCTGTGGGAACCCCCCTGCCAGGGTGTATTGTCCGTGGATCCTCACATGAGAAACCTAGAACACCTGGACTTGGCAATGAAATCGTAATGGCTCCACACCCCTGTTAATACAGAACCTCACAGCCACGTGGGGGAGCCCAGTTTGATACGGGATTTTTGTGTCCTTGGAAAGTGGGCATTGTGTTGTTCTTGTCATCAACAAGCATGTCTCAAAAGCAGCATAAAATGAAAAGAATTGCAGTAGGCAACTGATCGAGCCTGGATGGGGTCTGCCAGTCATTAATGCCATATGATCATTTCCATGAATCTCCGCCTGCATGTCTCGCAACGGTGTGCACTGCAAAAAGAGGTTATTCGAGGTCTTGACGGGTAGTCACATTAACGTGTCTGGACAGTGTATTTTCAGAAGAAATGAAGGTAACAAACTAAATAAATCATAATTACATTATTACTTTGCAGTGAGCCACGGGAGACCAAGGTCCATTGTACCAAAATACTCATAAAACATCTTTGAACCACCAATTGAATTTTATCAGTGGTGTTCATCTCACCCTTTATGTAGGAGAAAGTAAAAAACCTCCATAGACAATTTCAGAGGAGCCTCATATCTGATAGTACACTGATAAGATATCTTTTTTCGGTTGCTACTTTGGACTTCCGATCACTGTATGTTTCTGAGGAAAGGCCATAATGTTCAGACTTTGGTGACCAAGGTAGACAAAAGCTTTTAAATTTTGAAATAGTATCCTTGTTTGTTTATAGCCCAACACATTAAGCATATTTGGTCACTGTTCCTCTTTGGTACGTTTCCCTTTCTAATGCTCTAGGTGGAATGAAGTGGTCATATGGACATTGATACCTGGGAGTCACTTGCTGGGTAAGTTTCGCTGACAAGTTGCAGGTCTTTTCTGTTGACACCACGGTGGGTGACTTTCATGCTGGCGATGATGAATCAATAATAAGGACAACATATCACCCACTCCCTGAGCAGAGAGAAGGTGTGACATGACTGGAAATGAACTGCATGGCAGTCAGATATGCTGACCACTCAGTGAAGTGGGTCGATAGATGCTACTCAACGTTATTTGCCTCCCTTCATCACATATTTTATAATGTGCCTTTTACATGCTCTTTCCTCAACCCTCCTCGTATGGGATTATTCTCTCCCAAATGCTTGTCTACAAGGAATGTTGTACCACACAATGTGGCCACATTAAGATCCTAACTCATAGTTAGTCATCGAGATGAACATTGTAAGTTGCCATTGACAGTCAGTCTCAAACACAACAGGAATCACTGCAGACCCATGTCTACTAGTTTTCAACCAAATAATGTGATGGCAAGTTGCATGCAGTGGGACCCTTGCAGAAGACTATTGAGGCATAAAAATGTATATGTTGTCAGTGCAGCAAACACCACATAAACTAGACAGCAGGTGACTTGAAATGTGTGGTGGTTTAGCCTCTTTCTGAGAACATATCAAGGGCTCTGACAGCACAATAAGGTTTTTAACCTGCAATGGGCAGAGGATAAACAGAGTGTCTCAAAAGTTACAGAACACTTATGTTGTGCAACAGCATGCAAACAAATTAGACCTAAGGTATTGTCACAAAGTTTTATGCAGTTTAATCAATTTCAACATGTGTGCACCAGTGGTGGTGGGCACAATTTCCAGTCTGTTATCAGGATCGATCCACATTGAGCACATTATATCTGCATCACCTGTGGCAAGGACAGAAATGATTTTGTTCATTAAATTTTTGATGTGGTTGACAGCTGCTTGTTAGAATCTGTCCTTGGTATGTGCTCACAGAAACAAGCCCACGTTTCTAATGCCTGTTGGCCTAGAACACCAGGGAATAGGACCACCCCTGCCATTTCAGCATACCTCGTAACACCTGGTCCGCAACATTTGCCACAGTGCACCATATTGCTGGAAAAAGACTGTGTCTCGGGAGTCAGCCAGTCATAGTAACAGCCTGAGCATATCAAGGTAAGAGGTTTTTTTTCTGAGGATAAAATGGTCCAGAATACCATCAACCACCAAACAACAGAACACATTCCCTGCCATGTACCTCTTCCATCACAGTATGTGGATTGGTAACATATCATTATCTTCTCACTGGATATGTATATACTCTGAATTGCCAACAAAACTGGCTTAGGCATGCGTATTCAAATACAGGGATTTGTAAACATACAGATTATGGCACTGCAGTCGGCAATGCCTATATAAGACAACATTTTTCTGGCACAGATGCTAGATTGCTTAGTGCTGCTACAATGGCAGCTTATCAAGATTTATGTGAATTTGAATGTGGTGTTATAGTTGGCATATGAGCAATGGGACAAAGCATCCCCAACGTAAGAATGAAGTGGTTATTTTCACGAGCATTCAGTGAATATCCGGAATCTAGTAAAACATAAGATCTCCGACATTGTTGCAGCCGAAGAAAGATCCTGCAAAAACAGGACCAACAACTGAAGAGAATCATTCAAAGTGACAGAAGTGCAACCCTTCTGCATATTTCAATGCTGGGCCATGGACAAGTGTCAGAGTGTGAACCATCACCGATATGAACTTTTGTAGCGGAAGGTCCACTTGTGTACCCTTGTTGACTGAATGACACAAAGCTTTATGCCTCACCTGGGTCCATCAACACCGATATTTGACTGTTGATGAGTGGAAACGCATTGCCTGGTCGGACAAGTCTCATTTCAAACTGTGTCGTGCAGTTGGACACGTACAGGCATGGAGACAACCTCTTGAATCTATGGACACTGCATGTCAGTAGGGGACAGTTGTAGCTGGTGGAGGCTCTGTAATGATGTAGGAGGCATGCAGTTGGAGTATATGGCTAGGTATGACCCTGAAAGGTGACACATACATAAGCATCCTGTCCATTGGGAATTCCGATGGACTCGGTCAATTCCAGCAGGACAATGATACAGTTGGCAGGTCCAGAATTGCTACAAAGTGGCTCCTGGAACACTCTTCTAAATTTAAACACTTCCACTGGCCACTAAACTCCCCAGATTTGAAAATTGAGCTTATCTGGTATGATTTGCAATGTGCTGCTCAGAAAAGACACTCACATAGCCCTCTATGCAGCATTCAAAGTGTCAATTCCTTCCATCACTACTTCAGACAATAGTCATGCCCATGAGGCACAATTGATTACTAAACTTATGAAGATATAACATACTTTGCTCAGAGACAATAAAAGTGTGTGGGTAAATACTTTAATCAAAACTGAACATGAATGCCCAATAATAGAGTTAAGTTCCAATATTTCCAGCTCTTGCTATGTACATGAAGTTTACTTTTAAAAACAAGAGTAGAAGGCTTAGATATATCATGCAAGATTGTTTATAGTGATATCAATGTAGGTAAGATGTAAAGAGAGATTGAAGGGGGGCAGGGTTTTTTTTTATTTAATTATTTTTGAAATAGGAAGTCTTCATAGTTGTGAAGGCAAGATTTGTCATTGAGCAAGTAGACTGGTGCTGTATCTGTGTTGAAAGATATTTCAGTTCCTACAAGAAAGTCAGATTTCTTGCCTGGTTCTTTTCTACACTGATTGCCACAATTCTTGCCCAGTAACTCATTCTGCAAAGTCAGATTTGTTTTGGATGTTAAGACAGAGTGCATCCCTGTGCTTCTACCAGTTTGTTTATTGCAGAAGTTTGGACACACCTGACTTGTGATATTCTTGCTTAGTGCTTTCAGTATTGTGTTGCTTGTGAAGAAGCTTATTTTTATGTCATACAACTTGAAGAGGTTGGCATGAAATCTTCCTTGAGGAAGGTCAGCTTATTACAAAGATGGTCTTTCTGTTTGTGGGTGGTTGGTTTAATTTATGCATTACAGCGGGAATGTATTCATAACTGGAGGCAGCTGATTTTACAAATTGTGTTTCTTTTTATCTTTCACTTGTATCCATTGGATCTTTATGCATGTGATTAAACATTCTTCTGAAGAACACATTTTTATATTGATATGGATGGTAACCCTGGTAATTGTAGAATTTTATATAAAAAGTTTTGTTAATGTTTCATTCCTACAGTGACATGAAGTGAATTGAATTTTGTGGTGTAATTTATTAATTTCTTCAGCTAGATTTTCCATTTCCTTTGGTTGTTCTGTTGAAAATAACGAAATGAGAGTGTCGCAATTTTCTGTATTCTCAATGAATAAACTTATTCTAGGTCCCTACAGCTGTTGTGTGATAATCTAGTGTAAATTCCTGCAGATAAGAAAGGGATTTTGAACTCATGTCCATATAGTTTCCATAAGCTGCACTCATATGCGATACTTATAGAAATGATTCTGGTTGTTATTGAGTACAGTGGTTCTACCTGACAGCAGTTTCTAGTGATTTAATGCATTTGCTGTCCCAATAGTAATTTTTGCCAGGACCTGCCAAGAATAACACTGCTGCCTTCCGACAGTTCTCTCAAAACCCGGTGATGTAAGCACGGGCATTAGAATGCTTTTGAGTCTCGCAGCGAGACCACTAACAAGGTTTTGCCCCCTGCTGAACACCAAACCCACAGACAGTCTGGTTTTCTTTTTGTGAAAGTGAAAATTGAACCATTGTGGGTGCTATGATTGTCAGTTTCCATTAACATGACACAAGCAGAGTGGCAGGTATTATAAAAAATGGTGCCTTATCTCGGCTAACTTCTTTGATTTGTTAAGCACTCCCCTAAAAACAGCAGAATGCCAAAGCTATGAGGTGATGTGAGATATTATGCTTGATATCATTACAGCCCACTATAAACTAGAGATTGCTTCTGCCAAGTGATCAAAATGTGGTCCATAAAGAAACTTTGTTATTCCAGTAGGCAGCAGGGCATTGATGTTTAGTATGCTTGAGAGCTGTTCTTTGTTCACACAGTGTTACTCATGAAAAATGACATCTTAGGCATGTATTGACCTAACCAATGACAACTGGCTTTGGCGAAACTTATTACTAGTCAATACCTGTTATGTGTTCAGTTAATAAATTTACACATTTGTCTATCTGGCATAGCAGTTCACAATATTTTTCCCTTTCTTCTGTGGTGGTTTGTTCTCTCACACCCCTAGTCAAGAGGACCAACTGTCATGGTCTTAAATAATCCTTGATTGGTATACATAATCCTTCCTAGTGTCACTAGATCTTTCAAAGGAACATAAACAGCTCACTTCATTTTTCTGTCTCTTCTCAGCCTTGAGAACCCAGTTCCGTGCACCACCAAGATTATATAGCCACTGGCCTAATTGGAGTGATTCTCACACATTCTAATTTCTCATTCCATTTCCTTTTAGTTTTTTCTTTGCTTTCTACTAAATCACAAGTTCTAGAAAACTTGTCTATTTAGTAAAACGTATGCTCCCAACATAAAGGAACTATCAGACCACACAGAAGACCTGAAAATTTAGTTTGATTTTGGAGCAGAACAACTGGTGTTGGCAGTAAAAAAATTTATAATTTTGGTGTGGAGCAACCTTACTTACCTTCTATTGTTGTGACAGAAATACTAATAAACATTTAACATGTATTTGGTCCAAAGAAGTTTATTTCTACAGTGTCTGCTAGGATGCCATTGTTTATCAGTGAACAATGTGAACCACAAAAAAGTAAATGAGAACAATAGGGTTTAGGAGCATACTTGTCACAACCATTGTAGTGGAAGTGCTTCTGCTATGACTAACATTGTGTGAATGTTTCTAACTGGATGATAGTAAGACCATGGTCAGTACTGGAACCTGAAAGTACCTTATCTTGCTCCTGCCCCTCTGCAGTAATATAAAAATGAAACAGAGTGTCTTCCAGTGTAGAGCCTCTTGTAGAATTTTAACATTTTAAAGTAGTTCCTAGAACATGTTTCAGTGTTAAGGTTGCAAAAGAAATTTTAGGAGCATCTGTCAACGTTTTCAATTGTATAACTGTGTCAAAATGTACGTATGTCTTGTTCAGCAGTATTCAGTTTGTAAATATTTCAAGAGAGATGCTCTTTTTAATTTATTAAATGCCACATCAGTAAAGTGGCAATCTATGGGATCAAATTGAGGCAGTTTTAATATTGGAACTGGTATGGCCTACAGATGCACCATTGGTTATTTATACTAAACACAAGCCTTAGAACAAAATGAATAGCACTGAATGTAAACAAAATTTGAAAGAGGTAAGTGCTGGCACAGATTGCATTGACTTGTTTATCAAGTTTTGTATTGTCATCAGAGCTAATAAAGTTATTGCCAATAACAATGAACATGAAGGAGTTATAAGTCTGTCTTGTATCAACTGGCCAAAATTGAAAACTAACCGGTTAATGTGAGAACAAGGGGACATAAGTGACAACATAATCTCGATCTTGGTGAAACAAACTCAAATGAATACAGATATTATTTAGTTACATTTACTAGCTATTCTAGTTCCCCACAACAATGTACAACTGCCTTTGGCTATGAGATTTAGCTTTATTGCAGCAAGAGAGAATGGATGCAAGGTATTTCAGTGTGTACTACAAGTATTTTGATGAATTTTCATTTTCAACAAGTAGTACATTCTGGCTGTAGGCATACAATTTTAAATGTATTGGGCCTAATTATTGTTTCTATTGTAAACATGAATGGATGCAAGGTATTTCAGTGTGTACTACAAGTATTTTGATGAATTTTCATTTCCAACAAGTAGTACATTCTGGCTGTAGGCATACAATTTTAAATGTATTGGGCCTAATTATTGTTTCTATTGTAAACATGACTAGCATTAGTTGTCATGTAAAAACAGTAGCACATATTATGTAGCTCTATTTGCTGAAGAGCTACTCAGGTCAGAATATTACAACCTATTTGTAGCCCACCTTATTGGTGAAATTACTGTAGCTGTGAAGTTGTCATTTGGAACAGAAGTGCACAATAAAGTATTTTGAGACCAGCAGAACTGCTTTTCACCAATGTATGTAGGTAGTTCTAACAATTTTTCGTCCAGTGAGTCTTCCACCTAGCTTATGGTTTAACACTATGTAGCAGTGAGATAACAGGTGACCATCGGCATGATTAAATGTTTCTTAAACTAACTGTTTCTGTAAGTTGATAAAATTAACCCATAAGTAATAAAAATAGTCATGTATATAGTTGCACACTGAAGTCCCAAATTATATTTATAATGCAGTGTTTCTTAATGTTGTAATGTGCCTACGAAACATTTATGGCTGAAATTTACTGTAAAAGATAGATGAATTTAAAAAAAATGCTAATGGTCTTCTTAATTTTGTTGGTTTCATTGTTCCCATCACCTATTACGTATGTGAGAAATATTAGCAGTGAGGCTGTTTTGTTTTTTCGTATGGCATCGAGTAATTACTTCGTAGCTTATCCCAGAGGTTAAAAATGTTGTACTGCATGAAAGGCTTGGTAATTCTACAGAGTTGCAGTTGCACTACCTTTGAGCTGTGTACATTTTTAAAATACAAGCAGGTATTGGTTTTATGCTGTAAATGTCTTGGTAAGCTTTCCAGTGGAACAACCAGAAATCTGTATGCAAATTAACACCATGCAAGCAGTGTAGGTAATGGTGACAGCTCTTTTAATACACCCTGTATATGAAAACAAACTACATACACACAATTTTCGAGTGTTTAGGAGAGGAAAAGAAGCTTTTTTTATGTGACTGCCTCTAAATTTCTTTTTTTATAGGGGGAGATGATGATGGTATATGAAGCACTGGTTACCAGTTCAGCTGAATGCATTGTCACTATTTCAGCAAGCATATTCCAGTTGTGCCGTAATGTAGACAGGCGATATTTTCTGAATTGCCCCTATACCAATAGTCACACCATATCTTGAGCATTACTAACATCTCTGACCCCACAAATTCTTTGTAAATGTAGATTTTTGTACACAATGTATGCAATTTTTTTTAGGAGCACCTGCTGGCCAGAGAGTAACAACCTCAGGATAAAAGCAAGTAGCTGTACAGGACAGAAGGGTTGGAGCTTGACTAAGGTAACTCAGAAAGTACCTTTGTCCTTGATTCACATTACCTGTCATGACTAGAGAGAGATAAACAAAACAAAGATAGTTCAACTGTTAATTACCCCCCTTGCCACACACACAGCTTAAACATAGTTTCCATCATAAGCAAAAATTTACATTAAAAGGTGACAGGCACTTCCCTTGAAGTCCTAAGTATGAGGTGCATCCTGAAAGTAATTGCCAAATCATTCTACTGCCACTGCAGCACTTGTGTTGTAGGTTCACACATTTCTCTGGTTCATTGTCTTGACACTGCAGCTCAATTTTGTGGTATTTATATTTGTTAGTGATCAGTCAAAATCTTTAGGACAACCTCTGAGCCCAGTGACTGTGAAGTGTGCCCCGTTATGTTTAGTTCCAACACACAGAACATTAAGCCACCTGAAATTCATCAACTTGTAGACATTTACGGTGAGAAAGTGGATGAGACAGTTGAAGAAACACTCATGACGAAGCATGTGTTGGACAGCCTTCTGTTGTCACTGATGGTATGGGTGAGAAAACACATGGTTCACAATAAGAATGTATTTCAAAAACTGTTTTGCATGACTCAGTCATAAATTGCTTAAATTTTTGTGAATTGCGTTTGAAAAATGCTTTCAAAATTATGTACCTTGGCAGAGTTTTGACATTTCAGCACTGAATACAGTGATAAGGAAGATAATTCTTAAATAGAATCGTGACTGGTGATGAAACTTGGGGTCTTCATGACACTCCAAAATAAAATCAACAATCTATGGAGTGAAGGAACTGACAGTCCGACAATCCTCCACCACCCCCAAAAAAGAAATCATAATGAAGTTGCAAGTGCAAAAAGTCAGGTGAAATGGATTCTGCGACCAACAAGGCATTCTGCTTGTTGAGTTCCTTCTCAGAGCTGAAACCATGAAAGCGGTATGATACTGCAAAACACCGAGAGAACTCCATCACACTATTCAAAACAAAAGATGCAAAACTCTCAATCGAATCATTATGATGCTTCATTTCTGCTGGTGGCACTGAAATCCTTACTAAACAATTCACTTGGGAACAGTGAGACCACCTGCCAATCAGTGCTGATCTCACATCTTCGGACTACCACTTTTACTTCATCATCAGTCAGGATGAAGGTGCTTGAACACCTATGATGATGTAAGCAAGTGTGATCAGTATTGGAGGTCTTAACTGGTATTATCTTTCTATGAAAAGGGCATAGAAAAGTTGGATTACTGCTATGACAAATGTCTGAACAGTGGTGGCTGTTACGGTCTGAAGAAATGTTTTCATGAGTCCTTTCCCACAATGGTACTTACTTTTCTGGCATGCCTTGTATATTTTAATGCCTTTTGGCATACCAGTGTGGGTATAAAAGCTGACGAAGAACACCCCACATCCTCTTCTTTACAGCAGTCACATAATGGGGATACTCAAGCCAATATGAACCACCTATTTTCTATCAGCAGCCATGTTTGACCATGAGGTTTGATCAGCATGTTGTTGAATCTTGTGGATCATACACAGGGTTATTCAGCTGCCCCTGCCATAAAGTTTTATGGAACCTGCAACATCTTCAAGAACCACACCCATGATTTTAATCTTCTCTCCTCCCTACATGCTCACTGTTAGTCCTGCAAAAACAATGAACAGAACCTTTTTGTATCAAAATTAACTACATTACATTTTGTACTTTGTTGGACACCACACTTTCTGTGGCATTCAAGAAAAAAGGCATTTGAATGCCTGTCTTGTACTTTTTGTTAAATAATTCAAAAACTATGGCTTCTAGTAAAAATGTATCCCCTCCCCTCCCAAAAAGAAATGACTACATTAAATTTCCCACAAAAAGATCCTGTTCATTTTTTTATGTAGGACTAGTAATTTGCATGTAGTGGGTGAGAGAAATGAAAATCTTGCCCATGACATTTGTAGGCATTGCAAGTTGCATAAAACCCATGGGTAGGTGTAGTTTAATCATCGTGTACAGGTTTATCATGCCAAAAGAACTAATATAAGATTTCTCTGGCTTCATAAACAGCTCAAGAAACATTTTACACCACATTAATGTATAGTGTTTGCACTTTTCTTAATCAGAAAATCATTTCTTATTGGTTTCCTGACCACAGAAAATTCCTACACACAGCCAACTGTTTTTGTTGTTGTGGTCTTCAGTCCAAAGACTGGTTTGATGCAGCTCTCTATGCAAGCCTACATCTATTTGAACCTGCTTACTGTATTTCCCCTTCAACAGTTTTTCCTCCTCTCACTCAAATCCCACCAACACCAAATTGATGATTCCTCGATGCATCAGTGTATGTCTTATCAACCAGTTCCTTCTTTTACTCATGTTGTGCTGAAAATTTCTTTCAATACTATGTCCCTGGTAATTTGATTTGCAACTGCATAATTATTCCATTAGCCACCTCTAGGTGCAGTGCAGAGGGTGTCGAGTGCCAGTAGTAGTCATCTATCCACTTATTGACTACCTCTGTAACTTAGTGTTCACTGCTGCTGCCTATCATGGCGAGGACGCAGGTTTAGATTCCCTGTACTGCCAGGGATTTTTCTGGGTGAGAGGATTGGGAAAGTGTACATTCACCCTTGTGATGCCAACTGAGGAACTCGAGGACAAGAAAACTGACACAGGCAGGATAGTGGTGTGCTGGACGTCATTGGTAAACGATGACACGGTGGTCGTCCAGTACCGATGGACAGAGTTTACCTTATGTTTTATCCACGAAATCATCAAAATTTCTTCCTAGAAACACATTTTTAAAGATACCATCCTTTTCTAGCTTCAACTGCTTGTTGTTCACATCTCGTTTCGGAGCAAGGCTACACTTCACGCAGATACCTCCAGAAAAGACTCCGTAACATTTACATCCACTCCTAACATATTCCTCTTTCTCAGATATACAGTGAAGCCTGCATTTTATATCCTCTCTGTGTCAGCCAAAATCAATTATTTTGTTACCCAAATAACAAAACACTTCTATTATCTTCAGTGTCTCATTTCCTAATCTGCGAGGTTTGTCCGAAAAATACATATAAAAGTTGCATAATAACTTTATTTTACAATTATTCAGGTATTACAATATGGTCTCCTTCAAAGTGCTCACCCTGAGACGTGATACACTTCTGCCAACGCCATTTCCACTGTTGATAACATTGCTGAAAGTCTTCAGTTGTGATGTTGTTTAGTTGCCATGTCGTTTCCACATCTCCCAATGCCACACCATTACGCATTTTTGGGAACATGAAGAACTCACACGGGATTAAATCCAGCGGTGATTGAGCTTCGGGCCAAAAACACAACGAGCGACATGTGTGCGGGCGCATTCTTGTGATGAAGGGTCAAACTCTTGCCACAAGAGCTCCGAGATGTGTCAGAACTTCAACGTAAAAATTTCCGTTCACTCTCTTGCTGGGAGGGACAAATTCCTTGTGAACAATGCTCCAAGAATCAACACTGTCATCACATTGGACCTTGATTTTCGCGACTCTTTTGTTCTCGGTTCTCCTGCTAGTTTCCATTCCTTGCTTTGAGCTCCACATCGAATTTCTAATACCAGGACACGTCTTCAGTGATGACTCGGTTGAGAAAGTCACCTCATTCCTCTGCTTCCAACCAATCCCTACAGCACTCAACCCTCTTTGCTTTCTGTTCTGGTGTCAAGAGCTTCGGTACAATTTCTTCATTTCAAGTTTTTGTGAACAATTGTTTTGAGGGTTGACAGCTTGTCAGCAATCATTCTGTCAATCCACGGTCTTTAAGAACACAATCTGCTGCACACTCCCACCTTCACGCAGAGTGCTCTGACTCTGAGCATTGATTTGATTGATTACAGCAGTAGTCTCACCTGATGGTGACTGCAACCTGTAACATAAAGACATTATTCAACCTTTATACGTATTTTCCGGACAAACCTCGTACAATGGAAAATGAAAAACTTCCCATTCAAATTAGTTAGTTATATTACTTGTTCCATGGATCATGAACACGATTCTTTCATAATGATGTGGAACGTGTCACCTGCCATATTCTCCAGATCTGACTGGGTCAGACTTTTTTCTTGTCCCAAACCGAAAAAAAAATACCTCAAAGGATGATGATGATGCAGTGACTGATGCTTTGTTGCAATTGAAATCAAAGATCTTTTCTTTGAATGGTTTGTAGAAGTTATCTGAGCATGCCTCCAAGTGTATTGGTGTACACAGGTATTATATATACAAATAAATTTATATTATGAAATTTCTTTCACTCTTTATTTGTTAGGGTAGAAGCTTTTTCACCCCTCCTCGTACAGCTTTCAAATGCAAACTCGCTGATCATCCCTCGTTATTCATTCCGCATCTCCTGATTCAACTTGACTACATTCCATTATTCTTGTCTTATGTTCATCTTAGAACTGCTCTTTAACACACTATCCATTCCACTGTCTGCCTCCTTAGCTGTGCCATTCGACTAACTGCAGCGATTTTTCCTCGGGGGGAGGGGGGACTGGTACAAAATGCAGTCAGTCTTGTGAGGAGCTGCTTGACCAAGTAGCAGTGGTTTCACAGTAAAAAAATCCCAGGAGAGAGGTGTGCTGACCAGCTGCCCCTCCATGTTGCATCACATCACACCACACCACTGGCAGGGGGCAATATGTCGGTTGGTGGAATTTTAGCATTTTTAAAACAACCAACGGAAATTCCAGGTAGGAATGTCAAAAATTTCTGATTTTTATCCCTTCCATTCCATTCAACTTATCTTCCAAGACCCTTCCTGCCTCTGATATCAAGAGCTTTATTTCTTCCCTCTTCCTGTGTCTTATAAGAGTCCCGTTACTCACTCCAAACAACAAGAAAATATTGAAACGATGTAATATTTGTTTGTCAGAACTGTCTGAAGTGTAATGTTGGGATATGACACTGTAGGATAGAGTTCCAATGACATTTGTTGCATAACCTAGAAAACAGTATCAACATGATTTGAAGTATTTTGTGCTCAGCTCACCATCCAAATATATTTAGAAGTACAATTCATGTGGGCTCTAGGTCATATAGTTTCAGTTAATATCTTGACTTGCTGATGAAACAACATTGTAGCTTTTGATAAGCCCAATTCTCCAAATGTAATCAACAGCTAAACCACATTTCTAAAGCTTTGGCAACTGGCTAAAAAAGAGTCACTGATTTCAAAGTTGCAGAAGTATAAAAGCAAATTACAGTTCATGATATACACTGAGTTCACATTACTCAGTCCAACAGATAAAACTGCACTTGGTTCCATGTGACATCAAGTCCAAGACAACTACTGTCATTCAGTAACCTCACTAAAACTATTGAGAAAGTTAACAACGATAGCACAACTCAACTCACGGGTGCAAAGCATCAAAGGTACATTTTTACAATATTAACTTCAGGAACTGTTCTAGTGGTTATGAAAAATTATAACAGTTTCTATTTGACACAGAAGTGCTATGAGGCATTTTCATAACCAAATAATTTGAAACACATGAAATTTATAATCTCAAACATCAAAGAAACAGAAAGAAATATCAATCCAAAAGGCTTCCATTTTTGAACAGCAGATTTGCAATTATTGAAAAAACATAGCTGAAAATTTAATGGAATCAGATACTTTGTTGGCCAGAATATTTATCATAATCTACTATTGAACAGAAGTCTCTGTGAGACAGATTCATTAAAATCTTCAACTGTGTTGTCTGTAAACATGCTCTGAAGGATCATTTCAGGCTTATCTACATTGTGAGTGTATAGCAGCATGATAAGTTGCCTGTCAATTTGTCATACACCACAGTGACATCATTCAAACAAAGAACCACTACTGTGAGACAAACCATCTTCCAGTGGTAGCCTGGAGTCAACAACCTGTTTAGAGCATAAGAGTTGTGGCTCATAGGCACCCACAAGAAAATGCAAAAGAGCTGTGCACTGCCCATTTAGAAGGCAGCTGTATTAGTACAGACCAGACACCAAGTTTTTTCTGAACTAAATCGGGATATTTTTTAAAAACCAAGACTAAACACACACAGGCTACAATTCAATGTTTTTTTATCTTATTGAGATTTTTGCTCACTTTTCAATCTCCTTCATAGAATCTTCTCTTCTTCCTCAATAAAACTGGAGACATGTAAATCACTAAACCATCTTCATTATTATTATTATTTCAGCTTCTAATGTTGCTGCTGGGAAAAGGTTCCTCTCAGCTCACCAAGTGTTCACCATCATCTGAAACAAAACGGAAAAGTTTTAATAAGTTGTCATAGTTTTCATAACAATGAAAAAAAAATTCCTTCCACTAATCAGATTTCAGCTTGAAAAGTTCTTCTCTTCATCCTTGAGAAAGTTCTTTAACTGCACACATTCTTCAAACATCAAATCCCCATCTGCAAGAAATAACTTCTAGATATTCTGAAACTGAGCTCTGTTTCACTGTCAGTGAAAATGGTTTGAAAGTCCTGTAGACACTTTCTTCAAAGTCAAATCATTTTTCAACATAGTTTAGACTGTGCTGCAAGTAAACTGCCATTTTGTTGTGGTTTGCCTACTTTGTTCCTTTGTTGTCCTCGGTGTCTACATACTGGCTGAAAACATAGGGGTTGGATGTGCAGTACTGTCTACTGTAAATGATGTAGCCGACAGATGCACAGTCTTCTACTTTCACTTTTCACATCTCCCAATAATACACAGTTATGTATGGCCAGTGCACAACTTCCCATTTATAAGTCAACATCAGAATTAAAGTTACATAAAAATGACTGATTTTGCCCTATAATAAAAGATACTAACTAGGAATACTCAATATAAATTAGAAAATCAATTACACAGACAAAATTCAACCTGAGGGGGCTGCCTTTCTCTTTTATGAAAATGCAGATTACAATTCACATATGTTAATGGTAATTAGTTGAAAGTTTAGAAACAAATTTTAAGGAGGCATATTGCAAAACAAGGGGGAAGTAAAAATTATCGCAGCTTCCTTTGTCACAACTTCTCTTTCGAATGTTTTGATAAGATCATCATGACGACTAAGGCTGCCACAGGGGAAGGAAACTGCACAACCCTATTCAATTTTTTCAGCAGAGAATTACAAAGCACTGTCACGATTGACCTCTGATGCACTACTCGAAAACAGTGGCTATTTAGTCAAGTATGGCCACTTAGCGCTGTTAATAAAAGGAGGAGTTTAAGTCAGTAACTCATACAAGACTGCCCCTCATTAGAAATTGGTAATGAGCAATTTGAAGTGAAGACCACATCATTTTATATAATGTTGTCCATTTTTATGTAACCAGGAATTTTATCTATCCCAACAAAGTACAGTTGGGAGTTGGGTTTCCAACCAGATATCTGGGATATCAGGCAACTATGGTCAAGACAGAATCCAAGTCTCCACATTATCAATGTGGCCTCAGATAGCACTAGCATCCCTCCCCCAAAGCATTGGTCTGTGGAGTTGGGTATGGGAAAACACAGAATGGGTACTCAGTCAGCAGAGTAGGATTCCATTCACTGATGCATCCAGGAGTAACCTGACATCTGATGATTGTCAAAGAAAGGTGTGAAAGCAGCAGGAAACTATGAGACTTCAGAAAGAAAGTTACCTGTTACTATGGCAGACTGAGTAACTTTTACTGTATGCTGCAATACAATTCAAAGTGATGCAGATACTACTTTTCACTACAGTCACTAAAATCTGTAAACAACAATTGTAACATCCCACAAACTGTTCAGTTTCTTGAAAATATAAACGTGTGCCTCAGTCATGGAACAATTTGAGGATTGCTGTGTGAATTTCCTCTTTGATGGAAAATCTCTTTCCTGTCAAATATCCACTGAGCTTGCTGGAAAGACTGAATGGTCTTCATCAAATTGTTGGCACTGTTTCACTACGACTGGATGCTACATTGCATTGCAAGAATTCCATGGCGAATTTGTGTTCAATTTGTATGTTTGGCTAACAAGAAACTTACTGTTCCTTGTACCTCAACTTTGGAGAGCCATTTCACTCCCACAATGTGATGAACCTGTTGTCCGTACTGCAGCAGAATTGTCTCTCAGGAAATTGGTAACATGCCCACTCTTCTGAAAGGGTGCCGTGCCTGTTGCGTAACTTAATTTCAGAAGTCCCTATACCTCAAGTATGTCTCTTGAATGAATCAATAACCATCCAAGACCATTTCTTCAGCAATTCCTTTGGATCAGTGCTCATTGTGTAGAAGCAGAAGAAGATACATTCATGTGTGTGAGTCATGAGGCAACGGTTCAAATCTGTGTTCTGTAACTAGTGCAACATTCTTTAATAATTCTCCTGATACTGTGTTACTATCACATTTTTACTGTTAAATGTTTGTTTGCTGATGAGGTGGTAGGGTCAACCAATAACCCTCTGGAAATTTATACAGTGAGATAATCACAAGCCTATTTGGGGCCCACCCAAACAGAACCCTGCTTGCCCCAGTACAGCATATTCCATAGCAGTTACTCAGTAATGATTGTTTCACTCCCCTCAACCCTTATTGACAAATGGTGCATTTTCAAAATTATTTTTCTCCTACAATGTTCACAGTTCAGCCAATAAGATCAAAATCCCATGCACTATGGTGTACAATGTTCCATTACTGTGTCATTGGATGGTAGGCAAAAGCATGTCCAGAGCTTAGAGTAGCAATCGACTGTTCGTGTTAACGAGTCCCCAGCTCATGAAATCCATGTTTGACAAATGTGCACCCAGTCAATGAGACTGATCTCATCAAGATGGTCAACATTTGTCATGACCCAAAAATCAAAAGTAGCATAAAGAATTATGTGGGCATAGCAAGCACCCTGCCCCCCCCCAGCAAGTGTTTTCTGGAAGTTGAGGAAGGCAATTGTAACCTGAGAGCTTTTATCGGGTTCCCATTGCACATCATTAGTTCATGCTGACTATGTACTGAACTTTGTTGCTGTCTTAATCCTCAACAAAATTTTATATGAGGAGCTTACATGCAAAAGCAAGCATGTCAGGAATTTAAAATAAATGAGACACAGAATGGAACAAAACAAACAGGATAGGCAGAACCTAGATAATCATACAATTTAAGTGAAATCAAACATTTGCCAAGATACAAGCCTAGGAAAATAAATGTGTGTCCACATACACATTTTGTGTGAAGGATAACTAATCCATTACATCCAGTCGAGTGATTTCCATTCCAGTCACAATGTTTCTCTAATGCAGAGCAACTGTTTGTGCTTCCGTGCTCCCTCATAATATGTTGCATAGCACTAATAATTACTATTATTAAAAGGACACAGTTACTTATGCACTGACTCCACTTTTGATAGAATAGGAAAACTTCTAAGAAAAAGGCCAACAATTGTAACAAAAGAGGAATACAATGAGATCTACAATCAGTGACTCAGCTAAGAAACCTTGCTCGCCGATGTACATCTTGTAGGTCCTTAGATAGGGATTTCACATTAAATATGTGAAATAAAATGCATTTCCATACACAAGTACAAAGCTATGGGAAAGACTCATACTGATGTTGAGACAAATGCATTCTAGAAGTCCCAACTAGATGTAAGAGAGCAGATGAACCACTACAAAACCCTTTCCTTGGACAAAAGCCCAAGTACTTTTCAGCCATCCAGTCTAAGATAATAGGAAAAAAGATGTTGATGGTTTACAGTAAACTATTTTTTAAGAAGCCTGCCGAAATCACTGGAACACAACCATCCCCGATGATATTTCCATGTTGCCTGTGACTGTTAAGAAAATTATTCTGGTTTGCATGTAACACTTATGTCAAAGAATACTTCTAAAGATAGTTAATGCCACAGTTATGTCATTTTATTCTGGCATGGTGATCTGAAACATTTCAAATAATAATAAACCTGAAATTTGAATAAAACATTGAAAACGAATATTAGTACTATAGTGGCCACTTTACAGTTTTTTCTATGGTATCACATACTACACTATAAAAATGTGTGAAATGATATGGTATAACAAGCATTATACAATAAGAGGTAAGTTATTTTGAAAGAAAGAAGAAGATTTTTTGGTTTTGAAAATCGCTCATGGTTCATGTAATGAATATTTAAATGCTCTTTTTAAAGGAATATTTTCATTCTTGATTTGATTTACAGATATGAACTGCCTTTTGGCCTAAAAGTAAAAGGCATTCACACTGCAGTATGCTATTTTCATTCTTATGTATGCCCAAAATAAGTTTCATGTTGACCGTGATAAATTGCATTTAGTAGATATGTTCACTTTTGGATGTCACCTTCTCATCATTTGCTTGGGCCTTTGCCCCGCTTCAACATGGGGTTGACCCTGTTACTATAGAGTTGGCAATGTTAGTGTCAGAGTGTTGTTGCCAGATGCCCTTCGTGTCACCATCATGTACCCCCCAGGACAGAAGTAATGTACCCTAGCTGTCTGCGTCTAGTGTAAGCCATGAAATAGTGCGAATGTTTTTCAGATGTCTGCAAGTTGTGTAACTGAGGTGGTACATGGGGACCAGAGCAGTATTTACTATGTGGGATGTGGAAAATTGCCTAAAAACCACATTCAGGCTTGCCGGCATGCCATCCCTCGTTGTTAACCTGCTGGGCTGATTCAGTCTGGGGCCGGCGCGCCTACCCAAGTCCAGGAAGCAGCACATCAGTGCTCGTGGGTAACCTGTTGTTTCCTTCTCAGAAATTCATCTATGGAATAGCACTTGTCAACTTTCATTATCAGCCAGCACCTTGTTAATTAAAGGGAGGTGGTCAAATATTTTTATGGCTGCATGATATGCTTCTTTCTGTGCTACAACAAGATTAAGTCCCACTGTTTTCCTCCTAGTATTATTTTCAATTTGTGCTGATCCTTCAAAACAAACTTCGTAAGAGTATATGTGTTGTGAGGCTACCTAATTTCTTTATCTATGTGAAGTTTGAGGATAGGCACTGTGCATTTGTGAGTGTGTGTAGTGGGAGGGGGGGCAGAGGCCCCCATTCTAAATATGACATCAGTGAAAGAAGGAAGTCAAATTTTCTAGTGCTGTCATTGCCATAAGTGTCAATCACATTTAGAGCAAATGTTGCGGCACTCAGTTTTATAATTCTTGTTCTCATCACTATGTACCCCCAAGTATTTTTAACAATCAGTCTTCACATATTTCTTTTCTGTAATGCTTCATTATTAGTGATGATTTGTCTTTCCTTGTACAAAACTGAATAAGATGTTTTTTCTTTGTAAATGATGTGCTAGACCATTTATTGAGAACCAATGAATGACACTTTCGAATATTTCATTTATTGCTCCATCTGATATCGAGGTCGGTTATCGTGCTTTTGAGGTGAGTTAAGACAACTATTTTGCCTTTATCAGTAAAGTTTCAGGCAATTACCCTTCATCAAATTCATGTGGAGACCTAGAGAAGACAATTCTGGTCTACAAAGAGTGTCACAATTCAGAAATGTTAACTGTGTTCTTTAATGCTTCAACAGATTGTTACCAATAAAATAGGCGTGCATTTGCCTTGCAACCATTCCAGAAAATGGGAATGGCGTGTCCTTTTTAGTCACAGTGCATTGTTGCTCCAGTGATATACAATAAAATGCCACAAGATGAGGGGCTCTCAGACTAGATTACATTAATTATTTATTCCACAGACCCACAAAAGAGGGTATCCTCCTGGGTGTGGAACATGTCCAACAGTATTGGAATAGTACCTCAGAATCAAAAGAAACAGGAGGTCCTGCCTGAGACCCAGGTATAGCTGCTTTTATTAAGTGAAACTATATGGTTCCAGAGAGGAATCCCCATTTCATTCAAAACTGAGGTGCTATTCCAAGACAGTTTGACAACCTCTGTGGTGCTCTTTGTGTTTTGAGGGAATAAGTGGACTGGGCTGTGAACAGGATTTTGGACTGAGGAGGTAGGCACGCTGGGCCAAACAGTGCACAGCCACTGTGCCAGGGTGGTGTAGTGGTTCGTGCATCTGCCCAGTGAGCAGAGGATCTGGGTTCAAATCTCGGAATTCGGTCAAATTTGCATTCATCTCTTCAGTCTGCATAGTTGGTTGAGACTTGTAAAGGTCCATGGAACCATAAAGTTTCTTTTCTTTTTGATGATCATTCATATCAATGTTATTTTCAGTTTCAAGTGACAACTGAAAGAACAAACTAATAGTCTTATCTCCCTTAATAATACCCTTTTTGGCGACAGAGAGAATACAGGCAAATGATTTAATAGTGATGCATCATCATCTAATCCAATTTAGTTAGTAGGATACATGTTCTATGGATCATAATGATGAGGAATGAGTCATTTTACATTCATTTGCAAATTAATTTATGCATATGGTTACATTATGAACATTTCTAATGTTGAGAATATCATGATTTTGCCATGTATAAAAAAATATGAGGCGTACAAAAAGTCCACAAACACTTTAAATTATTTATTGCACAAGAACCAAACAGTGTGCAGCTATCATACATGTGTCATTTCAAAGAGACACTGAAAGTTTTTTTTTTATGTATACCACCACAGTGTAGTTTCGTAACTTGAGGATAGTCACCAAAAGTCACAAACGTGGTGTGTTGGCGTCCAACAAAAGCTAGTGTGGTAAGGAGCCACCAACAAGGAAGGCCATTTACCACTGGCACAACAAATTTGTTATGACGGGTTGCTTGTTCCCGGGAAAGAGAAGGAGACGTCCCATCTACATCTACATGACTACTCTGCAATTCACATTTAAGTGCTTGGCAGAGGGTTCATCGAACCACAATCATACTATCTCTCTACTATTCCACTCCCGAACAGCGAGCGGGAAAAACGAACACCTAAACCTTTCTGTTCGAGCTCTGATTTCTCTTATTTTATTTTGATGATCATTCCTACCTATGTAGGTTGGGCTCAACAAAATATTTTCGCATTCGGAAGAGAAAGTTGGTGACTGAAATTTCGTAAAAAGGTCTCGCCGTGACGAAAAACGTCTATGCTGTAATGACTTCCATCCCAACTCGTGTATCATATCTGCCACACTCTCTCCCCTATAACGCGATAATACAAAACGAGCTGCCCTTCTTTGCACCCTCTCGATGTCCTCCGTCAATCCCACCTGGTAAGGATCCCACACCGCGCAGCAATATTCTAACAGAGGACGAACGAGTGTGGTGTAAGCTGTCTCTTTAGTGGACTTGTTGCATCTTCTAAGTGTCCTGCCAATGAAACGCAACCTTTGGCTCGCCTTCCCGACAATATTATCTATGTGGTCCTTCCAACTGAAGTTGTTCGTAATTTTAACACCCAGGTACTTAGTTGAATTGACAGCCTTGAGAATTGTACTATTTATCGAGTAATCGAATTCCAACGGATTTCTTTTGGAACTCATGTGGATCGTCTCACACTTTTCGTTATTTAGCGTCAACTGCCACCTGACACACCATACAGCAATCTTTTCTAAATCGCTTTGCAACAGATACTGGTCTTTGGATGACGTTACTAGACGGTAAATTACAGCATCATCTGCGAACAGTTTAAGAGAACTGCTCAGATTGTCACCCAGGTAATTTATATAGATCAGGAACAGTAGATGTCCCAGGACGCTTCCCTGGGGAACACCTGATATCACTCCAGTTTTACTCGATGATTTGCCGTCTATTACTACGAACCGCGACCTTCCTGACAGGAAATCACGAATCCAGTTGCACAACTGAGACGATACCCCATAGCTCCGCAGCTTGATTAGAAGTTGCTTATGAGGAACGGTGTCAAAAGCTTTCCGGAATCAACTTGAGATCCCCTGTCTGTAGCGGCCATTACTTCGTGCGAATACAGAGCTAGCTGTGTTGCACAAGAGCGATGTTTCCTGAAGCCATGCTGATTACGTGTCAATAGATCATTCCCTTCGAGGTGATTCATAATGTTTGAACACAGTATATGCTCCAAAACCCTACTGCAACCGACGTCAATGATATAGGTCTGTAGTTAAATGGATTACTCCTACTACCCTTCTTGAACACTGGTGTCACCTGCGCAATTTTCCAATCTGTAGGTACAGATCTATCAGTGAGCGAGCGGTTGTATATGAGTGCTAAATAGGGAGCTATAGTATCAGCGTAATCTGAAAGGAACCTAATCGGTATACAATCTGGACCTGAAGACTTGCCCGTATCAAGCGATTTGAGTTGCTTCGCAACCCCTAAGGTATCTACTTCTAAGAAACTCATTCTAGCAGATGTTCGTGTTTCAAATCTGGAATATTCCATTCATCTTCCCTGGTGAAGGAATTTCGGAAAGCTGCGTTCAATAACTCCGCTTTAGCGGCACAGTCGTCAATAACAGTACCATCGGCACTGCGCAGCGAAGGTATGACTGCGTCTTGCCGCTTGTGTACTTTACATACGACCAGAATTTCTTCGGATTTTCAACCAAAGTGTGAGTGAAGTGAATGAGGAGTGCATACGAGAGACATCTATAAGGAGTCTGAGAAAATCTGTGCGTCATGCATCCCATGATCTCAAAATAGCTCCAATGACATAGTGAAAAGTCCTGCTACAGAAGGTGTCAATGAAATCATTCAACCTGGAGCTAGTGCAGGAGCTCAATGATGATGACAAAGCCAAGCATTTTGAGTTTTGTTCAGAGTTGCAAAAACTGAATGAGGATGGTAATGGCTTTGATTACATAATATTTAGCAGGGAAGCCATCTTTCACACTAATGGGAAAGTGAACAGGCATAATTGTCATATCTGGGGTTACAAAGCATCCACACGAATGCATTGAATTTGAGCATGAGTCCCCAGAAGTAAATGTTTTTTGTGCCTTGTCATACCAAAAACAGTACAGGCAATTCTTCTTCACTGAGAGCACTGTTACTGGATATTCCTACTTGGATGTGTTGCAGCAATGGCTGATACCTCAAATGCAACTGGACCCTTCATTCATCTTTCAGCAGGATGGAGCTCCAACCCATTTTCATCGTGAAGTTTGTGGGTGTCTGAACACAGAGCTGCTGCATTGATGGATCGGCCTTGCTACAGAAGAGGACAGGTGTTTCACTAAATGGTTCCCCAATCAACACATCTCACTCAGTGTGACTTTTTTTCTGTGGGGACACATTACAGATCTGGTGTGTGTACTGCCTCTACCACACGATGTAGCAGTGCCCTGTTTGTTTGGAAGATTTTTACAGTTTCGCTTCAAATTGCAATGTGTATGATATCTGTACAGTGTGCAATAATTACTTGAAAGTGTTCCTGGACTTTATGTACACCCTATATAAAGGTATGATAGGAGTGGCAGGCTTGTTAACATGGTGCTGAAACGTACAATGGTAGCTAACGAAAAGCTCTGTTTGATGTGTTGCAGACACTACTGGCTATAACAACTCCCACATTTAGGTATTTAAATATTATTCTAATGTTATCGTAAGATAAGGCATAGTATTCATTATACTATTGTTAAAAACAGCATTGTTTATTAAACATGTTATCTTCTATATGAACGGTAAAAATTATTTAGATTTGTTTCAGCTATTGCCACATGATGTACAGTCACTTCAACTTAAAAAAATATACGAAAAAGGAGACAAACATTTTTTTTCAAGGCACTTTCTTGATCCTAAATTACCACAGCATTACATGTAAATGTTTAGCAGCCAATACCATTTTTCACAGCACTTGACATTTCTTGTAACTGTACCCAAGATGTAGTTAGGAATGTCTGAAACACCATTATCATTAGTTACCTTTATAATTCAGTCAATATATGTATTATATTTTCTTTAGCAACAGTCCTTCTCACACAGGCAAGCAAAGCCACAAACATTTCATCCTGGTTACTGTAAATGCACTCCAAGAACTAGCACCTCTACTTTGAGCAGTACTGTACTCTGTTTCACCCATAGCAGTTCACTATACCAGACTGCAGACAGAATGTTCACCACATCTTGTACTTTTTCTGTAAAATGTATGTGTTTCTGACCCTGCACAATTTGTCAGATACTCCAAGCAGTACACACTTTTAGTATTAATCAATTCCCAGGGTAGCTTGCTTGGAATCATTTCAGTTCAGACACTCATTCCATGTTCCACGTGATCTTCTCTGTCTTGGGGTGATTTCCATGCTTCAATGTAGCAAGCTGTACAATGATAACTGTAACTGAATGCAGAAAATTAAGAATTGGAAATATAACAATAACAGACACAATTCTACGTTCACTTACTCATTTATATTTCAGCTTTCTATTCAATTGGAGGCTTTTTCCCCCATCATTTGTAATGAATAACCATGTGTCTGAGCTGGCAATTATAATACCAACACTTCTAGGGATACAAGTTGTGACATTTAACACCTTCCAAAAGCACATGAAAATATTCTGAATTCAAATTTTGAAGATGGAACATTTTGGTGCTACATAGGCACTGTATTACACAGATGGAACACGATTCAGCAGCAGAAACGTATTACAAAATTAGATACTGTTATAAAGAGAAGATCCCTGATTTTGTTGTAGCAACTCAATATCATTTCTGTGTTTAGTCACATCTCTGCCAATTCAGTTACAGTTACCTTGACAGAGAGAACACTTAAAATAGCAGTATGTCTGTGCTAGTACTAAGTGGCATACATTCTAATCTCTTACAAAGGTTGAATTTCAATCACAGAATTCCATTTCTGAGGTTTGGAAGCAGTTTATGTTGGGATCACTATAAAACCACGTACATGCTACTTGGGCCCTTGAGATGTGCCAATGACTCGGATGGCTTGCTGTCAGATGCATTTTGATCTTTTTGGGTGTCCAAGGGCTGTGGTCCAGATGATCACACACATTGTCTACGAATTTTAGATGCAAAAGTGAAGAAAAGTTTTCCATCACAGCTATTGATTTGTGTTAAAAACAGGGATTTAACTTTGAGTATTGTGTCATAAAACTGTTTTGATAGTAAAACATGCAAAAACTAAGCTCATCTGTTATGTATCAAAATCATTGTTCACCCAGAGAGGTGCTGGTGAGTCTCCACAACACTGGTGGCCTTTACCTAAGAGGGTTCCATTTAAATAGGTCTCATTTCTTTTGCTGCCTTTGTACACTGTGTGCATCTAGAAGTGAGTTTCTATACTTGTTCAAGTTCATGCTGTAATGCATCCTAATAAGATGGAAGAAGGAGGAGGTCGAAATTGAAAAAAAGTGCTCTAATTGTAGCTCTGCGTCACAAAGGCTATTCTAGCAAGGCAATAGTAACAAAATTTGGCCTAACCAAGCCTATAGTAGTGTATACATTGCTCTGGTGCCAGCTCAAGTGTTTGACAATCTGGAAGACCCTGAGTAACACAGTAAAGCAAAGATTAGTTCCTATGTGTACAGAGTAAATGTGAGGACTCCTCCTGCACCTAAAATTAATAATAAGGTAAACAATATGTGAGAAGCTCCAACCTTTGTCTCAGCAGAGCAATGCCATTTGTGTGACCATGACTTACATGGATGGATAGAGAGAAGTTGAACTGATTGCAATGGGCACAGCAATGGTCCAAGGATTAATCGAGTTTTAAATTTGTAAGCCTTCACTGAATGTTTACTCATTGACATCGTGGAGAACATATGAAGTCAGTACTGATCAACAATTCAGTTCAATCTGCCAAGAGGCATATTAGTTGTGGGTTGATCTGCAGCAAGACAATGATCTCAGACAGACTCCTAAATTGTGCCAATAGAGGAAAGAAATTTGGGAAACTGAAGAGTATGGTCTGGTGAAGTCAGCCACCTCACTTAAATCCCATTGAATACTTACGGGATGAACTTGAGGGAGGGAGATTAAACACTAATGTCCCATTGAAAACAAGGTTATTAGAGACGGAGCACAAGCTTGGATTAGGGAAGGATGGGGAGGGAAGTCCACTCTGCCCTTTCACAAGAACCATCACGGCATTTGCCTGAAGCGACTGAGGGATATCACAGAAAACCTAAATCAATATGGCTGGACATGGGTTTGAACCGTTGTCCTCCCGAATGCAAGTCCAGTGTGCTAACCACTGCTCCACCTCACCCACTGGGATGAACATGGCAGAGAGATCAGAGAACTGACTTCATCTAATGTTGAAAATCTATGGATTACAGATGCATGGGACTGTAATCTCTGCAAAAATATTATCTCCATAATGCCAACAGTCTGCGCAGCTGTTCTTAGCACGAAGAGTACTTAATGACAGAGAGAGAGAGAAAATATTTGTATTGTTAGCCTATTTAGTTTGAAGAGTGTAGTTGTCTATTAAAATAAAGTGCATAGTTTTTTTCATAGGTGATCGAATAATTTTGACCTGTAGTGTATACTTAGTAACAACAATAAACAGAAAATAAGCAAATATTGAGATCCTTGTCAAGGAAGGTGATTTATTTACTAAACTAGAAAGGTTACAATGAAATGCATACCATATACTCTGCTGAAAGAAGAAACTGCAACACCCTCAACGAAATGGTCATTTTTGTCACACGATGCGACATCGTTGTAATTCAGGTCAAATGAAACACGTGTCACAGTGAAGGGTGTCCTGTCACATCACTACAATGCATACCACTGTCTGATGGCAACGCAGGTGTATATTCTGACACACATAGATGATCATAAAGGTGCCAAATGCCATCCTGTGATACATTGCCCCATAGCATCTTGGGCTGTTTGTTGGCACAATCTTTCATTAACTCACGATATATAGCGAAGTTTTACTAAAGTTAAAAAGTGATTTTTACTGCTGAGTGTATATTTTTTGTTTTTTTCAAAGTACGACAATAATTACTGCAAAATGGCCGATACACAGCTCAGTGGAGACATTGTCAATAATAGATCAACTCTACGCATTGTTTGAATAACATTACATACAAGATAAACATTGTAGAGACGAGTTTAAAAAAAAAATCTTATTACTATTGATACGGTCATGACTCATAGAATGGATAACATAAACAGTTTGCCTACTGCAAGTTCCGTATCCCATGAAGCAGCATAGAATTAAATTACACTTGCTCAAACAAGTGAAACAGTAAATGAAATACAGAACCTAAATAATCCAGCTGTAGCAACCGACAGTAACATAGAGTTGCAAGATATGGAAAGTGAATCACAAGCAGTAAATTCTCACAATTTACGGGGGCAGATAATGTTCAAACAGTAAATTTCTCACATTTTATCAGTGCAGTCATGCAACAATTTCAGCAGATGAATACAAGTTTACAGAACAATGAGAAACTGTTTACGGAAAAATTTCAGGAAATAAAGAAAAAACTTGACAATAATGATGCTAAATTAACCAAAATTGGTACTGACTTGAACAAAAGGATCACTCAAATGGCCACCTAGTTTTCAAAACTAACAGTTTTAGCAAAACATAATGAAATCAATGTCAAACCTTTAAGTACCACATGATGACAAAAGTAGGAAAGTGCGTTACTCCTCATGATGACATCACGAGGCGTGTCACACAAGTAGAGGCAGATTTAGAAACTATGGCCAAGACAATCAAATTAGAGACAGACAGATGTTTTTCTAAAATGAATGAAAATAAACAAACTAATTAATTTCACACCACTTTGGCGAATTGTGCTTGGATGGGGATGAATAGGTGATTATCTGGACAACACAACACCGAGTCCCTGAGTGGAGAAAATCTCTTATCCAGCTGGGGATCAAATGCAGGCCCTTAAGATCGACAGTATGTCACACTCACCACTCAGCTAACGTGGGTGGACAATGATTTAATAGAAACAAGCAGACTGCAAACTGACTTATTCAACAACCTTGGACACTGGAGCCAATAATCAGTCTGTATTTATATGTCCAAAAGTATGTGATCCGTTTGTTTTGTTTACACAATCAATGAGAAACATCAGCTTAAAAAAGTAAAATTGCATCATAGTGTTGTCAGAATTTATTCTCAGTAACTATTCCTTTTCTTTGCTCCCCTTTCATTTTGCAGTCCGTCTATCCCCCCCCCACACACACACACATCTCCACCATCTTCCCCCTCCCCATATATGCCTGTCATGTACAATGCAGTTAGCTTTCAGCTCATATTGACTCCAAATGACCTTTTTTTTCCAGTAAATTGTGTCTTGCTGATTACCGCATCTTCCATCGTTAAGCTCTCAGGTTTTCAAATCTCATCCAGCGCAGGCACCAAGGATCAGTCTTTCCTTCTCATCCTGTCTGGTAAGTCTCCTCTGACCTATGGTTTTGGGCAACTTTTCCATAACTCTCTCCCTTTCTTAAGTCTTGCCAGTCTTCTTTCTTTCCCTTCAAATCTTCTGCTAGAAGGAAGAGCCATTGGCTCTGAAAGCTTCCACATTTCTATATCCTTTGCATATAGTTTCTGCTGCCACCAGTGTGGTGAGTAGATCATCTTATTTATCCAATTATACTGCAGCCATCTTCATGATAGTGCTGGCAACATGGCTGTGGATGAGGTCGTGTTTGGTATGAGAGTCAGCTACCATCTGACATCGGTTTACGAGTACTCAACAAAAAGCTTGTGAGAATTCAATTCCATACAGCTGGAACCAAAAGAAAATTGGTAGTTCATACCAGCACAAGACCATAAATGAAAAAGTTGTTATTAATAATCTGTGTCCCTGACACTCTGTCTACAAGTATGTTAAGTAAGTTTCAATATACCATTTCACACTTAGCACTTATTCTGCTTTTAACACTATTTTACTCAACTCCAGTTGCTTGTGACAAATGGACTGATGCATCAAACAGGCTACAGTACATTTTATTACATGATACATTATTCTCTTTTTCGCAGTTTTGGGAAAATGGTGTACACTGACACTTAAGTAAAATTCTAATCCGTGTGCATGCATAGAACTTTATTGCAGGTTTCCTAATACAAACTACTCTATCAATAATGTATTGGACTGAGTGTAGTGGAGCAGCTTGTCTTTTATTGTTAGCCAAAATTAGCAGCAATGGCTTTGTGTACATGGTAGCTCCAAACTGTGACAAGCTTTGAGAGCACTTGCCTGCTAAAGGCAAAGGATCTGAGTTTGAGTCTCAGTTTTAATCTGCCAGGAAGTTTCACATCAGCACACATTCCACTGCAGAGTGAAAATTTCATTCTGTAAACATCCCCCACGCTGTGACAAGCCATGTCTTTGCTATATCCTTTCTTCCAGCATTGCAGGACAGCTTCTCTGAAGTTTGGATGGTAGGAGATGAGGTACTGGAGGAAGTAAAGCTGTGAGGATGGGTCATGAGTCATGCTTAGGTGGCTCAGTTGGTAGAGCACTTTCCCACAGAAGGCAAAGGTACTGAGATAGAGTCTCAGTACAGCACATAGTTTTAAATCTGTGTACACTTTACTGCAGAGAGAAAATTTCATTCTGGAAGCTTTGAGAGGTTGTGTGCTTGGGTGGGAAGGAGTGTTTTACGACTGTGGAACATGTATTGTGATTAGTTGGTTTATGAGCACAGAATAGAACTACTGAAACTAATAAGTTATTGGAGGTAATTTGTCACACTTTTTGTGGATTTTAGAAGCAGAGTGTTAACGACTTTGCAATACAAATACTCCGAATGAATCTCTGAGATTGTATTTACAAGATGACTTGAAGTTCCCTTGATACCATTCAGTAGCAGCAGACCACTTCTGTGGCTGGCCAAATATTTGACAAGTCTCCTTACACATCAGTGTAGCAACTGTGAGGAGAGAAACCTCAAATTGCCAAATTTTTCTATATGTGCTTAATTTTACTGGCTGTGCTCTGGATCTTCCAAGCTCTGACTGGGAAAAATGCTCCTCAGAGAGCACAACTCCCCTTCCCTGGGCTATGTTTTACTCGGGCAACCATTGCTTCCATTTCTGCTATACCCCTTGGAAAAAGTCATGCCTCACTATTCGTATCTCTCTCCCGTGTCAGTGAGGCAGCTTCCTTTTAGCTCTCTGTCACTCTGAAAAACATCAAGATGAACCACTGTCCAAAGGTCTTAAATCCCTAAACAAAATTTTTGTAAGAGTTATGTGTTTGGTGGCATTTAAAAGGCCTAGCTGGGAGTTCACCTGTAAGACAGCAATCTCTGGCACACATCCCAAAGCCAGATTTTCTGCATTTGGCAGTCAATTGCATCTTTCACAAACATTACTTCTCACTCCAACACGTAAAATATTTGTGTGAGTGAACAATGCAGAATGTCTTGACTCTTATCCATCTGCACGGTGGTGCCATTAGGGATCACAAAGACACTTACTGGGCCAGGCTGCCACAGTGAAAGTTTCCCCTCACCGCCGCTTTCCAGACGAGCTCAGCCAGATCCCCTTATTCCCAGCTAATGTACAAATCTGTTTTAAATTACTCTCTAAACTGACTATCACTTAGACATTTAATATCAATACCGTGCTTCATTCGTAATTAATTGCACGGCTCAAGGTGGACCTCTACTATGAACTCACAAGAACTTGTGTATGTTGTATGACAGTGTTGAAAAGTTGTCCTGTAACGATTATAATAGCTTCATAGTTAGGTCTACATCATTTTATGGCCACAGAAAGAAAGTTCCTGTTTCAATTGAAATTTTAGCTTGGAATGTGAAATATTTTAAAATGTTGTGTAAATGCCCCATTCCATCACACGAGTCAGTTTAGGTGGTTGTTGGTCACAGTTTGGAAGAGTCCATTCAGGATAGCAGACAGCCGGTCATACGTCGTACCATGCACGAATAGAGTGTAAGGAGATTTGCTAGCTGATTCTCAAGGGAATGAAATATATGGTGGGAACCTGGTATCAGGATGACATACAAATGTACTAGCATATGGTTTAAGTTAAGTGATTAATAGCATACTGTTATTGGAAGCAAACACGAAATTTTGACCACGATATTCTTACTCCTCACATCAAGCTATGATGAAGTGGGCAAAGTTCTGTTGAAAGATGTAGCCAATTTTCACAAAGCCTGTAAATGTTGGTAAGTGAAGTATTCATTTGTTAGCGAGCAATTTAGTCAAATACATTGGGACTGTAATAAAAAACTATGGTTGTGGGATTAGACATGTCTGTTATCCAGCTTGGCAGCAAAATTCTGAGCCCTGTAAGAAACCACGTGTGATTTTAACCGACGCACATCTCGATGAAACATTGTGAGTGAAGCTCTCTGTACTGTGCTGTGTGGGCAAGGTTCAATAAGGGTGCACACAGCCCTTGTAAGGCCAACTGAGGAGCTACTCGACTGAGAAGTAGCATCGCCGTTGCCAAAAACTGGCAAGGTCCGGGACAGAGGTGTGCTGACCACGTGCCCCTCCAATTAATTTGGTTAGCTGAGGATGACACAGTTGTCAGTCATCACTGTTGAGATGTCCGATGCCTCTTTGCATAGATCTTTTTTTGGGGGGGTTCTAGTCATGGCTGAAAAGTACTGATTGTTATTTAAATTTTTTTTTTTTTATGGAAGAGTAAAATATATGATTATTAAGCTGTTGTTATAAAAGTGTGCTTGTAGTCCATCATATGTACAAAGACTCTCTAAAAGAAGGAGGCTAAAAGACTGACAGTATGCACAGGTTCCTAATATATCTAAACTTCAGCTAATGCTCAGTATTGCTGCATTATTCAGCTTTTCCGTAAATTCACAATGGGGCACTGACTGGCTTATAAATAAAGTTCAAAATTTCATAACGACAAAAATAAATATAGATCAACCCAGAGCACAATCTTTTTTAAATCTTGTCTTCACAAGAAACAAGTAAAGTTGAGTTACACACTGGTTCCAGATGTGGACAACAGCTAGTTATGTCTTTAGATTTTTCTGTTTTCTTCATAGATTAATTCTTAAATTCCATGAGTTTTCTTGTATTTAAGAGGTGTAGTCTCACATTTTTGTAACTTTAAAGTGGAAATTCAAGTAGTGTGTAGCACAGTCGTCATTTCTCTTGAACGACTAAATACACTACTAGGTTAGGCATGTGGAGGCTGGCTGTCCGGCCACGCCCACTCGTCTGTGAGTCACTCCTCCGACGGCATCTGAGCGAGCTCACTGGAGGAGGGGTTCACAAGTGTTGGACACATTAGGGAAATATTGTTCAGAGCCAGAAAGATAGCCAATATGCACTCAGTAGGTCTGTCAGGGAGGCTCATCCGAGATGGGGCATCTTTGCCTGTGGCTATCGAGCTTGCAGGGTGCAGTCATCTCCGAGGAGTGGCATCAGTTCTGACAGTGCCTTTTGCGAGGGTTCCGAGGTCATCCTCAGTTCATTCAGATGACTGGTGGAGGCTGCTGGCCTCTCATATCGAGTGCAAGAACAGCTCACGATTTGCAGCACAGTTTCCAGAGTTGACTGGGGTCCCAAGGTCTGGAGCCGAGTGGACAATCTCGGCCAGAGGCTTTGTTGAGTTTGACAGTCTTGGCTGGACCTCCATTATTGGGTGGATAATTGTAGGACTCTCCTAGACAGGTCAGGGTACGCTACACAAAGGAAGCAGCTACTCAGTTAGGTAAGTACTTGCGGGGTGCACATGGTGGTTTTTAGCCTACATGGTAGTCTGAGATACTCTGATGAACACAAAGCAGTTGACATACAGATAACAAAATCAGACAGCATTCAGAGTGAAGAAACTTTGACAAATTTTATCAGTTAACTGTTGTAGTTTTTGCAATAAAATTCCCAAACTTATTTATTTATGGCTTATTTACCCTGACTAGATTAGATGCTTCAGGCGCTAACTTACACATGACCAGGAACAATATTACACAGAAAACAAAATAATAATAACACTAACATTAATAATGTATTATAATAATACGTTAAGACACAACAATCTCAATGCTAATAATTTGGATTATTAATGAAAAGTACACCCCCCCCCCCCCACCCCAAGAAACATGGACCTTGCCATTGGTGTGGAGGCTTGCGTGCCTCAGCGATACAGATAGCCGTACTGTAGGAGCAACCACAACGGAGGGGTATCTGTTGAGAGGCCCGACAAACGTGTGGTTCCTGAAGAGGGGCAGCAGCCTTTTCAGTAGTTGCAGGAGCAACAGTCTGGATGATTGAATGATCTGGCCTTGAAACACTAATCAAAATGGCCCTGCTGTGCTGGAACTGCGAACAGTTGAAAGCAAGGTGAAACTACAGCCATAATTTTTCCTGAGGGCATGCAGCTTTACTGTATGGTTAAATGATGGTGTCTTTTACCCAAGAATAGTCCCCCATTATAATCTCCAGGAGGGGCCTACTCGAGGATGTCATTATCAGGAGAAAGAAAACTGGCATTCTACGGATCGCAGCGTGTAATGTCAGATCCCTTAATCGGGCAGGTATGTAAGAAAATTTAAAATGAGAAATGGATAGGTTAAAGTTAGATATAGTGAGAATTAGTAAAGTTCGGTGGCAAGAGGAACAAGACTTTTGGTGAGTTGAATACAGGGTTATAAACACAAAATCAAATACGGGTAATGCAGGAGTAGGTTTAATAATGAATAGGAAAATAGGAATGCGGATAAGCTACTACAAACAGCATAGTGAACGCTACTACAGTAGTACAAGTTTATTTGCCAACTAGCTCTGCACATGATGAAGAAATTGATAAAATGTATGATGAGGTAAAAGAAATTATTCAGGTAGTGAAGGGAGACGAAAATTTAATAGTCATGGGTGAATGGAATTCGGTAGGGAGGAAAGGAAACATTGTAAGACATTTCCAGGGGCAGATGTGGACTTTGACCACAATCTATTGGTTAGGACCTGTAGATTAAAACTGAAGAAACTGCAAAAAGGTGGGAATTTAAGGAGATGGGACCTGGATAAACTGAAAGAACCAGAGGTGGTACAGAGTTTCAGGGAGAGCATAAGGGAACCAATGGGGGAAGGAAATACAGTAGAAGAAGAATGGGTAGCATTGAGGGATGAAACAGTAAAGGCAGCAGAAGATCAAATATGTAAAAAGAAGAGGTCTAGTAGAAACCGTTGGGTAATGGAAGAAATATTGAATTTAATTGATGAAAGGAAAAAATATAAAAATGCAGGCAAAAAGGAATACAAACGTCTCAAAAATGTTATTGACAGGAAGTGCGAGATGGCTAGAGGACAAATGTAAGGCTGTAGGGGCTGATCTCGCTAGGGGTAAGATAGATACTGCCTACAGGAAAATTTGAGAGACCTTTGAAGAAAAGAGAACCACTTGTATGATCACGAAAACTCAGATGGAAACCCAGTTCTAAGCAAAGAAGGGAAAGCAGAAAGGTGGAAGGAGTATATAGAGGGTCTATACAAGGCCAATATTATGGAAATGGAAGAGAACGTAGATGAAAATGAAGTGGGAGATATGATACTGTGTGAAGAGTTTGACAGAGCACTGAAAGACCTGAGTCGAACCAAGACCCCAGGAGTAGACAACATTACATTAGAACTACTGACGGCCTTGGGAGAGCCAGTCCTGACAAAACTCTACCATCTGGTGAGACAGGCGGAATACCCTCAGACCTCAAGAAGAGTATAATAATTCCAATCCCAAAGAGAGCAAGCATTGACGGATGAGAAAATTACCAAACTATCAGTTTAATAAGTCACTGCTGCAAAATACTAATGTGAATTCTTTACAGACAAACGGAAAAACTAGTTGAAGCCGACCTTGGGGAAGGTCAGTTTGGATTCCGTAGAAATATTGGAACACGTGAGGCAATACTGACAGTCTGTGGAGATTTCAATTTGAATTTTCAGTTGTCCACTATCTGTAACTCATATGCAAATAATTTATTAAATTCATTTGGTCTTTATATTACAACCACTGAAATAACAAGGCTTCATTATAAAGGTACTGGTAAATGTATTGACAATATATTTGTGTCAAATGAGTTAGTGCATCTGAAGTCAGACGTAATTAAGACCGGGGTATCTGGCCACTGACTCAGTGCACATGGCAGGAAAGAGTGTATGTGTGGTCAATTATGATAATCTAAATATGTTTAAGTCTAATATTGATAAAAGATATTGGTTGCAAGTTTATCGAGAATATGCAATAGGTAGAAAGGTGGAAGAACTCATATCTACTCTTTCTGTATATGCTAAGATGTCGTTTCCCATTAAGGTACCAAATAATAAAAAGGCACTACGAGTAAATAAGGTCAAGGGTGAAAAGGTGTTGGAGATCAAGAGGGAGTGTGATCAATATTATGACTGGTATAGAAGTACAGGTTCTCAAGTATTTAAAGACATGCTCACAGTGAAAAAGGAAAGATTAAGACAGGCCTTAAAGGAAGCTAGGTGTATGGAAAAATGAAGATATAATACTAACATCAGAAAATAATATCATTAACAGTCAATGCAACAGGAAAATGACTTCACAGGCTGAAGGCAGCAATCTGAATGCTGCACAGTTAAATACATCCTTCACTGAGAAGGTGATTGGCACTTACAATATAGTCACTGACCATAAATACTGCCTGAGAAACACCACAAAACCTGGAAGTACATTTAGCTTTAAATTTGTCAAGGTACAGGATGTTACCTATATACTGAGGAAAATGAAGAACAGTTTTACTGATGACGTTTATGGTTTAAGTTCAGCCATGTTAAATGTGATTCAGTTCAGCTGCCAGAATTGATAACACATGTAGTAAATACATGTATTTCGGAGGCTCAGTTCCCCAGGGCAGTAAAGTCACTCGAATACACAAAAAGGCAGCCTCCAAAGTTGTGATAATTTTAGGCCTGTTTCAATTGTGCCAGTCTTGTCTAAAGTGATAGAAGCTATATTAAATAGTAAAATACTTTGAAGGAAACTATATCTTCAGTGATAGACAATTTGGCTTCAGATCAGGGTTAGGAACTGTTAAATCTGCCTTATCACTTTTAACACAGTGTGTGAAGCAACTAGAACGCAAGCTCATGGTTCAGAATAAACTCTGTGATTTATGAAAAGCTTTTGACACTGTGTCTCATGAAATCTTATTGAACAAAGTGCAATTCTATGGCTTTACAGGAAGTGCTCGGGAATTGATAAAATCTTATCTAAGTAATAGAGTGCAGAAGGTGGTTTTTAATGGTACAGAATCAGATTACTTACATGTGGGCATGTTCTGTACTTGGCCCAATTCTATTTATTATTTATATATATGACTTATCATGTAACATAGTTGGGCCATCAGCTAGGAGTTACTTATTTGCAGATGATCTTGCAGTCTGTATAACTGCAGAAACAGCACAGAAGGTCAAATATTAAGCAGACCAGTGCACTGTCAAAGTTGAAAACTGGTGTAAAGCTAATTCCCTTTGTGTCAAAAAAAAATCAAGACCTGTATGTATCGTGGAATAATAACACTGAACTTGAGCAGAGCTCAAATGCTGTTGATTTCCTAGGAATCTCAATTGATTCAAAAAGGTGGGAAGCAGCATTAGCAAAGGAATATTTTCTCCAAGGAAGCTGTGTCTTTGTCTAAATGTGCCACTACTTAAAGCAAAAGAAACCACAGTCACATTTACTGTGGGGACATCAAAGCAAGGCAGCTAATGTCTTCAAACTACAAAATAAGGCAATAAGACTGATATGTAGCTTGGCACCCAGAGCTCACTGTAGACCAAGCTTTAAAAAATTACAGATTATGACCCTGCTGTCAATATTTATACCATAGTGTGTAATGCATACCAAGGAAATCTATCCGAAGTATCAACAGTATGACATGCGGCATAATTATAACACAAGAAACAAGCAAGACCTAGTTTCTTTCTGATGTAACTATAAAAAAACACAAAAGTGCTCTTTATACAAGCCCATAAAATTTTTTAATGCCATACCCCAACATATCACAGATCTTCCAATAAAAAAAAAAGTAAAAGAATTTCTTCTTGAACTCAACATTTATGAAACGGATGAATTTTGAAGGGAGGCAAAGAATATGGTATGACCACACTTTGTGATCAGTTTTTACATGCTTCTATATATGAGTACGTCTGTAATTGGCTAAATTTACTATGCAATATCAATTTGTACCAGAAGTTTCTCTGTTTTGTAATGCCTCAGATGATCTCCGAGGTGTCTACAACAATAAAAATCAATCAATTGTAGACTTCCTTGAGAGTTTCATTTGCTTTCTCTTAGAGGAATTCTCTTGTTTTCTCACTGACTATAATATTGCTGTCATCAGTGAAAAGAATTTTTACACCATGAGTAACACTACTGGGAAAGTCATTGATGTACATCAGGAATACTATTGGTCCTAATTTGATACCTTGCGGAAACCCCATATTAATGTATTTTTCACCAGCCGTGGTGGCCGAGCAGTTCAGTCCAGAACTGCACGACTGCTATGGTCGCAGGTTGAAATCCTGCCTCGGGCATGGATGTGTGTAATGTGCTTACATTTGTTCAGGTAAGTGTTTTACTAAATGTTAAGCTCTATTTGAAGTATGTGTTATCACTATTCTTTGTACCCTATCTGCTAGGTATGATCAAAACCAGTCCTTAGCTACCACTCTTTCTCCTAATGCTTCTAATTGATTTAATTGAATCTTGTGGTCGACTGCATCAAAGGGCTTAGAAAGATCATAAAGGAACCCTCTGACAGACTCTTCTTTATCAAGAGCATCAAGTACAACTTTTGTGCATTCTACGACAGCTGACTCCGTATTTTTGCCACATCACAAACAAAACTGTGATTCACTTAAAAGATTGTACTTATTCAGGTAATTCATTAATCTGTTTTTCATAATTGCTTCTATTATTTTTGAGAATGGTGACAGCTTGTAATTTTCTGCATTACCTTTCTTAAACAAAGGCACAACTCTTGCCTGTTTTAACTGCTGTGGAAATGTCCCTGGTGTACAGGATTCATTTATTATGTGTGTTAAGGGACCTTGTATAACTTCTATGCATTGTTTTAGTACACGCATTGGTACTTCATTTAAGCCTACTGACTTTGTTCGAAAACTAAAGTTTTACTGGCTTCATTATCTGTGATTTGAAGTAACATCATTGTATTTTGTGCAACATTTTTTACAGGGGTTATATTTGTTTTGGGGAATTCTTGCCGTAACTTCCCTAAAATAGTTGAAAAATGCTCATTTACATACTTTGATAAGTGTTGTGGCTTATTTATTACCTTATCCTCCTCCCTTAGGAATATGTTATTCTGTCTGTCTTTCTTTGCCTCTCCCTGTTCCTGTTCCCGTTCCCGTTTTTATAACATCCCAGACTGCTTTGCTTTTATTCCCTGCATTATATATTACTGTGTCATTAAACGATTTTGTTGCAGCTATCAGCACCTTCCTATGGATCATTGTGACTCTTTTCCATGGAAGTGAGGTATTTAATTGTTTGGGAGGACTTCTTAGTACCTGCTGTTATCCATCTACTTTTGTGTGACGTTGATACAGACATGCATACTTTTGGAAATGCCTTTTCAAAGTTCAATTTAAATAATGTGGATTCTTATTCACATTGGTTTCCCTATACACTTCATCCCAGCGTTTTTTTTTTTTTTGTTTTTTTTTTGCTAGTTCCTTTGAAAAATCTTTTATTTTCATTTCCAATGGATGTCATTTGTAGGCTTGTAGTTTATGGGATGATTTCATGTCTCATATTACTGTTGTTGTTTGACAGAGATGGTCTGATAATCCGAGATCTTTTACAGCTACATCACATTTTTCCCTGCCCATATTTGTGGCAACATGGTCAATTACTGATGAAGTCATTGTAGCAACCCTAGTTGCACTATTGACCAATAGGGAGAGGCCAAAACTTTGAAGTATATTTATGAAGGTGCTGCTGGATTCATTTATGATATTCATGTTGATTTTAATGTCCCCACACAGAATTGTGCTGAGCTTTGTACTTGAGACTTTATATAGAAATTCTGTTAATTTATTGAAAAACAGTGTCCACACTATCTCTGGGAGATCCATACAAACACAAAATTATTAATATCTTGGTGATATCAAGCCCTGTTAATTCAAACTGCTGGAGACACTCTTTAGGCAGGGGAACCTGTTGTCTGGATTTATCCTAAAAAAGACCTACTTCTCATACTGATGACAACAGGTATTTGACCATGTGTGGCCCGAGATCCACCCCCTATACTTTCACGAATCAGCTGTACCAATCTTCCTTTGCCAGTCCTGTTTAGGTATAGGCCACACCCAGTGAAACCCCATCTGTCGATAGTCCCGACGGGCATGTGAGCAAAGTTGGCTTCCCTAACCCCAAATTGATTCGCCTCACATCTCCATCAAGGTTTGGCCAATCGTGACACCGGAACAGCTCAACAAAGTGTACTGCCACAAGTCAGGGAAGCTATCTTGCCCAGGTCACCACCTATGTCATGTGCCCTATCCCTGTGCAAACTGTTTCCTGCCCCACCCACTATCACTACATGGTCTTCTTTTGTAAAGACCTTAAGTCCTCTATCACATGACTTTGCCCTGCATTTGGCTGGAACATACTGGTGGCCTGGTATGTTGCCCCTAAACATTCCTGTAACTCGGGGCCTACAACTCACCCATGCCTAATACCTAGCAGCAGCACTTTCTTCTTCCTAACATTTTGTATATTTCTAAGCTTCTTGGCCTCAGTTGAAGTGTGCTGCACATTTCTTGCTCCGTGTTCTACCAGAGGCTCTGGCAGTGGTAGACACACAGTTTTATCATCAACCCCAAAAACATCAGATCATGTGCTCTTTCTTCCTACCCTCCTACAAGCTGCCAGTTCACAACCTCCCTATCTCTCTTGATCCTTATCAGTTCCTTCCTTGCTTCCTTCAACTGTGCCCCAAGGGCACAGATTTTCCTTTCCTGTATCCCAACCAAAATGTTCCTACTGCATACTCTGCAGTTCCAGAAGAGAGCTTCTTCTGTTCTCCCAAGATTCTCCCTCCCCCAGTGAAAATATTTCCTACAAGGTTAGCAACAAATCCCTCTACTCACAATGCTATAACAGCTTCCACATTTCCCACTCATGATCAGTTTCAAAAGAATAATTAAATTTTAAATTTGTCCAGGACACGAGATTGGCTATATGTATGCAAAAATGACATGGAGGTCTTACATGCCATTGTTGTTGTTTTTGTACTGATTTAGAGATACAATGACAGGAGAGTGAATTAGTAATTACTTTGCTTTTAGAGAATTTACTTTAGTGTTTGGTCAGGTTTTAAATTTATACCTAGATCACCTCTAACTAGTGAACAATATGAAATGTGTTAGTTAAATACAATTTAAAAAACTTTTAATTATACTTTTATTGTAACAATAGGCACTGATGAAACTAGTAGCTGCCTTTCTTAAACGAATTTTCCGCTATCAAGAAAATTTTAATACAATTTTTTGTGTTTTGGAATGCAAAATTTCGCATTATGTCACAATTATCGTGACTTCAGATTACACAAAGTTTTTTTTTTTTTTTTTTTTTCAAGAATAATCTCTATGGGGACGCAAATATTCAGTTTTGTGACAAGAATGGACACTACAGCAAATATACAAAACAAAGGAAATTTAAATTTGACACTATTTCCTCTCAAATAAGTTCTTTTAGTGGACGAAGAAAACACCTGTGATCTCACTCGCTGGACATCTTGTCTTCCTGTTTGTTTACTTACTGGGCGTGAAGGGTAAGCTTTTGGCTTAAAAAAGGTAGCTGGAGATTCCACACAGCACACCAGGTATGAGATTAATTATGTAATATGCACTATACTGAAATGCCTTGTGAGACGTCTATAAATTCAAATATGCTCAATGTTACTTTCCTGTTTCAATACACAATGCCTGCATTCTGATTTAGTGTTTACTTATTTGCTTACAGGACCTGTCATTGGGTGTGAGGGATAAGCGTTTGGCATACCATGGTAGCAAGAGCATCCAAACAGCACACCATATATGCAACTGATTGTGTGTAAGCACAATACTGAAATGCCTTGTGAGTCATCCCTATATTCATATGCCCAATGTTGCTTTCCTCTTCCGATACACAATGCCTTACAGGACGGCCAGTAAATGAGTGTGTTGGAGGCCAGCTCTGTCCATCACTGTGGCTGTCGGATAGAGAGACCAACAGCTATGCAGGGGCTCCAGGTGCAATTCCTGGCCAATTTGAGAATTTATCCTCTCAGAGTTTGGGTGTTGTGTTGTGCTTATCACCATTTTACCATTTCTTTAGATGCAAAAATAAGCAGTATCAACTGATGTAGACTTGCAGTAGGCAGCCGATTTCTCCTGCATACGATCTCCCGGCCAGAAATGCCATACTGTCATTTCATTTCACGCTACGTATGAAACTGATTCTCTGATATGCACATTATTGAATTGTGAGTCATCTCTTAATTTGTATATGCTCAGTCGGTTTAATATTAATTTCCAGGGCTCTAGAGTAAGCAGTGTGTAGTTGTGTGCACTATGGTGAGTTGTCGTGTCACCTAGCATGGCAATACAACATGTGACTGCAACAGTGCCAACAGCACTGGGTAGTGTTGTCTACTTCACTGCATGAGAAATAGAGCTGTCACGATGGCCAGTCTGACCTCAGTACTACATGTTTGCATGTTGGCCAGTGGATACTTGGAGCAAATCCAGTAATACTCACATATGAAGATTCGTTTATCTTTAACATCACAGAATCATGTTTCTATATCTGCTCCATCCCCATTCCCCAGTGGAAGGGGGTCACAATTATTTTGTGCACATGAGGCTGCTAGCAATTGGATCCTTTCTACTTTTCAAAATTGCATTAACTTTCCCGTGCTCATCCATCCCTGTCCTCAATCCTTTCCCTTGCTTACATTGGCCTGGCTATCTTTTTTTGTTGATATCCCTTACAGTATTATTCCTCTTGCTTTACAATTCCCTTTTTGGAAATTTTGGTCCCTCTTTGGGGATTGAACTACTCTAAATTTTGTCTCCATGGTGTGAGCCAGCTGTGGAACAACACCATACATGAAGTCTTTGGCATGTGGGCTTACCATCTCTTCCATTTTTTACCGGAAGCCATTGCCCTTTTTGTGCTGTACAGCTAGCACAGTAGTCATTTCGTGTGCTTGGGGTGTTATGTACTCTTTTGATGGAGTCCTCTGAAAACAGGGATGACAGTTCTGATACACGAGCTGCTACCTCCCTGTGTATGCCTAGGAGTAGTGGCTTGTCATTCTGAAGCATTGGAACTCCCAGCAACAGCCCCTATGGCATTGGCCCTTGGTGTGGCTGAGTAGTGCACAAGGGGAGAGCCCCTGATTGGTTTTGGTGCTATTAGGGTCTACACTTTGTATCAAACATATCAGACTTAAAAAACCGGCCGTCTTTGGCTGACCTTTAGTCAGGAACGACTTTTCATGGTACCCCTTTTCAACTTACAACTATCCCCTCATGGGAGGAGGGTCAGACTCGCCTGCTTGGGGTCAAATCTTTTTCCCATTACCTGGTCTGCATCAAGACTGACAAGGACACCTTCCCACCATGAACCCATTATTTTGGTAGAAACTATCAAAGACAAGTTTGGCAAACCATTACTCCTCACTAGCCTTTGATTATGCTTCAGGGTGTCTTTTTCATAGAGACCTCATCTTCCAAACTGGTGAAGCATGGGCCAGTCTGGAGTGGCAAGGCATTCATTTTGTTCATCATATTCAGAAAGGCACTAAGGACAACCACACTGATAATGACCACTTTATTCTGGTCTTTGAAGGGGATACCCCCAAGACAAGGTCAAGGTTATGGCTTATCACTGTGCACTGTGATGTATGTCCTGCCACTGCTGAAATGTTTTTGGTGTTTATGATTTGTACACATGTATTAATCCTGTATGCAATGAATGAGGATGCCCAGGTGTGCCTTTGTTCTACTGACCACATGTATTCATTGTCACAACTGTCGCTGGTTTGTAAGAAGGAAAGAATATATTGGGGTTTACGATCAGCTTCGCCTTGTGTCTACAAAAATCTACTATTGACTCTGTTACATCCTTTCCCCCACCTTATTCCAGTGATGCCTCACTCTTCTCTCCCTCTCCCCTGAACTTACATCTTCCTCCCCTCCAACTGTTGCTCCTTTCATCCACCAGAGAAGTGCCTCTTCTCTGGTGTCTGCTGCCATTAGGGCCTCCTCTCAGTCCAAGAGTCTGCTGGTACACATTGGCCATGGAACCGTCAGCTCTAGCATCCCCAAGGTTGCCTGGTCTCTCTTTATAGAACTAGCAGAAGCCTCTCTCCCCCCTTACCTCTCTGGCATCTAGCGTGTGTCCTCCTCTACTTATGAAAGAGAAGAAGGGACATAAGTCCTGGGATGAGGACACTCCATTGCTGAGGAGGATGGCATTCCATAGGGTTCAGTGTTAAGTATCCTTTTCCTCATCACTATTAAAGGACTTGTGACCTCCGTCAAACTGTTGTTGGTCACCCCTGCTCTGCATGTGGATGACTTCTGTGTTAAATAACTCAAACACTTGGTGGCTTTTGTGAAGTGACAGTTCCAGGGTGCCATGTGGTATGCTTCTGCATGGACCTTCTCACACAGTTTTCAGTTTTCTCCTCTTAAATTGTGGGTGGTGCATTTCTGTCACCATATTGTGTACGATACCTACTGGAGCTCTATCTCGAGACCCAATTTCTGATTGTGGTCCACCACTTCCATTTCTTGGGTCGTCTTATGACATTTACTTGTGTGTGTGTGGGGAGGGGGAGGGGGGCATGGTAGCCAAATTTAGGGCTCAGTTGCTCCTTCCATACTGATCCTCTTGGAGCAGGTCCACCATTGTGGTATCTATCTGATCATCAGTACCTTTTGCACTAGCCGTATTGTTTCCTGGTTGAAGCTGGGGTTGTCCCCCACTCACTGCCCTTTTGGTACAACAGTCTAAGCTTCCTGTTTCCTATGCCATCACCATCTTCTCTTTCCCCACACATCCCTTATATTTTATACTTTAGCAGCAGGAAATTGCTCGCTCTTCAGGTGAGTTTAACAGTTGGGCTCCAGCTTGCAGTCCTTTGCCATGATTTTTATCTTCCCTCTTTGTCCTGTTCCCCGTTCTCTCCAAAAACCTCCTCCCCCTTGGTTAGTTCCTTGATCCCAGATTCAGAGGGGTCTGTGTTTCATTGTTTGTTCTGCCAGCTTTTATGGGAGTTTCAGGCTGCTGTTGTGTTTTAATGGAATGGCTCTAGGCTCTAAATCTGCTAATTAGAAGGAATGTGCCTTCTGCTGGCAAGTAACACCATCTCTTACCTGCCCCATGTAGCATGTGTACTGCATAGCTAATGGCCATTTACCAGGTTCTTTAGTATGTTTAACAGTCCTCTCCCACCCACGTTATGTGCAGACTCGATAACTGCCCTTGAGGCTATCAGGCAGTGGTTTTCCCTCCCTCTTCTTGGTCTATGACATCTAAGACCACCTTACCAATCTTGACCATGCTGGTTGTTCAGTTGACTTTCTTTGGGTTCCCACTCATGTGGGTATCCCAGGTAATGAACTGCTGATCCTGTGGCTGGAGGGTGTGCCCCTTTTGTGTGACCTCTCTGGTGCTGGGTTTGCAGCCTCATGTCCAATTCCTTTTTGCTCAGCCTTGAGCTGACTCTTGGAGGCCAACCCCCTGCCTAATAAACTTATTGCGATAAGGGGACTCTTGCCACATGACCCACTGGGGATCTACCATCCTCTGCGAACTTCGTATTGGTCATACAAGGTTGAATCTAAGCCTCTTACTCCATAATGATCTGTAACCCCCACATTTTATGAGACTCCCCTACCATTTGGCCTTTTGCACTAAACACACTCTTCCATTCTCCATTATCACAGATGGTAGCATACAACCTTACATAGTTACATCTGTCTTTGGTTTTCATCATAAAAGTGGTTTGTTCCCTAGATTTAAGTACCTGAATTCTCTTCCACAATTGAAGGCTTTCATCATTGCTTTCATGCTGGTCAGGTTTTCCTCTCCATTTTGTGCTGTTTCATCACCACCCCCTCTTCTTGTGTCATCCCCCATTGTGTCGCAATCATGGTATGAAGTGGGAACTGGGGTGGGTTAGCAGTGATTCCAGCACCATGTCACACATAGCACCATTGGGGTGTCTTATGATCTCCCCCTTCCTCCCTCCAGTTCTTTACTCTTCCTGCCACCCCAGTGTTCCATCTTCATTTGCCTGTTTTGCTTCGCCATCAAATAGATTGTGCTGTTGGTTTGCTGCTCCCACAGTCTCTGCCACTTTGGATCTCGGGACAAATGATGTCACTGTTTCGTTCCTCTCCTCATTCAGACAATCAATCAACATCTGCAGCCAGCAGGCAAGCAGTGAGACTTGGTATCTGCTCTCTTAGCATCTGTGTCAGGGTGTTACTAGCATTAATGACAAGTTTATTACTTGTTTCCAAATAAAAACAGCCACTTTTGTGCCCTGGTAAATTAGAACTACAAAATTATATGCTTAAATTTAGGAAATAATGGACCGCTAAAAACAGAAAATTCTGGAATATGAGTTATTTGGTTACAGATAACTTTTCAAAAAGGGGGATTTTTTTAAAAAGTAAAATTATACTGCAAATTGGAACGTGAAAGGCTTTCAGTTGGGTTATATTGCTAATTCATAATTACTCATTCCTAATTCCAACTGCATGTGTTTGTACTGATACTGAAATTATTATTTATTCACCAAATTTATTTTTTGGTAAATGAGTTACATTATCAGGAAAATTGATTGTTCACAATCAGATGTTAGTGTATTCCTTGCTAGAATATGAAAATATTTAATCTGTTTAACAGTTGCACTAGTGTTACCCATCTAGCTAGATCAAAAATAAATATATATTACAAGTTGATTGCAACTCACTCTGTTGTCACGTTGGGACAGTTGTCAAATGTGTGGCCATCACCAGCAGTGCGCTGAGCCTCAGTCACAGTCATCACTGCCCAGCACGGCTTGGGAGGGGGCTGACCCAGTGATGCCAGCATTCTAGGCTGCTGGCACAAGCCGCAGCAGTTTCTGGTGGTCCCACGTGTCAGCAGAACTGCCGCACCAGAGGCCAGTGAAGAAGGAAGGAATATCGACATCTGACATTCTGTCAACAGTGAGGCCGTCAGAGACAGAGCATAAGCTCTGACTGTTTCAAGGATGGGGGAGAAAATTGGCCTTGGCCTTTCAAAGGAACCATCCCAGAATTTGCCTTGATTGATCTAGGGAAATAATGGAAAACCTAAAACTGGATGGCAGGACACGGAATAAAGCCATCATGTTCCTGAATGTGAGATCAACACACTAGCTAATGTGGTGTAAACCTTCATCCAGAAGTGTTCACAGTTTCTTCTGTATCAGGAACTGCCATGAGTATGCAGCTTGAGGAATTTGTTTTCTTTGCTCAAAACAGTCTCCTCTGTACTGCAAGTTTTCTCTTGTGACTCCTTTGTGGGCTATTGAAAGAGACGCCACTACTGGCATGAACAGCACCTACACTAGCCTTCAGTAAAGTTACCATTTTGTTGGCCAGCTAAACTTCAATAACTGAAATACCAGAAACAATTTCTGCCAGTACCTCTGTGTCACAGGAACAAACTGGCTTCAGAATTTTCCTCTCCAACATTCATAAGTAGTACATCTGGTAATTCAGAAATTTCAAACGGTTTTTCTTCTATACTCTCTACTTCATAAACATTATGTATATGCTTGCACGTATTTAACTTAATGCTATAATCAATACATGCATAGTAATATCTATGAATTCTTACTTTACAGTCAGTGCACTCTAATTTGGAGTTACAGTGGATAATATTTTCTTCCACAAGGTAAACTTCAAGTGATTTTGTGGCTGGTACTTTCCAACCTCAGCCTACCTTTCTAGTTGAGTCCTTATTCATCAAAATACTGGATTCGTGCTTATGGTGGATGTTTTCATTTTACTTGTTAGTTTTGCTTTCACAATGACAATGAGCCTGTCAAACAGATTTGCTGTTACAAGCAACGTGAATGCAAGTACACCTTTATCCAAATGTTTCACCTGCTTTGCATTACCATGTAGAGTAAGTGGTGGTAATATGCACCCCCCCCCCCCCCCCCCCCTTAATATCTTAATAATATTTAGCTGAACTCTAGTGGTGTATTAACATACCATTATTGGTTAATACTTAGATGCAACCTACTAAGTATTGGCAACAGTTTCAAATAGATTAAAAGTATGGTATTATTGCATTTTTAAGCTGTCTACACTAGTTTACAAGGTGTAAGTGACTGTAATGTGGACCTCAGGGTCCATATTATAAGCAGACCGTAAAATGTTTTTATTTCTGTTTTCAGATGCCTAGGACTAATCTGGCACCTAAATGAACCCGTAAAAGGCAGGTGTGGGATAAAAACAAAATGCGAGAGGCAGTGTCTGCTGTTGTAGTAAAACTCATGGGAGTTAAAAAAGCAAACATTGCGCTGTCCCAAAAACAACTCTGTGCCAGTATGTGTATGAGGCTAATACCTGACAGATGTTGAAACTAAAAAGTTTGGAAGAAAACCAGCTGCCCTGGAAAGAGAACTAGTGGTTTACATACACTATATGGAGGCCAAATTCTATGCTTTTACTAGTATGGATGTTAGAAAAATGGCCTACCAACTTGCAGTTGTGAATGGAAGGGCTTGTCTTGGCCATTTTCTTCGACGTCATCAAGATAAGCTTTCGATTAGAAAGCCAACTGGAACATCATATGCTCGAGCAAAACGCTTTTCGCATGAGAGAGTTAACTCATTCTACGACTTGCTATAAGCTGAATTCTGGAAACATAAATATCCAGAAGATCGTGTATGGAACGTTGAGGAAACAGGCCTTAGTGTAGTTCAGACTGATACTGCAAGCAGAGGTAAACGCCAAATTTGTTCTCTGACTGCTGCTGAGTGTGGGTCTCTAGTAATGGTCGTCTGTTTGCTGAGTGCAGGAGTTCTTATGTTGCCCTGATGTTCGTATTCCCGAGAATGGATGAGGGGAAAGACCATTGTTTCAACTGATTTGCTGTACAAAAAAGAGTTAGAAGTCATTATTAAAGAAAAGAGAGGAAAAGAACTTTGCCAAAGACCCCCTAGTGAGATAAGCTTCTACATCCTTACATTTGTCCTCTAGCCATCCATGTCTGCTTAGCCATTTTGCGCTTCCTGTCGATCTCATTTTTGAGACGTCTGTGTGTTGGCTGCTTCATTTATTGCATTTTTATATTTTCTCCCTTCATCAATTAAATTCAATATCTCTTCTGTTATCCAAGGATTTCTAATAGCCCTCGTCTTTTTACCTATTTGATCCTCTGCTGCCTTCACTACTTCATCCTTCTACTGTATTTCCTTCCCTTGCCAAAGAAACACACTATATCATAGGATCCAACAAGTTTGCTTTCATGGAGCATCCACTGCCAAATATTCTCGCTGTAGTGAGTCTTAAGTGCACCCATAAATGTACGATCTAGCAGTTGCAGGACTAGAACAATTAGCCTCAATAACTTCGTCATTCTTGGGCGGCAGTTCATAGTTACAATTCGCTGAAACCTGCCAGCTTGATCACCCAACCTGTTGGCGTCGTCTTTTTTACCTGGTGTGCTAGGTGAAGGCAACTCCAATCGTTCAGCTCCAGATACAATAACCTCTTTATCTGACGGCCTCTCAATTCCGATGTCAGTTTTGTCTTCCGGGAGGAAATCTGCATCGGTGAATACGGACTGGTCCGTGGGCCATACTCCAGTAGCTTTCAAACCTTTAATAGCAAATAGCATTGTTGCACTTTTGATGAAAAATGCGTTGAAATTTGAAAGACCACCGCGGCCTGCACATCCCTCGGTCCATACGCGGAGTCCATACGGAGGGGAGAGGCGACAGGTATATATACCACACCGCCCGCCGGCATTGGACGTCAGTCAACAGGAGTAATGTGATGATGATGGCACGCTACGCCGTGATTGGAACACGATAGTGGGAAAAGGAAGAGAAGGAAACGTAGTAGGTGAATATGGATTGGGGTTAAGAAATGAAAGAGGAAGCTGCCTGGTAGAATTTTGCACACAGCACAACTTAATCGTAGCTAACACTTGGTTTCAGAATCATGAAAGGAGGTTGTATACATGGAAGAACCCTGGAGATACTAAAAGGTATCAGATAGATTATATAATGGTAAGGCAGAGATTAAGGAACCAGGTTTTAAATTGTAAGACATTTCCAGGGGCAAATGTGGACTCTGACCACAATCTATTGGTTATGTCCTGTAGATTAAAACTGCAAACAGGTGGGAATTTAAGGAGATGGGACCTCGATAAAGAGAAAGAACAAGAGGTTGTACAGAGTTTCAGTGAGAGCATAAAGGAACAATTGACAGTAATGGGGGAAAGAAATACAGTAGAAGAAGAATGGGTAGCTTTCAGAGATGAAATAGTGAAGGCAGCAGAGGATCAAGTAGGTAAAAAGACGAGGGCTAGTAGAAATCCTTGGGTAACAGAAGAGATATTGAATCTAACTGATGAAAGGAGAAAATATGAAAATACAGTAAGTGAAGCAGGCAAAAAGGAATACAAACGTCTCAAAAATGAAATCGACAGGAAGTGCAAAATGGCTAAGCAGGGATGGATAGAGGACAAATGTAAGGATGTAGAGGCTTGTCTCACCAGGGGCACCCAAAATCAGTTGCCTGTTACCTGTCTAGCGGCGTAGATCGGCGTGCAGTGGTGTACAATACGTCGTTTCTGTTCGTGAGATCCTTGTTGCAGCATCAGTCACTGACATACTTCGGTATCTGGAAGTGCTGGATAACAGCGTTGCATTGCAAGAAAATTGCAGAAGACGAAGAGGATCTATTTGCGGAGTACATTTCCCCATCATGTTCTAGTTCTGGGTGGAGATTTTAATTTGCCAGATACACCAGGTGACCAAGAAGTCAGTATAAATTTGAAAACTGAATAAATCACGGAATAATGTAGATAGGGAGGTACAAATTGACACACATGCTTGGAATGACATGGGATTTGATTAGAACAAAAAAAAAATTCAAAAGCTCAAAAAATGTCCGACAGGTGGCGCTTCATCAGATCAGAATAGCATGACAAAGCAAAAATGATGTTCTTTACAGGAAATGCTCAATATGTCCACCATCATTCCTCAACAGTAATTGTAATCGAGGAATAATGTTGTGAAAAGCACTGTAAAGCATGTCCGGAGTATGTGGTGAGGCATTGGCGTTGGATGTAGTCTTTCAGCATCCCTAGAGATGTCGCTCGATCACGATACACTTGCGACTTCAGGTAACCCCAAAGCCAACAATAGCACGGACTGAGGTCTGGGGACCTAGGAGGCCAAGTGTGACGAAAGTGGCGGCTCAGCACACGATCATCACCAAACGACGCGCATAAGAGATCTGTCAGACATTTTGTGAATTTGTATTTTCTAATAAATCCCCATGTCATTCCAAGCATGTGTCTCAATTTTTAACTCTCTATCTACATTATTCCATGGTTTACCACTTTTTCCAATTTATACTGACTTTTTGATCACCCGTTAGACTGGGAGACTCAAACGTTTATAACGGGTGGCAGGGACAAAGAATCCAGTGAAATTTTTTTAAAGTGCTTTATCTGAAAAACTACCTTGAGCAGTTAAACAGAGAACCGACTCGTGGCGATAACATATTGGACATTCTGGCGACAAACAGACCCGAAACAGTTAACGCAGAACACGGAATCAGCGATCATAAAGCGGTTACTGCATCACTGATTTCAGCCATAAGTAGAAATATTAAAGAAGGTAGGAAGATTTTTCTGTTTAGCAAAAGTGACAAAAAGCAGATTACAGAGTACCTGACGGCTCAACACAAAAGTTTTGTCTCAAGTACAGATAGTGTTGAGGATCAGTGGACAAAGTTCAAAACCATCGTACAATATGCGTTAGATGAGTACGTGCCAAGCAAGATCGTAAGAAATGGAAAAGAGCCACCGTGGTACAACAACCGAGTTTGAAAACTGCTGCGGAAGCAAAGGGAACTTCACAGCAAACATGAACATAGCCAAAGCCTTGCAGACAAACAAAAATTACGCGAAGCGAAATGTAATGTGAGGAGGGCTATGCGAGAGGCATTCAATGAATTCGAAAGTAAAGCTCTATGTACTGATTGGCAGAAAACCCTAAGAAATTTTGGTCTTATGTCAAAGCAGTAGGTGGAGCAAACCGAAATGTTCAGACACTCTGTGACCAAAATGGTACTGAAACAGACTGAAGGCCGAACTACTAAATGGCTAATTCACAGAGGAAGACTGCACTGTGCTTCCTTCTCTAGATTGTCGCACAGTTGACAAAATGGTAGATATCGAAGTAGACGACAGAGGGATAGAGAAACAATTAAAATCGCTCAAATGAGGAAAGGCCGCTGGACCTTATGGGATACCAGTTCGATTTTACACAGAGTACGCGAAGGAACTTGCCCCCCTTCTTGAAGCGGTGTAGCGTTCCGAACGATTGGAAAATGGCACAGGTCATCCACGTTTTCAAGAAGGGACTTCAAACAAATGTGCAGAACTATAGACCTATATCTCTAACGTCAATCAGTTGTAGAATTTTGGAACACGTATTATGTTCGAGTATAATGACTTTTCTGGAGGCTAGAAATCTACTCTGTAGGAATCAGCACGGGTTTCGGAAAAGACGGTCGTGTGATACCCAGCTCTCGCTATTCGTCCATGAGACTCAGAAGGGCATAGACACGGGTTCACAGGTAGATGCCGTGTTTCTTGACTTCCGCAAGGCTTTCGATACAGTTCCCCACAATCGTTTAATGAACAAAGTAAGAGCATACGGACTATCAGACCAATTGTGTGATTGGATTGAAGAGTTCCTACATGACAGAACGCAGCATGTCATTCTCAATGGAGAGAAGTCTTCCGAAGTAAGAGTGATTTCAGGTGTGCCGCAGGGGAGTGTCATAGGACCGTTGCTATTCACAATATACATAAATGACCTTGTGGATATCATCGGAAGATCACTGAGGCTTTTTGCGGATGACGCTGTAGTATATCCAGAGGTTGTAACAATGGAAAATTGTACCGAAATGCAGGAGGATCTGCAACGAATTGACGCATGGTGCAGGGAATGGCAATTGAATCTCAATGTGGACAAGTGTAATGTGCTGCGAATACATAGAAAGATAGATCCCTTATCATTTAGCTACAATATTGCAGGTCAGCAACTGGGAGAACGCATTAGGAGTGATTTAAAATGGAATGATCATATTAAGTTGATCGTCGGTAAAGCAGATGCCAGACTGAGATTCATTGGAAGAATCCTAAGGAAATGCAATCCGACAACAAAGGAAGTAGGTTACAGTACCGTTGTTCGCCCACTGCTTCAATACTGCTCAGCAGTGTGGGATCCGCACCAGATAGGGTTGATAGAAGAGATAGAGAAGATCCAACGGAGAGCCGCGCGCTTCGTTACAGGACGATTTAGTAATCGCGAAAGCGTTACAGAGATGACAGATAAACTCGAAGACTCTGCACGGAGACGCTCAGTAGGTCTGTATGGGCTTCTGTTGAAGTTTCTAGAACATACCTTCACCGAGGAGTCAAGCAGTATATTGCTCCCTCCTACGTAGGTCTCGCGAAGAGACATGAGGATAAAATCAGAGAGATTAGAGGTCACACAGAGGCATACCGACAATCCTTCTTTCCACGAACAATACGAGACTGGAATAGAAGGGACAACTGATAGAGATACTCAAGGTACCCTCCGCCACACACCGTCAGGTAGCTTGCAGAGAATGGATGTAGATGTAGATGTAACGAGCGTGTGTTAAGGAGGTGACACGAAAAGAACTGTTACCCGTTCCAAGCAAAGGGCTCCAATTTATGCAAACGTCTGTCACGCCTAAGGAAGGAACGCAAAAATAAACCGCGTGGTTTACAGGGATCGCCACGAAGGAAAACTAGTAATTTTGGGAGGAAACCCGTCGTCGTAGACAATTTCATAAAATCGATCCTTCCACAAACGATGGAGGGCTTTTACATCAATCTAAAAATAGTGCCGACATTACGGAAACTACAAATTGTCGTGAAACAAAAAACTCCAGTTTTACTCGTAACAGGATCGCCAAAAGGAATATTTAACTTTTCTAAAATTCCATACTCTTTATGTAAGAAAGATTCTCTAATCTGTTTTTACACAAAACAAATAATCGTTGATGCTACCAAAACACATGTATCCTTTTTGACAGCTGACAATAGAGCAAATAGCCAATGGATATAACATTGTCCACATACTTTTCACGTACGTTTACGAAGGCAGTGACAAAAAATGTAGTGCAAATCGGACTAGTACAACACAAGAAATTGTAAGTTTCTTGTTACTTTTTAAACATTCATCGTGTTGCAAGACCTGTTAAGTTTCAACGCAATCCTTCAAAGGAAACTTCTATCCTTTAGTAGAAACACAAAGTGAGAATAATTCTTAAATTCTACAGTTTCATTGCGCTTTATGGGGTAGCAGTAGAGGAACGTACATTCACATGAACAGGCATTCGGTTCCATGTTTGTAGTAAAATCCCGACTTACGTTCATATGTTAATATTATTTACTCTATAGCGTTATGTTTCGGAAGAAGCTATCGTCTTTTGTATTCTTTACGGTACTAAAACACTCGTCTAAAAATTAACGCTGCCGGGCCGTGTATGCAGACGGCGTCGCCGCCGACTTAAAGCGCGCGCCGCGGCAGGGCGGTACTGCGTCGTGAGACAGCCTGTGGAGGCGCCCGGTGACGTGGCTGGGTAGCCAGAGTGGGGACAGACTGTAAACGGGCACAGTGAGGATCCATAAGAAACGCATTGTCGTTGATACAATCTGTCATATTTCAGTGTCAGTTAATAACGTATCTACCATTAAAACTTTCAGTAGGTCAGATTCAATGTATGGCCATTCGACAGTCACAGTCGGTAGAGCGAAATGATGAGGTAGCTGGTAATGTGATTCTTGTTTGCGCCTCAGTGGATCCGAATATTTTTATTACTAGTCTTCGCTTTTTCTGTTAGGATCTGATACTTTCTTTTCAGTGCAATAAAAGTATATTCGATGTTACATATGTACGTTCCATCTGAGGATGGAGTTTGTTCGAATGGTTTAATCTACAAGACAGATTGCACTACATGCAGTAAGATATAACAAGAAAGTGTAAAACAATTCTTTTTTATTTCACATGTTGTGAAGATTCTGCTGCTGAATAGGAACAAATATAAAGTAAGACTTTGAATCGCGCTATTTGTTACGGAGCTTCTCTTTCTGCCTTATAACATGTCCGTGGACACTACACGCAGAACAACGTGACTCTCACGTGGACAAGAGAGGAAAGGCGCGTTTTAATAGCGCTAGCTTAAGAATTTTACGCCCATGCATTTTGTAAAGTGGGTGATAGAGAGAAACGTGTGACGAGGGCCTCCCGACCGCTCGCCTGGTGCAGGTCTTTCGACTTGACGCCACTTGCGCGTCCTTGGAGATGAAATGATGACGATTAGGATAACACGACACCCAGTCCCTGAGCAGAGAAAATCTCCAACCCAGCCAGGAATCGAACCCGTCTGTCACGCTGACCACTCAGCTACCGGGGCGGACAACCGGGTGATGTGTGACCCAGATGCTGCCGCTGCGGTCGCGTGTACCACGTTGACACGCACATGCTTTAAGCACAAGTCAGAGCGTTCGGCAGCACTTTCAACTTGGCACGCTCAAGACTGATGTTCACAACACCGTCCGTGTAGTGACGGCATTACACTTTCCTAAAACAGTGCACGGAGATCGGCGCAAATACTGTTGAGTGGTACTTAAGATAGGGAAATAAATTAGTGAAGTGAAGTAGAAATTTAAAATTAATGAGAAACTTCGTTTAGCTTAGAAGAGTTACACTCTGGCAAACAACGGGCAGAGCAGAAGAGGCAATGACCGCGAAGTCAGCACATTCAGGAGAAGCTATCGTCCTCCCCCACGTAAGCAGAAGCTGTCGATTCAGCCGTCAGGGCATCGCCCGTCCGGCTCACGTGTTTCTCAATTGTCACACGTGATCAAAGGCTCTCGCCTACATTCCGAGAGCCAATGACCGACGTTAAGAAGATTCTTCGCGAAGCTTTTCGACGTGACAAAAGAGGCAACGACAGCGATGTTGTTCACCTCCAGTGAAGTGAAGTGAATAAGTACGCGAGACGCAGTGGGCCCGACAGGAGTAGCTTTCAGTTCAGTTCCGGTACAGTCGGTGCTCAAGACCGTCATGCAGGAAGATACTACATCGTACACAGAAGCACCGAGTCCGCCGCTGTAATGGAATAGCAAGCAGCAGCCTCGGCGCCAGAAGACAGAAGGTATTTGAGGCCAGATTTTTATGTACCCGAGTGACTCGTGAGGACGGGAAGGAGACAGCGCACATCCGAGTCGTCACCGTCCGATTCACGACTTCTTCCTCAATAATTAAACGGACCACCTCGCGATGCGCGTCTCCAGTCAACTGGGCGAAACGGCGACACGAGATACACGCCGCCGCTCACGCAAGCAGAAGGCTTCGCAAACGACACAGTTGCCAGTATCCCAGCCAGAAACCCTTGTACAAAACTTTCAATAAAAGTTATCTTATGTAAAACTGCTGTTTCATTCTACCTCATACCTGAGCCAAGGATGAACCCACCCTGCAAAAATGTTGTTAAGAGAGAAAAAGTAATTTATTTAGTGTTTTTCACCCTGACATAATGCTTTAGAATCAAATGCCCTTTGCAGTAGTGCTCATCCTGACAGATGACCATCACAAACAGAGAAGACCCAGTTACAGTACGGAGTAGAGAGGAGCGGAGAGTATTCGTTGTGAAGGGGTGCCGTCGAAAATAGATACGATGTGTCAGGGGACGAAAATCATTTCGCTATAAAATTAACGAAGAATGCCAACAAGTTAGGAATTACTACAATAATAGTGATTGCGATATTTCTCTCGGCAGTTTAAACCGAGTAGGTGAGCGAGTAAGGTAACCAGGAAAATAACAATAGCTACAGTTGTATGCTATAGCATACAATGTAAAGAATTTCAGGCAAATAGTTTCAGATCAAGTAATACTACAGTTAACGGTAACAGTCGAAGACACTAGCAGGAAGATAATTACGGAGTTACAGTTACAAGAACAATAGGTAAAGGCACAGAAACAGAGATGGTTGGAGAGTAGATGCAATTTCAAGATAGCATTCAGAGAAGGAGAGATGTTGCAAAAGATTAGTATTAAATTAAGGTGAGAGGTGCTAGGTTTTCGCTTTGGCTCGCATAGTTTCTCTTGATGCTGTTCAGTTCTGACACGTTTCTAAACGCATTCTTTTCAGGGGGGGGGGGGCGGTCTTAATTATGCTGCCGCCCAGAGTACATACATTCTGAAGGCCGAAATGGGGTGTGGCGTTGTTTTAAATCCTTAGATGGTCCTTTGTACACTCCTGGAAATGGAAAAAAAAAACACATTGACACCGGTGTGTCAGACCCACCATACTTGCTCCGGACACAGCGAGAGGGTTGTACAAGCAATGATGACACGCACGGCACAGTGGACACACCAGGAACCGCGGTGTTGGCCGTCGAATGGCGCTAGCTGCGCAGCATTTGTGCACCGCCGCCTTCAGTGTCAGTCAGTTTGCCGTGGGATACGGAGCTCCATCGCAGTCTTTAACACTGGTAGCATGCCGTGACAGCGTGGACGTGAACCGTATGTGCAGTTGACCGACTTTGAGCGAGGGCGTATAGTGGGCATGCGGGAGGCCGGGTGGACGTACCACCGAATTGCTCAACACGTGGGGCGTGAGGTCTCCACAGTACATCGATGTTGTCGCCAGTGGTCGGCGGAAGGTGCACATGCCCGTCGACCTGGGACCGGACCGCAGCGACGCACAGATGCACGCCAAGACCGTAGGATCCTACGCAGTGCCGTAGGGGACCGCACCGCCACTTCCCAGCAAATTAGGGACACTGTTGCTCCTGGGGTATCGGCGAGGACCATTCGCAAACGTCTCCATGAAGCTGGGCTACGGTCCCGCACACCGTTAGGCCGTCTTCCGCTCACGCCCCAACATCGTGCAGCCCGCCTCCAGTGGTGTCGCGACAGGCGTGAATGGAGGGACGAATGGAGACGTGTCGTCTTCAGCGATGAGAGTCGCTTCTGCCTTGGTGCCAATGATGGTCGTATGCGTGTTTGGCGCCGTGCAGGTGAGCGCCACAATCAGGTCTGCATACGACCGAGGCACACAGGGCCAACACCCAGCATCATGGTGTGGGGAGCGATCTCCTACACTCGTCGTACACCTCTGGTGATCGTCGAGGGGACACTGAATAGTGCATGGTACATCCAAACCGTCATCGAACCCATCGTTCTACCATTCCTAGACCGGCAAGGGAACTTGCTGTTCCAAGAGGACAATGCACGTCCGCATGTATCCCGTGCCACCCAACGTGCTCTAGAAGGTGTAAATCAACTACCCTGGCCAGCTGGATCTGTCCCCCATTGAGCATGTTTGAGACTGGATTAAGCGTCGTCTCACGCAGTCTGCATGTCCAGCACGAACGCTGGTCGAACTGAGGCGCCAGGTGGAAATGGCATGGCAAGCCGTTCCACAGGACTACATCCAGCATCTCTACGATCGTCTCCATGGGAGAATAGCAGCCTGCATTGCTGGGAAAGGTGGATATACACTGTACGAGTGCCGACATTGTGCATGTTCTGTTGCCTGTGTCTATGTGCCTGTGGTTCTGTCAGTGTGATCATGTGATGTATCTGACCCCAGGAATGTGTCAATAAAGTTTCCCCTTCCTGGGACAATGAATTCACGGTGTTCTTATTTCAATTTCCAGGAGTGTAAGATCTTGTCTTATTGTAAGCCCTGCCCTTGCTAACTATTTTTTCTCGTGGCTGAAGATCTGCGTCCTTTTTCGGTGTGAGACAAATTTGACAATTATTGGATGAGATTTCGAAGCACCTTATAATCCACGTACCGTCCAGTGTCTACCTTACCTATGTCAATGCCTAATATTTCTCGTGCAACCTGTATAAGGAGGTCATCTGTGTCTTCCGGCTCATCTTCGCCGCCGGCTATTTTTCCTTTTTATGTAGACTGTAGCGAGGAGAAAGGAAACGGAAGGAACTATTAAGGTAAGCTGCACTGAGACCTTGCGCGGAATCAGCGGCAATGAGAAAAAATGTATGCAACCCTGGAACTCGAACCCGGGGTCCGCTGCTACATGATTCATTGCTCGTAGAGGCGAATCAGTTATATGAAAGCGTGCTGTCCGTTTATTCAAACATGTCACAAAGAACAGACATTGCATATCCCTAATATTTCGCCTTTACTGCCCTCTCTGAAATTCGTCACACACAAATTATTCTCGGGACCGAGAGCTGTATAAAGCTCTGAAATGTTTAGCGATTCGTGAAACGTGTAACGAAAAGACATGTTAAACGCCACTGATGGGGAAGCGTTTACCGAGGGCGACAAAAATGTTGTTTCTAGTCAAGTCGGATTTCAGTGTGGCTGTGAAGTTATCTGGTAACGCACAACAGGTCTAGGTGAAAAGAAGGTAATTGTTGGATGTTATTAACGGCCTCCCGATTCCGTCGAGACAGAGTTATTCAAAGAAAGTCTACGCTCAGTAGTGCGGAAGTACCCAAATCGTGCAGTATTAGTTCCGAGCATAGACAAGGACACCGATGGATTCATTACAAGGTTTCCACATAAGTAGCCTTGCAGAGTACTGTTGAAGATGTTTTTTCGAAAACTGTCTTGAGCACCTAGTTCGAGAGAGCACATACAATGAAAATACACACATAAATACACTTTTTAAAGATGTCACTAAGCCCGACCACAGATGTGAGCAACCGTGTATGAGCAGCGCCTATTAGACAGACGGGGTCCGACAGCCGATCCGTTCCAGTCATTCCACCACGAAGGAGGTACACGGCTCGTGTTGTCTGTAGTTCAACCGTGCCTACACCGTCAATACAGCGGTCCGCATTGTTCGTTTGTGCCAGGAAGGGCTCTCAACAAGTGAATTGTCAAGGCGAGTCGGAGTAAACGAAAGCGATGTCGATGACATGTCTCGCTCAGGATGCCCGGGGGCGACTACGGCAATCGATGACCGCTGCTTGCGGATTATGGCTCGGAGGTACCCCGACAGCAAAGCCAACATGTTGAATAATGCCTTTCGTGCAGCCACAGGACGTCGTGTTAAGACTCAAACAGTGCACAGTAACCTGCACGATGCACGTCTTCACTCCCGACGTCCGTGGCGAGGTCCATCTTCGCAACTACGACACAGTGCAGCGCGGTACCGATGGGCCCAACAACATGCCGGATGGACCTCTCAGCATTGGCATCACGTTCTCTGCACCGATGAGTCTCATATATACCTTCAACCAGACAATCGTCGGAGACGTGCTTGGAGGCAACCCGGTCAGGCTGAAAGCTTTAAATACACTGTGCAGCAACATAGAGGTTCCCTGCTGTTTTGGGGTGGCATTATGTGGGGCCGATGTACTCTCTCGTGGTCATGGAAGGCGCCGCAACGGCTGTACAATATGTGAATGCCATCCTCCGACCGATTTTTTAATTTCGTTTTTAGTGCAACGAGATCGGCAGTATACAGTATATGGCCGAGGCATTCGTCTTCATGGACGACAATTCGCGGCCCCATCGTGCACATCTTGTGGCTGACTTCCTTCAGGATAACGACATCGCCCGACTAGTGTGGCCAGCATATTCTCCAGACATGTGCCGGCCGGAGTGGCAGAGCGGTTCTAGGCGCTACAGTCTGGAGCCGGGCGACAGCTACGGTCTCAGGTTCGAATGCTGCCATGGGCATGGATGTGTGTGATGTCCTTAGGCTAGTTAGAACTAATTAAACCTAAGTTCTAGGCGACTCATGACCTCGTAAGTCAATTTGCATAGTGCTCAGAGCCATTTGAACCATTTTTCTCCAGACATGTACCCTATCGAACATACCTGGGACAGACTGAAGAGGGCTGTTTATGGCCGACGTGACCCTCCAACCACACTGAGTGATCTACGCCGAATCACCGTTAGGAATGGGACAATCTGCCTTGATGAACTTGTGGATAGTATTCCACGACGAATACAGGTGTGCATTAATTCAAGAGGACGTGGTAGTGGGTATTACAGGTTCCGGTGTGTACACCAATCTGGGCAACCGACTCTGAAGGTCTCGCTATACGGTGGTACAACATGCCATGTGCTATTTTTATGAGCAATAATAAGGGCGGAAACGATGTTTATATCGATCTCTGTACAAAAAATTGGAATAGTTTCCGGAACCAACCGAAGTGATGCTAAACTTTTTTTGATGTAAGTATTTTAGAGCATGTAGCTACAAAGATGCCTGGACTCACCGAGGGTGTCACTACAGAGACAGGCGTTAGTGATAATGACGTTGCCGTAGCGACGATGGTTACTTAAGTTATTAAATCAATCAAGAAAGCTAGGAGAGTAGTTGAGCAGAAAAGCGGTTCTTAGAATTTCAAACAGTGAATGGACATTATTTAGTTCCAGTATGATGGGTGTAGAGTAATTATAAGCCAAGTTTGAACAGATCCTAAATCGTGCTGTGGAAAAGTATGTGCCTAGTAAGCGAATGAAGGATGGAGAAGATACATTGCGGAAAATGATGATGAAGCAGAGACTGTTGCACACTCAGTTCAACAGAGAGCACGCTAACAACAATTCAAGGTTAGTAGAGATTCGTGCGTCTGTGGAAAGATCGAAGCTCGAGCATAAAGCTGCCGCCGTCATACCTCAACAAATTATCTTGAAGAGATCGCGAGACTATTCTGGTCCTGCTTAAAACCGCTGAGTGGGGGGCGAAGCTTCAGCCTGGTGTGCTAGTAGAAAACAACAAAAGGAATGCTCAAGTTTTAAATTTCATGTTTAAGGAATATTTCACGCAGCAGAATCTTAGAAACATGCAGTCGCTACACTCTCGTGTCGACACCACGGTAATGGACATTCCTAGCCTAGAGAAGCAGCTGGAACATTTGGTAGCAAATAAGTCGCCAGGTCCTGACCGAATACCGATTCGGTTTCACAAACAGTACTCTACGGCATTGGCCCCTTACTTAGATTGCATTTATCGTGAATCTCTCGCATAGCGCAAAGTCCCAAGTGACTGGAAAAAAGTGACTCCTATGTACACTAATGGCCATTAAGATTGCTATACTACGAAGATGACCTGCTACACGCGCGAAATATAACCGACAGGAAGAAGATGCTGTGATATGCAAATAATTAGCTTTCCAGAGCATTCACACAACATTGGCGACACCTACAACGTGCTGGCATGAGGAAAGTTTTCAACCGATTTCTCATACACAAACAGCAGTTGACCGGCGTTGTCTGGTGAAACGTTGTTGTCATGCCTCGTGTAAGGAGTAGAAATGCGTGCCATCACGTTTCCGACTTTGATAAATGTCGGATTCTAGCCTATCGCGATTGCGGTTTATCGGAGCGCGACATTGCAGCTTGGTCGAGATCCAATGACTGTTAGCAGAATATGGAATCGGTGGGTTCAGGAGCGTAATACGGAATGCCGTGCAGGATCCAAGCGACCTCGTATCACTAGCAGTCTAGGTGACAGACATCTTATCCGCATGGCTGTAACGGACCGTGCAGCCACGTCTCGATCCCTGAGTCAACAGGTGGGGACGTTTCCAAGACAACAACCATCTGCACGAACAGTTTGACGACGTTTGCAGCAGCATGGACTATGAGCTCTGTTACTCTTGACGCTGCATCACAGACAAGAGCGCCTGCGATGGTGTACTCAACGACGAACCTGGCTGCACGAATGGCAAAACGTCATTTTTTCGGATGAATGCAGGTTCTGTTTACAGCATCACGAAAGCGTGTATTCGTCATCGCCATACTGCTGTATCACCCCGCGTGATGGTATGGGGAGCAATTGGTTACAGGTCTCGGTCACCTCTTGTCCGCATTGGCGGCACTTTGAACAGTGGACGTTACATTGCAGATGTGCTACGACGGAAAAAATCGCAACACCACAAGCAGTTGTGAGAGATAAACGAAAGTTGGTAGGCGTGTTTCTACAATTGAAAAATAGTGTCGATTTAAATTTCGCGCCAGTCGCATAAGAATGGTGTTAGTAGGGGGGGGGGCACTGTGAGGGTGCAGATCAGGTCTGCTGTAAATACACGCCGTGGCGGTTGTGAGCGTTAGTTACCTTCTAGATTGGACGTGGTGGTTCGATCTTAGCCAAGAATGCCTTTGAGGAGACAGAGACGCCATTACGATCATCTTAACGAGTTTGAACGAGGTCGTGTAATAGGGACACGAGAAGCTGGATGTTCCTCCAGCGATTTCGCAGGAGACTTGGCAGAAATGTAGCACTGTATACTGGCAGCGGTGACCGCGAGAATGTACGGTTGCAAAAAGCTCGGGCTCCGACCGGTCACGTGGCGCTACCAAGAGGGAAGGCAGTCGTGTCTGGCGTACGTCTCTGGCACATCACATTTCTTCTGCAGTAGCAATTCGAACAGCAGTCGACGACATAACGAAATAAAAATCGATTACTTCAGGGACAGCCCCGAGCCAAGGCGCCCAGTAGCATGCATTTCACTGACCCCCAAACCACCGGCATTTGCGACACAAAACTGACATCGCACACCATTACAGCACAATGCGTGCCCGTTTCAATGTTTGCATTCAACTTTCTGATCGTTACATCTGTTATTAACTTACCAGCATGTCACTTTTGCAACGGCTTATTTCGCGCTTACGTTGCCCTGTGATGCTGCAATGTTAATTACTTAAATATCCTACATAGACAGACGTATTCCCGAAATTTCATTACTCTACATGATTTTTTGTTCGTTTGTTTCTGTGATTTTTTTTTATCGCCAGTTCATTTGTCCAGTCGCGGAAGACGTCAGGCTCTGATGCCACCCTGCAACACACCTCTGCCAGGCAGGCTGCATAGAGCATAGCCCCTGTAAATCAGTAACTGCACAGTCCAGCGAGCTAAGAAAGTTGCAACTCGGTCCGCAGAGGTCCTTCGTGTACACGAGACACTAGAACAGGTGGTGCACGCATCCGCGACAGGGTCACTGCTGCATTCACCGTGACACGTGCGGCCACTGGAGTGTGAGTGTGCCTCCCGGGCAGTCCCGTCGTAGCCGACAATTGGTGCCCACCGCTACGAACCCAGCATCGCCTCCGACTGCACGCCGCCTTCGCTTCCTGTCCACAGTGTTAACTATACAGACGGCGCTTCTATGAAATCGGCAAAAAATCTCATACACCATTTAAAGAGTATTATGTCTTTGAAGAAAACTACACTGTCAAAAATTCCCTTTAACTAACAGCTAAAATTAAAAACTTTTCCATTTCTGATGATGGTAATTCCGTATCCTTTAACGTAGTTAATTTACTTGCTAACATTCACATTTATGAGACTATTAAAATTACTGATGAGAATCTTCTCCAACACAAAAACCTAATGTACAAGAAATTAAAGATGTCATTAGGTTATTACTTCTGATACTCTCCTACAACTATTTCCAGTTTAACGCTGAAATTTTTTTCACGACCTTAAGCCTTTGCCGTGCCCATTTGTATAACAAGTACGCTTGGCAACAGTTCTGTTAAACATCACCAAAGGCAGTACTTTAAGAAATTGGTGTCACCTGAGCAATTTTTCAGTCTTTAGGTACGGATCTTTCTGTGAGCGGTTGTATATAATTACTAAACATGGAGCTATTATATCAGCACACTCAGAGGAACTTGACTGGTATACAATCTGGAACGGAAACCTTGCCTTTAATAAGTGATTTAAGCTGCTTTGCTACACCGAGGATATATGCTTCTCATTTTGGCACTTTCTGTTGACTGGGCTTAGGGAATGCTTAATTCGTATTCTTTGCTGAAGGAGTTTCGGAAAACCACGTTTCTTAACTCTACTTTAGTGGCACTGTCAACAGTGACTCCACTGTTACTTTCGCCCAGTGAAGGTACTGATTGCGTCTTGACACTGGTGTACTCTATGCATGACCAGAATCTCTTTGGGTTTTTCGAAACAGAGTTTTGTTGCGGAAATTATCAAGAGCATCTCGCACTGTAGTAACCGCTATATTTAGAACTTCTTCAAAACATTGCCAGTCTTGCGGATTTTGGATTCTTTTAGATTTGTCATGCTTTTTCGTTACTTCTGCAACAGCGATTTCACCCGTTTTGTCCATGGGGGATCAGTACCATCACTTATTAATCTATGTGGTATATATATCTCTCAATTGCAATCGATACTATTTCTCTGAAATCATTCCACACCTTTTCTACGCTTACATGATCAGATCGGAAGGAGTGGAGGCTGTTTCCTTAAAAATCGTTAAGAGCATTGTCAGCTTTTTTTAAACAGATGTACTTTAAGTTTCTTTTTGATGGTTGTAGGTGTTACACTATTCAGTGTACGGGCAACTGACTTGTGGTCGCTAATCCCTGTATTCGTCATGATACTACCTATTCATCCAGGAATATTTGCTGCTATGAGGTCAAGTACGCTTTCGTAACCATTTATGCTTCGAGTGAGCTCACGAACTAATAGTTCAAAATACTTTTTTTAGAAAGCATTCAGTACTATTTCAGGTGACGTTTTAAGCCTGCCGCCGGCTTTAAACGTGTAAATTTTCAAGCATATCGAGGATACATTGAAATCACCACCGACTATAATTGTGTGAGTGGGGTACCTTTTGAAATGAGACTCACGTTTTCTTTGAACTGTTCAGCAACTATATCCTCTCACTCGGGGGTCGGTAAAACGATCCAGTTTAGTCCGATTGACAAGTACAGCCTCTACCCAAACTATTTCGCAGGAACTATCTACTTCAGTTTCACTACAAGGTAAACTACTTCTGACAGCAATAAATACTCCAGCACCAACTATGTTTAATCTATCCCTTCTGAACGTTGTTAGGTCGTTTGAAAAAATTTCGGCTTAACTTATTTCCGGCTTTAGCCAGCTTTCCGTACCTATAACTGTTTGAGAGCTTCAGTTCTTTCTATTAGGGCCTGGAGCTCTGGTTCTTTCCCAACACAGTTACGATAATCTACAACACCGATCGTTTCTACAACCACCTTACTGTGTGTTACCAGCCCCCTTTTAGACAGACGCCATTTCTATGTTTTCCTGAGACCCTCTAACCTAAAAATGCACCCCAGCCGCCCCCACTACCCGTGTAGTGGACTCCTGACCTATTAAGCGGAATCCAGAAACCCACTACCCTATGGCACAAGTCAAGGACTCTGAGGCCTACACAGTAAGATAACCACCCGAGCCTATGGTTCATACCTTTCACTCGGCTCTGCACCGAAGGATCACAGTCAGTTCTGTCGATGATGGTGCAGATTGTGAGCTCCGCCTTAAACTCGCTTAACCATATCCGCTAAACAAAACCAGAGAGAATCTCCTCCAATCCAAAGCGACACACGCCATTGGAACCGACTGGGGCCACCACCTGCTATTGGCTGCGCCCTGTACTCTTCATGGCATCCGGAACACTCTTTACAAATCAGGAATGACTCCCTCACCTTGTGCACACTGCCGTCCTTCCCCTCCTTGGCAGCCATGTTATTAAGGGGGCCCAATTACTCGCCTATTATTGGAGTTCCGAACTACCAGCAAATTCACCTTCTGTGAACGCCCAGAATTTGCGTTCCAAGAAGCTTCCTCTGGAGGCCCTACGATCGGCCCCTCGCAAAGTCTTTCGCTGCCTGCCATACTTTGGAATGATCTCTCACTCGACCACAGGTGAGGGATCAACCTCAGCGCTGCAGACCAACATAAATGTAGGATAATGACATCACTGCTGCTCAAAAATCTGCAGTCAGAGAAGACAACTCCAAATGCAAGGGGAAAAGACACAAGAATGCTATAAGTAAATATCAGAAACTTACCTATTATAAAGAACATTCCTAGATGTTGAAAGCGACCGAAATTGTTAATTCTACTTACGATGTTTTAAAGGAATTAACTTATATGGTAAAATAAACCAAGTCTGCTTTTCTTCATGGTTACGTGACGTTACGTATATATGTTTTGTATTTTTATTCGTCAATGCCTTCCGTTTAAGCACTCACTCAAGCTAAACAGGTCTCTGCTGCCAAGTCATTATCACTTGTCATCGATGAAGGGTGAAAAACAAAGGAAAGGGTATTCACTTTCTTTTGCCTGATGGCGGATTTAAGGAGTGGGTATGCATAGCAAAAGCGCATTCTTACGCAAATTTGGTAAAAATAAACGTACGTTTATACCGTAACAGCGTTGCGTACGTGGATTAGGACTCTAGAATCATATTGATATACTAAGAAGGACAACCAAATCAGCATCCGCTGAAAAGTGGATAGTAGCACGAGGAGATTTATTTTTACTTTGCAGACTCTAGAAAATTCGAAGCCCAAGGGCCAGTTACAATCGAGTCCGCACAATTCGAAGGATGTAAGAAAAAGTTAGAATTAATTATTCTATTTAACTCGCCTTTATTCCAGATGGAATCAGGAAAAATCGAAATAAAATTGCGACTTTTTTTCTATTGTATCCCCAGTTTTCTTACATGTTATTTCCTTTTGTATTTGAAACGGAAGGCACGCACAAATCTTCAAAAATACATAAATTCAGCTTCATTCATTTTTCAATATTGAACAAACTGTTACGAATGGGTGCATTTTGTGAACTAAATTTCTTATAAACCACCTTATGTCTTTGGATTTAGCGTGTCACTTGTTATTTGTATCTGAGACTTCGGTTCCCAGACTAACCGTTAATGATTTAGCGTTCCGTTAAGCTATAACCTCAGACAAATACCCTTGCTACCCTGCATTGAGTAAGCCAATTCCATAAGCTTTCAGCAAGAGGCGGGAACTCGCCTCGCCGGTCTGCTTGCTCCCCCCTTTTAACAATTATCAGCAACATTATCTTTCTGCTCGATGATCGTTTGCAGCGTGGATAGTAAAATCCCGAAACAATTCGTCACCTACTACTTCTCGAAGCATTCCACAGCGTCGAAACTCGTTTCTGTTTTACGAAAGTCGAAAACTTCCTGGAAGGTATTCTGACGTGAAAACGTCTAGTTTCTCCTTGGTCGGAGTTTCTTATATGACAAAATGGCGTCAGATTTGAATCACTATTAATTACGAGACCGACAGTGCGCAAACAAAGGTTAAGTCACGTGGTTGTCGCTTATTGCCTGTGTTGGCATATGCGGGTCATTGTTAGGAATCATCTTTGTGTAAAGTTGTAAGCTAGGATTCTCATTCGTGTGTCATTGCGATGAACAGCTTAGGGAGCGCCGCTAGGAGTAATAGAAAATAAAAGTATTTGCCGGAATATAAACGAAAATCTATATTGAGTTTAAACCTACGACACACAGGAAGAGTTCGTCTCAGGACTTGTAAATATGCTCTAAATTACAGAAAACGCGAGAAAAGCCTAAAAAGGGCAGCGCTGAGAGAAGGCGACAGCTCCCTCAGAGTCGGAAAAAAAGGAAGAAATTGCGCAACGCGATAACGTACTCAAAGGCTATATCGTACCCCAGCCACTGAAAAGTCCAAAATTGTGAGTGTGACCACTGTGATAAAGATATTGATAACTAAATTTCATATTAATATGAAACACATGTTACGATTTTATCCCGACGTTTCCACGAAAAATCTACGGCGCAGACCTGAACTGCACACACAGAAATTTATTTGCAACGGATTAATAATATGCTGTGGTATTTCGTGCACTTTTAAAACAACTGATGAAACAGACAGAATTATCTGGTGTAAGCTAGGCGTTGACTTGTAATTACAGAACGTCTGCGGGTCGCTCTGTTATGAGAGTCCACTCGATTAGTGAAGAAGTTGCTTCGGTTTTCTCGAGGCATTTGGGAACAGGTTGAAACAAACGATTAACAACCGTCGACTGCATACAGTCGCAAAGGCTGATTTCAAATGTCTTTGATAACTGTAAAGCTACTTCACCTGGGTAGGGGGGACAGCTACCAGTCGGAGGTAAACACTTCCCCCTCACAGCGTTCTAATGTTGCCGGCTACACTATGCCACTCAGCGTCCGATGTAAACACAGCCGACAACAGGAAGTGTGACAGGACTACCAGACCGAGTTCAGAGCAGGAAACGGCCGGGGTCCCCGGTGGTCTAGTGGTAAGGGGGTCTGGAACGTTCCAGCGCCTCGGCTGGGGCTATTCGCCCCAGCCGGGCCGGGGTTCAATCCCCGGCCGGCGCTGGAATTTTCAGATTTCCGAACACTAGCCTCCACCTCTGCCCTGGCATGTGGCGCATGCCGGGCACCCCCGTGGGGTCCGTGCTTCGGATCCCACGTGGAGCTCACTCCCACACTACAAAAAATATCTCATTATGCTGCTGCAATCACTTATTTTAAATTTTAATACGCACACTTTCTTCACCATACCACATCTGCATATATTTTCCAGGTACTTTCTACATATTATATCTCACTGTCAAAAGAAACAGCATAGTATCATGAACATTTGTAGGATTACAACAATGAAATAATATCCTTACTAAAAAAACTAATACGTTTTATTTTCGTTTTTGTTCTAAATGCTGCTAAGATAACTACAAGAAATTGGAAGCTGTTTTGGTATTTAATAATCAGTAATTAGAAAAATAAATTTGGCTATAATACTGATACATTCATTACATATTTACTTAGTATATTCTCAGTGCAGGAACAGGATAAATTGTTTCAATGTCAAAAGAAATGCAAAGTATTATATCAAATTTTTTTTAAATTATTCAAGAGTCAAAATGAGATTATGATATGACACAGGTCACTAATGAGGTACTCTCTTTCTTTGTATGAAAGAGGATAATTATCCTGGTTTTATGTGAGCTAAATGTTAAATTAAACAGATAACATTTAACATTTAAAAAACGAATTTCTTGACGATTTTACTGACAGGTCTACATGTTTCATATTATATTTCTGACGGTAGTTAGCTGACATCCTCTCAGGCTCAGCTTTATATGAAAGTATCTTGCAGGTCAGAAAATAAATTTTATTACTACCTCTACAGATTCAGTTGGTCTATTGTTGTTGTACTATTGTTGCATTGCGAGAGAGAGACTGCTACTATAGCTGTTTTCTTTTTCTATTAAATTCCGTGCCATATCTCCATTCTAAATGCTAAAAATCGTGGATAAAACTTTTAGCAATACTATTTCCTTATCACCACATCGCTGCTAGGTGTCGCTACTGGTCCCTCACACAGTCAGTTGTCTGTAGCGCAGGGCTTCGCTACCAGTGGACTCACTCTGCCGGGATTTGCTGCTTCATTCCTGAACGAGTACGCCGGCTGAAATACCCGCTAAATCCTCACACTAAACGAGAAGCGTAATAGCACCAATACCAAATAAGGCAACTCGTGGTCAGTGCGAATATTTTCAAACCACCACTATGATAACTCCTAGCTGAAAATACTGATACAAACTATTTGCAGAGGAATGGAGCACCTTACAGAAGCTGATTTAGAGGAAAATCAATTTGGAGGGTACAGCACCCATATTTATAACATCTTTCGATACAGAAAAAACTTTTGACGATGTTGACCAGAATATACAGTTTGAATTTAAGATGCAACCAGGAATAAAATATAGCGAGCGAAGCATTACTTAGAACTCCACCAGAAACGAGACAGCAGCTGTACGAGTTGAAGGACATGAAAGAAAGGAAATACGTGACAAGTGAGTGAGACAGGATTCTAGTCCATTCCCTGATGTTATTCATTCTTTATACAGGGTGTTTCACAAATCATGCTTCACACTACTCAGGGCTGTTCAGGGGACGTAACTGATGAAGTTTTACATAGGAATCTACTTCTGAAAACGTCAGCCAGCGACGCTACAGAGCGTCAAAGTTACAAATACCGGTGCCTACAAAAATAGAGGGATCCCACGAAGATGTTACAACCTTTCTAAGATGATGCAGATGGAAAAATGCATAAATTTGAGATTATGTCCTTGTACCGGAAAATTATAACAGAGAACCTTTCTGTTACCTCAGTATGTACCGTTATCGTTGTTGCTAAGATGTAGGACAGGAAACTTTCAGGTGTGGTGGTACGGAACGAGAGAAGAAAACAATGTGCAGTACACATAGGCTGTTACATGCATACATCAGGAACCATGAGCACTTGTTCATCTTCGCTAGCGTTCTTTGTAGGAACTATATCGCTTCTGTCCGATATTTTGAGAATGATACAATTATTTTTTCCTAAAACATAGCAGCTGAATAGTGCTTGAAACGATATAAATGGTACTTATGATTTATGGTATGGAGACAGAAACGGTAGTTCACTTTAATGATAACAATATACAGCAAAATTCAGTAATGTTTCTGCAAAATGCCATAACACCCAAATCCTGAAACATAATCGGATATTTCGAATGTGGTACGACACCAGCTGTACAGTTTACTGGACAGATACAGAGTTTTCCGAAATTCTAGCACTTTTAGAGGGAACTAAGCGACAATATTTTTAATTTGAACCCCCGTACGGAAACGTATACTTTCCGTGCTACAGCCGTTTGAATACATGTTTGCTACGTGGGTAGGCAACAGGGTAGCCATCGTGGGATGGCGGAAGGGGTAGGGGAAGATGCTTACGTCGGATGTCATTCACCGTCAGCCCTGCCACTCTGACAAGGTTCGTGCGTCACTCATGTGTCTCTCAGTATTAGAGAAATATTGCGGAGTGCACTTTTGCCGAATACACCGATATGATCCTACTGTATGGCGAAGTTCGTCGCCTTTATCAAGCTCGTTCTCAGCAGCGTCCAACTTCACGGCATACGCTTTTCGCCACAACTGCGCAACGACTTTGAGATAATGGTGCGTTCACCGTCAGCACGGGTGACTGCAGTGCTACAAAGAGACGCAGCGCACCTAAGTTTCAAAAGGCCGTATTGTAAAGAAGAGTGTTTCTGAAAACTTATCAAGTTTCCTTTCAATGAGTGGAATTGTGGAACTATCGATGTACTGGGTCACAGCTAATGACTTACTTGTACAAGTGGTCGCGTTACTAACATGTTTTCCGACGGCTGTAGCGAGGAAACGGTGCGTTACAGGAGATGGGTTCCAATTCAGAATACGAGTATTGTGGACTGATTCCCCATCTACACTAGGAGTTTGTAACGGAAATTTCGGAACATCGTGCATGTTTCCGGTATATTGTACAGTTGTTGTTCCACCATAATAGAAATTTCGAATACATTTCATAATTTCTGAGAGCTCATCAGGCGCGACTACCGTGTCCGCAGTATAAAACCCAGGGGGCCTCTTGCGTACGGGGGCTCCGACGCCCACGAGAACAACTGTAGGTAGAGAGCGCAACACAGCTTCTTTGATGGACATTTCACTCTAATGCTGCCAGATGTGTCTATTTTTAGAGGTATCTTGAACCGCCTCGCACCAGCTTTAAGCTCAAAGCCGAATGTCCCAAATTCTGGCCACTGCTAACATTCTGAAATACACTATCGGATCAAAAGTATCCAGACACCTGGTAGTGGACTTCAATATGCGGTATGACCACCTTTTGCCATTACGAGGGGTTAACCTCTGCTGGGAACGCTTTCAGTGTAGACGATATTTTATGCATCACACATGTTGAGAGTTTCATCTGTGTGTACGTACGTGACAATACACTGGCCAACAAGATCTCCACCTCTCTCCCCAATTTTGGAGCTATATGGGATTATCCTTGCAACCAGGTCGAGATTTTGACGATGTAACAAATCAATTGAACTGAATATGGTACGACATCCGTCAGGAGGACATCCACCAACTTTATCAATAAAGATCAAGTCGAATAGCTGCTTCCTTAAGGGCCAGAGGTGGCCCAACGCGTTATGACTTTCTCCTGAATGAGTCACCCAATTTAACAGCAATTGTTATCATTTGTTTGCCTTTACACGTACATCACATCTAACGATTTCCTTCACACTGGGATAATTTATTGGTGGTACTGCTTAGGGTGTAAATATGCAGGGTGTATCAAAAAGGATCAACCGATTTTTTTTAAAAAGTAACTATTATGTTATTCGACATATGTGCGTGAATAGCGTACTGCTGGAAAGAGCAAACCCTACGGATTTACATGGTTACCGCTTGGCAGCAGCACTGTCCGACCATTTCAGTCCTAGTAAAAATGGGGTCGCGGCGACAGGAAGCGTTTTGTGTTCTGCATTTTGCGCAGTGTGGGCAGTAATAAGTGTTCGACGTAACTTTCGTACAAGGTACGATGATGATCCTCCTACAGCACAGAGCATTAGATGATGGCATCAACGATTAAGAGAAAGAGAAGGTTTGCGGAAAGGCGAATCGCCGGGCCGTCCCCGAATGCCTGACACAGACGTCAAACGCATCAGCCACAGTTTCACGAGGGGTCCGCAGAAATCCGTTCGCCGTTCAGCTCGAGAGCTCAGCACGTCCCCGATGTCCGTCTGGCGTCTCTGCGTCGACGTTTATGCATCAAACAATATTAAATTCAGCTAATGCGAGCTGTTCGTGAGGGCGATACATCGTGTGAAGTTCCATAATTTCACTCTTGTCAAGGTGGAGGATGGCCGTTTTCTCCCACAGTTAGTGTTTAGTGACGAGGCAACACTCCATTTACACAGAGAGGTGAACTGTCATAATGTGACAATATGAGGTACGGGACAACCACATGAAGGTGTACAACATAAAATAGACTCTCCTAAATTTAATGTATTTTGTACAGTTTAGAGGGAAAATGTGTATGATTCATATTTCTTTGCCGGAAACACTGTTACAGTAAGCATATATCTCGATATGCCTGAAAACTTTCTCTTCCCACAGTTTGATTCGAACGACTTCATTTTCCAATGCGATGGGGCACCGCGACAGTGGCATCTGGATGTGTGGGAATTTCTAAATCAAACGATTGCTGAACGATGGATCGTTCACACTGGACTAAATCACTCACCCTTAGACTACTAGACTCCAAGGTCACCGCACACGACTATATGTGATTATATATGTATGGTTTTGTAAGAGACTCTTTATGTACCTACATTACCAACAGCAATAAATGAACTGAGACATCGCATAACAGCACCTGTGGAAACTGTAACTCCAGACATGCTTGCTGCAGTGTTGGTACAATTTGAACACCGCATTGACATGTTCCGTGCATCTCAACGATGCATATTGAACACCAATGAAAAGGATGAAAATAACTTTTTTAGTTTTCGTACATCAAAGGACAAAATTCATTGTATTCACACCATAACACTCCCTCAGGGTTGCAGGGCGTTTGCTTTCAATCTGTCCCATGGAGCACAAAATATAGACGGCCCAGGTCGGATGATTGTTTTTGATACACCACGTATAGATAATGCACTTCAAAACCTCCCAATAATTAGGCCACTACCAAGATGGGAGTCAACAAGTAGTCACACATGCGTCTTTGCATGTGTTGGATAAAAAGTGGTAGCACAATGCCATAATATGACGGATGTGAGTCATTCGGTACGCACACTTTCTGTTGCTGACAGATGGTGGGCTGAAGTAGTAAAGTCAGCAGCACAAGTCGTGTTTGAGTCAGTTGCAGTGTGTACTCTCTCAGAGATGGAGAGGCTAGCTCGAGTGCCTTAATAGTATGTTTGGGAAACACGAAAAACGTGCTTGGGTGCAGACTGGAAGGGCACGTGGTCGGAGCGCGCAACAATCTTTCCTTCCAGTGCTGCATTCTACCAACTTACACGACGCCAAACGACGAGCCCTGTGCAGGAGCACCGCATACGTGGCAGCGGGACATACTGGGACATCCACCGTATTCATCCGGTAGAGTCCCCCCAATTATGGCCTGATCACCCAAATGAACGAAGTATTTCGTGGCACGTCTTACAGCAAATGATAAGACACCATATGGCGGTCCTAGCGAGACATCATCACAGATGGATGCACAGACAGTGTATGAAATCTTTCATGTGGGTGTGGAAAGTGATCGAGACGCGAGACGGAAATGTGATAAAGTGAATTTTAGTCAATGAAGACTGACATGAATTATAGCCAAACTGCCACTACTTTTCATTCACCTCCATGTATATTACCATACCCGTTTATTTTTACTCATAAAAATTTGTCAGTAATCTTGTATGAAATGTTTTCACAATTTTTGTTTGTTTTCTAGATGTATAGCAATTCGGTAAGAAAAATGGAAGAGTTTGATTTTTACTTACAATACTGCTCTGGCTGCACATTTTTCTGGGATCGGAAGTGATGCCCTTAGCGTGAATGTACTTTGGCTTGCACCACAGCACATTTACTTGACGCAAAATACGACGAAATACTCTGCCAATACAGTTCGATTACCGTCTCGTAACTGTTGGACCTGGTGGTCTACCGGCACAGCGCGTGCCTGCAAATCGAGAATCTCGGGATCGAATCCAAGATGAACAAATAAATTTTTCTGTCTGCTTTTAATACAGCCTTCACCTCTCAATGATATGAGGAGTCGGTAGAAACAACATGTGGTGCGGATTCCACGTTAAACTGCCGATTCCCTTTCCCCGGTTGGACAACTGGAGTACGTTAATGATAAGCATGTCTTCAAAGTGCCGTCCAATTGAAAGACTTAAACGAGGGCACTGAAATAAGCGAAATTTAATATTATTATTACACTGTCCAGTCGCAGTAATCTGACCACGTGTTAAAATACCTTCTGCAGCACGAGACGTACAGGAATAGAGTCAATGATGTAACGACAGTCATAAGAAGCCATTCCTACCCCAGTACTTGTCATGCTGCGATAGAATTCTATCGATTGAGGATCCGTGGCACAAACTACTCGATCGAGGTGACCTTTCAGATTCTCGATTGGGTTTAAAGGCGGAAAATTTGGTGGTGAGGGCAGTACGGTAAATTCATCCTAGAGCTTTCAGAACCACGCACATACACTGCGAGCTATGTTACACGTGCATCTAGGGGTGGATTTGGTCCCCAAGGATAGGTGCGTACTAGGGTTGATCCATTGTGCCTTTCAGAACAACGAGATCACCCAGGGAGTGCCACGAAAACATTGCCCACACCATAACACTCCCTCAGGGTTGCAGGGCGTTTGCTTTCAATCTGTCCCATGGAGCACAAAATGTGATGAATATGGAGAGGCCACCTGTAGCACTCAGTGGACTTTCAGTTGTGGTACCGGCGTGCAAATGCAAGCTTTCAACGCCAATGAAGAGCAGTCAGCGTGGGTGCAGGGACCAGGTGCCCACTGCGGAAGCCCATAAGTTGTTGAGGAAACATTGGTGGCAGCCCTCGGTTCGCCTGGGCTGTCAGCTGCACAAAAGTTGCACGTCTTCTCGCCAGCACACACATCTGCAGCTATCGTTCACCTGTGTCGCCTACTGCCCGTAGTCCAACACACTTGCCTTGGAGCCGGATTAGAATACCGAGATTTTGCCACTCACGGTTTACTTTACATACAGTGGCATGTGAAAAGATTACAGATTTTGCCGTTTCGGAAATGCTTCCACCCTTGGGAAGAAAGCCAACGATTATGCCCTGTTGGACGTCACATAAATCGCCCCTTTTACGCATTATGACAACGACTTCACTGTTTCCAGCCTCCTCCCCCCACCCCCATTCATCACCTACTAATGCTATCTCCTGGAGTCTATGGGTTATTACACGTTGACCTCGAAAATAGGAGTTGGTCATATTAATATGACTGGATCTATTATTATTATTATTGAAACTTCCTGGCAGATTGAAAATGGGTGCCGCACCGAGACTCGAACTCGGGACCCTTGCCTTTCGCTGGCAAGTGCTCTACCAACTGAGCCACCCCAGCACGACTCACGCCCTGTCCTCACAGCTTTACCAGTGCCTCGTCTCCTACCTTGCAAACTTTACAGAAGCTCTCCTGCGAACCTATTATTGTTATTATTTCGTTGTTGTTCAGTTGCCTACAGTAATTTACTTGCTACAGTAACATTTTCTTTGCCTTTGCTGGAGTTGTCTTTCAAGTTTGCAGGGTCCGGCGCTACTGGACTGCGATATTACTGTTATTTCAAAATGAGCCGTTTGTTACTCTTAAAACTAACAAGGAGAGCCCCCAGCGGTGAGATCGACTTTTTGAATCCAAATAAGCCGTAGTGCAACTTAAGATCCCTGCATCCAGGTGGCCCTCGGTTTGAAAGTAACTGACGGAAAAGATTTCAAAATTTTGCGTGATGCTACATAGCGTGAAGGAAGTCGTATTCCACAGTCTGGTTACGTGTCATAATGGTTATGATAGAAGCTTAACCATGCCTCGTCAGGTGCAGTAAATTTTTTAAAAAATCTTTATCGAAATGACTTTGATGTTTATTTGTACTCTATTTATTGGTTTAAATGTAATTTATTTCGTTCTATTCTTTTGTCACATCGTTTTAGTCACCGTATGAACTTTTCCATTTGTTTAATTTTTCTTCCAATCGGAATTTTTGTGAATGTGTAATTTATTATACCTATCTGTTTGACTATTGAATTACTTCAAAACTCCGATAAATGAATTAAAAAACAAAAGACGAAATAATCTATTTATATTGACTGTGCATTAATGTGAAAAACGTTTTTCTTTGGGAGACGTGCCTTTTTTTGCATGGTAATCGATATACAAATATTTAAAACATAACATAAAATCTTTGTGCACTATGGAAATTATAGTGTAGATGAGGACATAAATGAGAGAATGTTTTCTAAGTAAAATAAAATTCAAGCAATGTGAGAAATCGATATAATGTACACAATAACGTAGACGAAAATACAGGGTAATAAAAACAGGAGACATTAAATCGGAATTGATACATGAAGATAATTAAAAGTTCACAAACAAATATTTCCAGTGGAGAAGGGATGATAAGAAGAAAAACTAGACCAAATGAAGAAGTTCATATCACTATTGAATCACGTGACCCAGGAGTGGAACTAAAAAAATAAATATATATATTTACATCAGTTGAAGGAATATGATTATCAATGTCACTTCGATAAAGACCTAAAATAGATTTATTTCTCTGGTGAGATTCGAACCCACAACCTCATGCATGTGAAGCTAGTATCCTTTCAATTGTCCTCATAACCAACTTATGTCATTCGGCTTTCCTCATACTATCGAGTCTCACACAAAATTCCGAATTTCTTTTCTCGTCACTTCCTCGCTAACGTCGACTCACCAGGATGAATGGCTGCAGTGTGCGATACTTGGGTGCTTAACCTACATAACCGTATAGATGGTTCCAAAAAGTCGATCCTACCGCTGGAGATATCTCCTTGTAAGGCATGACGAAAGAGGGCCGCCGTTTCATTATATACCCTGATATGGTGGTGGATACACATTTAGTAGTGTAGCAATACTAACACAATCGGTCTGAAACCTGCACGATCTAAGCAACAAGGAACGACTTCATACTTAGTCCAAAGGAAAATCTCCAGAATTACTAGAAAACTTATGGCCAATGCATCGAGTCCCCTGCAGTCATTTAGTCCGCGGCGACTGCTGAGAACCTTCAGAGCAGTCGACTACTTCGATGTTACACGTTCGGTGTCCTACTCTATGGAGCTGAGTCATGGACTCTATTAGGCATTTGAAATGCGATCGTATCGAAAAATATTAAGGATACCATCGACAGAGGGGTAAAATACAGGGAGCGAAAGGATATTTACAATTTGTACAGAAACCAGATGGCAATTATTAGAGTCGAGGGGCATGAAAGGGAAGCAGTGGTTGGAAAAGGAGTGAGACAGGGTTGTAGCCTCTCCCGATGTTATTCAATCTGTATATTGAGCAAGCAGTGAAGGAAACAAAAGAAAAATTTGGAGTAGGTATTAAAATTCATGGAGAAGAAGTAAAAACTTTGAGGTTCGCCGATGAAATAGTAATTCTGTCAGAGACGGCAAAGGACTTGGAAGAGCAGTTGAACGGAATGGACAGTGTCTTGAAAAGAGGATATAAGATGAACATCAACAAAAGCAAAACGAGGATAATGGAATGTAGTCAAATTAAATCGGGTGATGCTGAGGGGATTAGATTAGGAAATGAGACACTTAAATTAGTAAAGGAGTTTTGCTATTTAGGAAGTAAAATAACTGATGATGGTCGAAGTAGAGAGGATATAAAATGTAGACTGGCAATGGCAAGGAAAGCGTTTCTGAAGAAGAGAAATTTGTTAATATAGAATATAGATTTATGTATCAGGAAGTCGTTTCTCCGAGTATTTGTTTGGAGTGTAACCATGTATGAAAGTGAAACATGGACGATAACTAGTTTGGACAAGAAGAGAATAGAAGCTTTCGAAATGTGATGCTACAGAAGAATGCTGAAGATTAGATGGGTAGATCACGTAACTAATGAGGAGGTATTGAATAGGATTGGAGAGAAGAGAAGTTTGTGGCACAACTTGACTAGAAGAAGGGATCGGTTGGTAGGACATGTTTTGAGGCATCAAGGGATCACAAATTTAGCATTGGAGGGCAGCGTGCAGGGTAAAAATCGTAGAGGGAGACCAAGAGATGAATACACTAAGCAGATTCAGAAGGATGTAGGTTGCAGTAGGTACTGGGAGATGAAGCAGCTTTCACAGGATAGAGTAGCATGGAGAGCTGCATCACACCAGTCTCAGGACTGAAGACAACAACAACACCATCGACAGATATAGTCAAAAATATAGCGGTACGAAAATGCAGAAATTCTCAACAGCATCCACATAGCAAAACTCGATTGTTTTGGTAGCGCAATTTCGCAACAATAAATAAAACTTGTTGAAATTAATAATTCAATGAAACATTAATGGCCGGCCATTGTGGACGAGCTGTTCTAGGCGCTTCAGTCTCGAACCGCGCGACCGCTACGGTCGCAGGTTCGAATCCAGACTCGGGTGTGGGTGTGTGTGTGTGTGTGTGTGTGTGTGTGTGTGTGTGTGTGTGTGTGTGTGTGTGTGTGTGTGATGTCCTTAGGTTAGTTAGAACTACTTAAACCTAAGTTCTAAGGGACTGATGACCTCAGATGTTAAGTCCCATAGTGCTCAGAGCCATTTGAACCATTTCTTTGAAAGATTAATGGCATACGTGACCCACGACGCACAGGATTATCCAGGCTAAATAACTCAGACCAGCAGTTTGAGTTCAGCACTGAATCAATGGTCTGAAAAACCATGGACGGACAACAGATCATGCTATCGATCGACAGTGTTACTGGAAGACGAGGCACTTAAGAGAGTAAGAATGACAAGGCAGAGAATGTTTAAAAATTACATAAATGCTCACCATTAAATATAATAGTCCACTCATATAATCGCGCTAGCTGCCATTAAAATTAATCTGCAATTGGCATAGAGTTAAAATTTTTTGAACCTAGTGCTGTTAAAAGCATTCATGTTAACACTTATTTTGATCAATGTACGTATTTTTTGAGACATCCATTGTACGAGGACGTACAGAAAAGTAATGTTGACATGTTTTGAGTGAAAAGTCACAAAGATTTTTAAATAAAACAAACTTCATGAACATTCTGCATCGGTATTCTTCACGTCAATAAATTTAGTTTTCAACACACTCACCCTCGGAACCAGCACAATTTCCCCAACTAGATACTATTTTGTTGACACCGTCACAGTATATTGTTTGACTATGTTAACAGAGCCACAACCTTACCTCTGCTTGCACCGCTTGAAATAATTGAAGTGCTCGAAGGTTTTCTTAGTTTTGCACATAGACGAAAATCGAGACTGTGTGTAGGATGATCGACGGCAGTGAACCAAGGACGTCGGCTTGCTGCAGATGCCGCAGCGATCGTGTGTAGTTTGGCACTGCCGTGCTCAAGGAGAGTGTGCTCCACATGCAGACGAAGTCTTCGAATTCGTGCTTTTAGTGTTGTGAGCTTTTTCTCACCCCCAACATAGTCACGTCACACACCGCTATGTAACGCGGTACGAAGCAGAGGGCTGCAGATATCCATAGTAAAGATGTAGAATGTTACTGACTTCAAATAAAACAGACCGAGTCATTATCTTCTCAGCACGCCGTCGTGTTATAAGCACAAAAATCCAAAAAATTGTTTCAGAGCAAAGTATGCTGTATTTTTAAGTGAAGATCTTTGTAACGTACATCTGTGGTAAACGTTATGCTTGTGATATATGGTGACAATTCGTATTTATATTTACAATGGAAAGAGATTGACCAGTGGCCAACAGACAACTAAAACGCAAGTTGCTAGATGGATATTAACCGCAATAGTGCCCACGCTGCCACGGTAAGTAGGTGTTTTGGTTTCGCGATACATGTCGCCGTTTAACTGCCGCTCGTGGCGATACATTAAAGAGTGCTCTGTCTTATTGTCAAAGAGCCAGTACCCAGATTCAATCTAAAGAAATAAAGACGCGAATTCTGTGCGCCACATTTTCAGATGTCCCTCAAACGGTTCCAAAACTAGTTAACTCGAATTAAAAAAAATTCAAAAAGTGAGTTGTGTCAGTTTTCCACATTTATGTTCAGTATACATTCACAGGCAGTTGAACAGTGGTTCCCAGCCTTTCTCAGACCGTTGCTCCTGAGTGTCATCAGACATTTGCCAGTACCCCCTGTCCTACCCCCCCCCCCCCCCCCTCCCTGAGGTCTGTGGCCTTCCCTCCCCCACATTATCACTAACTTTGGCACATAAATAAACTGTACAGTGAACAACTTTTCTAGGAACACTTTTATTTTCAAAATCATGAGAGGTGGAGGGTATTGTGTGGGGGGGGGGGGGGGGGAAGGCGATATTAGACTGAACGACGAAGGAATTCGTGATGCATGTCAAGGGCTAGCCACAATTACTTCTCAGATAAGAAAGCTAACTATCCAAAATAAGGATAAACACATGTTCCAAACGCTTCTCTTGCTCAACCTCTCTACAGTACGGTACTTGCTTGATCTGCACGTTGCAACCTCAATTAAAATCAACCGAGCAAAAATGTGTGCACGTACTGTTCATAAATCACTTGATTGTTACGCTCCTTGCTTCTGAAATATAAGACTTCAGGCTTTTAAATCTTGGTATCCGAACACAACATGTGAAGCTATTATCCTTTCCATTACACCTCACAACCAACTAACGTCACTCAGCTTTCTTAATGCTACGGAGTGTCACACAAAATTCAGAATTTCTTTTCTCGTCAGTTACTCGCAAACGTGGAGCCACCATTTTGAGTGGCTGCAGTGTCTTAACCTACATAACCGTACAGATGGTTTCAGACCAAATGTTACTTGCAGAGCAGTAGGATAACGAGCTATCGGCCTGGCAATTGAGTTTGAGTTTGGCCGAAGCAACTTTAGGCACGAAGGGGATAATGATGTGTCCCTCCGAGAATAATTTCGCGTGGGCTGTAAGCGGCGCACAGCTCAGCGTTTACATAGTTTTCCAATTACATCTCACACAGGGAATATTATTATTAAGCCCAGTTTCAACAGCAGCGAATGGAAGCGAACTCAAGCGTACGAACATTTGCAGACCACTTCCCTGTATTCATTACCTTTCGTCTAAGAGGTCTGTTTAAAAAATTCCGGAACTTTGTCCACAAAAATTTTCTACGCTTACCTTCACATATTTGTATATGATCACCCCCACGACTGATAAACCGTTTCCACTTCTGGGAGCAGACTTGGTTCGCCTTTCGCTGGACCGTGCGTCTATCGTTACAAATCTTCGTCCTCTCAACTTGGTTTTCAACTTTGAAAATAAATGTCTGCAAGGGCCAAGCTGACCTGACAAGCTATTTTATATGTTGATCGTTCAGAACATTTCCCTACACATTGTGAAGATTGAACCTTCATGTCAACGTCATAACTGCAGACCCATCACCAGTTATAATTTTCTTAAGGAACATCTCGTTCTCATTTGGGTGATCCTAAGGCTCTTCTCAGATTGGGAGGTGGAGGTCTTTCTGCTCTTGACTCGTGAGCCGTGGCACGAACTTGGCGGCAACACGATACATTGCAAGATGCTGTATTAGGATTTCACGATCCAACTGCAATGATACATTCTTCTGCAATCTCTCGGACAGTCAGTCTTCGTTCAGCACGCACAGGATCGTTGACGTTCCTGACACAAGCGTTGCTGGCAGAAGTCGGAGGACGAGCGTCGTCTTTAGCTTCCGTCCGGCCGTTCTTAAACCGTGTGAACCATCCGTAACACCGAGTGCGGCTTAAGCACTCATCACCGTAGGCTTCCTGCATCATTTGGCGTGTCTCTGTAGAGGTGTTCTTGAGTTTAGCTCTTATGTTCCTATGGGACCAACTGCTGATGTCATCAGTCCCTAGGCTTGCACCACTTACACACACCCACGCCCGAGGGAGGACTCTAACCTCCGACAGAGGGGAGCCACACGAACCGTGGCAAGGCCCCTAGACTGCGCAGCTACCCCGAGCGGCGGTTTTCTGTAGTTTCACGCAAAATTTATTGCAGGCGCATTGCTCCTCTAACTATACCCTCTCGAAGTTCGCCAACTGTGTGACACAACGTTCTAGTCAATACAGCACTGAACAATAAGCTAACAGACATACAACAGTGAAACTTCCCGCAGTTACACATTAAGCACACGCGCGTGCAGGGATGTCAACTGCATTTCGCCCCAACACGCCATTGGCGCGAAATTACGAACGTTCCCAATTTTTTTTAACACACCTCGTATATTCAAAATTTACGGTATGTTCTAGAAATTTGGCAAGTAAGCTTTCTCGGGATAGCTTATGTGTATCTTCAGGCATCTCCCAATTTCTTCAGCATCTCTGTTACATTCTCCTGTGAGCCAAACAAACCTGTGCTGTCTTTATTATGAACAGTTCAATATCCCCTGCTACTCGTATATGGGACAGGTCCCACACCATGGAGCAATATTAGAGTATGGGTCGCACCAATAGTTCAAAAAAGATCATCTTTGTGCACTGATTATATTTCTCTTTAATTCTAACAATAAATTACAGTTCGCCACCACCTTTATCTTTGACCGACACGATGTGATGGTTCCATTTCTTACTTCGTTATCACCAATGTTAAGACTCTCGCTTTTCCCGTTTATGCTTCATCTCATCACTATTGTCTTTGATTTACTCTGACCCCTAATTCTACACTCATTATATTGTATATTTCATTCATCAGATCCTGTAGTAATTCACTTTCACTGACAACGATAATATTATCAGCAAACACTGTCACTGATATCCTTTCAACCCGTATTTCAGTGCGAATCTTGAACCTCTCTCTTATTTTCTTCATTGCTTCTTTGATACAAACATTGAACAGTATAGGCGAATAACTACATCAAAGTCTTACTCTCTTTTTAATCCTTGCACTTCGTTCTTGGTCTTCCACTCTTATTTCCTCTTGGGTCTTGTACTAATATATACCCGTCTCTGCCTAGAGCTATTTTCTTCACAACTTCGATCTTGCACCATTTTACATTGTCGAACGCTTATCCAGGTGTAGAAATCGTATGAACGCGTCTTGAGTTTTATTCAGTCCTGCTTCCATTCCGTATCCTTACAATGTGTTACACCGAGGTATTTGTGTGAGCTGACCGACTGAAAATGAGAGTTATTGATGCTGTAGTCATAGGACACTATGATTTTTCGTTTTGTGAACTGCACAATTTTAGGTTTTCGAACATCTAAAGCAAGCTGCAAAAACATCCGGAATTCTGTTTGAGTCTACGTACAAAAATGCATTGTTAGGAAAACAAACTAAACCAAGGAGGGACAAAATATCAGTAACGAACAACGTAGAATCTCTGTGGCTAATCTGGATTAAACTGCTCCATCATCTTCAGCAACAACCAGGGCACAATCCAAGGAGGGATCTACACCCACAAGGATATTGTGCAAATCATATCTAAGTGCCAGGCATAGGGTTTATCGAATCACCTTCACAATTGTCTATTATTCCAACTTCATGTCTTGAACTGCCCAAGGTGTGGTGAAGACTAAAACGAGTCTGTCACGGAAGACTGTATTGAGTGTGATGTCTGCTCCCAACAGTGGCATGAAGAATGCACAGTTTACGAAAGTCATGGTGCATTTTCTTGTTATTGGTGTTAGTGCGTACTCTTGCCAGATGATGCAGCTACGAGCAGTGTCATATATATGACATTTAAGGTTTGGGTTAAACGTTACTCAGCTGTATCTGATAAATGTTGTTCCTAAATAAATGAGCAATGGTTTGCTACTTGTTTGTTTTAACTTTCTCATCAACTAGAAATGACCGACTAAATACTAAGCGCATACTCCTTCGTGAGTTTCCCCTGCAAAGCAAATTAATGAAGTCGAATAGTCCGTAGGAAGAATTTTTGTAGTTTCATGACTTTAGGATGGCATGACTGTGATGAGCTAAGAGCGGCTGACAAAAAATAATTGTTTTATTTATAACCTTAATATTGCAATTGAGAATGGCGTGTCTGGTTGAAGTTTCCACATTAACTGAGCAACGTTCAACGATGCGTTTTCCCTTTCAGAAAGCAGAAAACGGCCGAAATATTTTCTCTAACGTTTTTTCAGTATGGTCGAAGCTGTGCGAAAGACGGAAATTTTTGATAAATACGTAGGACAGTTCAAAAACAATCTAACTTCAGTGACTAATAAAAAAACACCGTGGCCGGCCAATTGAACTGTCTCCTCCTTCGCTTAAAGCCGGCTCTGACGACATTACTCCTGATGGCCGACGTGTTGCAGTAGAACTGAATAGCAAAATAGCTGCAACAGGTAGTGGCACAGTCCACAACGTCGTCATTGACATGCTCAAGTACAGCGAAACAAGTCCAACGTGGGTCCCGAGAGAATTCACACAACACAAGGAAACAAAGAGTGCTATGAACGTGAAGGTGAACCTTTTTCGAACGAGATTTTAACGTGTGATTAAACTTTCGTTCAAAATGGGGAACCCGACTCGAAAAGACAAGGAGTGAAATGGAAGCACACTAGTTCACCTGTCCGAAAGGAATTCAAACTCGAGCATCAGCGAGGAAAGTGATACCGGCCATCATTTGGATGCCAAAGTAGTTGTATTTTGGTGATTATTTGGAAGATCAGCGTACAGGATGCAGCGCTGACCACTCACACATAGTGATGAGCAAAGTAAAGCCGAAAACGAGAGGAAAGGGTCGCCAATGTCAAAGAAAAGACGTGATACTATTACACAACAACGCTCGCCCAAACATAGCGCAGCTGATCCAAGAAACCACTGGAAGGGAAAAGAAACAGTAATGGGTTGGGAGACTCTGCGTCATTATCGCTACAGTCCAGATTTGACTTTCGTGAATTTTCATTTTCATATTGCTGATATTATGGAGAATGGAAGCTGTCTGCATTGTACTTGACTGGTAAGAAAAACTTCAAAAGTCAACCTCACTTGTAGAGCATTTATTGCTACCTGTTTGACCCGCTCAAGGACGCATCGCTTGGAAAGGATTCGGCGACAGCGAAGAAGTTAAAACAATTTCAGTTTTACTTACTTCATTCGCATTTATCGCCTTTCTCTTGCCCAGCAGTATTTCGCAAAGGACTGGCAAAAGCGCAAGTTGCAGCCGTATATAACGAGATCAATATACATTTGCCTTCTGAATATTACACCTGTAATGGGTCCAACCTAAGGCAGTTTAAAAAATCGCAGGTGACACTCGTGTAAAAGAAGAGTAACAGAAAGGTTGTGCAAAATTACAGACATCGATTTTCTGCAGAATCCTAGAACGTATTCTAAATATGATTATAATAAATTTCCTAGACACCGAAAAGCTTACGTCCAGAAATCAGCACGGTTTTAGAAAGCTCGTGTGAAACGCAGCTTGCCCTTTTCGCACATTATATACTGCGAACCACGGATGAAGGGTCCCAAGCACATTGCACTCTCCTATATTTGAGAAAAGCCTTTGGCACGGTGCTCCACTGCACACTGTTAACCAAGGGCGTCGTATGAGCATACGGAGTCGGTTCCCAGATATGAGAGCGGCTTCAAGTCTACAACAGATACCAGTACGTTCTCGACGGCGAGCGTTGATCAGACACAAGGATATCGTCAGGAGTGTCCCAGGAAGTGTAACAGACAGCTGTTATGCTGTATAGACATAAATGAGGTGACAGGCTGAGTGAACAGCAGTCTGCGGCTGTTGATGATGCTGACGTGTACGGGAGAGTGTCGTCATTGAGTCACTGTAGGGGGGTACGATTAACGGGAAGCGCGGACAACTGAGAAACGCGCAGGAGTCAGTGAGGTACTGAGCCATGCCGACGCCGGTGCCTTAGTTAGCTGCGCTACGTTTTTCGGTTGAGGACCCAGGATACGAAGAGCTTCATCGAGGTGGTCCCACATATTCTCGATTCCGTTAAGCCCGGGAAGCCTGGTGGTCGGCGGAGTACAGCAAACTCATCCTGGTGCTTTTCACACTGCAAGCTGTGTCACAGATTTAGTTGTTCTGCTGGTAGATTCCGAGGGAAAAAAGACTCGACGTAGGTGTGGCAACGGTTCCGACCGATATTTCTGCTCATCCACTGTGCCTTCCAGAACGACGGGAGTGTCACGATAACGTTTGTGAGATCGTAACGATCCTTCCTCCTGTCCTAACCCTGCCGCCGACTGTTGCAGGGTGTTCACTTTCAGGTGAATCGCGCCCTACACGCCATCGTCTGTCTGTCACTTGGAAAGCCCGCAGGTCACCGTTCAGTGGACGCCCAGTCGCAGAACTGGCGTAAAAATTCCAGCCTTCGTCGAGGACGAACAGCAGTCAGCATAGGTGTGTGGACCAGGAGTCTGCTGTGGAGACCCACACATAGCATTTTTCGCTGAGTGGTCTTAGAGGAGACACTGTCGGTAGGCTCTTCGGTTCACGTGCATGGTCAGTTGCTCAGCAGTTGCACGTTATTCACCTGCGGTCTCCTTTAACTCCTGTCCTCTGTGGACCGTGGGGCACCACAACGGCCTCAGCGTCGGCTCTCGACAGCGCCATGCGCGGAGTGCTTTAAATATGGCAACACGCCAACATTTTACGAACTCTGCCGTTTCGAAAATGCATCCACCTGTGGCCCGAAAGGCAATGATCACGTCCTTTTGGATGTCACATAAGTGGCTGAGTTTCCGCGTTACGCATACCCTACTCATTAGCGTCGGACACAGGCGGTGATCACGTTAATGTGACTGGAGCCTGTGGTTAGAAAAAGGAAAGGAAAAGGAAACAGACAGGGGAAAGGATGGTAAGCGGTGCCAGGAGCACCGGAAATGTGGTAATTATACGAATTGCTTGTACAGGAACTCCGAACGGAATAGGAGCAGCGGCAGTTTAAAAATTGTAAATGGTAGAATCACGGCTCAATAGTAAGTTTCTCGCCCAACCTGACGAAACAGATGTGGAGATTGAGAAACGAATGCATAACTGCTGGGAAACAGTCTGCGGTGAGTAGACAGTGCCTTTTTTCGGAGGGTTTAAAGAGCAATTTCAAGATTTGCGAGATAAAGGTTTAGATTACGTCGCAAGTATAACGAATTATGAGAAAGACTGCACTGTGTAAGGGAAGCTTCTGGGATGTCCCATAACCGTGGCAGTAGTTCAGGGATTCGGCAGCACGAAGATATTTTGAAAGTGACTGAAGTTTTTTTGGAGACTGATAATAACCCTATTCCTGACAAATGAATCCTGGTGATCAGTTACGAAGAAGGGGAGAAAATGTTTGAAAATAAAGCTCTTCTTATGGACGGACGTTTCAGAGGTGTTCGAAACAACTTGTTGATACCTGAAGCACGGAAGACTAGCTTTTTTACCAGAGAAAAGTCAAAATAATTGTGAAATATTTTTTCTCAACCGAGAAATGTCATAACTTGGTTGTCATTTAAAACTGCATTGCTTTACTTCGAAATGATTGCAAATTAAACTATGAAAACAGTGTTATCCGAGACATTTATTTTACAGTTGTAATTTTCATTTCAAGCAATGCCTGTGGAAGACATACAAGAACTGCGATTAGTGGAGCAATACAGGGATGAAGAAGTAGTTCGTTTGTCTTGCCGCACGTGTGCTGTAGAGTCCATCTTCCACCGGACTGCCTTGATGAAGCATGGAGAGTAACAGCGTATCAAGTGCCCAGTGGCGTAGACTATTTAATCAGTCAATAGATGGAAAATGCTAGTACACAACCTGAAATGTGGAATTGGTGAAGACAGACAGTCGACTAAAATTATTTCGAAATAAATTCACTCTTAGGTTGGCTTCAGTTGCGTTAGATAATACTTCGATACCTAACACTACTGTATCAAAGTTATCTGCGTTCAGAGAATTTATTTCAAAGTGATTTCGGTCAGCTATCTACCGTCATCAATTCGATGCACAGGACAATGAATGCTGTCGAAGTTTGGCATAGCAAACGATACTCCATAAGGCAAAGGTATCTTAACCTACAATTTCTGATCAATACGCTAAAGGAGAATGCAATAAAACTAATACCTGAAATTGAAAAAAAATCTGTTGGTCAGCTTCTTCAGTGAAAGAGGTAAAAGATACATATGTGTTGAAAAAGAGTTAAAAGATATTTTAAGAATACATAATGACTCGGTGGATCTAAGAAGTTTAAAATTTATATCATTCCTACGATAAAATGTGGAGAGGCGTTCTTATTACAAAACGGCACGCAGAGCCTCCCCATTGTCGCGGCTTCCTTTGCACGTCGGAGAACCCGCAGCTAAAATGTATGTGGTCAGAAACACCGCGTTGGCTCACAGGTCGCCGAGTCCACGGCTGCAGAATCCCATGACACCCTTCAAGAGGCGGCGAGGCATCTTGTACAGTAGTTATTTGAGAGTGAATTTTTTCCTCGCTCCTCAAGAGACGTCATCAAACGGATCTTCCTGCTTCTGGAGTGTCTACGCGACTATGAGGGAATCCCGAAACGTTACATCTTATTTTAGTTCTGCTCTCCGTTCCACACCTTCAAGGACCCACTTGTTTTCTGTGGCACTCGAACACTTGTACTTCTCCGATGTCATTTTCGCGAGGGATTTATGTACTGTGCTTATGCTTTATTAAGAAAACACGGGAATTTTTTAAGTGTATAGGGGTGAAACGATTATCTTAATAACCGATAAAACAACTCCAGATATCGAGTATTACGTACCGGCTGACGCTTCATTACAAAATGTTTACGGGCTGTCTGTTATCCCAGTCGCTTCCGTTTATGAAATGTACCGAACACATGAGCATTCTTCGATAAACAGTTCTGACATGGGTCTTGACAACACGATCGAATTACAGAGGTTCAAATAGTGAGATGCGACTGCGTGCAACTGCATAGGCAGATTTTCAGTCCCTGCATGTAATTGTAACGGAACTAAGGAGATTATAGCGACACGAACGTCAGCCGGGTAAATAAGTCGTACACTAAGTGGACATCCAGCCGACGCAAGTAAACACTTCCTGTTACACCACGCCACTGCTGCCTCGGTGTAAACACGGAGGACAACAGGAAGTGCTCTACGACCACTAGCTGGACTATGGAGCAAGAAACAGCCGGGGTCCCCGGTGGTCTAGTGGTAAGGGGGTCTGGAACGTTCCAGCGCCTCGGCTGGGGCTATTCGCCCCAGCCGGGCCGGGGTTCAATCCCCGGCCGGCGCTGGAATTTTCAGACTTCCGAACACTAGCCTCCACCTCTGCCTTGGCATGTGGCGCATGCCGGGAACCCCCGTGGGGTCCGTGCTTCGGGTCCCACGTGGAGCTCACTCCCACACTACAAACTAAACCTGATTATGCTGGTGCAAGCATTTTAAATTTTAATTCACACACTTTCTTCACCAGACCACATCTACATATATTTTAAGGTACTTAATATATCTCACTATGGTATCAGTAATATTTGTAGGAAACTATGAAACAAAAACCTTACCAAAAAAATGATTTTTGTTATCCTTCGTGTGCTGAATACTTCTGAGGTAAATACCCAAACATCTGCCATTTTCTTGTAGTTAACAATGAATATTCGAAAAAAGTTTATCATACTGATTCATATATTTCATAATGTATTTTACTCATTCTCAGTGCTGAAAAAGCAGTAATTATTTCAAAGTCATAAGAAAATGCAAAATATTGTATCACAAGCCAACAAGGTGTTCTTTTTTGTATCATGATTTACTATGCGATTAATAAATTCTGTATAATAAATCGTTTCGTAACAATTGACAATACCTTTTAAAAATACATTGTTTTCACTTATTGCATTTTCAAAAACTAAAACAGGCCTTTTTTTCTCAAATTATTCTAGTGTCAAAATGAGATGTTTGATTTTACACAGGTCACTAATGACATAAACTGTTTTTTTTATAAAAACGATATTTCTCGTGGTTTTATGTGAGCTGAATGCTGTATCAAACAGATAACACTTAAAATTAATAAGAGGAATTTCTTGGTGATTTTACTAACACGCCCATATAGTTCATATAATATTTCGATTAATAGTTACATGACTACCTCTCTGCCTCTACTTTTTGTAAAAGTATCTTGTAGATCAGAGAAAAAATTGTATTACTACCTCTCCAGGTTAAGTGCAGTTCAATGAAAGAGATTGTGAAGGCCGTACCGAAGATGCAGAATATTACGTTCTCTGCAAGGCATTTGCCATCAGTAATGAGTGAAACTGTAAAATAGAAATAAGGGCTGAAAAACGCCTATTACTGTTGTACTATTATATCACTAACGTTGCACTGCATAAACTTACTTACAGTTCTCGTTGCTGTTCAATATTCTTTAACTCACTATACCGTGCGATTATGTTGTTAACATTTAATGTAACAGTAGTCCTGTTCCGAGCCACATATCCATTTTTAATGCTTAAAAGTGTGGACAAAACTATTAGTAATACTAAATTACGAAGAGGGAATGATGAATGTAACATGCTGCGTACATTAATGTCGCTCGAGATGTAGTTTGCATTATATGTTATCAGAACAGAACTATTTTGTAATGTGTGAAATACACAAAAATACGGTAACAGACAAACCGAGCAGTGATGCCGTAATCTGTTTTGTAATAATAGTGTAAAGGAAGAAATAAACAGCAACTAGACATTTAAGTCACTCAATTTTCGGGGCCATTTTGCTGTTCATCACTTCGCTGCTAGATGTCGCTACTAGTTCCTCACACACTCAGTTGTCTGTAGTGCAGGGCTTCGCCACCAGAAGGCTCTATCAGCACCGGAGAGGACTCACTCTGTCGACGTTTGCTGCTTCACTGCTCAACATCTATGCTAACTGACGTGACTGCTAAATTTTCAGACTAAACGAAAAAAATAACACCAACACCAAATAAGGCAAATAGTGATAAGTGCGGATACTATCGAACCATCACTTTCATACGTCCTGGCTGAAAATACTGATCCAAAATATTTACACAGGAATTAGAGGAGACGAGCTAGAGGAAAATCGATTTTGAGAGAACACACTAGCCGCTAGAGATCGGTTGAAGAAATTCAACCCATATTTATAACATCTATAGATGTTACAAAATAACTTCTGACAATTTTGAGCAAAATATACAGTTTGAATTTAAGATGATGCAACCAGCGATAAAATACAGTGAGCGGCATGTTATCTAGAGCTCTGCCAGAAATCAGACAGCAATTTTAAGACTTAAAAGACATAAAGGAAAGCTGGCAGTTGATAGTTGAGAAGAGAGAGTGAGAGAATGAAAGTGAGAGAATGAGAGAGACAGAGAGAGAGAGAGAGAGAGAGAGAGAGAGAGAGAGAGAGAGAGAGAGAGAGAGAGAGAGAGAGAGAGATAATGGGAGGGGGGGGGGCGGTTCGGTTCTAGCCCATTCACCCATATTATTCACTTTGCATACAGAATGTTTCACACGTCGTGCTACACACTTATCGCGTCTGTAGAGGGGACCTACCAGATGAAGTTTTACATAGGAATCGATGTCTGGAAACGTCATCCAGCGACGCTACAGGGTATCGAAGTTACAGGCGCTGGAGTCTGTAAAATATGTGTACACAGAAAGATTCAATGAAGATGTTACCAATTTTCTATGATGATGGAGATGGATAAATGTATAAATTTGAGGTTATGTCCCTATAACGGAAAATTGGAAGAGAAGACATTCCTGTTGCGTGTGACAGTATGTACCAGTAGTGTTGCAGCTAAGATGTAGGGCAGGAAACTTTCAGAGGTGGTAGTATGGACCGAATGTCCAGTACACATGGGCTGTAAAATGCATACCTTAAGAGCTGTGAGGACTTGTTCATCTTCGCTAGCATAAAACATATCTCCACTGTTGAACAAGTGCTCATAGCGCCTCAGGTATGCATTTTGTAGCCCATGTTTACCGGACATTTTTTTCTTACTTTGATCCATACTACCACCTATGAAAGTTAGCAACAACAGTACCAGTACTTGTATTCCGCCGTCAGAGGTATGATAACGATATTCCCTTGTAACTTCCGGAACATGATACATGATCAAATTGATAAATAATCACGGCATCACACTCTACTTACATACATTCGCCGGGGCTGGTGCCTGTATTTTGATGCTCTGTAGCCTCGTTAGATGACGTTTGCATGCATGAGTTACTAGGTAAAATTGCAAGCTCTAGAAATGTGAAACACCTTGTATAAAGAAAGCAACATACGAAATGAACAAGATATTTGGGAAATTAATCGAAGATAAGAAAGAAAAAATAGGAACTGTTTCCAAATCGACCTTTCATTTCGCTGCTGCTGATTTGAAATTTCGTGGCATTTATTCGCTCTGAAGAGGATCGTTCAAACGATGGTCGGAATGTAGTTATTTTAGTTGTTTCACTGTTTCATAATGACATGGCCTAGAACCCAAAATGATTTTCTCCAAGTTGTTTGTAGGAATTCTATCGCTTCTCACCGATATTTTCAGTATGGTACTGGTATTTTTTTTCCTACACCTACCAACTTTAATAGTGCTTGAAATGATGAAAATTGTCTCCATATCAAAAAGTATTAGGTACTGAGACGGTGCTTGGTTTTAATGATAACAATATACAGGAAAATTCAGCCATGTTTCTGCGAAGTTGCATTACGCCGAAATTCTGAAATACATCCGTATATTTCGAATGTCGTACAACAGCTGTAGGTAGGAGACGGGGTACTGCAGAAGTAAAGCTGTTTAGATGGGGCGTGAGTCGTGTTTGGGTAGCTCAGATGGTAGAGCACTCGCCCACGAAAGGCAAAGGTCCCGAGTTCGAGTCTCGGTCCCGCACACAGTTTTAATCTGCCGGGAAATTTCATATCGGCGCACACTCCACTGCAGAGGGATCTAATTCTGGAAAGAACTGTATAGTTAGTGGAGAGATACAGGATGTTGCAAAATTCCCGTTAAAAACTTCTAGGGAACTGAGTGACGATATTCTGAAGAGGAGCCCATGTATGGAAAGGTATATCCGTGCTACAGCCGTATAAATACACCTTCGCTAATGTGGTATGCAACAGGGTTATAATCACTGGAGGGGGGGGGTTACTTACGTCTGATCCTATGCTGTCATTTGACGGCTGTCTCCTCTCTGACCTGGATCGAGTCTCGTGCATGTGACTGTGAGTGTTATAGCAACATTTCTGAGCACACTTTTGCCGAATACACCGACACGAGTATCCTGTGTGGCCAAAGCGCACAGTACTGGAAGAGCTGCTGGTCGCCTTTATCAAGATCGTTGTCCACAACGTCTGACTCCTCCCCACACGCTTTTCGTTGCCATTGCACAACGTCTTCGACTATGGGTGTCTTCACCGTCAGCAGGTGCGTCTGTGGTGCCCCGTGGAGACGCAGCGCACGCGAATTGGAAAATATATTTATATGGATATTGTGTCTGTTCTTCCGGACATGTGCGAAAGGACGCTACGAATGTAGTGTGTGGACATACAAAGGTGAGAATGTGGGTCTCGCGGGAGGCGTGCGCGAGACAGTCCCTGTGGTCTCACTATCCTCTGTGCCGTCTGTGGCTCAGATGGATAGAGCGACTGCCATCTAAGCAGGAGATCCCTGGTTCAAGTTCCGGTCGGGGCACACATTTTCACCTGTCTTCGTTGATATCTATTAACGCCCGTCAGCAGCTGAAGGAAATAATATCATTGTAATTTCAAATTGGAAAACGCCCTCCTGTAAAACCAGTGTCTCTGAAGACCGATTTTTTTGATTCTTTGGTTATTAAAGAGTGAAACTGTAGAACAATAGATGTACTCGGTCACATCTACACTGAAATGCCAAAGAAACTATTATAATAATACGTATTCAAACACAGAGATATGTAAACAGGCTTAATATGGTGCTGCCGCCGGCAACGCCTATGTAAGACATGTGTCTACCGTAGTTGTTAGATCGGTTACTGCTGCTACAATGGCAGGTTATCAAGATTTAAATGACTTTGAACGTGGTTTTATACTTGGCGCAAGGCCGATGGGACACAGCATCTACGAGGTAGCGATGAAGTGGGGATTTTCCTGTACGACCATTTCACGAGGGCACCGTGAATATCAGCAATCCAGTAAAACAATAAATCTCCAACATCTCTGCGGCCAGAAAAAAAATCCTGCAAGAATGGAATCTGAAGAGAATCGTTCAGAGTGGCGAAAGTGCAACCCTTCCGAAAATAACTGAAAATTTCAATGCTTGACCATCAACAAGTATCAGCATGCGAACCATTCATGGAAACATCATCTACATGGCCTTTCAGAGCCGAAGGCCCACTCGTGTACCCTTGCTGACTGCACAGCACAAAGCTTTACGCCTCATTTGGGCCCATCGGTACGAACATTGGACTGTTGATGACTCGAAACATAATCCCTGGTTGGACGTGTCTCATTTCAAAATGTATATACAGTATGGACGTGTATGGGTATGAAGACAACATCATGACTCCATGGACCCCGCATGTCAACTGCGGACTGTTCAATCTGGTGGAGGCTCTGTGACGTTGTAGAGCGTGCGCATTCGGAGTGATGTGGGATCCCTGATACGTCTAGATACATCCTGTCTGATCACCTGAATCCATTCGTGTCCATTGTGGATTCCGACGGAAGTGGGTAATTCCAGCAGGACAATGGAGCGGCCCACACAACCACAGTTGCTACAGAGTGGCTGCAGGAACACTCTTCCGAGCCTAAACACTTTCGCTGGCCACCAAACTCCCCAAACATACTGTACGTTTCTAGTAAATTTTATAGCATTAACTAGCATATCTGGAATGCCTTGCAACGTGTTGATCAGAAGAGATCTCTGCTCCCTCTTACTGTTACGGATTTATGGGCAGCTCTGCAGGTTTCATGGTGTCAGTTCCCTGCAGCGCGACTTCAGCCATTAGTAGAGTCCATGCCACGGCGTGTTGAGGCACTTCTGCGTGCTCGCGGGGACCTTAAACGATATTTCTTTGGCTCCTCAATGTAACAAATTACTTATCAAAGTGACAGCGTTACCAACATGTTTTCAAGTGGTTCTAGTATACGGTACGTCTCGGGAGACAGGTTACAATTTAAAATAAGAGTATTATGTACTCAGTCCCCTCTACAAGTTGTAGCAGGTAGTGATGGGAATTTCAGAACATCCTGTACGTTTCCAGCAAACTGTATAGCCGTTGTCGTATTACAATTGGTATCTGCGAATACATTCCATAATTCGTGACAGATCGCGAGGCGCAACTGCAGAAATCCGTAGCGTTTACCCAGGGGGCGTCTCGGCTACGGCAGCTCTGACGGCTAGTTTGAAGGTCACTTTCAACTAGTGTTGCCAGAGGTGTCTCTTTTTAGAGATTCTACGACTCGCCCCACGTAAGCTTTAAAAAGGAAGACCAAATGCTCCAACTTCTGGCCTCTGCTAACATTTCGAAATACACTATCCTATCAGTGAGTGTACAGACACCTGTTAGTGGACATTAATATGCAGTGCGTCCACCCTTTGTCTTTATGGCGGCTTGAACTCTGCTCGGGACACTAAGTGAGGTGCCTACCGACAATTTACGCACCACACACGGATATCGTATCTACGTGTTTGTACACGCAAGGCAATAAATTGCTCAGCAAGATCGCCATATCTCTCATCAATTTTCAACATCTGGAGCACAATGGGCAGGTTCTTTAAAGCAGGTCGCGATTTTGAGGATGTAACGAACCAACTGAACTGAATTTGGTACGATATCCGTCAGAAGGGTATAAACTAACTTTATCAGTGAATGTCAAGCCTAGTAACTGACCGCGGAAAGGCCAGAGGTGGCCCAACACGATATCGACTTATCAATTTGTGAAGCTCTTTGTCTTGAATTAATCATCCAGTTTTTCTTCAACTCTAATCATTCATTTGACCCTACACGTACAGTCATGCTCAAAACTATCCTAACGGCCGAATTTAATTTCGCCTGATCCACATGCAACCCACATAACGCAACTGTCTAGCAGGTCCCCTTATCGCTCCTTGGTACAGTCGTTTGACTATTGAAAATGGTTCCAACAAATCACCACAAGAAAACACTGTTCTGTATCGCAATAACTCAAGATGTAAAGTAATACCACGATACTACAAATATCACGGAACACCTTACCACAGATAAGACTGCCCTTAAGGCTTGTAGCTCACATTTATTACAATAAATGACATACCTGACATTTTACCACTCTCATTATTACGTCAGATAGGGAATACACGTAGTAAATTCGTCGTATTCATGATTTCCTCTTCAAAGTAACATACCGTACTTATCATTGAACACAAAATGAGATTAAAAATTGAAGTTATTCACGCGCAACCAGTTGAGAATATGTATGAACTTCAAATGACACGACGAACCGTCTCGTTCTGCTTATGGATGCAAACTCAGGTCATGCAGACTAAGCAATGATTTCGTGCCTGACGGATACTAACTGTCACTCCTGATTAGGCATACAGAGAGTGATATACCTCGATTTTAGACAGAGCCAGTTTTCAAATTTCAACTTTAAATTACATATCGCAAGTATTTTTGCCGGACGCGAATTCCTACCCAGCACCTATTTTCACTGTTAACGAACGACGAGAGATGTTGAATCTTGGTTCTTAACAAGTAACTTACTTGAATTGCCATGAGGTAAGGCTTTGTACTGGGCAGGGATTCGAACGTATATCGGCAGGCAGTAACATCTCTTAGCTTTTGGTTTGGCAGCACTCGACAGCCATTTCTAGGCGCAAGTAATAGAAGAATGGCAGCGCGTTTTTGTTATCAAGTAACGTCTTCATCGATTACTTTAGTTTTAATGTAATCTATGAGTAATTGCTGATGTTTGATATTAACATGAAAAGAATTCTGTAGACAGAGAAAGAACCTCTTCTTGGGAAACTACTTGTATAGTGACCAAAAGGCACGAACTTATATTCAAGTACAGTGTTCCAGCAGCGGCATGAAGAAAATGATAGTAATAATGTCGGTAATAATCCAATTATCCGGTAACTTCACACTTCCCAGTGGATCTTCACGAACTAAGAAAATATCTGAATTTGTGAACATTTCAAAATGGCTTCGCATCGAGCCTATGATGCCTACAAGGGTCTTTACATCCTGCTGACATGAGAATAGCATAATCTCCGCGTCAGAAGCTTGTTTCTACTTAAACATTTAATAGACTGGCGTTTTATCCACCGTGACTACTTTTGTAAGCTCAGCACATCATCCGTTGCAGCTCACTCCTGGGGCTGGGAAATATGGGCACAATGGCCTGGTGGAACTATCACAGGAGCAATGCGTGGGTTCAGACATTTACTTTTAAGAAGCACAAACAGATTTACTTTGCGTCTGGTAACCTCAAAAGAAAGACGTTATAATCCAGAATTCGCAATACAAATCACGTTCCATCATTACCAACTGGGCAGAGCCAGGTTACGTTGGGAAATGACATAGCGGAAGTCATCGTAAACAGAAATACAGTCGCCACTAAACTTACTTACATTAGAAAATTTTATTTTATTTTATGAACCGATAGCCATTTAAAGGATGGGGCTCTTATTTTACTTGTAATTGATTCAACTAGAGACGTTGAAAAATTTGGTGCTGGACTGTGATTGGAATTCGTTTCTCCTCTTTCGAGGATCTGAATCTCTCGGGACATTATAGTTCAACCATTTCGTCCCTTTTCGCAAGACTGCAACCTTCTGTAGGTCTCCTCCAAAGGTAAGGATGTGGGTCCGAAACCTGATCCAATACAAAAATATTCATAGTTTCAGTTCAAGCCCTATAACGTGCACACCGTCCCGCTAGTGAAAACCAACGTGCGCTTTTAATGTCTATTCATGTGTTGCCAACAATCGCAATAGGTGTCATTATTTCTTGTCAAACACGCACACACCTTACCGTTGGTGAGTAAGCAACTGATATTTAAGCTATATTTGTGGATGCACGGTAGGCGTGTAGTTAGATTGTCACTTAGGTACAAAAGTTTGTATCCTTAGTTTAGATTCAAACACCTAGCAGCTGGTAAGGAAAACCGATACGTAACATTTGATTTTACTTAATTAACAATACGATTACGTGTTGGGTTCGTATCTCCGTCATATAACTTCACATCATGCACTTAATCTTTAAATGCATGCGCACTTTGTTACTTGAGCTTGGAGGTATATCAGACATCTTTCGTGGTTAGTTAACAGGGACGAAATTGTCTTGTTAGGAGTCCAGGTTTATTACAAAAATTGTCCTCTTTTATTTTCAAGTTTAGATTTCATTACTGGTATTGGCAAAAATTTCGGTAATTCATGACTCTTCATGGATAGCCATCAATATGATATGATTAGATTACATTAGATCAATTTTTGTTTCATAGATCATGAATACGATATTTCGTAATGACGTGTAACGTGTAATTTTAATGAAAGATTTCTTTACATACCATGATTCAATTTCTTTACAACAATTTCTTACTCTCTCTCATTCTTTTTGATTTCTCTCTCTCTCTCTCTCTCTCTCTCTCTCTCTCTCTCTCTCTCTCTCTCTCTCTCTCTCTCTCTCTCTCTCTATCATACACACACACATTCTTTTTTTCTTTATTTGTTTGTTTTGCTCGACTATCCGCGAGGCATCAAAACGTCTCTGAATGAGCTTCTTAGTTTTTAGTACACTTACGAAATAAATATAAAAACAACTGTGAGAGTTACTGGTATATGATGCTTAGTTTTCAGTCAGTTTGGAGTATTATTAGTAACCACGCTCCAGTCCCTAAACCTAGTTACAGAAATGCGAATCAGACGCATTACGTATTCCAGGCCGTAGCAACCGCGACTTGGAGACACCAGCTATGGTCACTTCCCAGCCCGCTGTACGATCACATCGGTTCGTCTTCTTTCTGCTGGTACTGTAACTGAGATTTGACAACAAGGCAACGTATGTTTGGCAACTCTGTGATCGACGAGTTCCTTCCTGGTGCGCACGGAATTTATCCTCAAAGTTCACTTGATTTTACCTGTCATTTCCATTGAATAATCTGATTTATTATCACGTTAGGTGTAACAAAAGATTGTAAATTTACGGTTTTCAGCCCAGGAAAGTCGTTGCACGTGGAAATCGCAACTAATCTCGTCCTTTAAATAGCGGTTTACGAGTGCTAGACATTATCGAACTCGTAAGAGTAAGCTAAGACACGTACTTCTACGCCAGCTCTATGGTAATGCGCTGACCTGAGAAATAGCATCTGTTATGGTTCGCACTTCCAGTCTCGCTGACTGTAACGTTTTTATCCCTTCTGTGAAAGAGCTACAAGCAGTCAGATAAAACATCGATAAGGAAAGCGCAAAAAAATACTTTCGGCTCATAGTGCAATGGTGAAAACTTACAATGCTGCACAACAGGTAACTCCTCTTCCCGCAGCTGACAAACAAATTTTGGGTTTCTAGGAATACAAAACTTTACTTATGAAATGCGACATTTGCAATGCACGACGTTTTCAACAAAGAGATGGCGCAATACAGTAGCTCAAGTGGAAAGAAACACTTCCTTTTCAAATTTGTGCATCCTACACTGTTGGCTGTTCTGTGTAGGTGGCAGGTACGTGATTTTATTTCGGTGATTACAAAATAAAGTCGAATTTATGCACTGGGTAGTCGAGGCAGCTAGTTCATTGTGATTCGGTCAACCAAGTAAATGAATTTACTGAACCTGCTGCAAATTACTACAGGAAGCCTGTGTGTCAATTCTCATCCAGAGAGGTGCAACGGCGTTACGATAGAAAAATGAGCCACATACTTATAATATGCTTGTATATCTATGGACTGGGTTCGATTCCAACTTCTGTCAATGATTTTAGATAAGGAGAGACAGATTCCATTCTCTTCTGGCTACACCAAGTGAAGAAGATATAATGACATTGTGGTCTGAAATTAACATGAAAAATGATATTCCTTTACTACAAAGTAGACGTTAGGATGAATCACAATAAAGACTGGAGCGGCGACACGTAGAAACCTTTCTTATACTTGTTATTTATTTCTATTGACGAAACAAACGCTATGTAGGCTCACAGGACATTTAGTCCATATTTTATATGAGCTTCTGTATGTCGATAAAATCGGTTCTGATCTGGGAATGCAACTTAGACCGTACTTAACGCTGAATTTGATCCCTTCGTGAGAATACAGCACGTCTACAATTTGTTGTTTGTTCAGAACTGCAGATTCCTCAACATCTCCACATACTGCGCGTGAATGGGTTCGACTCCTGGCCCGGCACTATAGATTTCATTATGTATTATCAAGCTCTAGCATGAGAACACCTATCTGCTGGTGGATAATTATTTTAATGTTTAATGTATTTTCATTCGTTGTCAACACTAACGATATGTGACGTTTTTGACACCCAGTGAGACACAGAACTATTTGCGAGATCACTGTAAGTTCAAGATGTTAGTCCGAACTGGACAAAAATTCGGAAGCTGACGTATCTTTGTGTGTAGTCAAAAGCGATATGATGTGTGGAGCTGTATTCCCAGTGAGCACTGAACTCTTCGTCATATTATTTCTAGTTCAAACACGCTCACATGTCGCTGCTGGTGCAACAAACCCATATTTAACGTTCGGTTTCTCTAGAATATAACAGCGATAGATGCCGGGTTGGAGTCTTGGGAAGGAAAAAAATGTATGTTTCGTCTCGTCATTTCAGTTAAAACATCTAGCTACTGCCGAGAAAACCCGAAATGTCACAGTTGATTGTGCGTCGATATCTATCCGATTAAGTTCTGAGTTCGAACCCCTGTCCAACACAAAGCCTTACCTCACGGCAATTCAAATAAGTTACTTGTTAAGAACCAAGATTCAACATCTCTCGTCGTTCGTTAACAGGGACAATAGGTGCTGGGTAGGAATTCGCGTCCGGCAAAAATACTTGCGATATGTAATTTAAAGTTGGAATTTGAAAACTGGCTCTGTCTAAAATCGAGGTATATCACTCTCTGTATGCCTAATCAGGAGTGACAGTCAGTATCCGTCAGGCACGAAATCATTGCTTAGTCTGCATGACCTGAGTTTGCATCCATATGCAGAACGAGACGGTTCGTCGTGTCATTTGAAGTTCATAAATATTCTCAATTAGCTGCTCGTGAATATCTTTAATTTTTAATCTTATTTTGTGTTAAATAATAAGTACGGTATGTTACTTTGAAGAGTAAATCATGAATACGACGAATTTACCACGTGCATTACCTATCTGACGTAATAATGAGAGTGGTAAAATGTCAGGTATGTCATTTATTGTAATAAATGTGAGCTACAAGCCTTAAGGGCAGTCTTATCTGTGATAAGGTGTTCCGTGATATTTGTAGTATCGTGGTATTACTTTGCATCTTGAGTTATTGCAATACAGAACAGTTTTTTCTCGTGGTGACTTGTTGGAACCACTTTCAATAGTCAAACGACTGTACCAAGGAGCGATAAGGAGACCTGCTAGACAGTTGCGCTATGTGGTTTGCATGTGAATCAGGCGAAATTCAATTCAGGTCGTTCGGATACTATTGGGCATGAATGAACATCACGTGTATCGATTTCCATCGCGCTGGGGTAAGTCCTCCGGGATACGTTTATTCTCCTTAGTGTGTAAATATATTTGGAGCATGTCATTCAAAAACGTTTGAAACGACATAGACGGGAGCGGGTTGTTGTTAGGAGAGCAGAATGTATTAGACTCGCGGATCATGTGGTGTTATTGGCAGAGAGCGAAAGTATGACTGAAATGTTAAAAGAATTGAACAAGAGACGTGAGTAAATTGGAATGAGAAATAATAAGAAAAACGCAAAATGTCCGGTGATAGGTGCAAGAAAAGCAAGAACAACTATAATGTTAGGCAGGAAGATACACAACAATTTAGTGTTTTTAGATAACTGCGACGTGCTATTATGGACGACATTGGAAGTAATAAGGAGGTGAAAATACGTATAGCAATTGCCAACGAGACGTTTCATAACAGGAGGCTTTTATGTGGGTGCGTTGATAGGGGATAAAATAGGCAGGCACAGTGAGAAATGAGGTGGTGTTGATTGGGAGAACAGAGAGAAATTTCAAAGGTAGCAGGATGAGCAAACACAATTGGCATGGACACTGAATGAGAAGAGATTGTTTATTGATGGTATGAAGGAAATGGTGAATGCAAGAAGAAGAAGAAGAAGACGCAGAACATACCAGGTGGTGGACAGCGTAAGAACAGAAAATAGTTGTGAGAAAACAAGAGGGTAACAAATGATGGGACTGCATGGAGAACTACATGTGAAGACCTGCCCTAGGGCAGAACACTCATGGTGGTGGTGTTGATGAAGAGGAGACTTATGTATGACATTTTGCAAAACGCCCATTTTCTTGTAATCCAAATTTAAACAAAACATAGGCAGCTTATAATTTGTAGTCTATAACCGACCGTGAATTGCGTGACAGATGGAACTTGCCAGTATACCAGTTATTAGGACTTATTCCCACTCCACTGACGTATGGAGCGTGAGAACCGTGGCTGCTTAAAAGCCTCTGTGCGTGCTGTGCTTAGTCTCTTCTGGTCTTCACGCTTCCTACAGTTACAATACGTAGGCGGTTTCAGTATATTCCATTCCTACTTTCATCATGTAACGTCAGTTCTAGAAACTTTCTAATTAGGTCTCCTCGAGATACTTTACTCTTCCACGGGATAGTCTGTGTCTACCATGAACTGTCCGTTAGTCAGTAAGTGGAATAACTGGTTTTCCGACACATGTCGCCATGTAACTGTCGCTCTGTCTCCACGCCAGAGAGACGGAAATTCTGTGTGCCACATTTGAAGATGAGTCTGTAAAGGTTACAAAACTAGTTAATGGAATTACAAATAGTTGAAAAAGTGAGTTTTTGCAGTTTTCCGTATTTACATTCAATGCACTAGTCACAGGCTCTAGGCGATCCTTAGGGGACAAGCTTAGTCGGTTGAGAGCGTGATGTGTCCCTCCGAGATTAATTTCACCTGGGCTTTAAGCGACTCACCGGTCAGCATTTACAGAGCTGCCAACTACATCTCACACCGGGAATATGACCAGGATTGGTTTGCATCGCAGCCTACGGAAGAGAACGCAAATCGAACGATCATTCGCAGTCATTCCCTCCATTGACTACCATTCGCCTATATTCAACAGTTAAGGATTCCTCCGGAAATATTCCAAGTAGACTTTCTCTGGATATTTTACGTTTCTTTCCAAGCGCCTGCCTGTTCAATTTGATCAGAAACTGTGTGACATTCTCCAACGGGTCAAAAAACCTGTGACCATTCGTGCCGCCCTTCGCTGTATACATTCAGTATCGCCGGGCAGTTGTATCTGATTAGGATCCAAGAATCTCGAGCAATATTGGGGGATGGGTCGCAAGCGTGATTTGTAAGCAATTTCTTTTGTACACTGATTGTATTTTCCTAGAATTCTACCAACGAATTGCAGCCAGCCACCGTATTTCCCTAAGACTGCGACTATGTGACGGTTCCATTTCAAATCTCTAGAAATTTTTACACCCAGGTATTCATGTGGGTTGAGCGATAGCGAATTTGACTCGCTGCACTATACTCGTAGGATAAGGTTATATCGTTTTGTGAACCGAACAATTTTACATTTCGGGAACATTTAAACTAAGTTGTCATGCTTTGCACTACACTGAAATCTTATGAAGGCGTGACTTCTTTCAAACAGAACTTTATTACAGGCAACAGCATCATTTGCGAAAACACTGAAGTTCCAAATAGACCGCGTAACCACGGCCCCCTTCTCCCCTCCAAATTGCTGTCTGAAAACTGGAAGTCCCATTTGTAAAACACCTTCAGAAGTTCGTTCACATTCCGTATCAGTTAATGTGTTAAAAACTTGACCTGAAGAAACATAACCCTTTGCAGTTGAAGACGCTCTGTTGTAAGAGAAGCTAGTTTTTCGAAAACGTCTCAATATTTATGTACTGAACTAGGTGTTGTACAATTCTATAATTTTCAGGTACATTCGGCGACGTTTGTGGATACTGTCTGACAAATGTGTTGCGAATAAAGTGAGTAGTAAAGAAGTAATAAAGTGAAACATCAAGCCTGATGCTGACACCTTACTGCACGATCAGCGAAAATGTAGAAGTGATAAAAGTCTTTTTCCTTTCATCATTATGTCAGGTATGTCAGAGGGGAAAAAAAGTTTCGCCAAGTTTCGAAATTATGTGTGAAGTTTGTTGCAAGTCGCCACGTGCTGCCTTTCACAAATGCTCGGTGAATATAGTCTCGATAATTTGCGCGCCATGAAATTATGCTGCCTTAGACGAGTACGCAGTTTTTAACTTTTAACGCCCGACTTATTGCGTAAACCTATGCCTTTAAATGAAGGACGGAAGGAGGATTGCATTTAATGTGCTATCGATGTCGAGGTCATTAGAGACGGAGCAGGAGTTGGCACTGCGTCAGGGAAGGGTAAAAGAAGTCCGCCGTTCCCTTTCAAAGGAACCATCCCAGCATTTACTTGGAGCGATTCAGGAAAGTTACGGAAAACGTATCAGGATGGCCGGATGCGGATTTAAACGTCATCCTCCCGAATGCGAGTCTAGTGTACTAGTTGACAGCTCGTCGTGTAGAAGCTAGCGTTGCTGGTGATGGGATTCCGGGTTCGATTCACGGCTGGGTTGCTTTCTCCGCCCGGGAAGTAGGTGTCTGTGGTGTCATCATTTCATCATCATCCGTGAAGGTGGCGAAACTGGACTGTGTAAAGGTTATGGCTTTGTACAGGCACTGATAACCGTGCAGTTAAGCGCCCCAAAAACCAATCATCATCATCATCATCATACCATGTAATAACCACTGCGGCAGCTCGTTCGGTATACATTTAAATGAGCAGATTAAGTCAGCATTTTTAGTATTTACATTGACTTCGTTCTTCATAAATGAAAGCAGGAACTATGACAAGACAAAGGAATTGGGATAACGAATGAGAAATACCTGATTGTGCTTCTGTTTGTAGATGACATGATTCACGTTCACGAAATGACCTCCAAAGATCTATATACCACCTGAACGAAATATGCAATGAATACAACTTTAAAATTTCTAGGAACAAAACGAAAATAAGTGCACTCCGAGGAAAATACTCAGTCAGTTTAAAACTAGTTTTGGATAATCCTGCTTTAGAACTGGTCTCTTAATCTTTCATTTAGGCTACGCTGTAAGATCTGATTTTTACTCTGATACTTAAAATAAATTACACAAATTCTAAGCTGTTTGTGACACTATTATCTGAATATTGGGCAATAAAGTACAAAAAGATTGTCCCGAAATTCTATAACGTGGTCGCGGTTCCTGTATTATGCTATGAAAGCGAAAACATGGTTAAAAAAAAAAGCAAAAAAAAAATCACACGGCAGAGATGAGGTTCCTAAGAAATTCGAAGAGCTGCACAACAAGAAATGATTAGGAATGAAGATACTAGAGAAAAATTAAGTATTTTCAACAGAAACTAAAAAATTCAAAAATATCGTGAAGACTGGTGAGAATGCTACGTCCCAGACTTCCCCAAAATATTCTGAATTACAAGCGGAATGGAAGACGTGATATTGAAAGGCCTCGGACGTGGGAGCAATTTCGTTTGAGAGACTATCCCGCACGGCGACTACTGAAGTACTTATACATTATAGAATTCTTAAGTTATACAACCAAAATAAGTAAGTTTTAATGTAGTTTACGTTCACTGATGCAAAAAAAAAATTCTTGCTTTTTAAAGTGGGCTATGTTCTTTCTAAGGGTTCAAACTGTCTCCATGACAAATTTGAACAATATCTGTTAAGCGGTTTGGACTCTAAAACGAAACAGAATGTGTTACAAAGTTGGAAAGCAACTGAGAGAAAGAAGCAGCGTCGGTTTCTGCAGGAGGCGGCCATCATTTTGTAGGACAATGTTCGGGCACGCTCGGTTCAAGTCGTGACTGATTTGATCGGTATATAGGGATGGGGAGCGCCGCATCACGCACCACACTCATCTACATCTATATTTATACTCCGCAAGCCACCCAACGGTGTGTGGCGGAGGGCACTTTACGTGCCACTGTCATTACCTCCCTTTCCGGTTCCAGTCGCGTATGGTTCGCGGGAGGAAAGACTATCTGAAAGCCTCTCTCTAATTTTACATTCGTGATCTCCTCGGGAGGTATAAGTAAGGGGAAGCAATATATTCGATACCTCATCCAGAAACGCACCCTCTCGAAATCTGGCGAGCAAGCTACACCGCGATGAAGAGCGGCTCTCTTGCAGAGTCTGGCACTTGAGTTTGTCAAACATCTCCGTAACGCTATCACGGTTACCAAATAACCCTGTGACGAAACGAGCCGCTCTTCTTTGAATCTTCTCTATCTCCTCCGCAAACCCGATCTGGTACGGATCCCACACTGATGAGCAATACTCAAGTATAGGTCGAACGAGTGTTTTGTAAGCCACCTCCTTTGTTGATGAACTACAGTTTCTAAGGACTCTCCCAATGGATCTCAACCTGGTACGCGCCTTACCAACAGTTAATTTTATATGATCATTCCATTTCAAATCGTTCCGCACGCATACTCCGAGATATTTTACAGAAGTATCTGCTACCAATGTTTGATTCGCTATCATATAATCATACAATAAAGGATCCTTCTTTCTATGTATTCGCAATACATTACATTTGTATATGTTAAGGGTCAGTTTCCACTCCCTGCACCAAGGGCCTATTCGCTGCAGATCTTCCGGCATTTCGCTACAATTTTCTAATGCTGCAACTTCTGTGTATGCTACAGAATCATCCGCGAAAAACCGCATGGAATTCCGACACTATCTACTACCTCATCTATATATATATTGTGAAAAGTAATGGTCCCATAACACTCCCCTGTGGCACGCCAGATATTATTTTAACTTCTGTAGACGTCTCTCCAGTGATAACAACATGCTGTGTTCTGTTTGTTAAAACTCTTCAATCCAGCCACAGAGCTGGTCTGATATTCCGTGGGCTCTTACTTTATTTATCAGGCGACAGTGCGGAACTGTATCGAACGCCTTCCGGAAGTCGAGAAAAATAGCATCTACCTGGGAGCCTGTATCTAATATTTTCTGGGTCTCATGAACAAATAAAGTGAGTTGGGTCTCACACGATGGATGTTTCCGGAATCCATGTTGATTCCTACAGAGTAGATTCTGGGTTTCCAAAAACGACATGATACTCGAGCAAAAAACATGTTCTAAAATTCTACAACAGATCGACGTCAGAGATATAGGTCTATAGTTTTGCGCATCTGCTCTACGACCCTTCTTGAAGACTCGGACTACCTGTGCTCTTTTCCAATCATTTGGAGCCTTCCGTTCCCCTAGGACATCGAGAGGGTGCAAAGAAGGGCAGCTCGTTTTGTATTATCGCGTTATAGGGGAGAGAGTGTGGCAGATATGATACACGAGTTGGGATGGAAGTCATTACAGCATAGACGTTTTTCGTCGCGGCGAGACCTTTTTACGAAATTTCAGTCACCAACTTTCTCTTCCGAATGCGAAAATATTTTGTTGAGCCCAACCTACATAGGTAGGAATGATCATCAAAATAAAATAAGAGAAATCAGAGCTCGAACAGAAAGGTTTAGGTGTTCGTTTTTCCCGCTCGCTGTTCGGGAGTGGAATAGTAGAGAGATAGTATGATTGTGGTTCGATGAACCCTCTGCCAAGCACTTAAATGTGAATTGCAGAGTAGTCATGTAGATGTAGAGACTTGCGGTACACGGCTGTTAAAAGGGAGGGCAAGTTCTTTCGCGTACTGTGTAGAATCGAATTGGTACCCCGTCAGGTCCAGTGGACTTTCCTCTGTTGAGTGATTCCAGTTGCTTTTCTACTCCTTGGACACTTATTTCGATGTCAGCCATTTTCTCGTTTGTGCTAGGATTTAGAGAAGGAACTGCAGTGCGGTCTTCCTCTATGAAACATCTTTGGAAAAAGGTGTTTAGTATTTCAGCTTTACGCCTGTCATCCTCTGTTTCAATGCCATCATCACCCCGGAGTGTCTGGACATGCTGTTTCCAACCACTTACTGATTTAACGTGAGACCAGAACTTTCTAGGATATTCTGTCAAGTCGGTACATAGAATTTTACTTTCGAATTCACTGAACGCTTCACGCATAGCCCTCCTTACGCTAACTTTGACATCGTTTAGCTTCTGTTTGTCTGAGAGGTTTTGGCTGCGTTTATACTTGGAGTGAAGCTGTCTTTGCTTTCGCAGTAGTTTCCTAACTTTGTTGTTGAACCACGGTGGGTTTATCCCGTCCCTCACAGTTTTACTCTACACGTACCTGTCTAAAACGCATTTTACGATTGCCTTGAACTTTTTCCAAAAATACTCAACATTGTCAGTGTCAGAACAGAAATTTTCGTTTTGATCTGTTAGGTAGACTGAAATCTGCCTTCTATTACTCTTGCTAAACACGTAAGCCTTCCTCCCTCTTTTTATATTCCTATTAACTTCCATATTCAGGGATGTTGCAACAGCCTTATGATCACTAATCCCTGTTCTGCACATACAGAGTCGAAAAGTTTGGGTCTGTTTGTTATCAGTAGGTCCTAGATGTCATCTCCACGAGTCGGTTCTCTGTTTAATTGCATGAGGTAATTTTCGGATAGCGCACCCAGTATAATGTCACTCGACGCTCTGTCCCTACGACCCATCCTAAACATCTGAGTGTCCCAGTCTATATCTGGTAAATTGAAATCTCTACCTAAGACTATAACATGCTGAGAAAATTGATGAGAAATGTATTCCAAATTTTCTCTCAGTTGTTCTGCCGCTAATGCTGCTGGGTCGGGAGGTCGGTAAAAGGAGCCAATTATTAACCTAGCTCGGCTGTTGCGTGTAACCTCCACCCATAATAATTCACAGGAACTATCCACTTCTACTTCACTACAGGATAAACTTCTACTAACAGCGACTAACTCTCCACCACCGGTTGCATGCAATCTATCCTTTATATCTGTCTGTACCTTTGTAAAAATTTTGGCAGAATTTCTCTCTGGTTTCAGCCAGCTTTCTGTACCTATAACGATTTCAGCTTCGGTATTTTCTATCAGCGCTTGAAGTTCCGGTACTTTACCAACGCAGCTTCGACAGTTTACCATTACAATACCGATTGCTGCTTGGTCCCCTCATGTCCTGCTTTGCCCCGAACTCGTTGAGGCTGCCGCCCTTTTTGTACTTGCCCAATGCCATCTAACCTAAAAAACCGCCCAGCTCACGCCACACAACCCCTGCTACCCGTGCAGCCGCTTGTTGCGTGTAGTGGACTCCTGACCTATCCAGCGGAACCCGAAACCCCACCACCCTATGGCTTAAGTCGAGGAATCTGCAGCCCACACGGTCACAGAACAATCTCAGCCTCTGATTCAGACCCTTTACTCAGCTCTTTACCAAAGGCCCACAGTCAGTCCTGTCGACGATGCTGCAGATGGTGAGCGGTGAGCTCTGCTTTCATCCGGCTAGCGAGACTGGCAGTCTTCACCAAATCAGATAGCCAGGAAGGGTTTCCTCCGATCCATAGCGACACACATCATTGGTGTCGACATGAGCGACCACCTGCAAATGGGTGCAACCTGTACCCTTCATGGCATCCGGAAGGACCCTTTCCACATCTGGAATGACTCACCCCGGTATGCACACGGATTGCACATTGGTTTTCTTCCCCTCTCTTGCTGCCATATCCCTAAGGGGCCCCATTACGCGCCTGACGTTGGAGCTCCCAACTACCAGTAAGACCACCCTCTGCGACTACTCGGATCTTGCAGACTGAGGGGCAACCCCTGGAACAGGACAAGCAGCCACGTCAGGCCGAAGATCAGTATCGGCCTGAGACAGCCCCGGAATTGCGCCCTTCTGAGCTCAGCTTGATTCCTGACGTGAAGGTAGCGTTCTCGCTTTCCGCGTCTGGGTTCCCGGGTTCGATTCACGGCGGGGTCAGGGATTTTGTCTGCCTCGTGATGGCTGGGTGTTTTGTGATGTCCTTGGGTTAGTTAGGTTTAAGTAGTTCTAAGTTCTAGGGGACTGATGACCATAGATGTTAAGACCCATAGTGCTCAGAGCCATTTGAACCATTTGTCGAACTTTGGGGTATTCGGTTCGGAGCTGTTATGGAGATACGTCAGACAACAGACCGTTCCATTCGAACTACCTATACAACTGGCGTAGTTAGGGGTATCTTGCTCTTTCGACATCACTGGCGATGGCTTATATACATGAGCTGTTCAAAAAATATCCGACCTTTTTTAATTGTTGAAATCAACAATGGTATCAGGGCGCGCATGGGCTCATGTTTTCAGGCATATTTAGCACACATACCTGATTTTCTCCACTACTTCGGAACACTTGCAAGTCGTACACGTTGGATTTAGTATTCTGAGCAAAATGACGTCTTTACATCACATTTGGCTCCAAGCTTGGCGATTCTCAAGTTGAAACCATCGTGTGTTTGTGGACAAAGTAATGGGTACTGCAGGGCTAAAGGAGTGGTACAACCATTTCAAAGGTAGCCGCTAATCAATGAAGACAGAAGCCAGTTAAGGTACGCCCGCAATATCCGCAAATCAGGTCGTTACTGATCCCGCAATATTGCTGGTGAAGCAGAATGGAAGAATCACTATCAGAGAAGTTGTAGTCTAATCTAAAAGCCGTAAAGTCAACTAACTAACTAGGTGTTACAATAACTAACGTCCGCCCGCGGTAGCTGAGTGGTCAGCACGACAGACTGTCAATCCTAAAAGACCGGGTTAGATTCCCGGCTGGGTCGGAGATTTTCTCCGCTCAGGGACTGGGTGTTGTGTTGTACTAATCATCATTTCATCCCCATCGACGCGCAAGTCGCCGAAGTGGCGTCAAATCGAAAGACTTGCACCAGGCGAACGATCTACCCGATGGGAGGCCCTCGTCACACGCCATTATTATTATACAATAACGAACAACTTAAATTGGAAAGAACACATACAAAATGTTGCGGTTAAGGCTAACCGAAGACTGCGTTTTATTGGCACAACACTTAGAAAACGTAACAGACCTACAAAGGACACTGCCTACACTACGCTTGTCCGTCCTCTTTTAGAATACTGCTGGGAAATGTGGGATCCTTAAAAGATCGGACTGACGGAGTAGATCGAAAAAGTCCAAAGAAAGGCAGCACGTCCTCCTATTATCGCGAAATATGAGAGAGTGTGTCACACAAATGATACAGGATTTTGGCTGGACATCATTAAAAGAAAAGCGTTTTTCTTTGCGACGGAATCTTCTCACGAAATTCCAATCACCAACTTTTTCCTCCGAATGCGAAAATATTTTGTTGACACCGACCTACGTAGGGAGAAACGACCACAACGATAAAATAAGGGAAGTCAGAGCTCGTATGGAAAGACACAGGTGATCATTCTTTCCGGGTGCTATGCGAGATTGGAATAATAGAGACTTGTGAAGGTGGCACTTAAATGTGATTTGCAGAGTATCCATGTAGATGCAAGTATAGGTGGTCACATTTTTACTATCCCCTGTATGTGCATATCGCTTCACACGACCTTTGTTACCTCAATGTCGATATCGGCATCATTTTCGAAATATGTGAGCTTTCTTATATTATCTGTAATGTTAATATACAACATGAACAGTAAGGCTCCCAACACGCTTCCCTCTGGCACAAGTGGTTACTTTTACACGTATAGATGAACTCTCCATTTAGGATGAGATGATGTGTACTCCCTACAAAAATATTTTATTGGCCGTACTTTATACGGTGCAGGCAAATGGTCAACTACAATTGCTGTTTACTGTGAGGTAACCTCTAGCGTATCAGAAGCAGTTTAGGAACATTTTTTCAAATGAGTATACGCACTCGTATTTCGGCAGGTGCACAGTTTTGCCATTTCAATTTTTGCACGTTTCACAGATACCTTTTCGAAAATTTCGAGCAAAACAAATCGAAATCTTTATTACATCATGAAACAATGAAGAAGCAAATGCGGGTTTGTTCGCAAGGCCGAAGCAACATCTGGTACAAGAATCATGGATTTTAATAAAGTAGCTGTCGATAGGTTTTTTTTCGTTGCTTACAGATGTAACTGACAATCACAAACTAATGACTTCTCAAATAACTAATTGTGATGGAACAGGCGTCTCGGTTAATGCTAAAAACTAATCGAACATCGCAGCTTGCAAAGGGAACCGTCCAGTGCGATCGTTAACATCTGCAGAAAGGGGCGAAACTGCAACCAGCCTCATTAGTACGTCAGCAAGCGGAGCTGACATTCCTCCTACGATTATTTTTCCACGAAAGAAGAAGCAGAAAGAATTTGAGTTAGGACAGGCAGCAGGAGGTTGCGCTGAGGTCCACAGCACAGCATGTATGGCCACAGAGTCCTTCTTTGTATGGTTTCCACAATTAGTGGTATTTTCTAAGGCATCAAAGCAGGTCCCAGTTCTCCTTATATCAGATGGCCACTCAGCACATACCACGAACATTGACGTTATGGACTACGCGAGGGAGAGTGGCGTTTCTTTACCACCACATTGCTCTCACAGACTTCAGCCGCTTGATGTTTGTTTTATAAATCCTCGTTATAGTGATCAGCTTCGAAAATGGCTACGGAACCATGCAGCGAAAGTCGTAACTATCTTTCAAATTTCAACGCTTTTTGGTTCAGCTTTCGTCTAAAGCGCAACAATGAAAACCGCTATTAAAGGTTTCGAAGCTACTGCAATATGGCCCATGGACCCATCCATATTCACGACGCACACTTCCTCCCGGCACACACAACTGACAGCGGACGTGATAGGCCGTCAGATAAAGAGGTTATTATATCTGAACAATTGGACTTGCCTTCACCTAGCACACCAGCTGAAAAAGACGACTCAAACGGGCTGGATAATCAAGGGGACGAGGTTTCAGCGAATTGTTACAATGAACTGCCGCCTAAGAATAACAAAGTTATTGGGGCTAATTGTTCTAATCTTGGGTGCTCTTGGATGACAACTGACAACACAACCTCCTCATTTCATATTTCACCTGAGATTCTGATTTTCTTGTCAAAAGTTAACGAAAGCAAGAAAAGAGCGAGACTGAAAAGGGGGAACAACGTTGTTTTAACTGATTCGCCGTACAAAAAAAGAGTTAAAAGTCATTAATGGGAGAAATAGAAAAAAGAACATTGACAAAGAAGAAAGAGCAAACAGAAAACTTTCTGCGAAAGAGAATAAAATTAAGAACTCAAAAAAGAGAGAAAGATTCTGAAGGTAAATGGAAAAAAGGAGAGAGAATACAATACTAACGAGAGTGATTATCAGGAAAGTTCTGACTGTCAATGTGTATATTGTGGTGGGTTATATTCAAAATCAGTTGGAAGTTGGGTCGCTTGTTCCACCTGCAAAAAACTGACACACGATTCTTGTGCAGGAATAGATAGCGAAGATGATGAGTGTCTCCCCGTGTGTGAATTTTGTAAACAGCCTCAAGAAAAGGATACGATTCATGAAAACTGAAGTTTGACATTAATACTCACTTTAAACTAAAAAAAATAACGAGCAAGCCAATATTTTCTGCATTTCGGATAATTTTATACGTTTTTGTAATCACTTGTATTTACCACCCCATTGTGACGCGTGCAAATGTTATAAATTTCTGTTTTTGAGTGAGAAAATATTGTTGTTTTATTTTATGGCAATGTTCTTGTATTTTTGTGATTAATACATCATAATGTGTTCATATAAAAATTTGTAACTCTCTTATTTATCAATTTTGTACATTTAATCAAAGTTTTCAACTGTGTACCCCATTATACCTTGGATTCCCCAACGTGTCGGATAAGAAAGATAAAAATACAATCACTACTCGTTTCATCAACGACAATTTAAGCTGTGTTCTGTGGTTCCTCCCAGAGTTCATCACGATATATTCCGAAAAAAATCATAGTTAACGAACATTATAAATTGCTCTAGAAACGAAGGCAATCGCAGTTAACATTTAATAAGGCCACTGGTATCCTTCGAAATGCAACTAATCAACGGCATGCAGAACGTCGTGGGTCACAGCGGATGGGTGGAATCGAAATATGACATTTACCCACGATCGCTTCTTTTTGTCAATTTGTGCCATTAATTTCTCTGCTCCCTAATCTGATTTCGTATCTCCCCATCAGCTATTCGATCAAAACTTTTTTAGCATTCTTCTACACCACCACATTTCGGAAGTTTCTAGTCGTCTCCTGTTTGGGGAACCAGGCATGTTAACTACTGATTCGCAATATATTTATTCCGAAAGGCAAAAGGAACCCCGAAAACAATAAAAATAATTTTGTTTATTGGTGATTGTACCAGTTTTATTTACACTTAGTGTGAATATGAAAGTATTTTAGTCCAAATCCGTATTTGAAGGTTCTAAATGTCGGTTTAAATGGCAGCTTGCTATGTAAGATATGCCCACTTGTTTCTCTGTGCCATCTCTTCTTTGAGATGATAAACCTAGGGACATTTTACCCGTAGCTTTGAGCTTTCACCTATTGAATACATTTTTTCTTGTCTCGTAGTCAGTTGTTTGCTAGAGTAATAACGTTTCTGAACAAAACAAATGCCAAGATCTACCCACAAAGTTTTCGAAAGAAGTTCTAGAAGACTTGCAAGAGATAAAAAAGTAAATATCATGAAACAAATGTTATGTTTATGTACAGCATGCGTACTATTGGAAAGTGAAAGAAACTATGAATTTAAATGAGTGCATGTACGACGGTAAGTGCAATACAACTTTAAATTTTCCGTAACTTTTCTAACTAAATGTACCTTTCCTCTCAAATCATTTATCCCAGAACCATGGAATTCTAACGACCAGTTTTCTTACTCGAGGGCATGAAGAGTCGAGGGATATGAAAGGGAAGCAGTGGTTGGGAAGAGAGTGAGACAGGGTTGTAGCCTATCCCCGATGTTATTCAATCTGTTTGCTGAGCAAGCAGTAAAGGAAACAAAAGAAAACTTCGGAGTAGGAATTAAAAACCATGGAGAAATTGTATTATAATGAACACTATGGTCTTTTAATTTTTGAAATTTGCCCGCAAAACCTGTCTTTCAAAATTTTTCTAAAAATTTCACTATTAATATATTATTCATGAAAAATTGTCAGCTTGTTGGAAAATAGTGGAAATGCATGTAAGAAATGTTTTGTGTTTTACCGTTAATATAACACAACTTAGGATAAGGGTCATATAAATAGATCAGTTAACATGGTGGAGATGGAAGATACGTTCTCCCCGTGAATATTGTGTTTAAAAACAAATGAATATTTTCAAATCAACAGCTCATTTCATGAAGTCATAACTAGAAGTGAATAATCTCCACAAAAATTGGTAAGTTAATTACTTTGGTGCAAGAAAGTCTCCATCATTAAGGAGAACGATGTTTTCAATAACTTGCCGGCAGCCATAAAAAGCTTTACTACTGACAGATTTCAGTTTACGAGGAGCCTAAAGGATTTCTTGCTAACCATCTCTTCCGACACCATTAATGAATTGAATTACTTAGTAGAACAAGGGCGCGCGCGCGATTGAGAGTGTGTGTGTGTGTGTGAGAGAGAGAGAGAGAGAGAGAGAGAGAGAGAGAGAGAGAGAGAGAGAGAGAGAGAGAGAGAGAGAGAGAGAGAGAGAGAGAGAGAGAGGGGGGGGTCAAATAATACGTGGACTATCAGAAGTGTGACCAAATTTTCATTCCTCGTTCATGATCAGTCCATTTGCGGTCTGTGGATAATAAATTAGCATATTATTTTCCCATTGAGTATCTCCCCATTATGGATCAATTTCAATGGAAAGTACATATAATCTAACCCTCTTGTCTGCCCCACTTCTGTTGAAGGTTACACATGAGACAAATACCTTGTTGTTGTTGTTGTTGTTGTTGTTGTTGTTGTCTTCAGTCCACAAACTGGTTTGATGTAGCTCTCCATGCTACTGTATCGTGTGGAAGCTTCATCTCCCAGTACCAACTGCAACCTACATCCTTGTGAATCTGCTTAGTGTATTCATCTCCTGGTCTCCCTCCTCGATTTTTACCCTTCACGTTGCCCTCCAAAATTAAATTGGTGATTCCTTAATGTCTCAGAACGCGTCCTACCATCCGACCCCATCTTCTAGTCAAGTTGTGCCACAAAGTTCTCTTCTCCAGTATCCTATTCAATACCTCCACATTAGTTATGTGATCTACCCATCTAATCTTCAGCATTCTTCTGTAGCACCACATTTCGAAAGCTTCTATTCTCTTCTTGTTCAAACTATTTATTGTCCATTATTCACTTCCATACGTGGCTACACTCCATACAAATACTCGGAGAAAAGACTTCCTGATACCTAAAGCTATACTCGATGTTAACAAATTTTTCCTCTTTAGAAACACTTTTCTTACCATTGACAGTCGACATTTTAAATCACTCCTAATGCGTACTCCCAGATAATTTATGGAATTAACTGCTTCCAGTTGCTGACCTGCTATTTTGTAGCTAAATGATAAGGGACCTATCGTTCTATGTATTCGCATCACATTACACTTGTCTACATTGAGATTCAATTGCCATTCCGTGCACCATGCGTAAATTCACTGCAGATCCTCCTGCATATCAGTACAATTTTCCATTACTGCAACCTCTCGATACACCACAGCATCATCTGCAAAAAGCCTCAGAGACTTTCCGATGTCACTCACCAGGTCATTTATGAATATTGTGAATAGCAACGGCCCTATGAAACTCCCGTGCGGCACACCTGAAATCACTCTTACTTCGGAAGACTTCTCTCCATTGAGAATGACATGCTGCGTTCTGTTATCTAGGAACTCCTCGATCCAAGCACACAACTGATCTGATAGTCCGTATGCTCCTACTTTGTTAATTAAACGACTGTGGGGTACTGTGTCAAACGCCTTGCGGAAGTCAAGAAACACGGCATCTACCTGTGAACCCGTGTCTAAGACCCTCTGAGTCTCGTGGACGAATAGCGCGAGCTGGGTTTCACACGGCCGTCTTTTTCGAAACCCATGCTGATTCCTACAGAGTAGATTTCTAGTCTCCAGAAAAGTCATTATACTCGAACATAATACGTGTTCCAAAATTCTACAACTAATCGACGTTAGAGATATAGGTCTATAGTTCTGCACATCTGTTCGACGTCCCTTATTGAAAACGGGGATGACCTGTGCCCTTTTCCAATCCTTTGGAACGCTTCGCTATTCTAGAGACCTACGGTACACCGCTGCAAGAAGGGGGGCAAGTTCCTTCGCGTACACTGTGTAAAACCGAACTGGTATCCCATCAGGACCAGCGGCCTTTCCTCTTTTGAGAGGTTTTAATTGTTTCTCTATTCCTCTGTCGTCTATTTCGATATCTACCATTTTGTCAACTATGCGACTTCAAGAGAAGGAAGCACAGTGCAGTCTTCCTCTGTGAAACAGCTTTGGAAGAAGACATTTAGTATTTCGGCCATTAGTCTGTCATCCTCTGTTTCAGTACCATTTTAGTCACAGAGTGTCTGGACATTTTGTTTTGATCCACCTACCGCTTTGACATAGGACCAAAATTTCTTAGGATTTTCTGCAGAGTCAGTACATACAACTTTACCTTCGAATTCATTGAAAGCCTCTCTCATAGCCCTCCTCACACTACATTTCGCTTCGCGTAATTTTTGTTTGTCTGCAAGGCTTTGGCTATGTTTATGTTTGCTGGTAAGTTCCCTTTGCTTCCGCAGCAGTTTTCTAATTTGGTTGTTGTACCAAGGTGGCTCTTTTCCATTTCCTACGTTCTTGCTTGGTACATACTCATCTAACGCATATTGTACGATGGTTTTGAACTTTGTCCACTGGTCCTCAACACTATCTGTACTTGAGACAAAACTTTTGTGTTGAGCCGTCAGGTACTCTGTAATCTGCTTTTTGTCACTTTTGTTAAACAGAAAAATCTTATTACCTTTTTTAATATTTCTATTTACGGCTGAAATCGTCGATGCAGTAACCGCTTTATGATCGCTGATTCCCTGTTCTGCATTAACTGATTCAAATATTTCGGGTCTGTTTGTCACCAGAAGGTCTAATATATTATCCCCACGAGTCGGTTCTCTGTTTAACTGCTCAAGGTAGTTTTCAGATAAAGCACTTAAAAATATTTCACTAGATTCTTTGTCCCTGCCACCCGTTATGAACGTTTGAGTCTCCCAGTCTATATCCAGCAAATTAAAATCTCCACCCAGAACTATAACATGGTGGGGAAATCTACTCGAAATATTTTCCAAATTATTCTTCTGGTGCTGAGCCACAACAGCTGCTGAGCCTGGGGGCCTATAGAGACATCCAATTACCATGTCTGAGCCTGCTTTAACCGTGACCTTCACCCAAATCATTTCACAATTACAATCTCCGTCAATTTCCTTCGATACTATTGCACTTCTTATCGTTATAAACACGAATCCCCCTTCACTGTCTAGCCTTTCTCTGCGATATACATTCCAATCAGAGTTTAGGATTTCATTACTGTTTACATGTGGTTTCAGCCAACTTTCTGTCCCTAGTACTATATGGGCGTTGTGACCGTTTATTAATGAGAGCAGTTCTGGGACCTTTCTATAGACGCTCCTGCAGTTTACTATTAGCACATTAATATAGTTATTCCCTGTCGCATTTTGCCTACTCCTGCCTTGCCGCGTCTCAGGAGGCGTCTTGTCGGGCCTAGGGAGGGAATTCTCTAACCTAATAAAAAGCCCATGTGCACTCCACACGTACTCCGCTACCCTCGTAGCCGCTTCCGGCGTGTAGTGCACGGCTGACCTATTCAGGGGGACCATACATTTCTCCACCCCATTGCGGAGGTCGAGAAATTTGCACCCCAGCTCTCCGAAGAATCGTCTGAGCCTCTGGTTTAAGCCTTCCACTCGGATCCAAACCAGAGGACCGCGATCGGTTCTGGGAACGATACTACAAATAGTTAGCTCTGATTCCACCCCGCGAGCGAGGCTTTCCGCCTTCACCAACTCCGCCAACCGCCTGTACGAACTGAGGATGACCTCTGAACCCAGACGGCAGGAGTCATTGGTGCCGACATCAGCAACAATTTGCAGTCGGGTGCACCCAGTGCTCTCTATCGCCGCCGGTAGGGCCCCCTCCACATCTCGGATGAGACCCCCCGGCAAGCACACAGAGTGAACACTGGCCTTCTTCCCCGACCTTTCCGCTATTTCCCTAAGGGGCTCCATCACCAGCCTAACGTTGGAGCTCCCAATAACTAATAAACCCCTCCCCCCGTGTGCCTGCTCGGACCTTGCTGAAGGAGCAGCCACATGTCCATTCACAGGCAGAGCGGGCGATGCCACACGGCCAGCCTCCACATTGACCCTCCGCCTCGTGCGCCGCGAACGCCGCTGAACCCGCCACTCCCCTTGGGGAGAGGGTGGCCAGCCGCGCCCGGTACCCGCGAAGATGTCTCGACAGCAGGGACAGTGGGTGAAGCATCTAACACCTGGGGTGCACCATGCGACGCACTAGACTCCCCACTGCCGCTACACTCCGAGGCAGCAAAAGCAAAAACACACGGAAGAAGAAGTGACAAGTAAGAAAAATACAGTTAATACTTAAATTAAGGTAGCTCGCTGCACAGCAGACGTGAAGCAGACGGCGGTTAGGGCGACACATGAACTTACAACATAAAAGTAATAACAGATAAAAATACATGTTCATGAACCTGAGAGAAAATCAGTCCATAAGTTTAAGCAAACGCTATCAGCAGTACAATGAGAATCAGCTTAATTTTTCAATTAACTCCTCGACAGAATAGGAGTGACCCATGAGGAAACACTCCAGTTTCGATTTGAAAGCGCGTGGATTACTGCTAAGATTTTTGAATTCGAGTGGCAGCTTATTGAAAATGGATGCAGCAGTATACTGCACACATTTTTGCACAAGAGTTAAGGAAGTCCGATCCAAATGGAGGTTTGATTTCTCCCGAGTATTAACCGAGTGAAAGCTGCTTATTGTTGGAAATAAACTAATATTGGTAACAAGAAACGACAATAAGGAATATACATATTGAGAGGCCAATGTCAAAATACCCAGACTCCCTGAACAGAGGTCGACAAGAGGTTCGTGAACTCACACCACTTTTTGCCCGAACCTCTCGTTTCTGAGCCAAAAATATCCTTCTAGAATGGGAAGAGTTACCCAAAAACATAATACCATACGACATAAGTGAATGGAAATAAGCAAAGTAGACTAATTTACTTGGCGAAGTATCACTCACTTTCGGTACCGTTCGAATAGTGAAAATGGCAGTATTAAGTCTTTGAACAAGATCCTGAACGTGGGCTTTCCACAACACCTTACTATTTATTTGAACACCTAGGAATTTGAACCGTTCAGTTTCACTAATCATATGCCTATGCTGTGATATTAAAACGTCAGGTTTTGTTGAATTGTGTGTTAGAAACTGTAAAAACTGAATCTTACTGTGATTTAACGTTAGTTTATTTTCTACAAGCCATGGACTGAGGTCATGTACTGCACTACTTGAAACGGAGTCAATGTTGCACACAACATCCTTTACTACCAAGCTAGTGTCATCAGCAAACAAAAATATTTTAGAGTTACCCGTAATACTTGAGGGCATATCATTTATATAAATAAGGAACTATAGCGGCCCCAACACTGATCCCTGAGGAACCCCCTCCCCTTGACAGTACACCACTCAGATCCCCCATCACACTGTATTACGTTCCCCCATTCCTGTAGATCGTTCCCTAATGCTCTTCCTGAAACACTGTACAACTTCTGATTCTGTCAGTTCTTTCAGGTCCCATCTCCTTAAATTCCCACCTTTTTCCAGTTTCTTCAGTTTTAATCTACAGTTCATAATCAATATATTGTGATCAGAGTTCACATTTGCCCCTGGAAATGTCATACAATTTAAAATATGGTTCCTAAATCTCTGTCTTACCATTATATAATCTATATGAAATATTGCAGTATCTCCAGGTCTCTTCCACGTATACAACCTTCTTTCATGATTTTTGAACCAAGTGTTAGTTATGATTAAGTTATGCTCTGGGCAAAAGCCTACCAGGCGGCTTCCTCTTTAATTTTTTTCCCCCATTCCATATTCACCTACTACGTTTCCTTTTCTTCTATTTCCTACTGTCGAATTCCAGTCACCCATTAATATTAAATTTTCATCTCCCATCACTATCTGAATGATTTCTTTTATCTCATCACACATTCCATCAATTTCTTCATCATCTGAAGACTACTTTTACGACTTTGGTAGGCGTGGGATTCGTGGCTATCTTGGCCACAACAATGCGTTCACTATGCTGTATGTAGTAGCTTACCCGCATTCCTATTTTTATTAATTATTAGACCTACTCATGCATTAGCTTCATATTAGCCTTCCTAATACTTAAATCTATATCCGATGTTAACAATGACGCCGGTGGATGGACTATCACGAAATTACTGACCGTCGAGAATGTCACAAATATAACCGACAAGCTAATGGGCCCTTCACAGGAAAAGGTTTTTTGCCAGAAAACGGGGAAAACTGAAACCCAGCAAATGAGTAAAAAAGTGTATATTCACTGACAAAAAAAAATAGTGTACGCACACAAGTTACACAACAATAGTCTGGGATTACTCTATTACGTAATACAGTTTTTGTGATTGTATCTTGCAGCTTTAGTTATTTTTAATTAAAAGAGGCTTTAAAAGGACAGAAAGAACGTGTTGGACTACGATACAGATCGTTCTGTTAGCACAGTCTTTACTTTGTAATCACTTTCGTTGACTTCGGCAACTCTCAACAGAAATCTCCAACGTAACCGAGACAATGTGCTACGATACAGCCGAGATCATGACAAGAGAATGGGCTACATCACACTCGAAGTAAATGTATATAGGTAAGGATCCCCATGACCTGTATACGTCTGTCATAAAAAATCTCCAAGCCACTCTCCTCAAATAGACCGCAATCTTCTCTTGACCTTCAACTGTTACTATTTCAGAATTGAAAACCAGATTCAAAGAAAATTTGGCTACAAGGCACAAAACTAGAAAAATAAAAATAATAAAAGTGAGAACGTGAAACATGTTAGCAATAACCATAAACAGGAGATTTTACAGAAAATAAAATTGAGAAAGGAAATTATTAATATTATCGACCGTTTAGGAACTCTAGGCTACGAAAGGGATGAAAACACATATCGAATAAGTGGTGGAAGAGTTAGTGTGTTTTAAGATTAAATCCAAACAAGAATTAGAGAAAAACATATCGACGCAAGGCCTCTATTACGAAAAATTGCTAAATCTCGAGACAAATTGTGTCCTTCTGTATTAGATGAAATGTTTTGGGCCCTAGTACGGATGAAACAGTATCTGCAGTATGAACAGGAACTTCGGACATGTATTTCATATTTCATCCAAGCCTGCAGTCTATAAATATTTGAACAAAATACTAAAACAAAATACGACTACAGGGGAATTACTTACGAAGTAGTTCTTGGTAAAGAAACACAGGACACTATTAAGTATGTAGGCTTAATACGAACTACAAGTGTGTTTATAAATCGCTATAGTTGCCTTGGACTAACGACGAGCGAATATCATTACAACCTGTACGCTTTTCAAAGCTGTTATCCATGAAAAAGCTAAACGACGTATCGTGAACAAAATACAATTTAACACCGAAACAATGATATTAGCATACAATGGGCACAGACTTTAGTCAATGGGCACTGTTGAAAATTCGTGCCAGACCAGGATTAGCACCCGAGTCCCCTGGTTATTAGGGAGAGGCAATGATCACTGTGTCCGAATTACGCAGTGGTCAACATAATAGCACAAACTGCCCGAGCATGCCGTTCGTTAGATCCAAATTCTCAATTTCTCCATAGACTGCTAATGCACTGCTCCTTGAACATAATCCTCCTCCCCTTAATTATACAGTACATGGCCAAAAAAACAGACACCGAATATATGCAAACTTGGCCTTACGAACATTGCAGACGTCGTCTATGTAACACACGTCAAACTTCAAAGAATTTACCAATTCGTTGCATTGTTTACTATAGACCACAAATCAAGTAACGTAAAAAAAGCACTGCGACTATTGAGATCATGATTCAGAGTTAAAAAAAAAAAACTAATAAGTCGCCTACATATTACAGTTGCTGCCGAAAGAGGAGAACCATTATTTTCCCACAAAAGGAAATATAGTTAAAATTACGCTTCTATTTCGGTTAGTTTATGCGGTTACTAAAATTTGCCGTGAAAGTTACGTAGTGGACTCTACCCTCCCCCCACCAGAAACGTAGTTATCGTGGCTGTTGTGAGACTTTTGTACACAGTTAGAGAAAGTGTGTTAAATGTGGCGCGGACGGAAACACTAGGCTACGCTACAGGGCAATCTGCTCGCACAACGTTTAGTCGGCATTCATAATCGTTGGCGTAAACAACTCTCAATCAAATTACCACCTTCCAACCTAACTTAGATCTCGGGCTACACTACCAATCGGCCTGTCATCACAACCAAATATTCATTGAGTGGGGGTGGGGGGATTTCCTGTATCTCTAGGAAAAACTGTCAGTTTTGTCAGACTCAACAGCAAGATTTACCAATGGTAAACACTTTTTAGACGGCTCGTAATTTTAGAATAGTCCTCTTCGTCTTACTTGGCATAAATTGTTCGCTGGCGTCCCAGCAGCTAGCTCCCTCAGTGTCTGCTTCTGCCATCGCACCACGCCAGTCTGCTGTTGTCCTAGCAGACCGAACGCACCGCAAATCCGACACCTTCGGAACCACTCACTGGCCAGTTAGCAACTGAGCGGAACACTGTTTACATCGTGAAAGGAAAACTATGCAAAGATGTACACTTAAATGGCACGACTGAGTAGCACACACACAGTAATATCTGAGGAATGTCCTTCGACACGCGCAGAACGAAAGTCTTCTCGCGAACGTACAGCGTCTCTGAAAAAAAATCTAGTGACTATATTCCGGCGTTACGGCCAGGTTCTCATACAAATGAGCAAAAAAGGGTAAATTTGAAATTTTTTTTGAGACAATGAAAATACATTCGAACGATCTGTTTGGGAATTACGAGTGACAATACTATGAGCTTAATTTTAGATTTTCAATAAAAAATGGCGCCCGTAATTATGATTTGATCAAGGGCTTGCGAGACTGGAGTACGCAGAGTGCGTGCAGTGTGGCACCTCAGATGTTACCTGAATTCAAAAATGGGTAACATCAGTTGATACTACATTATTTCTCTGAACTTGAAAATGGATAACATCAGTCGATAATACATAAAATTAATGGGAGCGTATACCTAACCGCAATGAAACAACCTTAAATTTAACGATACAGTGCTAATTCGAACTTTGAGTTCGATTTTGAGGGGTTTGTTTCACTCCTTATGCCTACACAAAAATTAGTTAATATTAACAAATGTCATATTATAGCTATAAGTTCCTAAGAAAAGTGTTTACTTTTAGGGGTCAGAGGTAGAAGTTAAGAGATCGAACCACTTTTAATTTATGCTGCATGCCGTTCTGAGAAAATCGTTACTCGAAAAAAAAAGTGTTCAAAGTTTAGGGAAAACATTTAGTTATATTATTACTTCGATTTGCATGAACTGAGTGTTACACATATATTCTTAATGTCCCTGAAAACGAATCTGAAGTCAGATTTTCAATATTCAAAACAGCTAATCCAATACGGAGGGCAAACGATTATGTTTTGACCAATTTTTACCAAAAATGTATTTTCGTTATTTACGTTTAGTCTGCAATTCAAGGAGTATTTATCAGCCCTTCCTCTACCTCTGATTGTTCCTAGACAGCAACTTCCTGTTCTTCTTGGCAGGAAAAGCCGATCTGTCTAAGCTGGATATGCAGCACTCGGCAGCCTGCACTTGATATTCGTCCGTATTTTCGGTGAGTATGTTTGCATGCATTCTGCAGTATGAATCCTTTTGAGCACGTGCGACACGGGACGAGTTATCATCTACATCTATATGGATACCCTGCAAAACACATTTAAGTGCCTGGCAAAGGGTTCATCGAATCACCTACACAACTGATAATTAATTGAAACCCTCAGCTGCCGACAGGTGTTGTTGATATACTTCGATGGGGACAGCTGAAAAGTGTGCCGCTACTGGGACTCGAACCCAGGATCTCCTGCTTACAAGGCAGACGCTCAATCCATCTGAGCTATCGAGGGCACAAATGAACAGCACGACTGCAGGAATTTATCCCTCGCACGCTTCCCGTGAGACTCACACCCCGAACCGCCCACAATCCGATTACGTAATGTACTTAATAGGTATTTGTCCATCCACTCATTACTGGCTCACACTAAGGTGACGATTCCCGTAAGATTTCCGGTAGCCTGTGCGCATTCGCACAGACGAAGGTCAATGGCTGGGTGACGTTTAACCATAGATATGAAGATAGTAACTGTTCTAGAAAGAACAGGCGCCACTGACGACCGTGCAGCTCTTCTAGAATACATGATAGACCGGCCGATGTGGCCCAGCGGTTCTAGGCGCTTCAGTCGGGAGCCACGCGACCGCTACGGTCGCAGGTTCAAATCCTGCCTCGAGCATGGATGTGTGTGATGTCCTTAATTTAGTTACGTTTAAGTCGTTCTAAGTTCTAGGAAACTGATGACCTCAGATGTTAAGTCCCAAAGTGCTCAGAGCCATTTGAACCATCAGTCCGTATGTTTGCACACTACTTACAGTAACTTATGCTAAGGACAACACACACACAACCATGCCCGAGGGAGGACTCGAACCTCCAACGGGGGGAGCCGCGCGAACCGTGACAAGGCGTTGGACACATGGCGGGTACCCCGCGCGGCTCATGGCAGCCGTGACACTGCTTCAAACAATGGACTGTAGAAACTTTTGTAAAGCACGGATTAAAAAAAAGAAAAACTTTCCGTTCCAGGAGTCTAGACAAGTACACCTTTAAAAAATGCAACTACAAAGAAATTGAATTTTCGAACGGGGCAGGGCTTAAAACTTTGAAGAGTTAAATTGTAATGGCCGTTCTCTTGTATGCAAATAGTTTCACAGTAGAAATTTCTCTAGTTTTATTTATTTATTTATTTTTTGCTGTAGGTAAAGAAGGATAGGATTCTGAGAAGGGGGAAGGGGGGGGGGGGGGAGGAATCTCGCCTCTCCCACCTTGGAATTCTCAGTACAGAATTTTTATTCATTACGAGATTCTCAGCCACTTGCAGAAGTGATTTCGCGTGATTCTGCAAAACTTTTCCTTTAGCCAATCGTAGCAACTATAGGATTCCGTTCCTGCTGCATGACATGTCTCGGAACTTAAACTGACCAACTTATTTGCATAAAGAGCTAGCTTATCATCCGCTTCTTTACTTACTTAGACCGTTCATGGTCTGCAAAGCATTTTTTCTTTAATCGTTTTTTTATGTCTTTTATAAACTGCAACACTTTCTAAACTTTTCTAAACTTAACGCCGTTGAAGCATGGTCTTTTGCTGAATGACCAAAAAGCAATGCTGACAGCTGGGGTCCAAGGTTTTTGTTAATCAAGCCGTTTGTATTCTTGTTTGTATAACGCATATTTCTTTATATCTAATTGAGAAGTGAAATACCGGTTTTCGTAGATGCAGATTTAAAATATTTTAATATAACGCAATAAATATTTCATTAAAATTTTCATCCCCTTATGCTCGAAGTTAAAAACCAGTGAAACACGTAGTTTTTAAAAATTGTAACAGATTAGCCGAATACGAATTGTCAGATATGCTTTCATAATGCTTTCATAATGAACCATTTTCAGAAACGTGGAGCCGGATCTGGGGGTGAATTTCCTTCTCTCCGAGACACCCGGCTTCTTCTTCGACTTAGCCGGCAAACAGGCCGAGGGCGCCGGGTGGGGACCGAATATGCAGCAGTTTGTGGATGGCGACGTCGTCACTAGCTGTTGCCTTCGTGCGGGCCTCTTGTGTAAAGGGGGAGCCAACCGTGGCCAAGTGAAGGTCTGTATTCCACAGGAACGAGTTAGCATGGCACTCAGATATTTCCACGAGTCGGCGGACGGGGGTCATTTGGGGTTCTTCAAGACCTTGAACCGAGTTCAGGAATACATGTTTTGGCCCAACCTATATCGCGATGGCAGGCGATTTGTTGGCAACTGTGTCCAGTGTAAGCGTGGTAAGCCCGATGTTGGGCTGCACAGAGAACTACTACAGTCGCTTAGGGATCAGTGTCCTCTGGACCGCGACTCAAAGATCGAAACAACGATCGACGGAAACTGGCGCCAGAAACGCACCAGCTCACTCTATTTCATCCCCTTAGGGGTTGAACTTCCAAAAACACCGAAACACGTATTTTCTTATTTGTAGCCTTGAAGTCAAATACCAATTTTCGTAGATGTGGCCTTAAAAATACTTTCATAGTTCTTCCATAATTATTTATCTCAAAATAAAATGTTCATCCACTATTTCACCTCATAGAGGTTAAATTCCCAAAGATACTGGAACACATATTTCTTTATTTCTGACCTAGAAACCAGATACAAATGTTCGTATGCCTAGCTTCAAAATTACCTTAATAGCTACATGATTCAGAAATCCTTTCATGTCCTGCGTCTCCCCCTTAGAGGTGGAATTTTGAAATATGCAGTATAAGCGGTATAAGATCAACACTCTTTCCAAATCTCAAGGTTTATTATCCTTGGCGGTCTGGACTGTGTGAGTTTCATAGTAATAGTCCTCCACACACACACACACACACACACACACACACACACACACACACACACACACACACACACACACACCACTACCAATGCCACCACCACCTCCTGGGGAAATTTCTGCAGACGCCCTTGTTCCACTGCAGTCATATTTTGCCGACGACCTACATTTAGCAGCGTGGGAGGGATAGTGTCGTGCAACAGACAGTATACTCAGTAGACAACGAACTGTTCGTTGTGAAATCAGCGACATATTAACCGAGACTGACACAGAAGGTGCTGAAGGTGAAGCACACTAGACTCGTGTCTGCCACGGCTTCAAATAGTATCGATTTACTATGAACGGAAGTTCCGAAAAGTGAGCAAATAATTTTACAGTAAATTCAGTACCGATGGTGAGGATATACAACGAAAAACATTTCTATAAAATTTCAGAAATAATGAAATATTCCACTCAAGTCGCTTGACAGAAAACGCAATGGATATGCTTGCACTTAAGACGGAAGGCCCTACGTGCTTACGCAGGCTTACGACAGATCGCAAAATTCGGCAGTAGGCGTAAGCCAACCTCGTGTGCTGCCATCTGTTGTTGATGCCAGGCATCAAGGTCTCAGTAGTACGGCCATGCACTAGAGAGTAGTTGCTTTGTAAGCACTCCGTCTTCAGGCTACCAGTGGCCTACTGGACGGGACCATCCGACCGCCGTGTCATCATCCGTGGAGGATGCGAAAAGGAGGGGCGGGGGTCAGCACACTGCTCTCCCGGTCGTTATGTTGGTATTTTTTGACCGGAGCCGCTACTATTGGGTCGAGTAGCTCCTCGATTGGCATCATGAGGCTGAGTGCACCCCGAGAAATGGCAAGAGCGCATGGCGGCCTGGATGATCACCCATCCAAGTGCCTTCAACGCCCGACAACGCACTTAACTTCGGTGATCCCACGTGAACCGATGCAACCTCCGCGGCAAGGCCGTTGCCGCAGATATTTTACAGTAGTTGCTTACGTTTCATAATTATCTAGTTTACGGGGAAAATGTAAAAAAGGCGATTGTCACCGAAGCTACAACTAATCTGAATTTCTGGTTAGTTATCAAGTGGTCTTGTGTGCGAGCCTGAATTTTTCATCCTTTGCGGTGGGAATAATTCAAACCCGTCATGTTCTTCTTATGAAGTGTTCTATTTATTTTGCACACAGTGATGGTTTGTAGTTGTCTTGAGTTACTAGGTTGATAAATTTTTGTTTGGCGCACGTATCATAACTGAGATTTGCGCTTAATGGCTGAAGGTGAATTAGCGTAATGAGTAGTAGCGAATGTTACAGTAACATGTTTGTAAATTATTTCAGGTAAATTACGTTAGTCATGTAATATTATCCGTATACCAGTACAGTATATGGGACAATTACGTTAGTCATGGAATACTATCCGTATAAGACTATGTCACCTTGGTGTCCCGGAATTTGCTTCAATTTTGGAATCCACGAAAGAACTGGAAATTTTCCTTTACACAGCTTTCCATATAATTTCTATTACAGTGATTCAGTCTTGCCTGTCACTCGACTTTTCTGACTGTGAAATAAATTCTATCGCTCAGGTGCTTATTACCTCTTCGTGTTTCCATTTGCCGATATTGCGCATAAACACATATCTCAAAGTTGCTATGGACATTGATGGAGCGACACACTTTTCTATGGCGACACTGCAGTTTATAGATAGAAAAACCGATCAGTTAAAACGACATGGGTATTTTAGTTCTGAATAACCGATGTCTTTCAGTATTTGTTTGCTCTCGGTTATAACAAGTATCTTTTCATTTTTTCCTGATAACCACGTAAAAACAGATATATCAATTAGCCACAGATGTCGTAGTAAAATTTTTAGTTTTCAAATAAATCTTTTTAAAAAAAGACGAGTAATTTTTATTCGTAAGATTTCCATAGCACTGAAATACGGCGTTATTACAGAAAAAAATGGGAAAAGTTATGTATGCCACTTTAATAACACTGCTGATAGAAACGAGCAACAAATGGATTGGTCCAACATTGCCGAGACAATACTGTGCCTGTTATACAAGCAGAGCGCGAGACTGGACACAGTTTCTCGCTGTTGTCGAACGTCAGTTGTAACATAGAATGGCACCATCTGGAAGTCTGGAAGTATTTTACGATATGCGGTACGAGTGAAGAACAAAGTTAGATTTGGTCGACTTGCGACATCATACAAGGAAAAAAGTTAAAATTTAACAAATCATTCATAGTTCTGGATAAAAGTAGAAAGTGCCTGATCTGCTGCTGTGTCTACGTAGTATGCCGTTATCTGCTTTTAGCCCTTAAAAACAGAGAAATTAAAACGAAAAAGAGAGTTCTCCTGCCGCAGTTTTCACTCTTTATCGCTGGACTATACGTAATGCCTGCATAGTGCTGTGATAACCGATTACAATATAATTTTTGAGCAGAGCTTCTAAAAACTATAATCAGTAGGATAATATTGCCAGTTTTCTGTAGTATAGAAGCACTCGCCAGCAGCGAAGATCGGACAAAGTTTTATTTGACTATTTAATTTAAAGAAATTAGAATTATATTAATACCGTCAGTTGCTCGCGGGCGTTGATAAATATCAACGTGGACAAGTGAAAATGTGTGCCGCGACCGGGACTCGAACCCGGGATCTCTTGCTAAAATGACAGACGCTCTATCCATCTGAGGCACAGAGGACACAGTGTATGGTTCGACTGCAGGGACTATCTCGCGCACGCCTCCTGCGAGACTCACATTCTCACCTTGAATGTCCATACACTACAGTCGTAGAGTCCCACTCCAACACACTCATTCCTCGTGGAAGACATGTCCATATCAATATAAGTATATGGTTCTGGCAATACCAGCCATGACCTTCTTCTGTGAAGATGCACACGTATTCCCCGAACTGGACTTGGTAAGAATGTGTTCCACGAGTAATGAGTGTGTCGGTGTGGGACACTACGAATGTAGTGTGTGGACATGCAAGGTGAGAATGTGAGTCTCGCGGGAGGCGTGCGCGAGATAGTACCTGCAGTCACACTATCGTCTGTGCCCTCGGTGGCTCAGATGGGCAGAGCACCTGCCATGTAAGCAGGAGATCCCGGGTTCGAGTCCCAGACGTGCACACATTGTCACCTGTCGCCGTTGATATATATCGACACCCGTGAGCAGCTGACGGTATTAATATAATTCTAATTTCGTTCTGAACGGCTGCAGGTCATCATAAGGGTATTTAATTTGACATTTTGATTCCATTTATCAAGAAACTGAGAAAGTAAAAATTGTTTAATCTTTGTTTGATTTCTACGTTTACTAGAGAAAATAATGTAAATAAAAGACTGAAAATCGGTTATTACAAGAACTGGTATTGTGACGGGCTTTAACAATTAGCTTAAAGAAGGGTTGGGAAACTGATAAGAGCCGAAAACCAGTTATTTCAGCGATAACCAACATTCCCACTGGTGTTCTGAGTGGTAAGATTGACGCACAAGTACAACAAGAACAGTTTCTCAGAAAGGTTACTGGAGCTCTGATGTTCTCAAAATGAACGGGCCAGCCATTGGCGTCTGCGAGGGTGAAGGGGAGGGGGAGGGGAGGAGGTCGGGAGGGGAGGATAGGCAAAAGGGCACTTTCACCCATCGCCCCCAACCCTCCCTGGAATCTGGAGTAAAGAGTTTTTATTCGTTACAGTATACTCTTCCAGATAAGAATTCTCCACAATACTGATAAACCTTAGCTTTGGCCAGTTGTAGCGCTTATAGAGTTAGGGTCTTGTAGCTTGATGCACCTCGTAACTGACCAGCTGATTTGTACACAGAGTGCCAGTTTCAGAATCATGCACTCCAGCCCCGACCCGCCTTCCCCCCTCCCCACCACTGGAAATATTTCTGCAGACTCCAGTCTGCCACTGTGCATATATTTTGATAACATCCTGGTTTTCATAGCATCGAAGGAACAGCATTGTGCAGTAAAAGGGTAGACCTAGCACACAACACACCATTCACAATGAAACGCATCACTTAGTAGATGGTGAAGTACTCTGAAGCTAGCCAGATAGAAACAGAACCTCCTGGCACTGCATCTAACCCAAATTCTAATCTTACACTAATCTCTTGTATGTACCTACCACGCCCTCAAAGAGCCAACGATTTACTATTATCAGAAGTTCCGAAAAATGAGGAAGAAATTGACCCACACTTTTTTGCGTTGTTTATTATTTCGATTACACCATAAAGGGAATGGACTTGTAGCCACAGGTTACACAAGCGATAGATGGTTTAAAATACATAAAAAGAGATGACAATAAGAAACGCTTTTTAAAAACACAATGATGCACGGCTTTTACGATTTTTACAGGAAAAAAATGGATGACAAAATAAAGGTTTTTCAAAAATACGCTGGTAGACAATATTGGGGATTTTTTATCTTTATAGATGACTAGCGGAAAAGCTTGGTGTTGACCAGGCATTTATTTAGAGCTGTGCGTCCACGTCCGTACTATGCAGCGACTGGCCTTGTCCTGAGTTTTGTGACGTATCTCCCGAAACATGTGTCGTACAATGATATAATTTTGTAGGTACATTCAGCGTCATATGCGGATACTGTCTGCAAAATTTATTGCGAATATAGTAGCAAAGAAGTAACAAATTTAAATGTCACGAATGCTGTGATGCCCACACACTTGGGTGTAACTAATGTACACGGGATGCTTGGCACGATCATTATGGCTACCATCACCTGTGGTCGTAATTGGACCAGCTGTGTCGACGTAGTGAAAATATAAATGTGCATAACATGGTAAACGTCCATTCTTCCCAGCCATCAGACCTGAACTACGATCAAAAATATCATAAAAAGTGGTAGGGGCAATGGCCTTGCCGCAGTGGATACACCGGTTCCCGTCAGATAACTGAAGTTTAGCACTTTCGGGCGTGGTCGGCACTTGGATGGGTGACCATATGGGCCGCTATGCGCTGTTGGCATTTTTCGGGTTGCACTCAGCCTTCCGATGCCAATTGAGGAACTACTCGTCCGAATAGTAGCGGCTCCAGTCAAAGGAAACTACCACAACGAGTGGGAGAGCCAGCTCCTCCTCCACCCTCAGTGAGAATGACGTGGCGGTCGGATGGTCCTGATTGGCCACTTGTGACCTGAACACGGAGTGCTTTTTTAAAGTAGTACTCCCTACATAAAACTGACAGTCTAGGCTCAGGGACTGTCCACGGTAAATGCTTCAATGGACCTACGAATACTATTAAAATAACGGTTTGAGTTCTCTTTAATTGTCCAATCATCTGAAGTGAGTCCTTATTGCAGTACGCTGAAAAATAGATTTTATGTTAATGGCGGATAAATTTTATGTGAATGGCGGCAAATTAACTTTACCCTAATGACACACAAGGTCAATGCCGTACTATCACGTAAAGTATTCTCAGATCGAAATGTTTTGCATTACAAAATCTCCAATGTAGATTCATAATACCGCAATTATAATTCTCAAAATAATTTGGAGCTACGTTCAATGCATATTTAAATGCATCTTTCAAAACAATAACAGAATTCTCATTAGGTCATCATTATCAATGGCTAGAGTATTCCTATTATTTCGTCTACCAAAAACCGCGTCTCACTATGGCTTCTTCAATACGCTGTTTTGTTTTCCACTGTTGACAATAGAAACGATCTGGCAGATGTGACATTGTAGATGCGCAGTATGCGTGTCTTAATGCAAATAAACCGTCTGGAACATTTACCCTTGAACGTCCCTAGAATGGGATTTCATGGAACGTTATTACTTTCCTGTGTCCATTTCCATCACAAAAGCTGATCGCCACGACTGGGGAAGGGGAGGAGGGGGTGGGCTGAAAGTTGGCAGCAGTGGCAGAAAAACCGAAGAAAACCTCACGTTTTCGTCATTTGTTTTCATAATGAAGTAGTGCCAATTCATCACATCGCACGCTTTTCTCTCGGAAACGGTAAAATTCATCGTCTGGATATCAATGTCGCCTGCTGAGGTATGCAGTCGCACCACTCTGTACGAAATAGGTTCTAAGCTGATGCAGTCGACAAGTAACATCGAAATATATCGTCACCTAGAAATACATCGACACCTCGAAATAAATCCACACCTCGAAAGAAATCGCCACCTCGAAATAAATCGCCACCTCGAAATAAATCGCAACCTCGAAAAATCGCAACCTCGAAATAAATCGACACCGTGAAATAAATCGAAACCTCGAAATAAATCGACACCTCCAAAAAACCGCTACACCGAAATGAGTCGATATCCCGAAGTATATCGACATCTAGACGCATTTCGGCTTACCATATAGACCGAAATCTCGATGCTAGTCGACATATCGAGATAAATTGAGGTACAGAAATATATCGATATCTCGAAATATATTGGTACCACGTAATATAAAGATATCTCTCAAAATAGCGATATCTAGAAATTTATGGATTACTAGAGATATGAAGGTACCTTGAATTATATCGATATCTCGATAAGAATCGATATCTGTACTACACCAATACATGGAAATATATCGATACCTGGAAATATATAGACAACCTTAATTGTGTCGGTATATCAAAATAAATCGATATCTCGATATAACGGATACTCTAAATCAATCGATATCTCGAAATAAATAGACTCCTCAATATAGATAGATATCTCGAAATAAATCGATATCATGATTTAATGTGCGCATCTACGTAAGTCGATATATCGAATTGAATCGATAATGGGGAAAGTATGGACGTCTCAAAATAAATCTGTACCCCTAAGAAAACGATTATCGAAATAAATAGATATAACGAAATATATCGCTATCTTGATAAATACCATTATCTAGTGGTCGGATAAATGTTTCAAGATGACATGACATAACAGTATAGTCTACATACATGAAAATACTTTGGATTTTCAATATATCGATAGATTTCTAGACCTCGGGAAAAAAAATCTTTGATCCGACCTCGGGGCAAAAACGCAGACCTCGGGAAAAAACGTCGACCTCGGGGAAAAACGCCGACCTTAGGGCAAAAACGCCGACCTCGGGGAAAAACGCCGCCCTCGGGGCAAAAACGCCGACCTCGGGGAAAAACGCCGACCTCGGGGGAAAACGCCGACCTCGGGGAAAAACGCCGACCTTGGGAAAAACGACGACATCGTGGAAAAACGCCGACCTTGGGGAAAAACGACGACATCGTGGAAAAACGCCGACATCGGGGAAAAACGCCGCTGTTGGGAAAAAACGCCGACCTCGGGGAAAAACGCCCACCTCGGGGAAAAACGCCGACCTCGGGGAAAAACGCCGACCTTGGGAAAAACGACGACCTCGGGAAAAACGACGACCTTCAGAAAACTGCTGACCTCAGGAAAAATCCAGTTCCATTAATTTACATAGACAATAATGTTAGTTACCATTAGGTTCTCAAAATGCAATCAAATTCCTGGTATTTATCACCTCACACAAAAAGTGGTCATGACAGAAAAGTCTCGTTCTTTAGAAAGTTTAGAATGAGATGTTCTAAATAATGCAGATAATCCATTTACAATAATCTACAAGCACTGCACAATGGGAAGAGACTGTCAACCAGAGCACTTTGAAATAGTGCACAGCCAGGAAGACAGAGGTTGCATTGCTGTTTATAATCCTCTGGTGCTTGAGATTCAGAATCCAGGATTGCATCGAATGAGAACAGCACGAATGAATGTCCTGCACCAGTATAGAACTTACTCTGGAACTCCACAGAAAATCACAAGGCACAATTATATCACATCATTCTCAGCAAACTACAGAAGCCTCTAATGGACGTAACAACGTTGTCACCTCCTTCACCAGTGAAAGATCTTAGTAGCTATTGAGTCAAGAGTAGGTGGCCAATTAATAATTTGTTGTTCAAAGCTAACTTCAGTGTATATGGGAATACTCAGTGGACATCTTTAACCATCATATTTTACTGTCAACTTCCCAGACTATAAGTATAAGCAGAGCTTGGTCTTTACCAATCCGAGATTGTTTAGAATAGGTATCAATGGAATCAGATCCACTGGGCATTTAGAGCAACCTGCTTTAAACAATATGAGCAGGCAATAGACACAGACACAGAATTTGAAATTTCTCTGTGAAGCGGTTACCTTCATCGTCTTCAAACTTACTTTGTGTGCTGCGGTATGCGGAGGCACTAATAGCAACACAGTAAAACACAGAAGAAACTTATAAGTTGATGTAATCAGCCAGTAAGAAGCAGTAAAATTCAAGTTTTAGTAATCGATTATTGACTTATTATCCGGCTTTGGTGCCTCAGACATGTCCGACGACCTTAAGATTTGGCATGAAACGAAGTCAGGAAGACACGTTACACGATAGAATTGGAAAAGTGTTCATGTGTTGTAAAAACCTAAGAAATCGTCCCGTTTTCGTCAATTGCCGTCGAATCGACGTAATGACATATCGTCACATTGGATGCTTTTCTCTATAAAACAGTTACATTTATCGTCTGGAAACTTATGTCCCTGGCTGCGGCATGCGGAGGCACTAATAGCAACTCCATAGAACACAGAAGAAGCTTCTAAGTTATTGGTTCAAATGGCTCTGAGCACTATGGGACTTAACATCTGTTTTCATCAGTCCCCTAGAGCGTAGAACTCCTTAAACCTAACTAACCTAAGGACATTAAACACATCAATGCCCGAGCAGGATTCGAACCTCCGAGCGTAGCAGTCCCGCGGTTCCGGACTGAGCGCCTGAACTTCTTGACCGCCGCGGCCGGCTCTAAGTTGATGTAATCGGCCAGTAAGAAGCAGTACAATTCAAGTTTTAGCTATCGATTATTGACTTATTAGCCGCCTATGGCGCCAGGGATATGACTGACGACGTTACGATTTTGCATGAAACGAGGTCTGGGAGCCACGTTACACGAGAATGTGTGAAAACTGATCACATGTAGTAAAAACTTAAGAAATCCTCCCGTTTTCGGCATCTACTATCGAATCGACGAAATACCAGATCGCCACAATGGCCGCTCTTCTCTCTGAAAAGGTTACATTTATCGTGGGCAAAGCTATGTCGTGTGCTGCGATATGCGGAGACACTAAAAGCACCATAGTAGAACACAGAAGAAGCTTCTAAGTTGATGTAATAGCCAGTAAGAAGCAGTACAATTTAAGTTTATTTATCGATTTTTGACTTTTTAGCCTTCTTTGGTGCCTTGGATATCAGCTAGGTCCTTACCATTTTGCATGCAGGGACGACTAGCAGCCACGTTGCACGGGAGAATGTGAAAAGTGATCATATGTAGTAAAAACCTAAGAAGTCCGCCAGGTTTCGTCATTTGCTATCGAATCGACTTTATGTCAGTTCGTCACATTGGCCGCTCTACACTTTGAAACGGTTACATTTATCGTGTGGAAGGCTATGTCGCGTGCTGCGATATGCGGAGACACTAATAGCACCATAGTAGAACACAGAAGAAGCTACTAAGTAGATGTAATAGCCTGTATGCAGCAGTAAAATTCAAGTATAGTTATCGATTTTTTTACTTTTTAGCCTTCTCTGGAGCCTTGGACATGAGATAGGACATTAAGATTTTGCATGCAGGGAGGTCTAGCAGCCACGTTGCAGGGGACAATGAGAAAAGAGTTCATATGTAGTAAAAACCTAACAAATCCGACCGTTTTCGTCATTTGCGATCGAATCGATTTAATGTCAGATGGTCACATTGGCCGCTCTTCTCTCTGAAACGGTTACATTTATCGAGTGCAAAGCTATGTCGCGTACTGCGATATGCGGAGACACTAAAAGCACCATAGTAGAACACAGAAGAAGCTTCTAAGTTGATGTAATATCCAGTAAGAAGCAGTACAATTCAAGTTATCGATTTTGACTCTTTAGTCGGCTTTGGGGCTTGGACATGAACTACGAACTTAAGATTTTGCATGCAGGGAGGACTAGCAGCCACGTCGCACGGGAGTATTTGAAACCTATTTATATGTAGAAAAAACCTAAGAAATCCGCCCGTTTTCGTCATATGCTATCGAATCGATTTAATGACAGCACGTCACATTGGCAGCTCTACTCTCTGAAACGGTTACATTTATCGTGTGGAAGGCTATGACGCGTGCTGCGATATTCGGAGACACTAAAAGCACTATAGTAGAACACAAGAAGATTCTTAGTTGATGTAATAGCCAGTAAGAAGCAGTGCAATTTAAGTTTAGTTATCGATTTTTCAATTTTTAGGCGGCTTTGGTGCCTTGGACATAAGCTATGACCTTAAGATTTTGCATGCAACGAGGACTAGCAGCCACGTTGCACGGGGGAATGTGAAAAGTGTTCATATGTAGTAAAAATCCAACAAATCCGACCGTTTTCGTCATTTGCTACCGAATCGACTTAATGTCACATCGTCACATTGGCCGCTCTACTCTCTGAAACGGTTACATTTATCATGTGGAAGGCTATGTCGCTTGCTGCGATATGCGGAGACACTAAAAACACCATAGTGGAACACAGAAGAAGCTACTAAGTTGATGTAATAGCCAGTAAGAAGCAGGACAATTCAAGATTAGTTATCGATTTTTTACTTTTTCGCCTTCTTTGGAGCCTTGGACATGAGCTAGGACCTTAAGATTTTGCATGCAGGGTCTAGCAGCCACGTTGCAGGGGACAATGAGAAAAGTGTTCATATGTAGTACAAACCTAACAAATCCGCCCCTTTTCGTTATTTGCTATCGAATCGACTTAATGTCAAATGGTCACATTGGCCGCTCTTCTCTCTGAAACGGTTACATTTATCGTGTGCAAAGCTATGTCGTGTACTGCGGAATGCGGAGACAGTAAAAGCACCATAGTAGAACACAGAAGAAACTTCTAAGTTGATGTACTAGCCAGTAAGAAGCAGTGCAATTCAAGTTATCGATTTTGTACTTTTTAGCCGGCTTTGGGGCACTGGACATGAGCTAGGAACTTAAGATTTTGCATGCAGGGAGGACTAGCAGCCACGTTGCACGGTAGTATGTGAAAAATATTCATATGTAGTAAAAACATAAGAAATCGGCCCGTTTTCGTCATTTGCTATCGAATCGAGTTTATGTCAGATCGTCGCATTGGCTGCTCTACACTCTGAAACGGTTACATTTATCGTGTGCAACGCTGTGTCGCGTGCTGCGATATGCGGAGACACAAAAAGCACCATAGTAGAATACAGAAGAAGATTCTACGTTGATGTAACAGCCAGTAAGGAGCAGTACAATTCAAATTTATTTATCGATTTTTGACTTTACGCGTTACATAACTTGTAGGAACATGAAAAGTATTGACCTTGACGCTCTAACAGCCGATTGCTCAGAAATCTCATGGCATCAAATAATCAGAGAACCTTCAATCGACGGCAAAATTAATGAACTTGGTGATAAACTCTTTGCCCTCTATGACAAACATGCACCTGCGCACACAGTCCGTGTAAGAAAATCTCCTGCTCCATGGCTGACAGCTGAATTACGTCAAAGGATGACTAATAATGATGCTGCCCACAGGCGTTTCAAGGCAGATCCGAAAACCGAGCGTTTCGAAGAATATAGAAAGCTACGGAACAGAGTGAAACAATGCATTCGCAATGCCAAAATCAGGCACGCTCGCTCCCTTGTATGCAGCGATCTGAAACCCACGACTCTATGGAAGAATCTCCGTAGCTTGGGGGTCGGAAAGGCAAAATCGGAAACTACTTTTCATGTGTCAGCTAACGAATTAAATGAATTCTTCTCTGCACCTCTGATTACCAGCACGGCTGATAATTACCGCCCACAAGAATCCCCAAACAGGATAACTAACAACGATACCTTCCATCTAAAACATGTAACAACAAATACGGCAAGAATAGCAATAATGAGAATCTCTTCTGATGCAATAGGCAACGACATTATCGGTATAACCATGATTAAGAATGTTGCCGATATCTTAGTACCTGTCTTAACTGACATATTTAATTTTTCCCTCGTGAACGGAATATACCCCACTGCATGGAAAAGAAGCATAATTCGACCCATCCCTAAGATCGAAAACCCGCAACTGCCTAGTGATTACCGACCAATTAGCATACAGCCTGCTGTTTCCAAAGCACTTGAATATATTGTTCATGACCAAATCACTGAACACTTGCATGAATTCAGTCTATATGACAAATTTCAATCTGGTTTCCGTAAGCATCACAGCACAAACACTGCTCTAATTAAAGTAACTGATGACCTGAAATATGCCATCGACAATCGAAAGGCAACAATATTGACGCTACTGGACTTCAGCAAAGCTTTTGACACTGTTAACTTTGACATATTACTCAGAAAAATGCAACAGCTTAATTTCTCTGATAGTGCAATGAGATGGTTTGAAAGCTACTTAAAAGACAGACAGCAATGTGTTGTCTGCGCAAATGAAAAATCTTCCTCGAAACATGTTTCTTCGGGAGTGCTACAAGGATCAGTCTTAGGACCACTGTTGTTTTCGTCGGTTTTGTCCTCCTGTAAACATATGCCGACGACCTCCAGCTCTACCTAAGCGTCAGACCTGAAGACGTAAACACTGAAATCGCTCTGATGAATGATGATCTGTCTTCAGTAGTGACATGGGCGAAAAACCAGGGGCTTAAATTAAACGCAAAAAAGACGCAAGTAATCTTAATAGCCCATCAGAAATTAATAAGTTCAGATTTCCGCGAACGGCTACCTCCTATTCTGCTCGAAGGTACTCCAATACCATATCAGAAAAAAGTGAAAAACTTGGGTGTAACTTTGGACGAGCATCTCAACTGGGCGGAGAATACAGTCGCTGTGTGCCGAAAGACGTCTGCTTCTCTCTATGCTCTCAAAAAGTTTCGGAACATATTCCCACAGAACTTGAAACGCCAGCTCGTGCAAGCACTCGTTCTACCGAACCTCCACTATTGTGATGTGATTCAACAAGGCATGAGTAGTGAAAACAAAAGACGGCTAGAGCTAACCATGAATGCCTGTGTGCGTTACACCTGCAACATTCGCCGATATGATCATGTTAGTGCTTCATACTCCGAGCTAGGGTGGCTGCGGCCGGACAAACTGCGTGACTACCACACTATATGTCTACTTCACCGACTCCTCGTCGCGCAAGCACCCCAGTACCTAGCTTCAGAGATTAAAAACATGTAATGCCATCATAATCGAAACACGAGGTCGCTCTTATCTGGTATCCTAGCTGTGCCCACTCACAAAACAAAAACTTTTGCAAACTCCTTCTCAGTTGCCGCTGTTCGCCTCTGGAACAAACTGCCCCTCACCTTGAGGAAAATTCAATCTCCTGTTGCTTTTAAGAAGAAGTTGAAGCATTTCCTACTATCATCCGCATGAAAATTCTCCACAAAATTAATGTGCAAGGCCAATCCCCTCATATGTCAAATAGCAAAGCTAGCGTCTCCTATCTTGCTTCTGAGATGCCTTCCTCTTCATCTATCTCTATTAGCCACGCAGTCTTCTTTTCCTTTATATTTTCCTTAATTATGTTTCATCATGTCCCTCTATTCCTCTCCTCCCTTCACCATGAGTTCCCCCCACACTCCCTGCTGCCAGCACTCCTATCTGAAATCTTTCTCTTCAATAATGTATTTTTCGAGGTGTACCTTTCTAATTGTTTATCTCACTTTTTGTATTAGATGTAGTTTAACATGCCTGCTACAACTTATGACTGTAAAATAAGTAGAATGCCTGGTTAGATGTAAGAGAGGGACTGATGGCCCTAATCTTGTCAGGTTAAATAAAAAAATAAATAAATAAATAAATAAATTTGCTATCGAATCGACTTAAAGTCAGATCGTCACATTGGCCGCTCTTCGCTCTGAAACGGTTACATTTATCTTGTGCAACGCTACGTCGCGAGCTGCGAAATGCGGAGACACTAAAAGAACCATAGTATAACAGAGAAGAAGCTTCTAAGTTGAAGTAATAGCCAGTATAAAGCAGTACAATTAAAGTTTAGTTTTCGATTTTTGGCTTTTTAGCCGGCTTTGGCGCCTTGCAAATGAGGCAGGACCTTAAGATTTTGCATGAAGGGAGGACTAGCACCAACGTTGCACGAAAGAATGTGAAAAGTGTTCATATGTAGTAAAAACCTAAGAAATCCGCCCGTTTGCGTCATTTGCTATCGAATCAACTTAATGTCATATAGTCACATTGGCCGCTCTTCTCTGTGAAACGGTTACATTTATCGCGTGCAAAGCTATGTCGCGCGCTGCGATATACGGAGACACTAAAAGCACCATAGTAGAACACAGAGGAAGCTTCTAAGTTGATGTAATGGCCAGTAAGAAGCAGTACAAATAAAATTTAGTTATCGATTTTTGACTTTTTAGCCGGCTTCGGTGCCTTGGACATGAGCTAGGACCTTACGATTTTGCATGAAGGGAGGACTAGCAGAAACGTTGCACAGCAGAATTTGAAAATTGTTCATATGTAGTAAAAACCTGAGAAATCTGCCCGTTTTCGTCATTTGCTATCGAATCGACGTAATGTCAGATCGTCAAATTGGCAGCTTTTCTCTCTGAAACAGTTACATTTATCGTGTGCAAATCTTTGTCGCGTGCTGTGATATGCGGAGACACTAAAAGCACCTTAGTAGAGCACAGAAGAAGCTTCGAAGTTGATCTAATTGCCTGTAAGAAGCAGTACAATTAAAGTTTAGTTATCGATTTTTGCCTTTTTAGGGGGCTTTGGTGACTTTGACATGAGCTAGGACCTTAAGATTTTGCATGAAGGGAGGACTAGCTAACACCTTGCATGGGAGAATGTGGAGAGTGTTCATATGTAGTAAAAACCAAAGAAATCCGCCCGTTTTCGTCATTTGCTTTCGAATCGAGTTAATGTCTGATCGTCACATTGGCCGCTCTTCTCTCTGAAACGGTTACATTTACCGTGTGCAAAGCTATGTCGCGTGCTTCCGAATGCGGAGACACTAAAAGCACCATAGTAGAACACAGAAGAGGCTTCTAAGTTGATGTAATAGCCAGTAAGAAGCAGTACCATTCAAGTTTACTTACCGATTTTTGACTTTTTAGCCGGCTTTGGTGCGTTGGACTTGAGCAAGGGCCTTAAGATTTTGCATGAAGAGAGGACTAGCAGCCACGTTGCATGGGAGAATCTGAAAAGATTTCATATGTAGTAAAAACCTAAGAAATCAGCCCGTTATCGTCATTTGCTATCGAGTCGACTTAATGTCAGATCGTCACATTGGCCGCTCTTCTCTCTGAAACGGTTACATTTAACGTGTGGAAAGCTATGTCTCTTGCTGCGAAATGCGGAGACACTAAAAGCACCATAATAGAACACAGAAGAATCTTCTAAGTTAATGTAATAGACAGTAAGAAGCAGTACAATTCAAGTTTTAGTTACAGGTTATAGAATATTTAGCCGGGTTCGGTGCCTTGGAAATGAGCTAGTACCTTAAGATTTTGCATAAAGGGAGGACTAGCAACCCCGTTGCACGGGAGTATTTCATAAGTGTGCATATGTGATAATAACCTAAGAAATCAGCCCGTTATCTTCATTTGCTATCTATTCGGCTTCATGTTAGATGGTCACATTGGCCCCTCTTCTCTCTGAAACGGTCGCGTGCTGCGGAATGCGGAGACACTAAAAGCACCATAGTAGAACACAGAAGAAGCTTCTAAGTCGATGTAATAGCCAGTAAGAAGCAGTACAATTCAAGTTTAGTTATCGATTTTTGGCTTTTTAGCCGGCTTTGGCGCCTTGGACATGAGCTAGGACCTACAGATTTTGCATGCAGGGTGGACTAGCAGTCAAGTTGCACAGGAGAATGTGAAAAGTGTTCATATGTAGTAAGAACCTGAGAAATCCGCCAGTTTTCGTCATTTGTCTTTGAATCGACTTAATGTCAGATCGTCACACTGGCCGCTCTTCTCTCTGTAACGGTTGCATTTATCGTGTGCAAAGCTATGTCGCGTGATGCGGAATGCGGAGACACTAAAAGCACCATAGTAGAACACAGATGAAGCTTCTAAGTTGACGTAATAGCCAGTAAGACGCCGTAAAATATTAGTTTTAGCTACCGATTATTGACTTTTTAGCCGCCTTTGGTGCCTTGGACATGAGCTAGGACGTTACGATTTTGCATGAAGTTAAGAATTACAGCCACGTTGACGGGACAATGTGAAAAATGTTCATATGTTGTAAAAACCTAAGACATCCGCCCGTTTTCGTCATTTGCTATCGATTCTACTTAATGTCATATCGTCACATTAGCCGCACTTCTCCCTGAAACGGTTACATTTGTCGTGTGCAAAGCTATGTCGCGTGCTGCGGAATGCGGAGACACCAAAAGCCCCGTAGTAGAACACAGAAGAAGCTTCTAAGTTGATGTAATAGCGAGTAAGGAGCAGTATTATTTAAGTTTTAGTGATCGATTTTTAAATTTTTAGCCGTCTTTGGTGCCTTGGACATGACCTAGGACCTTACGATTTTGCAAGAATGGAAGACTAGCAGCCACGTTGCGCAGGAGAATGTGAAAAGTGTTCATATGTAATACAAACCACAGATATATAACCGTTTTCGTCATTTGCTATCGAATCGACTTAATGTCAGATCGTCACATTGGCCGCTCTTCTCTCTGAAACGGATACATTTATCGTGTGCAAAACTATGAGGCGTGCTGCGATATGTGGAGACACTAAAAGCCCCATAGTAGTACACAGAATAAGCTTCTAAGTTGATGTAATAGCCAGTAAATAGCAGTACTATTTAAGTTTTAGTGATTGATTTTTTAATTTTTAGCCAGCTTTGGTGCCTTGGACATGAGCTAGGACCTTACGATTTTGCATGAAGGGAGGACTAGCAGCCACGTTTCACGGGAGAATGTGAAAAGTGTTCATATGTAGTAAAAACCTAAGAAATTCGTCCGTTCTCAACATTTGCTATCGAATTGACTTAATGTCAGATCGTCACATTGGCCGCTCTTCTCTTTGAAACGGCTACATTTATCGTGTGCAAAGCTATGTCGCGTGCTGCCATATGCGGGGACACTAAAAGCACCACAGTAGAACACAGAAGAAGCTTTTAAGTTGATGTAATAGCCAGTAAGCAGCAGTGCAATTCAAGTTCAGTTATCGATTTTTGACTTTTTAGCCGGCTTTGGTGATCTGGACTGAGCTAGGACTTTACGATTTTGCATGAAGGGAGCACTAGCAGCCACGTGGCACGGGAGAATGTGAAAAGTGTTCATATGTAGTAAAAACCTAAGAAATCCGCACGTTTTCGTCATTTGCTATCGAATCGACTTAATGTCAGATCGTCACATTGGCCGCTCTTCACTCTGAAACGGATACATTTATCGTGTGCAAAGCTATGTTGCGAGCTGCGATATGCGGAGACACTAAAAGCACCATAGTAGAACACAGAAGTAGCTTCTAAGTTGATGTAATAACCAGTAAAAAGCAGTACCATTCAAGTTTTAGTTATCGATTTTTGACTTTTTAGTCGGCTTTGGTGCCTTGGACATGAGCTACGACTTTAAGATTTTGCATGAAGGGAGGACTAGCCGCCACGTTGCACGGGAGAATGTGAAAAGTGTTCATATGTAGTAAAAACCTAAGAAATCCACCCGTTTTCGTCATTTGCTATCGATTCGACTTGATATCAGATCGTCAAATTGACCGCTCTTGTCTCTGAAACGGTTACATTAATCGTGTGCAAAGCTATGTTGCGTGCTGCAATATGCAGAGATACAAAAAGCACCATAGTAGAACACAGTAAAGCTTCTAAGTTGATGTAATAGCCAGTAAGTCGCAGTAGAACTCAAATTTAGATATCGATTTTTGAATTTTTAGGCGGCTTTGGTGCCTTCGACATGAAGTAGGACCTTAAGAATTTGTATGAAGGGAGGACTAGCAGCCACGTTGCTCGGGAGAAGGTGAAATGTGTTCAAATGTAGTAAAAACATAAGAAATCCGCCCGTTTTCGTCAGTTGCTATCGAATCGGCTTAATGTCAGATCGTCACATTGGATTCTCTTCTCTCTGAAACGGTTACATTTATCGTGTGCAAAGCTATGTCGCGTGCTGCGATATGCGGAAACACTACAAGCACCATAGTAGAACAAAGAAGAAGCTTCTGAGTTGAAGTAATAGCCAGTAAGAAGCGGTAAAATAATACACTCCTGGAAATTGAAATAAGAACACCGTGAATTGATTGTCCCAGGAAGGGGAAACTTTATTGACACATTACTGGGGGTCAGGTACATCACATGATCACACTGACAGAACCACAGGCACATAGACACAGGCAACAGATCATGCACAATGTCGGCACTAGTTCATTGTATATCCACCTTTCGCAGCAATGCAGGCTGCTATTCTCCCATGGAGACGATCGTAGAGATGCTGGATGTAGTCCTGTGGAACGGCTTGCCATGTCATTTCCACCTGGCGCCTCAGTTGGACCAGCGTTCGTGCTGGACGTGCAGACCGCGTGAGACGACGCTTCATCCAGTCTCAAACATGCTCAATGGGGGACAGATCCGGAGATCTTGCTGGCCAGGGTAGTTGACTTACACCTTCTAGAGCACGTAGGGTGGTACGGGATTCATGCGGACGTGCATTGTCCTGTTGGAACAGCTAGTTCCCTTGCCGGTCTAGGAGTGGTAGAACGATGGGTTCGATGACGGTTTGGATGTAGCGTGCACTATTCAGTGTCCCCTCGACGATCACAGAGGTGTACGGCCAGTGTAGGAGATCGCTCCCCACACCATGTTGCCGGGTGTTGGCCCTGTGTGCCTCGGTCATATGCAGTCCTGACTGTGGCGCTCACCTGCACGGCGCCAAACACGTATACGACCATCATTGGCACCAAGGCAGAAGCGACTCTCATCGCTGAAGACGACACGTCTCCATTCGTCCCTCTATTCACGCCTGTCGCGACACCACTGGAGGCGGGCTGCACGATGTTGGGGCGTGAGCGGAAGACGGCCTAACGGTGTGCGGGACCGTAGCCCAGCTTCATGGAGACGGTTGCGAATGGTGCTCGCCGATACCCCAGGAGCAACAGTGTCCCTAATTTGCTGGGAAGTGGCGGTGCGGTCCCCTACGGCACTGCGTAGGATCCTACGGTCTTGGCGTGCATCCGTGCGTCGCTGCGGTCCGGTCCCATGTCGACGGGCACGTGCACCTTCCGCCGACCACTGGCGACAACATCGATGTACTGTGGAGACCTCACGCCCCACGTGTTGAGCAATTCGGCGGTACGGCCACCCGGCCTCCCTCATGCCCACTATACGCCCTCGCTCAAAGTCCGTCAACTGCACATACGGTTCACGTCCACGCTGTCGCGGCATGCTACCAGTGTTAAAGACTGCGATGGAGCTCCGTATGCCACGGCAAACTGGCTGACACTGACGGCGGCGGTGCACAAATGCTGCGCAGCTAGCGCCATACGACGGCCAACACCGCAATTCCTGGTGTGTCCGCTGTGCCGTGCGTGTGATCATTGGTTGTACAGCCGTCTCGCAATGTCAGGAGCACGTATGGTGGGTCTGACACACCGGTGTCAATGTGTTCTTTTTTCCATTTCCAGGAATGTAGTTTTAGCTATCGATTATTAACTTTTTAGCCGGCTTTGGTGCCTTGGGCATGAGCTAGGACCTTAAGAATTTGTATAAAAGGAGGACTAGCAGCCACGTTGCACGGGAGAATGTGAAAAGTGTTCATATGTAGTAAAAACCTAAGACATCCGCCCGTTTTCGTCGTTTGCTATCGATTCGACTTTATATCAGATCGTCACATTGGCCGCTCTTCTCTCTGAAACGGTTACATTTATCGTGCGCAAAGCTTTGTTGCGTGCTGCGAAACTCGGAGACATTAAAGCACAATAGTAGAACACAGAAGGAGCTTCTAAGTTAATGTAATAACCAGTAAGAAGCAGTACAATACAAGTTTTATTTATCGATTGTTGACTTTACAGCCGGATTTGGTGCCTTGGACATGAGCTAGGACCTTACGATTTTGCATGAAGGGAGGACTAGCAGCCATCTCACACGGGAGAATGTGAAAAGTGTTCATATGTAGTAAAAACCTGAGAAATTCGTCCGTTTTCGTCACTTGCTATCGACTCGACTTAATGTCAGATCGTCACATTGGCCGCTCTTCTCTCCGAAACGGTTACATTTATCGGGTGCAAAGCTATGTCGCGTGCTGCGGAATGCGGAGACACCAAAATCCCCATAGTAGAACACAGAAGAAGCTTCTAAGTTGATGTAATAGCCAGCAAGGAGCAGTACAATTTAAGTTTTAGCGATCGATTTTTAAATTTTTAGCCGGCTTTGGTGCCTTGAACATGAGCTAGGACCTTAAGAATGTCTATAAAGTGAGGACTAGCAGCCACGTTGCACGGGAGAATGTGAAAAGTGATCGAATGTAGTAAAAAACTAAGTAATCCGCTTGTTTTCGTCATTTGACATCGATTCGACTTTATATCAGATCGTCACATTGGCCGCTCTTCACTCTGAAACGGTTACATTTATCGTGTGCAAAGCTATGTTGCGTGCTGCGATATGCGGAGACACTAAAAGCACCATAGTAGAACACAGAAAAAGCTTCTAAGTTGATGTAATAGCCAGTAAGAAGCAGAAGAACTCAAATTTAGCTATCGATTTTTGAATTTTTAGCCGGCTTTGGTGCCTTGGACATGAGGTAGGATCTTAATATTTTGCATGAAGGGAGGACTAACAGCCACGTTGCACTGGAGAATGTGAAAAGAGATCGCATGTAGTAAAAACCTAAGGAATCCGCCCGTTGTCGTCATTTGCTATCGAAAAGACTTAATGTCAGATCGTCACACTGGTCGCTCTTCTCTCTGAAACGGTTACATTTATCGTGTTCTAAGCTATGTCGCGTGCTGCGGAATGCGGAGACACTACAAGCACCATAGTAGAACACAGAACAAGCTTCTAAGTTGACGTAATAGACAGTAAGAAGCCGTAAAATAATTGTTTCAGCTATCGATTATTGACTTTTTAGTCGTCTTTGGTGCCTTGGACATGAGCTAGGAAATTAAGAATATGTATTATGGGAGGACTAGCAGCCACGTTGCACGGGAGAATGTGAAAAGTGTTCATATGTAGTAAAAACCTGAGAAATTCGTCCGTTTTCGTCACTTGCTATCGACTCGACTTAATGTCAGATCGTCACATTGGCCGCTCTTCTCTCCGAAACGGTTACATTTATCGGGTGCAAAGCTATGTCGCGTGCTGCGGAATGCGGAGACACCAAAATCCCCATAGTAGAACACAGAAGAAGCTTCTAAGTTGATGTAATAGCCAGCAAGGAGCAGTACAATTTAAGTTTTAGCGATCGATTTTTAAATTTTTAGCCGGCTTTGGTGCCTTGGTCATGAACTAGTACCTTAAGATTTTGCATGAAGGGAGGACTCGCAACCACGTTGCACGGGAGAATGTGAAACGTGTCCATATGTAGTAAGAAACTAAGAAATCCGCCCGTTTTCGTCATTTGCTATCGACCCGACTTAATGTCAGATCGTCACATTGGCCGCTCTTCTGTCCGAAACGGTTACATATATCGTGTGCAAAGCTATGTTGCGTGCTGCGATATGCGGAGACTCTAAAAGCACCATAGTAGAACACAAAAAAGTTTCTAAGTTGATGTAATAGACATTAAGAAGCAGTAGAACTCAAATATAGTTATCGATTTTTGAATTTTTAGCCGGCTTTGGTGCCTTGGACATGAGGTAGGAACTTAAGAATTTACATGCAGGGAGGACTAGCAGCCACGTTGCACGGGAGAATGTGAAACGTGTTCATATGTAGTAAAAACCTAAGAAACCCGAACGCTTTCGTCATTTGCTATCTAATCGACTTAATGTCAGATGGTCACATTGGAGGCTGTTCTATATGAAACGGTTACATTTATCGTGTGCAAAGCTACGTCGCGTGCTGCGATATGCGGAGACAGTACAAGCACCATAGTAGAACGCAGAAGAAGCTTCCAAGTTGACGCAATAGCAAGTAAGAAGCCGTAATATAATCGTTTTAGTTATCGATTATTAACTTTTTAGCCGGCTTTGGTGCCTTGAACATGAGCTAGGACCTTAAGAATGTCTATAAAGGGAGGACTAGCAGCCACGTTGCACGGGAGAATGTAAAAAGTGATCGAATGTAGTAAAAAACAAAGTAATCCGCTTGTTTTCGTCATTTGCCATCGATTCGACTTTATATCAGATCGTCACATTGGCCGCTCTTCTCCCTGAAACGGTTACATTTATCGTGTGCAAAGCTATGTTGCGTGCTGCGATATGCGGAGACACTAAAAGCACCATAGTAGAACACAGAAAAAGCTTCTAAGTTGATGTAATAGCCAGTAAGAAGCAGAAGAACTCAAATTTAGCTATCGATTTTTGAATTTTTAGCCGGCTTTGGTGCCTTGGACATGAGGTAGGATCTTAATATTTTGCATGAAGGGAGGACTAACAGCCACGTTGCACTGGAGAATGTGAAAAGAGATCGCATGTAGTAAAAACCTAAGGAATCCGCCCGTTGTCGTCATTTGCTATCGAAAAGACTTAATGTCAGATCGTCACACTGGTCGCTCTTCTCTCTGAAACGGTTACATTTATCGTGTTCTAAGCTATGTCGCGTGCTGCGGAATGCGGAGACACTACAAGCACCATAGTAGAACACAGAACAAGCTTCTAAGTTGACGTAATAGACAGTAAGAAGCCGTAAAATAATTGTTTCAGCTATCGATTATTGACTTTTTAGTCGTCTTTGGTGCCTTGGACATGAGCTAGGAAATTAAGAATTTGTATTATGGGAGGACTAGCAGCCACGTTGCACGGGAGAATGTGAAAAGTGTTCATATGTAGTAAAAACCTAAGACATCCGCCCGTTTTCGTCGTTTGCTATCGATTCGATTTTATATCAGATCGTCACATTGGCCGCTCTTCTCTCTGAAACGGTTACATTTATCGTGCGCAAAGCTTTGTTGCGTGCTGCGAAACTCGGAGACATTAAAGCACAATAGTAGAACACAGAAGGAGCTTCTAAGTTGATGTAATAACCAGTAAGAAGCAGTACAATACAAGTTTTAATTATCGATTGTTGACTTTACAGCCAGATTTGGTGCCTTGGACATGAGCTAGGAACTTACGATTTTGCATGAAGGGAGGACTAGCAGCCATCTCGCACGGGAGAATGTGAAAAGTGTTCATATGTAGTAAAAACCTGAGAAATTCGTCCGTTTTCGTCATTTGCTATTGAATTGACTTAATGTCAGGTCGTCACATTGGCCGCTCTTCCCTGTGAAACAGTGACATTAATCATGTGCAAAGCTATGTCGCCTGCTGCGGTTGCGGAGACACTAAAATCCCCATAAAAGAACACAGATGAAGTTTCTAATTTGATGTAAATGCCAGTAAGAAGCAGTACAATTCAAGTTTAGTTATCGATTTTTGACTTTTGAGCTGGCTTTGGTGCCTTGGACATGAGCTAGGACCTTAAGATTTTGCATGAAGGGACACCTAGCTGCCACGTTGCACGGGAAAATGTAAAAAGTGTTCATATGTAGTAAAAACCTAAGAAATCCGCCTGTTTTCGTCATCTGCTATCGAATCGACTCAATGTCACATGGTCACGTTGACCGCTCTTCTCCTGAAACGGTTACATATATCGTGTGCAAAGCTATGTCGCGTGCTGCGGAATGCGGAGAATCTATATGTACCATAGTAGAACACGGAAGAAGGTTCTAAGTTGATGTAATAGTCAGTTAGAAGCAGTAATATAATAGTTTTAGCTATAGATTATTAACTTTTTAGCCGGCTTTGGTTCGTTGGACATGAGCTAGGACCTTAAGAATTTCTATGAAGGGATGACTAGCAGCCACGTTCCACGGGCGAATGTGAAAAGTGTTCAAATGTAGTAAAAACCTAGGAAATCCCCCCGTATTTGTTCCTGTGCTATCGATTCGTCTTAATGTCATATCGTCACATTGGCCTCTCTTCTCTCTGAAACGGTTACATTTAACGTGTGAAAAGCTATGTCGCGTGCTGCGGAACGCGGAGACACTAGACCACAGAAGAAGCTTCTAAGTTGATGTAATAGCCAATAAGAATCAGTACAATTCAAGTTTTAGTGAACGATTTTTGACTTTTTAGCCGGCTTTGGTGCCTTGGACATGAGCTAGGACCTTACGATTTTTCATGAAGGGAGGTCTAGCAGCCGCGTTGCATGGGAGAATGTGAAAAGTGTTAATATGTAGTGAAAACTTGTGAAATCCGCCCGTATTCGTCATTTGCTATCGAATCGACTTAATGGCAGATGGTCACATTGGCCGCTATTCTCTCTAAAACGGTTACATTTAACGTGTGAAAAGCTATGTCGCGTGCTGCGGAATGCGGAGACACTAAAAGCACCATAGTGGACCGCAGAAGAAGCTTCTACGTTGATGTAATAGCCAAAATGAAGCAGTACAATTCAAGTTTTAGTTAACGATTTTTTACTTTTAAGGCGGCTTTGGTGCCTTGGACATGAGCTAGGGCCTTAATATTATGCATGAAGGGAGGACCAGCAGCAACGTTGCACGGGAGTATGTGAAAATTGTTCATATGTAGTAAAAACCTAAGAAATCCGCCCGTTTTCTTCACTTGCTATCGAATCGTCTTAATGTCAGATCGTCACATTGGCTCCTCTTCTCCCTGAAACGGTTACATTTATCGTGTGCAAAGCTATGTCGCGTGCTGCGGAATGCGGAGACACTAAAAGCCCCATAGTAGAACACAGAAGAAGCTTCTAAGGTGATGTAATAGCCAGTAAGAAGCTTTACAATTCAAGTTTTAGTTAGTGATTTTTGACTTTTTAGCCGGCTTTGGTGCCTTGGACATTAGCTAGGACCTTAAAATTTTGTATGAATGGAGGAATAGCAGCCACGTTGCAAGGGAGAATGTGAAAGGTGTTCATATGTAGTAAAAACCTGAAAAATTTGCCAGTTTTCGTCATTAGCTTTCCAAACGACTTAATGTCACATCGTCACAGTGGCCGCTTTTCTCTCGGAAATGCGGAATGCGGAGACAATGAAAGCACCATAGTAGAACACAGAAGAAGCTTCTAAGTTGATGTAATAGCCAGTAAGAAGCAGTAAAATACAAGTTTTAGTTATCGATTACTGACGTTTTTCCCTTCTTCGGTGCCTTGGAAATGAGCTAGGACCTTAAGATTTTGCATGAAGGGAGGACTAGCATCCGCGTTGCACGGGTGAATGTGAAATGTGTTCATATGTTGTAAAACCCTCAGAAATCCTCCCGTTTTCTTCATTTGCTATCGAATCGACTTAATGAACGATCGAATCATTGGAGGCTCATATCTCTGAAACGGTTTCATTTATCGTCTTCCAAACTATGTAGCGTTTTGAAGTATGCGGAGACACTAAATGAATCATGGTCGTACACAGAAAAAGTTTCTAAGTTGATATAATCGGGTAGTAAGGAGTACTACAATTCTAGTTTTAGTTACCGATTATTGACTCACTAGCCTGGTTTGGAGACTTGGACATGAGTTAGTACCTTAAGATGTTGCATGAAGGGAGGACTAGCAGCCACGTTGCGCGTGGGAATGTGAAAAGTGTTCATATGTAGAAACAACCTAATAAATCTGCCCGTTTCGTCATTTGCTATCGAATTGAGTTAATGTCAGATGGTCACATTGGCCGCTATTCTCTCTGAAACGGTTACATTTATCGTGTGCAAAGCTATGTTGCGTGCTGCCATATGCGGAGACACTAAAAGCACCATAGTAGAACACAGAATAAGATTATAAGTTGATGTAATAGCAAGTAAGAAGCAGTACAACTCAAGTTTAGTTATCGATTTTTGACTTTTTAGCCGGCTTTGGTGCCTTGGACATGAGTTAGTACCTTAAGATTTTGCATGAGGGGAGGTCTAGCAGACGCGTTGCATATGAAAATGTGAAAAGTGTTCATATGTAGTAAAGACATTCATCGTCTGCAAAGATATGTCTCTTGCCGCAGTATGTGGAGACACAAAAGCAACATAGTATAATACAGAAGCACATTCTACGAAGATGTAATCGCCAATAAGAAGCAGCACTATTCAAGATTTAGTTCTCGGTTATTCACATATTTGCCACCTTTGGTACATTGGACATGACCGAAGACCTAAAGATTTTGCATGAAACGACGTCTGGAAACCACATTGCACGGGGGAATGTGGAAACTGTTCATATGTAGTAAAAACTAGAGAAAAATGCCTGCGTTCGTCATTTGCAACTGAATCTATTTTATTGCAACATCTCCACATTGGCTGCTTTTCACTCTGAAACAGTTACATTTATCGTCTGCAAAATTATTTCGCGTGTTGCGGTATGGAAAAAAACTGAAAACATTATATTAGAACACAGAAAAAGCTTCGAAGAAGATGTAATCGCCAATAAGAAGCAGTACTATTCTAGATTTAGTTATCGGTAATTCACTTATTTGCCGGGTTTGGTATATTGGACATGACCGACGACCTATAGATTTCGCATGAAACGACGTCTGGAAATCACATTGCGCGCTGGAATGTGAAAACTGTTCATATGTAGTAAAAATTTGAGAGATCCGCCCGGTTTCGTCATTTGCCATCGAATCGACTTGATGCCAGATCGTCACATTGGCCGCTTTTCTCTCTGAAACAATTACATTTATCGTCTGGAAATGTATGTCGCGTATTGCAATATGCGGAAGAAACTGAAAACATCATATTAGAACACAAAAAAAGCTTCTAAGAAGATGTAATCGAAAGTAGCAACCAGAACTATACTATTGACTTATTTGCCGGCTTTGGTGCATTGAACATCAGTTCAAATGGCTCTGAGCACAATGGGACTCAACTGCTGAGGTCGTTAGTCCCCTAGAACTTAGAACTACTTAAACCTAACTCACCCAAGGAGATCACACACATCCATGCCCCAGGCAGGATTCGGACCTGCGACCTTAGCAGTCGCACGGTTGGACATGAGCTAGGACCTTAAGATTTTGCATGAAAGTACGTATGTACGCCACGTTGCACGGGAGAATGTGAAAAGTGTTCATATGTACTAACAACATGAGAAATCCGCCCGTTTTCGACATTTGCCATTGAATCGACTTATTGTCAGATCGTCATATTGGCTACTTTTCTCTCTGAAACGGTTACATTTATCGTCTGTAAAGTTATGTCGCGTGTTGGGGTATGCGGAAAAAACTGAAAACATTATATTAGAACACAGAAAAAGCTTCAAAGAAGATATAATCATAAGTAGGAAGCAGTAGTATACATGCTTTAGTTATCGGTTATTCACTTATTTGCGCCTTGGTGCATTGGACATGAGCTAGGACCTTAAGATTATGCATGAGAGTACGTCTGTACGCCACGTTGCACGGGAGAATATAAAAAATGTTCATATGTAGTAACAACATGAGAAATCCGCCCGTTTTCGACATTTTCCATCGAATCGACTTAATGTCAGATCGTCATATTGGCCGCTTTTCTCTCTGAAACGGTTACATTTAGCGGCTGCAAAAGTATGTCGCGTGTTGCGGTATGCAGAAAAAACTGAAAACATCATATTAGAACACAGAAATAGCTTCTAAGAAGATGTAATAGCCAATAAGAAGCAGTACTATTCAAGTTTAAATATCGGTTTATTCACTTATTTGCCGGCTTTGGTACATTGGACATGAGCTAAGATCTTAAGATTTTGCATGAAAGTACGTCTGTACGCCACGTTGTACGGGAGAATGAGAAAAGCTTTCATATGTTGTAACACCATGAGAAATCCGCCCGTTTTCGTCATTTGCCATAAGAATCGACTTAACGCCAGATCGTCATATTGGTCGATTTTCTCTCTGAATCGGTCACATTCATCGTCTGCAAAGTTATGTCTCTTGCCGCGGTATGCGGAGACACTAAAAGCACCATAGTAGAACACAGAGGAAGCTTCTAAGAAGATTTTATCGGCCAGTAACAAGCAGTAGTAGTCAAGTTTTAGTTATCGGTTATTCACTTATTTGCCGGCTTTGGTACATTGCACATGACCGACGACCTAAAGTTTCAGCATGGAACCTCGTCTGGAAACCACGTTGCACGGGAGAATGTGGAAACTGTTCATACGTAGTAAAAACTTCAGAAATCTGCCCGCTTTCGTCATTTGCTATCGAATCGACTTTATTGCCACATCTTCACATTGGCCGCTTTTCTCTCTGAAACGGTTACATTTATCGTCTGCAAAATTATGTCGCGTGTTGCGGTATGCGGAAAAAGCTGAAAACATTATATTAGAATACAGAAAAAGCTTCAAAGAAGATGTAATTGCCAGTAAGAAGCAGTACTATTCAAGTTTCAGTTATCGGTTTATTCACTTATTTGCCGGCTTTGGTGCATTGGACATGAGTTACGATCTTAAGATTTTGCATGAAAGTACGTCTGTACGCCACGTTGCACGGGAGAATGAGAAAAGTTTTCATATGTAGTAACACCATGAGAAATCCGCCCGTTTTCGTCATTTGCCATAGAATCGACTTAATGACAGATCGTCACACTGGTGGCTTTTCTCTCTGAAACGGTTACATTCATCGTATGCAAAGTTATGTCGCTTGCCGCGGTATGCGCATATACTAAAATCACTATAGTAGTCACAGAAGAAGCTTCTAAGAAGATGTAATTGGCCAGTAACAAGCAGTACTAGTCAAGTTCTAGTTATCGATTACTCACTTATTTTCCGGCTTTTGTGCCTTGGACAAGAGCTAGGACGTTAAGATTTTGCAAGAAAGTACGTCTGTACGACACGTTGCACGGGAGAATGTGGAAAGCGTTCATATGTAGTAAAAACCTAAGAAACCCGATCGCTTTCATCATTTGCTATAGAGTCGAATGTATTGCCAGATCGTCCCATTGGCCGCTTTTCTCTCTGAACAGGTTACATCCATCGTCTGCAAAATTATGTCGCGTGTTGCGGTACGGAAAAAAACTGAAAACATTATATTAGAACACAGAAAAAGCTTCGAAGAAGATGTAATCGCCGATAAGAAGCAGTACTATTCTAGATTTAGTTATCGGTAATTCACTTATTTGCCGGGTTTGGTATATTGGACATGACCGACGACCTATAGATTTCGCATGAAACGACGTCTGGAAATCACATTGCGCGGGGGAATGTGAAAACTGTTCATATGTAGTAAAAATTTGAGAGATCCGCTCGCTTTCGTCATTTGCCATCGAATCGACTTGATGCCAGATCGTCACATTGGCCGCTTTTCTCTCTGAAACAGTTACATTTATCGTCTGGAAATGTATGTCGCGTATTGCAATATGCGGAAGAAACTGAAAACATCATATTAGAACACAAAAAAAGCTTCTAAGAAGATGTAATCGAAAGTAGCAAGCAGAACTATACTATTGACTTATTTGCCGGCTTTGGTGCATTAAACATCAGTTCAAATGGCTCTGAGCACAATGGGACTCAACTGCTGAGGTCGTTAGTCCCCTAGAACTTAGAACTACTTAAACCTAACTCACCCAAGGAGATCACACACATCCATGCCCCAGGCAGGATTCGAACCTGCGACCTTAGCAGTCCCACGGTTGGACATGAGCTAGGACCTTAAGACTTTGCATGAAAGTACGTATGTACGCCACGTTGCACGGGAGAATGTGAAAAGTGTTCATATGTACTAACAACATGAGAAATCCGCCCGTTTTCGACATTTGCCATTGAATCGACTTATTGTCAGATCGTCATATTGGCTACTTTTCTCTCTGAAACGGTTACATTTATCGTCTGTAAAGTTATGTCGCGTGTTGGGGTATGCGGAAAAAACTGAAAACATTATATTAGAACAAAGAAAAAGCTTAAAAGAAGATATAATCGAAAGTAGGAAGCAGTAATATACATGCTTTAGTTATCGGTTATTCACTTATTTACACTAGATCGCGTGTTACATGAGCCTAGGACCTTAAGATTATGCATGAGAGTACGTCTGTACGCCACGTTGCACGGGAGAATATAAAAAATGTTCATATGTAGTAACAACATGAGAAATCCGCCCGTTTTCGACATTTTCCATCGAATCGACTTAATGTCAGATCGTCATATTGGCCGCATTTCTCTCTGAAACGGTTACATTTAGTGGCTGCAAAATTATGTCGCGTGTTGCGGTATGCAGAAAAAACTGAAAACATCATATTAGAACAAAGAAAAAGCTTCTAAGAAGATGTAATAGCCAATAAGAAGCAGTACTATTCAAGTTTAAATATCGGTTTATTCACTTATTTGCCGGCTTTGGTACATTGGACATGAGCTAAGTTCTTAAGATTTTGCATGAAAGTACGCCTGTACGCCACGTTGCACGGGAGAATGAGAAAAGCTTTCATATGTAGTAACACCATGAGAAATCCGCCCGTTTTCGTCATTTGCCAAAAGAATCGACTTAACGCCAGATCGTCATATTGGTCGATTTTCTCTCTGAATCGGTCACATACATCGTCTGCAAAGTTATGTCTCTTGCCGCTGTATGCGGAGACACTAAAAGCACCATAGTAGAACACAGAAGAAGCTTCTAAGAAGATGTTATCGGCCAGTAACAAGCAGTAGTAGTCAAGTTTTAGTTATCGGTTATTCACTTATTTGCCGGCTTTGGTACATTGCACATGACCGACGACCTAAAGATTCAGCATGGAACCTCGTCTGGAAACCACGTTGCACGGGAGAATGTGGAAACTGTTCATACGTAGTAAAAACTTCAGAAATCCGCCCGCTTTCGTCATTTGCTATCGAATCGACTTTATTGCCACATCTTCAAATTGGCCGCTTTTCTCTCTGAAACGGTTACATTTAGCGGCTGCAAAAGTATGTCGCGTGTTGCGGTATGCAGAAAAAAACTGAAAACATCATATTATAACACAGAAATATCTTCTAAGAAGATGTAGTAGCCAGTAAGAAGCAGTACTATTCAAGTTTTAGTTATCGGTTATTCCCTTATTTGTCGGGTTTGGTGCATTGGACAAGAGCTAGGACCTTACGATTTTGCATAAAAGTACGTCTGTACGCCAGAATACAGCATTTTCAGTTGTCAGACGGCTTCTAAAACCGAACTGTTCATTTGACAGCAAATTGTGTGATATCAAGTGATCAATTAACCTTACATGCACAGCCTTTTCGGTAACTTTTGCAAACACTGATGGCATAGAAGTAGGTCTAAAATTATCTATATTATCCCTTTCTCCCTTTTCATAAAGCGGCTTTACTGATGAGTACTTTAATCGGTCAGGTAACTGACCAACTCTAAAGGAAAAATTGCAAATATGGCTAAATACAGGGCTAACATGTGCAGCACAGTACTTTAATATGCTTCTAGGCACTCCATCATATCCATGAGAGTCCTTAGTCTTCAGTGATATAGTTATTGACTCAATCTCTCTCTTGTTTGTATCACAGAGGAGTATTTCAGACGTCAATCTCAGAAAGGTATTTGCGAAGAAATTTGTATGATTTCCTGTTGAAACTAATTTTTATTTAGCTTGATTGTGACTACTTCTAACATTTTGATATAATTCGTCCTATGTTCTACATGAAATCATTATCCCACTAGTCAGCCAACTGTGCTGTCTATTACTGCTAGTACCCCATTCAGAATGTTCTAATGGAAAACAACTCTCAAAGAGCATGAGAAATGTGCCATGGAAAGCATTGTATTTATCATCTGTATTATTGGCACTATAAACATCTTGCCACTCTTGTTCCTTGACAAGTTTTAAAAACACTCTATTGCTGTTGGATTGACTTTCCTACGTTCTTTGTAACTAAATATGACATTGGGTTGAGTACAAAAACCTTTTAGTGTTAAAATTTGTGCATTATGGTCTGAAAGGCCATTCCCTTTTTTACTAACAGGATGCCCATCTAGTATTGAAGAACGAATAAAAATATTGTCTATAATTGTGCTACTATTCGCCTGCACCCTAGTTTGAAAAAAAAAAAAAAACACAGTTGGCATCAGATCATATGAATTTAGGAGATCTACCAACATCATTTTTCTTGGGACCGAGCGAGGTGGCGCAGTGGTTAAGGCACTGGACTCACATTCGGGAGGACGACGGTTCAGTCCCGCGTTCAGCCATCTTGATTCAGGTTTTCCGTGATTTCCCTAAATCACTCCCGGCAAATTCTGGGTTAGTTCCTCTCAAAGGGCATGGCCGACTTCCTTCCCCATCCTTCCCTAATCCGATGAGACCAATGACATCGCTGTCTGGTCTCCTTCCCCAAACAACCCAACCCCCCTTTTTCTTGCACAATCATATACAAAATTAATATTGAAGTCCCCACATATAACTACTTTCTGGTACTTCCTACAAAGTGAATCAAGAACCCTCTCTAGCTTAAGCAAAAATGCTCTGAAGTTTGAGTTAGAGGCCCTATAAACACCAGCAATTAGAAGTTGAGTTTCACTAAATTCAACAAATGCTGCACAACTTTCAAATATCTGTTCAGTGCAGTGTCGTGATAAGTCTATGGACTCAAATAACGTACTGTTTTTTATGTACGGAGACACCTCCCCACCCCGCAAGGAACTCCTTGAGAAACAGCCAGGTAATATGTAGCCTGGTAAAGGAAGCCTATAAATTATCAATTTATTGAAGTGGTGCTCTGATATACAAATAATTTCAGCGTTAACATCTGTTAGCAGTTCACTAACTTTATCTCTAATAACTCTTATATTCTGATGAAATATGCCAATTCCTTCTCTACTTGGAAACATTACATCCTCTGGAGGAGAGCCCTTAGAGGCACGCCGGCCGCGGTGGTCTTGCGGTTCTAAGCGCTCAGTTCGGAACCGCGCGACTGCTACGGTCGCAGGTTCGAATCCTGCCTCGGGCATGGATGTGTGTGACGTCCTTAGGTTAGTTAGGTTTAATTAGTTCTAAGTTCTAGGCGACTGATGACCCCATATGTTAATTTGCATAGTGCTCAGAGCCATTAGAACCATTTTGAACCTTAGAGGCACTTCCTTTAAGCTGGTATACCAATCAGCTGACTTCAGTATTAAAAAGGTGCAGCTCTAACACCAAATACTACAGGAATTTTTCCATGAGTGACACCACTACCGCCACCACCACCCACTACACTGTCACCTATAAGCTTAGGTAGCCTCTCCTTCGCATACCTATTGAGGTGCAGGCCATGCCTAGTGAAACCCCATCTACTGATAGACCCAACTGGCACCACTGAGATGTGATCCATGCCCTCTCCCATCACTGCACTCCCCAGCCCCACAATTACGCCCCCAACAGCCGCATTAAGGTGTGGCCGATCATTATGCTGAAACAGTTGCACGAAAAGCACATTAGTGCCACCAGTTTGAGTAGCTATCTTAACCAAGTCACCACTGACATCATACCCCCTGTCCCTATTGCGACTGCTCCCAGCACCACCCACTATCACTACCTGATCCTCCTTTGTAAAATTCTTACATAACTCCCCTATGCTTTCAGCCACCTGAGCCAACCCTGCATTAGGCTTCACAATGCTTGTGACCTGGTACTCACTCCACAAAACTTCTTGCAAATGCTGGCCCACACCTCTACCCGGTAACTACCTAGCAGCAGAACCTAGGCCTCCTAATTGCTGAGGACGGCTGCAAGTTACCTCCATATACAGCTACACGAGGCTCCTCTCCGCTCAACTTTGACAGTTTGTCGTATCTATTGCATGTATGCAAAGTAAAACTGTCTGACTACCTCCTTTTCCTATCTATCTTCTTGTCAACTGCCAGTTCCCATTCCCCAGCACCCTTCACCCTCCTCAACTTATCTAGTTCCTCCTTTGCGCATTGTAACTGCACCTGAAGGGCACAGATCTTACGCTCCTGCTCCTCTATTAACTTGTTTCTATTACAGATTCTACATTCCCAGGACAGGATCACCCTCAAATGACCACTGGCTTCCCCACCGCATTCCCCCCAATGAAAATACTTTGAACAAATCCCACAGCTTAATCCACTACTCACAAACCTACGACATAGCAATCACTTCTCACTCACGATAAAATTTTACAGTTACTAAAAAAAACTATACGTCTACGTTACCAAAGTTCAGTTACAAAAGCAGCATTATTTAAGAACTAACAACTATGGTCTCGAAATTCTCTGCCTACTAAGAAAGCAGCTACTTGTATTAATACTACTACAACACAGCCGATACCAATACCAGCAAAACTTCACAAAATTATTGGCTAAAACCAAAAAATTTAAACTAAACGCCAGTTGAAAACTAAAGCACGAAATTTACTAAACGACTTCAACACACTGAAAACTCTATAAAACACAGCGAGCGAACGATTACAAGAGTTTATTAAGTCATTATTTCGCCAAAAATGGCAAGCAACACCACTGCAATCTATTCAGTTTAATAACGTATTACAGAGCACAAACAAGTTCGTCAGTACTTAGCTTCTAACCGCTGCAGATGCAGTGCACGCCGCAAAATGTAAACACGCTGATGAGGCGCGAGGCTTAGACGAACCATGGAAGCACACTTACACATAATAGACCACTCGAGTCAATACCACAGGAAGAAACACTGAGATAAATGAATATCCACTAATAATTTGCTTTTACGGCAAAAATAATAACACAAAAAAACTTTAAAATACGTAAATGAAGTCTAAAATTTATAAAACATTAACAAACTATTTCAACAGCAGTGCAGCTCACGTGACGTCACACCCATGATGATCTGCCCCCCCCCCCCCCCTGGGAAGGTGGCTATCTACCCCACCTTCGAAATATGCCTATCTATCCCCCTCAGAAGATATCTACCGAGCTACCCATCCATGGAAGATCTCTGTCAACCTGCACCTCCCCTCCCCCCTCAGATGATGTCTGTGTACCTACCCACACCCTTGGAATATGTGTGTCTACCTAACCCCCCCCCCCTTAGAATATGTATGACTACCTACCCCTCCCCACAGAATATGAATGTCTACCTACCCCACCCCTCAGGAGATGTCTGTGTACCTACCCCTCTCAGATGATATCTACCTACACCTCCCACATCGGAAGATTTCATACTACCTCTATCCCATCGAAAGCTGTCTGTCTCTCATCGCCCCACCACCTAATATGTAATTCTACCTACTTGCTCCTTATAAAATGTCAGTCTACGTAACTCTCCACAGGAGATGTCTGTCTACCTGCCCCTCGTCAGATGTCTGCCTACCTCACCCCCCTAAGGAAGATGTTTGTCCACCTACCTCTCCCTGTGAAGATGTCTATCTACACCCCCACAAAAACTCTCTCCCCACCTCGTAAGATGTCTATCACCCTGAAAGATGTCTCTCAACACCCCCCCCCCCACACTAAGGAGAAGTCTGTCTACCTACCTGCCCTCTCGGAATTTGTCTGTCTACCTATCCCAACCCCTACTCAGCCCCCCCACTCGGAAGTTGTTTACCCCTGTCTCGGAAGATGTCTAGAGACCCCCAAACTTTGGAAGGTGTCTTCCAGCCCTCAGGCGATGTCTGTCTACCCCCCCCCCCCTCAGAAGATGTCTGTCAGCATACCAACCACCCTGGAATTAGTCTACCTACCAACTGCCTTGGAATATATCTGTCTACCTCCCACCTCGGAAAATGTCTTCCAAACACAGTCTCAGAAAAGCCCAGTCTACCAACTGCCAAATTTCAACACCCAGAAGATTTCTATCCAACCCCCCCCCCCCCCCACTCGGAATATGTCTATCTACCTCCACTCTTGGTAGCTATCTACACCTCCCTCTCAGAGAATCTCTAACCCCACTCTCATAGGATGTCTACCTACCCTCACCACCATTCGAAGATGTCTACCCCTTGGAGGATGTCTACTCCACCTGGAATATGTCTGTCTACCCACGTTGGATGATGTCTGTCTATCTACTCAGCCCCCCTGGAAGATGTCTGTTAAACTACCACCCCTTGGAATTTGTTTATCTATCATTACCTGCACAAAATATGTCCATCAACCTACAATCTCCTTCTGAAGATGTCTGTCTACCTACAGCTCCCGCTTGGAAGATGTCTGTCTACCTACAACCCCTCAGAAGACGTCTGTCTACCTATCTCCACATCAGAAAATGTCTCTCATCTCCCCAACCTTAGAATATGTCTGTCTACCTACACTCCCCATCGGAAATGTCTGTCTACCTAAGCTCCCTCAAACCATGTCCGATTAGCTGTCCACCCCGGAAGATGTCTGTCTACCTACCCAACCATCAGAAGATGTCTGTCTACCTACCCCTCCCCCTCGGAAAATGTCTGTCTCTCATCCCCCTACCCTGAGTATATTTCTGTCTACTTACCTGCCCCCCCTTGGAAAGATCTCTGTATACCTAAACCCAGCCCTCAGAAGATGTATGACTACCTACCCCTTCCATTGGAAGATGTATGTTTTCCAACCCTCCCTTCGGAATATTTCTGCCTACCTACCATCTATCACAAAGGATGTCTGTCAGCCTACAATTCCTTACTGGTGTCTGTCTACATACCCACCCACACTCGGAAGAAGTTTGTCTACCTGCCACTCCTTAGGAAATGTTGGTCTACCAAACCCCTTAGAAGATGTCTGTCTACCTATACACCTCTGATAAGACTGTCTACCTAACCCCTCTGTAGATGCCTGTCTACCTACCCCCTTGGAATATGTCCGTCCTCCTACAACTCTTCAGAATATGTCTGCCTACCTACCCCCCTCTCGTAAGATATCTGTCTCCATATCCCCCCCCCCCCGCATGATCTGTCTACCTACCCCCTTCCCCTGTCATAAGATGAATGTCTACCTAAACCCCTCAGAAGATGTATGCCTATCTACCCCCTTCAAATGATTCGATTTTATCCCTCCTGTGGGAGATATCTGTCTCCCTACCCTACCTCTGAGGATATCTGTCTGCCTACCCAACCCCCCCCCCCTCTCGGAAGTTGTTAAACTACCACTCCTCTGGGAAGATATCTACTCCCACATCAGAGAATGTCCACACCCCTCTTGGAGGATGTCTGTATACCAAAACGCATACTTTGGAAGATGTCTCCCCCCCCTTTGAAAGATGTCTGTCTACCATGAAACACCCCTCAGAAGATGTCTGAGTACTGAACTCACCCTCAGAATATATCTCCTCCTTACCTACCACCCCTCCCTTGGAATATGTCTGTCTACCTACCCATTTCCCATAAGAAGATGACTGTCTACCTTATTCCCCTCAGAAGGTGTATGTCTACATGCCACACCTCGGAACATGTCTGCCTACCTAAAACCCTCGGAAGAGGTCCATCTACCTCGCATCTTGAAGATATTTATTTACACCCCTCTTGGAAGATATCTACCCCTGTGTTGGAGGATGACTACCTCCCTCTCGGATGATGTCTGCCCTCTCTCTGAAATGTCTGTCTACATACCCTCCTCTCAAAAGATATTTCTCCTCCCTCAGATGATGTAAGTCTATCAACCCTCAAATGGAAAATGTCTGTCCTCCTAATCCCCCTCAGAAGATGTCTGTATACCTACCCACCTGTCTGTCTACGTACCCCCACTCCCATAATGTCTGTCTACCTCCCCCTTAGGTATATGTCTGTATACCTACACCCGTTCGGAAGATGTCTGTATACCAAACACTCCTCCGAAGATGACTATCTACCTACCCTGCCTCAGAAGGTGTCAGTCTACCTAACCCCTCGTTGGAAGATGTCTGTCTACAAAACTTCACTGGGAAGATGTCTGCCTACCTAACCCTGTCCATGATAATTGTCTGTTTACCAACACCTCTGCTTCGGAAGATGTCTGCCTACCTACAAATCCCACAACAGAAGAGGTCTGTCTACCTACTTACACCCCTTGGAAGATGTCTCTCTACATCCCTCCAGTCATAAAGTATTGTCTACCAACCCATACTTCTGAATATGGTCTGTCAGCCTACCCCAGAAGATGATTGTCTAATTACCCCCCTCATCTGAAGATGTCTGTCTACCTAGACCCCACGTGGAAAATGTATGTCTATGTACACCCCTCGGAAAATGTCTGTCTCCCTACACCCCCTCAGAAGATGTGTGTCTACCTACATGAACTTTTGTATGATATCTGTCTACGACGCCCGCACTTGGAAGATGTTTGTCTACCTACCGCACCCATTGGAATATGTCTGCCTATGTACCCACCAACCATCGGAAGATGTATGTCCACCTACACATCCCCCTCGGAAGATGTCTGTCTACCTACACTCATCAGAAGATGTTGTCTACTTTCCACCATCGGAAAATGTCTCTCTACCTACCCCTCTTGCAAATGTCATTCTACGCCACCCCTCTGAAGAGGTCAGTTTACCTACAACCCCCCCAGAAGAAGTCTGTCTAACAACCCCCCCTCTCGAAAAATGTCTATAGGTCAACCCTGCCTCGGACAATGTCTCTCTGCCTACGCCCCATCATGGAAGATGTCAGTCTACCCACCCACCCATCAGAAGAAGGCTGTCTAAACCATCCCCTCACATGATATGTCTGCCTACCAACCCCCTATTGGAAGATGTCTGGCTACCTACCCCACCCCACATCTGAAGATGTCTGCCTACCAACCCTCCACTTGGAAGATATCTGTCCTCCTACAACCCCTCAGAAGATGCCAGTCTACATAAACCCTCTCAGACATTATCTGCCTAAATACCCCTCCTCGGATGGTTTCTGTCTACCTACACCCACAACCCGTCATAATATGAATGTTTACCTAAACCCCTCAGAATCTGTATATTTATCTACCACACCTTGAATGATTTGTCTCTATCTTATCCCTATCTCGGAAGATGTCTGTCTCCCAACCCACCCCCTCTGAGGATGTCTGTATACCTACCCCCCTTCTCGAAAGTTGTCTGTGTACATTCACCACACATTTAAACATGTCTATCTATGTACCTCCTCTCGGAAGATATCTATCTATTGCCGCCATGGAAGAAAAGTATCTCCCCCCTCTCGGAAGATGTCAATCTACCACTCCTCTCAGAAGATATACACTCCCCATCTGAGAATGTCTACATCCTCTCTCGTAGGATGTCTGTCTACCAAACTGCATCCTTTAGAAGGTGCTTCCCACCCCTTGGAAGATGTCTGTCTTCCAACACCCCCCTCCACCCCTTGGAAGATGTCTTTCTACCGCACCCAGACTCAGAAGATGTCTCCATACCTAACACTCCTTGGAAGATGTCTTTCTACCTACCCCCCCCCCCAATCAGAAGATGACTGTCGACATTATCCCCCTCACAGAATGTCTAGACCCCTCTCGGAGGATACTGCTTACCAAACTGCATCCTTTAGAAGATGTTTCCCACCCCTTGAAAAATATCTGTCTTCCAACACCCCCCCTTGGAAGATGGCTGTCTACCGAATCCAGCCTCAGAAGATGTCTCCATACCTACCACCACTCGGAAGATGTCTGTCTACCCACCCACCCCGATCAGAAGATGACTGTCGACGTTATCCCCCTCAGAAGATGTCTGTCTACATACCCTCCCTCAGAAGATGTCTGCCTAGCTAAGACCAGTGGAAGATGTACAACTGCCTCCCATCTCGGAAGACATCTACTCCCCCTCTCAGAGGATGACTATCTCCCTCTCGGAGGATGACTACCTCCTCTCTGAAGATGTCCGTCTATGTACCCTCCCCTCAAAAGATGACACTAGATCGCGTGTTGATTTATGTCTACCAACCCCCACATGGAAAATGTCTGTCCTTCTAACCTCCTTGGATGATGTCTGTGTACCTACCCAACTGAAAGATGGCTGTCTACCTACCACCACTCGGGACATGTCTGTCTACCTTCCCCCTAGGTATATGTCTGTATACCTACACCCCTTTGGAAAATGTCTGTCTACCTACCCCATCACTTCAGAAGATGTAATTCTACTTACCACACATCGGAAAGTGTCAGTCTACCTATGCCCCACCCTCAGAAACTATATGTCTACCTTGTCCCTTTGGAAGATGTCAGTTTACCAACCCCACTCAAAAGATGTCTGCTTACCTACTCTCCCATCGAAAGATGTCTTTCTACCTACCCCCTCTCGGAAGATTTTGTCTACCCCCTCTCTGAGATGTCATTCTACACCCACTTGGAAGATGCCTATCTAAACCCCTGGGAAGAAATCCCTCCCTCTAAAAATGCCTACCTAAACCCTTCCACATCGGAAGATGCCAATCTAGCCCCCTTCAGCTGATGCCTACCAACACCCACCTCATAAGATTATCTATCCATACCTTCCTCGGAAGACACACGCGAGACAGATCAGAAGATGTGTATCTGCCCCCATCCTTGGAAAATGTCTATCTACCCCCCTCAGAAGCTGTCTCTCTACCCCCCCTTGGAAGACGTCTACCCCCCTTCAGAAGATTATCTACCCAGCCCAGGCGGAAAATATCTGTATCCCTCCACTAGGAAGGTGACTATCAACCAACACCTCAGAAGATGTCTATCTACCCCACCCACAGATATCTACACCCACTGGAAGATACCTATCCCCACCTCAGAAGATGTCTATCCCCCAGGCGGATGTCTATAACTCACCTCATGAAAGATGCCTGTCTATCAACCCCCTCCTCTCAGAATATGTCTGACTACCTACCCCACCCCTGTTAAGATTTCCATCTAGCCCCTCCTCTCAGAGAACATTTATCCTAGACTCAGAAGATTTCTACAGCCTCCCTTCATTTGGAATGTGTCTACTGCCCATTCTGAATATGTTTGTCTACCTCCAAATTCTTGGAAGATGTCTGTATGTCTGTCTACCTCACAAACTCGGGACAAGTCTATCTATCCCCGCTATGGAAGAAATCTATCTAACCCCCTCTCGGAATATGTCTATCTACCCTCCTTGCCAAAGACATCTACACCCCATCTTCGAGGAGCTCTATCCCCCCATCATGAAAGATGCCTGTTTATCTACCCGAACCCATCAGAAGATGTAAGTGTACATACCATCACTTCCCACAGAAGATGTCTGTCTACTTACCGACATTTCTTGGAAGATGTCTGGCTACCGACCCCCCCCCCCAACCTTTGAAGATGTCTGACAACTCACCTCCCCCCATGGAAGAATACTATCTCCCCCCTCCCAGAAGATGTCAATCTACTCTCCCCCTCGAAAATATCTCCCCCCCCCCGGGAAAATGTCTACCTCCCTCTCAAAGGATATCTGTTTACCTATTTGGCCCCAATCGAAAAATGTCTCACCCCTTGGAAACTGTCGGTCTACCAATCCTCCCCCTTGAAGACGTGTGACTAAGAAACAACCACTCAGAAGATGACTGTCTAACTACCCCTCCTTGGAATTGTTTGTCTACCATTATCACCACAGAAAATGTCTCCCCCCCTCTTGGAGGATGTCTGTCTACCTACCACCCTTCAGAAGATGTCTGACCATGTACCCTGCTTTGGAATATGTCTGTCTACCTACCCCTCGCGGAAGATGTGTGTCTTCCTACCTCCCCACAGAAGATGTAGGTAAACAGATATCTTTCAAGAGGGAGTAGGTACACAGACATCTTGCAAGGGAGTGATATGTAGACAGAAATTACCAAGGGGTGGGGAATAATTAGACAGACTTCTTCCGAGGGGGGGGGGGGGTAGGTATACATACATTTACTGAGTGTTCGTAGGTAGACAATCTTCTGAGGGGGTAGGCACAAAGGCACCTTTCGAGGGGGTTGGTAGACAGACATCTCCCATTGGTGGATTGGTAGACAGCCATCTTCTGAGGGGCGTATGTAGACAGACATCATCTAGAGTGGTAAGTAGACCAACATCTTCCAAGGGGGGGGTAGGTAGACAGACATCTTCTGAGGGTGTAGGAAGACAGACATCCTCGGAGGATGGGGGCAGGGGGGTAGGTAGATAGACATCATCTGTGGAGGTGTGGATAAACAGACATCTTCTGAGGGGTAGGTAGACAGACATTTACCGAGTTGTGTTGTAGGTAGACACATATCTCCCAAAGGGGGGGGGGGGGAGGGATAGGTAGACAGAGACTTTCCTGGTGGGTGGTTTGAGAATCTCCTGAAGGGGGGTTGGTAAACAGACTTCTTCTTAAGGGGGTAGGTACACAGACATCTACTGTTGGTGTGGGACAAATAGACATAATTCTTCTGAGGCTGGGGATGATAGACATCTTCCGAAGGAGGGCACGTAGACAGACATTTTCCAAGTTGGGCAGACTGACAGACATCTTCCGGGGAGTAGAAAGACATAGATGTTCCAAGGGTGGTAGGTAGACAGACATCTTCTGTGGGGGAGTAGATTGCCAGACATCATCTTAGTTTGGGTATGTAGACAGACATCTTCCAAGGGGAGGGAGTATATAGGAAGATACCTTCTGAGGGGGATGATAGACATCTTATGGGAGTAGGTAAACAGACATAGTTGATAGACATATACATTCAGAGGGGGTAGTTAGACAGACATCTTCTGAGTGGTGGAAAATAGACCACTTCCAAGGGGGAGGTAGGCATCTTCCTAAGTGAGCGGGCAGGTTGCCTGACATCTTCCATGTGGTAGGTAGCCAATCATCTTCCAAAGATGGGTTGGGTAGGCAGATATATTCAATGGGGGGTAGGTAGACAGACATCTTCTGAGATGGTAGTAGATAGACATTTCTGAGTTGGGGTAGAAAGGCATTGTCCAAAGTGGGTAGATAGGAATCTTCCGTGTGTGGATGGGGTAGGTAGACAGACATTTTTTGAAAGGGGTGCATCTTCTGTACGGGGGTAGGTAGACAATCATCTTCTGAGGGGAAGATGGGTACAGAGACATTTTACTGGGGGTAGGTAGACAGACATCTTCAAGGGGGTAGGTAGACAGACAACTGGGGGGGGGGGGGTTGTTAGACAGACATGTTCTGAGGGGTTTTTAAGTAGACAGACATCTTCTGAGCAGGGGTAGTAGACATACAGCTTCAGAGGATGAGGGATATGTAGACAGATATCTTCTAAGGTAGCTTAGGTAGAGAGACAATTAGTGACGGGGTAGGTAGACAGACATTATCCGAGGCTGGGTTGTAGGTAGACAGAAATAATCTGAGGGGTGTAGTTAGACAAGTATTTTCTGAGGCTAGGGGTATGTAGACAGACATTGTCCATGGGGATAGTTAGACACACCTTCTGAGGCATGGGGAGTAGGAAGACTGACATTTCCTGAGGATGGTAGGTAGGGTGTCACTTTCGAAGGGGGGGGGGGGTAGTGAGAGAGACTTCATAAGAGGTGGGGGATGTTGGTAGATAGACATGTTCTGAGGGAGGTAGGTAGATAGACATGTTCAGAGGGAGGGGTGGTAGAGAGCAATATTCCGAATGATTGTAGGTAGACATACATATTCCGAGGGGTGGTTGGTAGGCAGACATCTTTTGAGGTGGGGTAGGTAGGCAGTCGTTTTCTGAATTTGGGTCCGTTGACAGACATCTTCTAAGAGAAGTGGGTATGAAGGCAGATATCTTCGGGGGGGGGGGGGGGGGGGAGCTAGGTAGCCAGACGTCTTCCGAGGGTGTTGGGTATGTAGGCATACATCTTCAAGGGCAGTTGGTAGACCGATATTTTCCAATGGGGGTAGGTAGACACACATACTACGAGTGGTGGTAGGTAAACACATCTTCCATGGGGTAGGTAGACAAACATCCTCCGAGGTGGGGTTGGTAGACATTCATTATCTGGGGTGTAGGTAGACTAACATTTTCGAGAGGGGTAGGACAGATATCTTCTGAGGGTGGTGTATTGGACAGACATCTTCCGAGGGGGTGTAGATAGACAACTTATGTAGGTGGTGGACAGACAACTGCTGACTAGGAGGGGGGGGTAGGTAGACATGTTCCAAGGGTACGGTAGATAGCTATACTACTTCTGAGGGGGTGGTAGGTAGACAGACATCTTCTGAGAGGGGGCTGGTAGACAGATATTTTCCATGAGGTGTTATAGGTAGACAGAAATCTTCCAAGGGGGGGTAGGTCGACTGACATTTTCTGAGGGGGCAGGTAGACAGACAACTTCTGGGGGGTAGATAGACATACATGTTCAGTTTGTGTGCATAAACAGAGACCTTACACTAGATCGCGTGTTGCCGCTATCTTATTAGTTTTGGCATGTAGAGGGAAGAGTATTGGTAGACAGGTATCTTCCGAGGGGGTATGTAGACTGACATTGTCTAAGGGAGTTAGGTAGACATACACATTCCACAGGCAGATAGATAGACAGACATCTTCTGAGGGGGGTTAGGTAGCCATACATCTTCCGACAGGAGAGTTGGTGGACAGACACCTTCCAAGGATGGGGGGTAGGTAGACAGATATTTTCCAAGCGAGATTTAGGTAGACAGGCATTTTCCAAGGAGGGGTAGGTAGACAAACATCTTCCGAGGATGGTTGGGGTAGGAAGACAGACAGTGTGGGGTAGGTAGACAGACATCTTATTAGAGGGTGTATGTAGACAGACAGTATCCGAGGGCAGGTTGTAGGTAGACAGATATCTTACAGGGGGTGGGGTAGGTAGGCACGTATTTTCCAAGGCTGAGAGTATGTAGATAGACATAGTCCCGGTGGGCAATTAGACCGATATCTCCTGAGGGAGGGTAGGTACACAGACATCTTCAGAGTGGGAGGACAGGTAGACAGACACCTTCTAAGAGTGGGATGATAGACATCTTTCCAACTGGGAAAGATAGACATTTTACGAGGGGGGGAAGTAGACATACATCCTCCATGAGGTGGTAGACACACATATTATGAGGGGGGGGGGGGGGTAGGTAGAAAGATTTCTTATAAGGTGGGGTAGGTTGGTAGACATCTTCTGAGGTTGAGTATGTAGGCACCAAGGGTAGAGGATATGAAGACATATATCTTCCGAGGGGGGGGGGGGGCAAGGTAGACAGAAATTCTCTAACAGAGGGATGATAGACTTCTTCCGAGGGGGGTAGGTATGCAGACATCGTATGAGGGGGTGTAGGAAGACATACATATACCAAGGCAGGGTAGGTAGACAAAAATCTTCTGAGGGCGGTTGGAAGATAGACCTCTTCTGAGGGGCGAATGGAATACATACATCTTCCGAGGGGGTAGGAAGACAAAGTCCTCCAAGGGGGGGGGAGATGAACAGACATCCACCAAGGGGGTTAGATGGATGGTCATCTTCTGTTGTAGTGGGAGGGGGCAGGTAGGCTTCCATCTTCTGGGTGGTCAGTAGACAATCATCTTCTGAGTTGTGTTTCAGTAGGCAATCATGTTCATAGGGGGGTAGGTAGACAGACATCTTCCGAGGTGGGATGATAGACATGTTCCAAAGGGGTGGAAAGTAGACAGGCATTTTACAAAGTGGGGTGCAGGTGGACTGACATCTCCCATGCATTAGGTGGAAAATCATATTCCGAGGTCGGGTTCGATATACAGACATATTCCGAGGGAGGTGGTAGGTAGACAGCCATCTTCCGAGTGGGGATAGGTAGACATACTTTTCCCGAGAGGGGGTTGGGTAGACAGGCATTTACTGAGGGGATGGGGGGTAGGTAGATAGACATCTTCTGAAGGGGGGTAGGTAGACAGACATCTCCCGAGGAGGGGTGGTAGACATACAACTTTCGAGGGGCGGTAGGTAGACAGACATTTTCTGTTGGAGGGGTTGATTGACAGGCATCTTTCAGAAGTGAGGGGGTGCAGGTAGACTGAAATCTTCCGGGGGTAGGTAGACAATCATCTTCTGAGGGGGTGTTGGGTAGACAGATATCCTCCGGGTTTTGGTAGACATAAATATTCCAAGGTGGGCAGGTAGACAGACATTTTCTGAGGGAGGGCCAGGTTGACAGACATCTTCAAATGGCGGGTTGGTAGACACACAACTTATGAGTGGGGGCGTAGGTAGAGAGACATGTCCGGAGGTGGGGTAGGTAGACATACATGTTCCGAGGGGAGTGGTGGCTAGTCATACATATTCCGAGTGTGTGTTTATGTGGGCAGACATCTTCCAAGAGGGGCTAGGTAGACAAACATCTTCCAAGGGGGGGGGGGGGGTAAGTAGACAGACATCTTCCATGTGGGGTATGTAGACAGACATATTCTGACAGGGTGAGGCAGGCATATACCGTGGTTCGGTAGATAGACAGGCATCTTCGAGGGGGTGCTAGGTAGACATACACCTTCCGAGGGTAGTGGTAGGAAGTCATACATCTTCCAAAGCGGTTTTTTCGGTTGTCAAATGTCTTCCAAGAGGGGGGTCTGCACACATACATCCTCCAGGGATGGGAGGAGGGTTTGACAGAGATCTTCGGAGGTGGGGTAGTCAGTTACACATCTTTTGAAGTGGGTGTAGGTAGGCAGACACCTTCTAAATGGCGGTACCTAGGAAGATAGGCAGACATCTTCGGGGGGGGGGGGGAGGTAGGTAGACAGACAGTTTCTGATTGTGAGAATGGTGGTGGTGGTGGTTAGTGTTTAATGTCTCGTCAACAACGAGGTCATTAGAGACGGAGCGCAAGCTCGGGTTAGGGAAGGATTGGGAAAGAAATTGGCCGTGCCCTTTCAGAGGAACCATCCCGGCATTTGCCTGAAACGATTTAGGGTAATCACGAAAAACCTAAATCAGGATGGCCGGAGACGGGATTGAACCGTCGTCCTCCCGAATGCGAGTCCAGTGTGCTAACCACTGTACCACCTCTCTCGATGTGTGACAATGGTAGACAGACAGATAGTGTGGGAGATCAGAGACAGTCATATTCTGAGGGTGGGATATGTAGACAGCCATCTTCTGAGGGGGGTAGATAAGAGTCTTCTGAAGGTGATGGAGAGATAGTCATCTTCCAAGTGCAGGTAGATAGGAATCTTCTGAGTTGGGGTAGCTTCCGAGCTAGGCGATAGATAGGCATCTTCACAGGGGGGGATGTTAGATTGGCATGTTATGGGGTGGGGGGGGGCGAGTAGACAAACATCACCCGATAGGTGGTATGTATAGAGACATCTTCCATGGAGTAGAAGGTAGGCAGACATCTTCTGAAGGGTGGGGTAGGGAGACAGACATCATCAGAGCAGTAGTAGGTAGACAGACATTTTCCGAAGGGGGTGTATGTAGACAAATATTTTCTTAGATGGAGGGTAGCTGGGCAGACATCTTCCAAGGGGTGGGGAGGGGGTAGGTAGACAGGCCTCTTCCAAAGGTGTGTAGGTAGACAGACATCTTCCAAGAAGGGGTATGTAGGCAAACATCTTCTGAAGGGTGGGTTAGGGAGACAGGCATCATCCACGTGCGGAGTAGGTAGAGAGTGATCTTCTGAGGGGGGTGGGGGATGTAGATAGAAAGACATATTTTGAGAGGCTGGTAGGTAGGCAGACATGCTCCAAACGAGGGGGGGGGGGGGGGGGGTTAAGTAGACAGGTATCTTCCGAGGGTGTGTAGGTAGACAGTCATCTTCTGAGGGGGGAGGGGGTGGGAAAACTGACGTTTTCCGGTTGGGGGGATAAGTAGAGGGTCATCTTCTGAGGGGGAAGTGGGTAGACACACATTTTCAGAAGGCGTGAGTAGGTAGGCAGACATATTACGAGGGGGGGGGGGGGTGGCGGGTGTACGTAGACAGTCATCTTACGAGGGGGGTAAAAAGACAGGCATGTTCCAAGGTCCTCTATCAACTGCAAGACACAAGAACCGGCCTACAGTTGAATTTTCGATACCTAAAACTTGAGTAGTACTACTTCTTACCTGCCGATTGCATCAAATGAGAAGCTCCTATTTTGTTGTTTGTGGTGCGACCGCATACCTCAGCACATGACGTAAGTTTCCAGATGTATATGTAAACAGTTCCGTGAGCAAAGCTGCCACTGCGACGATCTGGCATTACGATTAGGCGCGTGAGTGCGTGTGAAATCGCTCTCTAAGTTTTCATACATTTATAGGTTTCAGATACATATTTTAACGGTTTTTGTGATAATATTTACTATATAAGATACTTATTAATGGTTTCTTCATTCACCTCCGCCTTTCTTGGGTTGTGACCTGATATTTGCGAGTGTTTCGTATCGAGCAACTTAACTTCTTACCTGCGTTTACATTCCGCGATGACCAGTTGCAGCTGTAGCGGCGCATCCAAAGCTAAGTACTAATTAGTTGTTTGTGTATAGTGGTTTATTTTGGAACTTTAGTAGTCTTCAATCGGTGTTCTTGTTGTTTCCTGGTGAAATAATTTCAGAAGAAATTGTCGCGAACTGTTTTCAGTTTCGTTACTGTGCCATTAGACGTTTGATAATCTTTCTGTTTTACCTTTTGTTTTATTTGCTGTTGATAAATACTGTTAATAATAGTAGCTACTTCCCTTGTACAGCAAGATTATGATTATTGTAGTCAGTTTTTTAACAGATTCTTATTGTACTAAAGGAACTTAAATAAATGCGAAAGGTTTTCTTAGGTTTTTAATATATATTAACACGTTTCACATTTCCCCGTGCAACGTGACGTTCAGACCTCGTTTGATGCAAAAGCTTGAGGTCCTCGATCATGTCCAAGGCACCAAAGCCGGCTAATAAGTCAGTAATCTATAACTAAAACTTGAATTGTACTGCTTCTTACTGGCCGAATACATCTTCTTAACACCTTCTTCTGTCTTCTACTGTGGTGCTTTTAGTGTCTCCGCAAACCACTGCAGGCGACATAAGTTTGCAGACTATAAATTTAACCGTCTCAGAGCGTAAAGCGGCCGATGTGAGGATCTGCCAATAAGTCGATTCGACAGCAAATGAAGAAAACGGTTGGATTTGTCAGGTTTTTACTACAAATGGACACTTTTCACATCATCCCGTGCAACGTGGCGTCCAGACCGCGTTTCATGCAAAATCTTAAGGCCCTAGCTCATGTCCAAGGTACCAAAGCAGGCTAATAAGTCAATAAATGATAACTAAAATTTGAATTGTACAACTTATTACTGGTTCTTTCTCGCTGATTACACCAACAGAGAAGCTTCATCTGTGTTCTGTGATGCTTTGACTGTCCCCGCATAACGCAGCACGCGACATAAGCTTGCAGATCTGGCAATTAGTCGATTAAATAGAAAATGACGAAAACGGGAGGATTTCTCAGGTTTTTACTACATATGAACACTTTTCACATTCTCCCGCGCAACGTGGCAGACAGACCTCGTTTCATGAACAATCTCAAGGTCATAGCTCATGTACAAATAACCAAAGCCGGTTAATAAGTCAATAGTAGATAAGTAAAATGTGAATTGTAATGCTTCGTACTGGCCGATTACATCTTCTGAGAGTCTTCTTCTGTGTTCTACTATGGTTCTTTTAGTGTCTAAGCATAGCGAAGGACACGATATAGTTTTGCAGAAGATAAATATAACCGTTGCAGAGAGAAAAGCGGCCAATATGACGATCTGGCATTAAGTCGATTCGATATCAAATGACGAAAACGGCCGAATTTGTCAGGTTTTCACTACATATGAACACATTTCACATTCCCCCGTGCAACGCGGCTGCTCGACCTCCCTTCATGCCAAATCTTAAGGTCCTAGCTCATGTCCAAGGCACCAAAGCCGGCTAAAAAGTCAATAATCGATAACTAAAACTTGAATTGTACTACTTCTTACTGGCTATTACATCAACATAGAACCTTCTTCTGTGTTCTGTTATGGTGCTTTTATTGTCCCCGCATACCGCAGCACGCGACTTAGCTTTGCAGACGATAAATGTAACCGTTTCAGAGAGAAGAGCGGCCAATGTGACGATCTCACTTTAAGTCGATTTGATAACAAATGACGAAAACGGACGGATTTCCAGGTTTTTACTACTTGTGAACACAGTCTCCCTTGTACCGCGGCTGCTAGTTCTTCTGTGGTGCAAAACTGTAAGGTCCTAGCTCAAGTCCTACGCACCAAAGAAGGGTAAAAAGTCAATAATCGATAACTAAAACTTGAATTGTACTACTTCTTACTGCCTATTACATCAACTTAGAAGCCTCTTATGTGTTCTGCCATGCTGCATTTAGTGTCTCCGCATACCGCAGCACGCGACATAGCTTTGCACACGATAATTGTAACCGTTTCATTGAGAAGAGCGGCCAATATGACACTCTGGCAAAAGTCGAATCGATAGCAAATGACGAAAACGGGCGGATTTCTCCGGTTTTCACTACATATGAACACTTTTCACATTCCCCCGTCCAACGCGGCTGCTACACCTCCCTTCATGCAAAATCTTAAGGTCCTAGCTCATGTCCAAAGCACCAAAGCCGTCTAAAAAATCAGTTATCGATAACTTAAACTAGAATTGTACTGCTTCCTTTAGGGTATCACACCAACTTAGAAACTTCTTCTGTGTCCTAATATGGTGCTTTTAGTGTCTCCGCATACTGCAGCACGCGACATAGCTTTGCACACGATAAATGTAACCGTTTCGAAGAGAAGAGCGGCCAATATGGCGATCTGGCAAAAATCGATTCGATAGCAAATGACGTAATCGGCGGATTTCTCAGGTTTTCACTACATAAATTCAATTTTCACATTCCCCCGTGCAACGCGGCTGCTAGACCTTACTTCATGCAAAGTCGTAAAGTCCTAGCTCAAGTTCAAGGCACCAAAATCGTCGAAAAATTCAATAATCCATAACTAAACCTTGAATAGTACTGCTTCGTACTGGCTATCACATCAACTTAGAAGCTTTTTCTGTTTTCTATTATGGTGTTTCTAGTGTCTCCGCATACCGCAGCACGTGACATAGCTTTGCACACGATAAATGTAACCGTTTCAGAGACAAGTGCGGCCAGTATGACGATCTGGCATTAAGTCGATTCGATATCAAATGACGAAAACGGGCTTATTTCTCAGGTTTTCACTACATATGAACACTTTTCACATTCCGCCGTGCAACGCGGCTGCTAGACCTCACTTCATGAAAAATCGTAAGGTCCGAGCTCATGTCGAAGGCACCAAAGCCGTATAAAAAGTCAATAATCGATAACAAAAACTTGAATAGTCCTGCTACGTACTGGCTGTCACATCAACTTAGAAGCTTCTTCTGTGTTCTATGATGGTGCTTTGAGGGTCCCCGCGTACCGCAGCACGCTACATAGCTTTGCACACGACAAATGTAACCGTTTCAGAGAGAAGACCAGTTATAAGACGAACTGGCAAAAGTCGATTCGATAGCAAATGACGAAAAGGGCGGATTTCTAAGGTTTTCACTACATATGAACACTTTTCACATTACCCCGTGCAACGCGGCTGCTAGACGTCCCTTCATGGAAAATCTTAAGGTCCTAGCTCATGTGCAATGCATTATAACCGTCTAAAAGGTCAATAATCGATAACTAAAACTTGAATTGTACTGCTTCGTTTTGGCTATCACACCAACTTAGAACCTTCTTCTGTGTTCTATTATGGTGCTTTTAGTGTCTCCGCATACCGCAGCACGCGACAAAGCTTTGCACACGATAAATGTCACCGTTTCAGAGAGAAGAGCCGAAAATATGACGATCTGGCAAATGTCGATTCGATAGCAAATCACGAAAACGGGTGTATTTCCCAGGTTTTCACTACATATGAACACTTTTCACATTCCCCAGTGCATTACGGCTGCTAGACCTCCCTTCATGCAAAATCTTAAGGTCCTAGCTCATGTCCAAGGCACCAAAGCCGTCTAAGACGTCAATATCGATAACTAAAACTTGATTTGTACTGCTTCTTACTGGCTATCACTTCAACTTAGAAGCTTCTTCTGTGATCCATTATGGTGCTTTTAGTGTCTCCGCATAACGCAGCACGCGACATGGCTTTGCACACGAATAATGTAACCGTTTCAGAGAGAGGAGCGCGAAATATGACGATCTGGCATTAGGTCGATTCGATGGCAAATGACGAAAACGGGCGGATTCCTCAGGTTTTCACTACATATGAACACTTTTCATATTCCCCAGTGCATGACGGCTGCTAGACCTCCCTTCATGCAAAATCTTATGGTCCTACCTCGCGTCAGAGGCAACAAAGCCGTCTAAAAAGTCAATACTCAAAAATTAAAACTTGAATTGTACTGCGTCGTAGTGGCTATCACATCAACTTAGAAGCTTCTTCTTTGATCTATTATGTTGCTTTTAGTGACTCCACATACCGCACCACGTGACATAGCTTCGCACACTATAAATGTAACCGTTTCAGAGAGAAGTACGTCCAATATGACGATCTGGCATTAAGTCGATTCGATAGCAAATGAAGAAAACGGGCGGGTTTATCAGGTTTTCACTACATATGAACACTTTTCACATTACCCCGTGCAACGCGGCTGCTGGATCTCCCTTCATGCAAAATTTTAAGGTCCTAGCTCATGTCCAAGTCACCTAAGCCGTCTTAAAAGTCAATAATCGATAGCTAAATCTGGAATTGTACTGCATCTAACTGGCTATCACATCAACTTAGAAGCTTCTTCTGTGTTCTATTATGGAGGTTTTAGTGTCTCCGCATACCGCAGCACGCGACATAGCTTTGCACACGATAAATGTAACCGTTTCAGTGAGAAGAGCTGCCAATACGATGATCTTTCAAACGTCGATTCGATAGCAAATGAGGAGAACGGGCGGATTTCCCAGGTTTTCGCTACATAAAAACACTTTTCACATTCCCCCGTGCAACGCGGCTGCTAGATCTCCATTCATGCAAAATTTTAATGTCCTAGCTCTTATCTCACATTCCCCCGTCAAACGCGGCTGCTAGACCTCCCTAATGCAAAATCTTAAGGACCTACCTCATGTCCAAGCCACGAAAGCCGTCTAAAAAGTCAATAATCGATAGTTAAAACTTGAATTGGACTGCTTCGAACTGGATATCACATCAACTTAGAAGCTTAATCTGTGTTCTTTTATGGTGCTTTTAGTGTCTCCACATACCGCAGCACGCGATATAGCTTTGCACACGATATATGTAACGGTTTCAGAGAGAATAGCGGGCAATATGACGATCTGGCATTAAGTCGATTCGATTACAAATGACGAAAACGGGCGGATTTCTCAGGTTTTCACTACATATGAACACTTTTCACATTCCCCCGTGCAACGCGGTCGCTAGACCTCCCTTAATGCAAAATGGTAATGTCCTAGCTCATGTCCAAGGCACCGAAGCCGTCTACAAATTCAATAATCGATAACTAAGAGTTAAATTGTACTGTTTCGTACTAGCTATCACATCAACTTAGAAGATTCTTCTGTGTTCTATTATGGTGCTTTTAGTGTCTCCGCATACCGCAGCACGCGACATAGCTTTGCACACCGTAAATGTAACCGTTTCAGAGAGAAGTGCGGCCTATATGACGATCTGGCAAATGTCGATTCGATAGCAAATGACGAAAACATACGGATTTCTCAGGTCTTCACTACATATGGACACTTTTCACATTCACCCGTGCAACGCGGCTGCTAGACCTCCCTTGACGGAAAATCTTACGGTGCTAGCTGATACCCAAGGCACCAAAGCTGTCTACAAAGTCAATAATCGATAGCTAAAACTTGAATTGTACTACTTGGTACTGGCTATCACATCAACTTAGAATAATCTTCTGTGTTCCATTATGGTGCTTTTAGTATCTCTGCATTTCGCAGCACGTTACATAGCTTTGCACACGATAAATGTAACCGTTTCAGAGAGATTACTGGCCAATATGACGATCTGGCATTAAGTCGATTCGATAGCAGATTACGAAAACGGAAGGATTTCTCAGGTTTTCACTACATATGAACTCTTTTCACATTCCCCGTGCAATGCGGTTGCTACACCTCCCTTCATGCAAAATCTTAAGGTCCTAGCTCATGTCCAAGGCACCAAAGCCGTATAAACAGTCAATAATCGATAACTAAAACTTGAATTGTACTGCTACGTACTGGCTATCACATCAACTTAGAAGCTTCTTCTGTGTTCTATTATGGTGCTTTTAGTGACTCCGCATACCGCAACACGCTACTTAGCTTTGCACACGATAAATGTAACCGTTTCAGAGAAAAGAGCGGTAAATATGACGATCTGGCAAAAGTCGATTCCATAGCAAATGACGAAGACGGGCGGATTTCTAGGGTTTCACAACATATGAACACTTTTCACATTCCCCCGTGCAATGCGGCTGCTAGACCTCCCTTCATGCAAAATCTTAAGGTCCTATCTCATGTCCAAGGCACAAAAGCCGTCTAAGAAGTCAATAATCGATAACTAAAACCTGAATTGCACTGATTCTTACTGGCTATCACATCAACTTAGAAGCATCTTCTGTGTTCTATTATGGTGCTTTTAGTGTCTCTCCATACCGCAGCACGCGACATAGCTTTGTACACGATAAATGTGACGGTTTCAGAGAGAATAGCGGGCAATATGACGATCTGAAATTAAGTGGATTCGATAGCAAATTACGAAAACGCTCGGATATCTAGGGTTTTCTCTACATATGAACAATTTTCACATTCACCCGTGCATCGCTTCTCTTAGTCATCCCTTTATGCAATATCTTAAGGTCCTAGCTCATCTCAAAGGAACCAAAGCCGTCTAAAAAGTCAATAATCGATAACTAAAACTTGAATTGTACTGCTTCGTACTGGCTATTACATCAACTTAGAAACTTCTTCTGTGTTCTATTATGTTGCTTTTAGTGTCTACGCATACCGCAGCACGCGACATAGCTTTGAACACGATAAATGTAACCGTTTCAGAGAGAAGAGTGGCCAATATGACGATTTGGCGTTAAGTCGATTCGATAGCAAATGACGATATCGGCGGTTTTCTCAGGTTTTCACTACATATGAACACTTTTCACATTCCCCCGTGCAACGTGGCTGCTAGAACTCCCTCATGCAAAATCTTAAGGTCCTAGCTCATGTCCAAGGCACCAAAGCCGTCTAAGACGTCAATAATCGATAACTAAAACCTGAATTGTACCGCTTCGTACTGTCTATCACATCAACATAGAAGCTTCCTCTGTGTTCTATTATGGTGCTTTTAGTATCTACGCATACCGCAGCACGCAACATAGCTTTGCACACCATAAATGTAACGGATTCAGAGATAATTGCGGGTAATATGTCGATCTGGCACTAAGTCGATTCGATAGCAAATGACGAAAACGGGCGGATTTGTCAGGTTTTCACTACATATGAACACTTTTCACATTACCCCGTGCAACGCGGTCCCTACACCTCCCTTCATGCAAAATCGTAATGTTCTAGCTCATGTCCAAGGCACCAAAGCCGTCTAAAAAATCAATAATCGATAACTAAAAGTTGAATTGCTGTTTCGTACTAGCTATCACATCAACTTAGAAGCTTCTTCTGTGATCTATTATGGTGCTTCTAGTGTCTCCGCATACCACATCACGCGACATAGCTTTTCACACGATAAATGTAACCGTTTCAGAGTGAAGAGCTGCCAATATGACGATCTGGCATTAAGTCGATTCGATAGCAAATGACGAAAAAGGGCGGATTTCTCACGTTTACGCTACATATGAACACTTTTCACATTCACCCGTCCAACGCGGTTGCTAAACCTCCCGTCATGCAAGGTCGTAAGGTCCTAGCTCATGACCAAGTCACCAAAATCGTCTGAAAAGTCAATAATCGATAACTAAAACTTCAATTGTACTGCTTAGGACTGACTATCTCATCATCTTAGAAGCTTCTTCTGTGTTCTATTATGTTGCTTTTAGTGTCTCCGCATACCACAGCAGCGACATTGCTTTGCACACGATAAATGTAACCGTTTCAGAGAGAATACCGGCCAATATGACGATCTGTCATTAATTTGATTCGATAGCAAATGACGAAAACGGGCGGATTTCTCAGGTTTTCACAACGTATGAACACTTTTCACATTCCCCAGTGCAACGCGTCTACTAGACCTACCTTTATGCAAAATCTTAAGGTCCTAGCTCATGTCCAAGGCACCAAAGCCGTCTAAAAAGGTAATAATCGATACCTAAAACTTGAATTGTACTGCTGCGTACTTTCTATCACATCAACTTAGAAGCTTATTCTGTGTTCTATTATGGAGCTTTTAGTGTCTCCGCATACCGCAGCACGCGACATAGCTTTCATAGCTTTGCACACGAGAAATGTAAACATTTCAGAGAGAAGAGCGGCCAATATGACGATCTGGCATTAAGTCGATTCGATAGCAAATGACGAAAACGGGCGGATTTCTCAGGGTTTTTTTGCATATGAAAACTTTTCACGGTCTCCAGTGCACCGCGGCTGTTAGACCTCCCTTCATTCAAAATCGTAAGGTCCTAGCTCATGTCCAAGGCACCAAAGCAGTCTAAAAAGTCAATAATCGATAACTAAAACTTGAACTGTACTGCTTCGTACTGTCTATCACATCAACTGAGAAGCTTCTTCTGTGATCTATTATGGTGCGTTTAGTGTCTCCGCATACTGCAGCGCGAGACCTTGCTTTGCACACGATAAATGTAACCGATTCAGAGAGAAGAGCGGCCAATATGACGATCTGGCATTAAGTCGATTCGATAGCAAGTGACGAAAACGGGCGGATCTCTCACGTTTTCACTACATATGAACACATTTCACATTCCCCCATGCAACGCAGCTCCTAGATCTCCCTTCATGCAATATCTTAAGGTCGACGCTTATGTCAAAGGAACCAAAGCCTTCTTAAAAGTCAATAATCGATAACTGAAACTTGAATTGTACTGCTTCGTACTGGATATCATGTCATCATAGAAGCTTCTTCTGTGTTCTGTTATGGTGCTTTTAGTGTATCCGCATACCGCAGCACGCGACATAGCTTTGCACACGATAAACGTAATCATTTCAGAGAGAATAGCGGGCAATATGACGATCTGGCATTAATTCGATTCGATAGCAAATGACGAAAACGGGCGGATTTCTCAGGTTTTCACCACACATGAAGACATTTCACATTCTCCCGTGCAACGCGGCTGCTAGACCTCCCTTCATCCAAAATCGTAAGGTCCTAGCTCATAAACAAGGCACCAAACCCGTCTAAAAAGTCAATAATTGATAACTAAAACTACAATAGTACTGCTTCGTACTGGCTATCACATCAACTTAGAAGCTTCTTCTGTGATCCATTAGGGTCCTTTTAGTGTCTCCGCATAACGCAGCACGAAACGTAGCTTTGCACACGATAAATGTAACCGTTTCAGAGAGAAGAGCGGCCAATATGACCATCTGGCAAAAGTCGATTCGATAGCAAATGACGATAACTGGAGGATTTCTCAGGTTTTCACTACATATGAACATTTTTCACATTCCAACGTGCAACGCGGCTGCCATAACTCCCTCATGCAAATCGTAAAGTCCCAGCTCATCTCCATCTAAAAAGTCAATAATCGATAACTAAAACTTGAATTGTACTCCTTCTTACTGGCTATCACATCAACTTAGAAGCATCTTCTGTGTTCCATTATGATGCTTTTAGTGTCTCCACATACCGCAGCACGCGACATAGCTTTGCACACGATACATGTAACCATTTAAGGGAGAATACCGGCCAATATGACGATCTGGCATTAAGTCGATTCGATAGGAAATGACGAAAACAAGCGGATTTCTCAGGTTTTCAATGCATATGAACAGTTTTCACATTCTCCCGTGCAACGCGGCTGCTAGACCCCCCTTCATTCAAGGTCGTAAGGTCCTAGCTAATGTCCAATTCACCAATATAGTCTAAAAATTCAATAACCGATAACTAAAACTTGAATTGTACTGCTTCGTACAGGCTATCACATAGGGCAGGTCGTAGCTCATGTCAAAGGAACCAAAGCCGTCTAAAAAGTCAATAATCGATAACTAAAACTTGAATTGTACTGCTTCGTAGTGGCTATCACTTCATCATAGAAGCTTCTTCTGTGTTCTGTTATGGTGCTTTTAGTGTCTCCGCATACCGCAGCACGCGACATAGCTTTGCACACGATAAATGTAACCGTTTCAGAGAGAACAGCGGCCAAGATGACGATCTGGCATTAAGTCGAATCGATAGCAAATAACGAAAACGGGCGGATTTCACAAGTTTTCACTACATATCAACACTTTTCACATTCTCCCGTGCAAGGCGGCTGCTAGACTTCCCTTCCTGCAAAATCTGATGGTCGTAGCTCATGTCCAAGGCACCAAAGCCGTCTAAAAAAGGCAATAATCGATAACTGAAACTTGAATTGTACTGCTTCGCACTGGCTATCACATTAACTTAGATGCTTCTTTTGTATTATATTATGGTGCTTTTCGTGTCTCCACATACCGCAGCACGCGACATAGCATTGCACACGATAAATGTAACCATTTCAGAGAGAAGAACCGTCAATATGACGATCTGGCATTAAGTCGATTCGATAGCAAATGACGAAAACGGGCCGATTTCTCAGGTTTTCACTACATATGAACACCTTTCACATTCCCCTGTGCAACGCGGCTGCTATACCTACCTTCATACAAAATCTCAAGGTACTAGCTCATGTCCAAGGCACCAAAGCCGTCTAAAAAGTCAATAATCGATAACTAAAACTTGAAATGTACGGCTTCGTACTGGCTATCACATCAACTTAAATGCTTCTCCTATGTTCCATTATGGTGCTTTTAGTGTCCAGGCATTCCGCAGCCCGCAACATAGGTTTGCACACGATAAATGTAACCGTTTCAGAGAGAAGGGCGGCAAATTTGACGATATGGCATTAAATTGATTCGATAGGAAATGACGAAAACGGGCGGATTTCTCAGGTGTTTAATATATATGAGCACTTTTCACATTCTGTCGTGCAACGTGGCTGCGAGACCTCCCTTCAAGCAAAATCTTAAGGTCCTAGCTCATGTCCAAGGCACCAAGGGCGTCTAAAAAAGGCAATAATCGATAACTAAAACTTGAAATGTACTGCTTCGTACTGGCTATCACATCAACTTAGATGCTTCTTTTGTATTATATTATGGTGCTTTTACTGTTTCCACATACCGCAGCACGCGACATAGCTTTGCACACGATAAATGTAACCATTTCAGGGAGAAGAACGGCCAATATGACGATCTGGCATTAGGTCGATTCGATAGCAAATAACGAAAACCGGCGGATTTCTCAGGTTTTTACAACATATGAACACTTTTCACATTCTCTCTTGCAACGTGGCTGCTAGACCTCCGTTCATGCAAAATCTTAAGGTCCCAGCTCATGTCCAAGGCACCAAAGCCGTCTAAAAAGGTAATAATCGATAACTAAAACTTGAAATGTACGGCTAAGTACTTTCTATCACATCAACTTACATGCTTCTCCTATGTTCCATTATGGTGCTTTTAGTGTCTAGGCATTCCGCAGTAGGCGAGATAGCTTTGCACACGATAAATGTAACCGTTCAAGAGAGAAGAGCGGCAAATATGAAGATCTGGCATTAGGTCGATTCGATAGCAAATAACGAAAACGGGCGGATTTCTCAGCTTTTACTAAATACGAAACTTATCACATCACCCCGTGCAACGTGGCTGCTAGAATTCCCTTCATGCAAAATCTTCAGGTCCTAGCTCATGTCCAATGCACCAAAGCCGTCTAAAAAGTCAATAATCGATAACTAAAACTTGAATTGTACTGCTACGTGCTGCCTTTCGCATCAACTTAGAAGCTTCTTCTGTGTTCTAACATATCAACTTAGAAATTTCTTCCGTGTTCTGTTATGGTTCTTTTAGTGTCTCCTCATACCGCAGCACGCGACATAGCTTTGCACGCGATAAATGTAACCGTTTCATAGAGAAGAGCGTCCAATATGACGATCTGGCATTAAGTCGATTCGATAGCAAATAAAGAAAACGGGCGAATTCCTCAGGTTTTTACAACATATGAACACTTTTCACATTCTATCGTGCAACGTGGCTGCTAGACCTCCCTTCATGCATAATCTTCAGGTCCTAGCTCATGTCCAATGAACCAAAGCCGTCTAAAAAGTCAATAATCGATAACTAAAACATGAATTGCACTGCTTCGTACTGGCTATCACATCAACTTAGTAGTTTCTTGTGTGTTCTATTATGCAGTTTTTAGTGTCTCCGCATACCGCAGCACGCGACATAGCTTTGCACACGATAAATGTAACCATTTCAGAGAGAACAGCGGCCAAGATGACGATCTGGCATTAAGTCGAATCGATAGCAACGAAAACGGGCGGATTTCACAATTTTTCACTACATATCAACACTTTTCACATTCTCCCATGCAACGCGGCTGCTAGACCTCCCTTCCTGCAAAATCTGAAGGTCGTAGCTCATGTTCAAGGCACCAAAGCCGTCTAAAAAAGGCAATAATCGATAACTGAAACTTGAATTGTACTGCTTCGTACTGGCTATCACATTTACTTAGGTGCTTCTTTTGTATTATATTATGGTGCTTTTCGTGTCTCCACATACCGCAGCACGCGACATAGCATTGCACACGATAAATGTAACCATTTCAGAGAGAAGAACGGTCAATATGACGATCTCGCATTAAGTCGATTCGATAGCAAATGACGAAAACGGGCCGATTTCTCAGGTTTTCACTACATATGAACACTTTTCACATTCCCCTGTGCAACGCGGCTGCTATACCTACCTTCTTACAAAATCTTAAGGTACTAGCTCATGTCCAAGGCACCAAAGCCGTCTAAAAAGTCAATAATCGATAACTAAAACTTGAAATGTACGGCTTCGTACTGGCTATCACATCAACTTAGATGCTTCTGCTATGTTCCATTATGGTGCTTTTAGTGTCTAGGCACTCCGCAGCAGGCGAGATAGCTTTGCACACGATAAATGTAACCGTTCAAGAGAGAAGAGCGGCCAATATGAAGATCTGGCATTAGGTCGATTCGATAGCAAATAACGAAAACGGGCGGATTTCTCAGCTTTTCACTACATACGAAACTTTTCACATCACCCCGTGCAACGTGGCTGCTAGAATTCCCTTCATGCCAAATCTTAAGGTCTTACATCATGTTCGATTCACCAAAGACGTCTAAAAGCTCAATAATCGATAACCAAAACTTGAATTGTACTGCTACGTGCTGGCTTTCACATCAACTTAGAAGCTTCTTCTGTGTTCTATCACATCAACTTAGAAATTTCTTCTGTGTTCTGTTATGGTGCTTTTAGTGTCTCCTCATACCGCAGCACGCGACATAGCTTTGCACACGATAAATGTAACCGTTTCAGAGAGAAAAGCGGCCAATATGACGATCTGGCATTAAGTCGATTCTATAGCAAATGACGAAAGCAGGCGGGTTTCTCCGGTTTTCACTACATATGAACACTTTTCACATTCCCCCATGCAACGCGGCGGCTAGACCTCCCTCCCTGCAAAATCTTAAGGTCCTAGCTCATGCCCACGGCACCAAAGCCGTCTAAAAAGTCAATATTCGATAACAAAAACTTGAATTGCACTGCTTCGTACTGGCTATCACATCAAATTAGTAGTTTCTTGTGTGTTCTGTTATGCAGTTTTTAGTGTCTCCGCATACCGCAGCACGCGACATAGCTTTGCACATGACAGTCACATCAACTTAGAAGCTTCTTCTGTGTTCTATTATTGTGCTTTTAGTGTCTAGGCATTCCGCAGCTCGCGACATAGGTTTGCACACGATAAATGTGACCTTTTCAGAGAGGAGAACCGTCAATATGACGATCTGGCATTATGTCGATTCGATAGCAAATGACGAAAACGGGCAGATTTCTCAGGTTTTCACTACATATGAACACTTTTCACATTCCCCTGTGCAACGCGGCTGCTATACCTATCTCGATGGAAAATCTTAAGGTACTAGCTCATGTCCACGGCACCAAAGCCGTCTGACAAGTCAATAATCGGTAAGTAAAACTTGAATTGTACTGCTTCGTACTGGCTATCACATCAACTTAGTAGTTTCTTGTGTGTTCTATTATGCAGTTTTTAGTGTCTCCGCATACCGCAGCACGCGACATAGCTTTGCACACGATAAATGTAACCGTTTCAGAGAGAAGAACGGCCAATATGACGATCTGGCATTAGGTCGATTCGATAGCAAATAACGAAAACGGGCGGATTTCTCAGGTTTTTACAACATATGAACACTTTTCACATTCTCTCTTGCAACGTGGCTGCTAGACCTCCGTTCATGCAAAATCGTAAGGTCCTAGCTCATGTCCAAGGCACCAAGGCCGTCTAAAAAAGGCAATAAACGATAACTAAAACTTGAATTGTACTGCTTCGTACTGGCTATCACATCAACTTAGATGCTTCTTTTGTATTATATTATGGTGCTTTTACTGTTTCCACATACCGCAGCATTCGACATAGCTTTGCACACGATAAATGTAACCATTTCAGAGAGAAGAGCGGCCACGATGACGATCTGGCATTAAGTCGAATCGATAGCAAATAACGAAAACGGGCGGATTTCACAAGTTTTCACTACGTATCAACACTTTTCACATTCTCAAATGCAACGTGGCTGCTAGACCTCCCTTCCTGCAAAATCTGAAGGTCCTAGCTCATGTCCAAGGCACCAAAGCCGTCTAAAAAAGGCAATAATCGATAACTGAAATTTGAATTGTACTGCTTCGTACTGGCTATCACATTAACTTAGGTGCTTCTTTTGTATTATATTATGGTGCTTTTCGTGTCTCCACATACCGCAGCACGCGACATAGCATTGCACACGATAAATGTAACCATTTCAGAGAGAAGAACCGTCAATATGACGATCTGGCATTAAGTCCATTCGATAGCAAATGACGAAAACGGGCAGATTTCTCAGGTTTTCACTACATATGAACACTTTCCACATTCCCCTGTGCAACGCGGCTACTATACCTACCTTGATGCAAAATCTTAAGGTACTAGCTCATGTCCAAGGCGCCAAAGCCGTCTAAAAAGTCAATAATCGATAACTAAAACTTGAAATGTACGGCTTCGTACTGGCTATCACATCAACTTAGATGCTTCTCCTATGTTCTATTATGGTGCTTTTAGTGTCTAGGCATTCCGCAGCAGGCGAGATAGCTTTGCACACGATAAATGTAACCGTTTAAGAGAGAAGAGCGGCCAATATGAAGATCTGGCATTAGGTCGATTCGACAGCAAATAACGAAAACGGGCGGATTTCTCAGGTTTTTACAACATATGAACACTTTTCACATTCTGTCGTGCAACGTGGCTACTAGACCTCCCTTCATGCAAAATCTTAAGGTCCTAGCTCATGTCCAATGCACCAAAGCCGTCTAAAAAGTCAATAATCGATAACTGAAACTTGAATTACACTGCTTCGTACTGGCTATCAGATCAACATAGAAGCTTCTTGTGTGTTCTATTATGCTGTTTTTAGTGTCTCCGCATACCGCAGCACGCGATATGGCTTTGCACACGACAAATGTAACAGTTTTAGAGAGAAGAGCGGACAATACGACGATCTGGCATTAAGTCGATTCGATAGCAAATGACGAAAACGGGCAGATTTCTCAGGTTTTCACTACATATGAACACTTTTCACATTCCCCTGTGCAACGCGGCTGCTATACCTACCTTCTTACAAAATCTTAAGGTACTAGCTCATGTCCAAGGCACCAAAGCCGTCTAAAAAATCAATAATCGATAACTAAAACTTGAAATGTACGGCTTCGTACTGGCTATCACATCAACTTAGATGTTTCTCCTATGTTCCATTATGGTGCTTTTAGTGTCTAGGCATTCCGCAGCAGGCGAGATAGCTTTGCACACGATAAATGTAACCATTCAAGAGAGAAGAGCGGCCAATATGAAGATCTGGCATTAGGTCGATTCGATAGCAAATAACGAAAACGGGCGGATTTCTCAGGTTTTTACAACATATGAATACTTTTCACATTCTCTCGTGCAACGTGCCTGCTAGACCTCCCATCATGCAAAATCTTAAGGTCCTAGCTCATGTCCAATGCACCAAAGCCGTCTAAAAAGTCAATAATCGATAACTAAAACTTGAAATGTACGGCTAAGTACTTTCTATCACATCAAGTTAGATGCTTCTTCTGTGTTCTATTATGGTGCTTTTAAAGTTCAGTCATTCCGCAGCTCGCGACATAGGTTTGCACACTATAAATGTAACCGTTTCAGAGAGAATGCAGGCCAATATGACGATCTGGCATTAAGTCGATTCGATAGCAAATGACGAAAACGGGCGGATTTCTCAGGTTTTCACTACATATAAACACTTTTCACATTCTCGCGTGCAACGCGGTTGTTATACCTCCCTTCATGCAGGGTCGTTAGGTCCTAGCTCATGTCCAAGGCACCAGAATCGTCTAAAAATTCAATAATCGATAACTAAAACTTGAATTATACTGCTTCGTACTTTCTATCACATCAACTTAGATGCTTCTTTTGTATTATATTATGGTGCTTTTCGTGTCTCCACATACCGCAGCACGCGACATAGCATTGCACACGATAAATGTAACCATTTCAGAGAGAAGAACCGTCAATATGACGATCTGGCATTAAGTCGATTCGATAGCAAATGACGAAAACGGGCAGATTTTTCAGGTTTTCACTACATATGAACACTTTCCACATTCCCCTGTGCAACGCGGCTACTATACCTACCTTGATGCAAAATCTTAAGGTACTAGCTCATGTCCAAGGCGCCAAAGCCGTCTAAAAAGTCAATAATCGATAACTAAAACTTGAAATGTACGGCTTCGTACTGGCTATCACATCAACTTAGATGCTTCTCCTATGTTCTATTATGGTGCTTTTAGTGTCTAGGCATTCCGCAGCAGGCGAGATAGCTTTGCACACGATAAATGTAACCGTTTAAGAGAGAAGAGCGGCCAATATGAAGATCTGGCATTAGGTCGATTCGACAGCAAATAACGAAAACGGGCGGATTTCTCAAGTTTTTACAACATATGAACACTTTTCACATTCTGTCGTGCAACGTGGCTACTAGACCTCCCTTCATGCAAAATCTTAAGGTCCTAGCTCATGTCCAATGCACCAAAGCCGTCTAAAAAGTCAATAATCGATAACTAAATCTTGAATTACACTGCTTCGTACTGGCTATCAGATCAACATAGAAGCTTCTTGTGTGTTCTATTATGCTGTTTTTAGTGTCTCCGCATACCGCAGCACGCGATATGGCTTTGCACACGACAAATGTAACAGTTTCAGAGAGAAGAGCGGCCAATATGACGATCTGGCATTAAGTCGATTCGATAGCAAATGACGAAAACGGGCAGATTTCTCAGGTTTTCACTACATATGAACACTTTTCACATTCCCCTGTGCAACGCGGCTGCTATACCTACCTTCTTACAAAATCTTAAGGTACTAGCTCATGTCCAAGGCGCCAAAGCCGTCTAAAAAGTCAATAATCGATAACTAAAACTTGAAATGTACGGCTTCGTACTGGCTATCACATCAACTTAGATGCTTCTCCTATGTTCTATTATGGTGCTTTTAGTGTCTAGGCATTCCGCAGCAGGCGAGATAGCTTTGCACACGATAAATGTAACCGTTTAAGAGAGAAGAGCGGCCAATATGAAGATCTGGCATTAGGTCGATTCGACAGCAAATAACGAAAACGGGCGGATTTCTCAGGTTTTTACAACATATGAACACTTTTCACATTCTGTCGTGCAACGTGGCTACTAGACCTCCCTTCATGCAAAATCTTAAGGTCCTAGCTCATGTCCAAGGCACCAAAGCCGTCTAAAAAAGGCAATAATCGATAACTAAAACTTGAATTGTACTGCTTCGTACTGGCTATCACATCAACTTAGTAGTTTCTTGTGTGTTCTATTATGCAGTTTTTAGTGTCTCCGCATACCGCAGCACGCGACATAGCTTTGCACATGACAAATGTAACCGTTTCAGAGAGAAGAGCGGCCAATTTGACGATCTGGCATTAAGTCGATTCATTAGCATATGACGAAAACGGGCGGTTTTCTCCGGTTTTCACTACATATGAACACTTTTCACATTCCCCCATGCAACGCGGCAGCTATACTTCCCTCCCTGCAAAATCTCAAGCTCCGAGCTCATGTCCATTCACCAAAGCCGTCTAAATAGGCAATAATCGATAACTAAAACTTAAATTGTACTGCTACGTGCTGGCTTTCACGTCAACTTAGATGCTTCTTCTGTGTTCTAACACATCAACTTAGAAATTTCTTCTGTGTTCTGTTATGGTGCTTTTAGTGTCTCCTCATACCGCAGCACGCGACATACGTTTGCACACGATAAATGTAACCGTTTCAGAGAGAAGGGCGGCCACTTTGACGATATGGCATTAAGTCGATTCGATAGCAAATGACGAAAACGGGCGGATTTCTCAGGTTTTTACAACATATGAACACTTTTCACATTCTGTCGTGCAACGTGGCTGCTAGACCTCCCTTCATGCAAAATCTTAAGGTCCTAACTCATGACCAATGCACCAAAGCCGTCTAAAAAGTCAATAATCGATAACTAAAACTTGAATTACACTGCTTCGTACTGGCTATCAGATCAACATAGAAGCTTCTTGTGTGTTCTATTAAGCTGTTTTTAGTGTCTCCGCATACCGCAGCACGCGATATGGCTTTGCACAAAACAAATGTAACAGTTTCCGAGAGAAGAGCGGCCAATATGACGATCTGGCATTAAGTCGATTCCATAGCAAATGACGAAAACGGGCGGATTTCTCAGGTTTTCAATACATATGAACACTTTTCACATTCCCCCGTCCAACGCGGCTGCGAGACCTCCATTCCTGCAAAATGTTAAGGTCCTAGCTCATGACTAAGTCACAAAAGCCAGCTAAAAAGTCAATAATCTATATCTAAAACTTCAATTGTACTACTTCTTACTGGCTATTACATCAACTTAGAAGCTTCATCTGTGTTCTACTATGGTGCTTCTAGTGTCTCCACATACCGCAGCACGCGACATAGCTTTGCAGACGATAAATGTAACCGTTTCAGATAGAAGAGCGGCCAATGTGACAATCTGGCTTTAAATCGATTCGATAACAAATGACGAATACGGACGGATTTATAGGTTTTTACTACATATGAACACTTTTCACATTCTCCCGTGCAACTCGGCTGCTAGTTCTCCTTTCATGCAGAATCTTAAGGTCCTAGCTCATGTCCAAGGCACCAAAGCCAGCTAAAAAGTATATAATCGATACCTAAAACTTGAATTGAACTACTTCTTACTGGCTATTACATCAACTTAGAAGCTTCATCTGTGTTCTACTATGGTGCTTTTGGTGTCTCCGCATACCGCATCACGCGACATAGCTTTTCAGGCGATAAGTACAACCGTTTTCGACAGAAATGCGGCCAATGTGACGATCTGGCTTTAAGTCGATTCGATAACAAATGACGAAGACGGACGGATTTCTAGGTTTTTACTACATATGAACACTTTTCACATTCTCCCGTGCAACTCGGCAGCTAGTCCTCCTTTCATGCAGAATCTTAAGGTCCTAGCTCATGTCCAAGGAACCAAAGCCAGCTAAAAAGTCAATAATCGATAACTAAAACTTGAATTGTACTACTTCTTACTGGCTATTACATTAAATTAGATGCCTCATCTGTGTTTTACTATGGTGGTTTTAGTGTCTCCGCATACCGCAGCACACGTCTTAGCTTTGCAGACGATAAGTACAACCGTTTCAGAGAGAAGAGCGGCAAGTGTGACATTCTGGTTTTAAGTCGATTCGATAACAAATGACGAAAACGGACGGATTTCTCAGGTTTTTACTACATATGAACACTTCTCACATTCTCCCGTGTAACTCGGCTGCTGGTCCTCCTTTCATGCAAAATATTAAGGTCCTAGCTCATATCCAAGGCACCAAAGAAATGTAAAAAGTCAATAATCGATACCTCAAACGTGAATTGTACTACTTCTCACTTGCTATTACATCAACATAGAAGCTTCATCTGTGTTCTACTTTGGTGCTTTTAGTGTCCCCGCATACCGCAGCACGCGATATAGCTTTGCAGACGATAAATGTAACCGTTTCAGAGAGAAGAGCGGCCAATGTTATGATCTGGCTTTAAGTCGATTCGATAACAAATGACGAAAACGTGCGGATTTCTCAGGTTTTTACTACATATGGACACTTTTCACATTCTACCGTGCAACGCGGCAGCTAGTCCTCCTTTCATGCAATATCATAAGGTCCTACCTCATGTCCAGGGCACCAAAGAAGGTTAAAAAGTCAATAATCGATAACAAAAACTTGAATTGTACTACTTCTTACTGGCTATTACATCAACTTAGAAGCTTCATATATTTTCCAGTATGGTGCTTTTAGTGTCTCAGCATACCGCAGCCCGCGACATAGCTTTGCAAACGATAAGCACAACTGTTTCAGACAGAAGGGCGACAACGTGACGATCAGGCTTTAAGTCGATTCGAAAACAAATGACGAAAAAGGACGGATTTCTCAGGTTTTTAATACATATGAAAACTTTTCACATTCTCCCGTGCAACTCGGCTGCTAGTCCTCCTTTCATGCAAAATCTTAAGTTCCTAGCTCATGTCGAAGGCAACAAAGAAGGGTAAAAAATCAATAATCCATAAATAAAACTTGAATTGTACTACTTCTTACTGGCTATTACACCTTCTTAGAAGCTTCATGTGTGTTCTACTATGGTGCTTTTAGTTCTCCACATACCGCAGCACGCGACATAGCTTTGCAGACGATAAGTACAACCGTTTCAGAGAGAAGAGAGGACAATGTGACGATTTGGCTTTAAGTCGATTCGATAACAAATGACGAAGACGGACGGATTTCTAGGTTTTTACTACATATGAACACTTTTCACATTCTCCCGTGCAACTCGGCAGCTAGTCCTCCTTTCATGCAGAATCTTAAGGTCCTAGCTCATGTCCAAGGAACCAAAGCCAGCTAAAAAGTCAATAATCGATAACAAAAACTTGAATTGTACTACTTCTTACTGGCTATTACATTAAATTAGATGCTTCATCTGTGTTTTACAATGGTGGTTTTAGTGTCTCCGCATACCGCAGCACACGTCTTAGCTTTGCAGACGATAAGTACAACCGTTTCAGAGAGAAGAGCGGCAAGTGTGACATTCTGGTTTTAAATCGATTCGATAACAAATGACGAAAACGGACGGATTTCTCAGGTTTTTACTACATATGAACACTTTTCACATTCTCCCGTGCAACTCAGCTGCTAGTCCTCCCTTCATGCAGAATCTTAAGGTCCTAGCTCATGCCCAAGGCACCAAAGCCACCTAAAAAGTCAATAATCGATACCTAAAACTTAAATTGTACTACTTCTTACTGGCTATTACATCAACATAGAAGCTTCATCTGTGTTCTACTATGGTGCTTTTAGTTCTCCACATACCGCAGCACGCGACATAGCTTTGCAGACGATAAGTACAATCGTTTCAGAGAGAAGAGCGACCAAAGTGACGATCTGGCTTTAAGTCGATTCGATAACAAATGAAGAAAACGGACGGATTTCTCAGGTTTTTACTGCATATGAACACTTTTCACATTCTCCCGTGCAACTCAGCTGCTAGTCCACCTTTCATGCAGAATCTTAAGGTCCTAGCTCATGTCCAAGGAACCAAAGCCAGCTAAAAAGTCAATAATCGATACCTAAAACTTGAATTGTACTACTTCTTACTGGCTATTACATCAACTTAGAACCTTCATCTGTGTTCTACTATGGTGCTTTTAGTGTCTCCGCATACCGCAGCACGCGACATAGCTTTGCAGACGATAAGTACAATCGTTTCAGAGAGAAGAGCGACCAATGTGACGATCTAACTTTAAGTCGATTCGATAACAAATGACGAAAACGGACGGATTTCTCATTTTTTTACTACATATGAACACTTTTCACATTCTCTCGTGCAACTCGGCTGCTGGTCCTCCTTTCATGCAGATTCTTAAGGTCCTAGCTCATGTCCAAGGCACCAAAGCCAGCTAAAAAGTCCATTATCGATACCTAAAACTTCAATTGTACTACTTCTTACTAGCTATTACAATAAATTAGATGCTTCATCTGTGTTTTACTATGGTGGTTTTAGTGTCTCCGCATACTGCAACACACGTCTTAGCTTTGCACACGATAAGTACAACCGTTTCAGAGAGAAGAGCGGCCTGTGTGACATTCTGGCTTTAGTTCGATTCGATAACAAATGACGAAAACGGACGGATTTCTCCGGTTTTTACTACATATGTACCCTTTTCACATACTCCCGTGCAACTCGGCTGCTAGTTCTCCTTTCATGCAGAATCTTAAGGTCCTATCTCATGTACAAGGCACCAAAGCCAGCTAAAAAGTCAATAATCGATACCTAAAACTTGAATTGAACTACTTCTTACTGGCTATTACATCAACTTAGAAGCTTCATCTGTGTTCTACTATGGTGCTTTTGGTGTCTCCGCATACCGCATCACGCGACATAGCTTTTCAGGCGATAAGTACAACCGTTTTCGACAGAAATGCGGCCAATGTGACGATCTGGCTTTAAGTCGATTCGATAACAAATGACGAAGACGGACGGATTTCTAGGTTTTTACTACATATGAACACTTTTCACATTCTCCCGTGCAACTCGGCAGCTAGTCCTCCTTTCATGCAGAATCTTAAGGTCCTAGCTCATGTCCAAGGAACCAAAGCCAGCTAAAAAGTCAATAATCGATAACTAAAACTTGAATTGTACTACTTCTTACTGGCTATTACAATAAATTAGATGCTTCATCTGTGTTTTACTATGGTGGTTTTAGTGTCTCCGCATACCGCAGCACACGTCTTAGCTTTGCAGACGATAAGTACAACCGTTTCAGATAGAAGAGCGGCAAGTGTGACACTCTGGTTTTAAGTCGATTCGATAACAAATGACGAAAACGGACGGATTTCTCAGGTTTTTACTACATATGAACACTTTTCACATTCTGCCGTGCAACTCGGCTGCTAGTTCTCTTTTCATGCAGAATCTTAAGGTCCTAGCTCATGTCCAACCGCACCAAAGCCAGCTAAGAAGTCAATAATCGATACCTAATACTTGAATTGTACTACTTCTTACTGGCTATTACATCAACATAGAAGCTTCATCTGTGTTCTGCTATGGTGCTTTTAGTATTTCCACATACCGCAGCACGCGACATAGCTTTGCAGACGATAAGTACAACCGTTTCAGAGAGAAGAGAGGCCAATGTGACGATTTGGCTTTAAGTCGATTCGATAACAAATGACGAAAACGGACGGATTTCTCAGGTTTTTACTACATGTGAACACTTTTCACATTCTCCCTTGCAACTCGGCTGCTAGTTCTCCTTTCATGCCGAATCTTAAGGTCCTAGCTCATGTCCAAGGCACCAAAGCCAGCTAAAAAGTCAATAATCGATACCTAAAACTTGAATTGTACTACTTCTTACTGGCTATTACATCAACTTTGAAGCTTCATCTGTGTTCTACTATGGTGCTTTTAGTGTCTCCGCATACCGCAGCACGCGACATAGCTTTGCAGACGATAAGTACAATCGTTTCAGAGAGAAGAGCGACCAATGTGACGATCTGGCTTTAAGTCGATTCGATAACAAATGACGAATACGGACGGATGTCTCAGGTTTTTACTACATATGAACACGTTTCACATTCTCCCGTGCAACTCGGCTGCCAGTCCTCCTTTCATGCAGATTCTTAAGGTCCTAGCTCATGTCCAAGCCGCCAAAGCCAGCTAAAAAGTCCATAATCGATACCTAAAACTTGAATTGTACTACTTCTTACAGGCTATTACATTTAATTAGATGCTTCATCTGTGTTTTACTATGGTGGTTTTAGTGTCTCCGCATACCGCAGCACACGTCATAGCATTGCAGACGATAAGTACAACCATTTCACAGAGAAGAGCGGCCAATGTGACGATCTGGCTTTAAGCGATTCCATAACAAATGACGATAACGAACGGATTTTTCGGGTTTTTACTGCATATGAACACTTTTCACATTCTCCCGTGCAACTCAGCTGCTAGTCCTCCTTTCATGCAGAATCTTAAGGTCCTAGCTCATGCCCAAGGCACCAAAGCCACCTAAAAAGTCAATAATCGATACCTAAAACTTAAATTGTACTACTTCTTACTGGCTATTACATCAACATAGAAGCTTCATCTGTGTTCTACTATGGTGCTTTTAGTTCTCCACATACCGCAGCACGCGACATAGCTTTGCAGACGATAAGTACAATCGTTTCAGAGAGAAGAGCGACCAAAGTGACGATCTGGCTTTAAGTCGATTCGATAACAAATGAAGAAAACGGACGGATTTCTCAGGTTTTTACTGCATATGAACACTTTTCACATTCTCCCGTGCAACTCAGCTGCTAGTCCACCTTTCATGCAGAATCTTAAGGTCCTAGCTCATGTCCAAGGAACCAAAGCCAGCTAAAAAGTCAATAATCGATACCTAAAACTTGAATTGTACTACTTCTTACTGGCTATTACATCAACTTAGAACCTTCATCTGTGTTCTACTATAGTGCTTTTAGTGTCTCCGCATACCGCAGCACGCGACATAGCTTTGCAGACGATAAGTACAATCGTTTCAGAGAGAAGAGCGACCAATGTGACGATCTAACTTTAAGTCGAATCGATAACAAATGACGAAAACGGACGGATTTCTCATTTTTTTACTACATATGAACACTTTTCACATTCTCTCGTGCAACTCGGCTGCTGGTCCTCCTTTCATGCAGATTCTTAAGGTCCTAGCTCATGTCCAAGGCACCAAAGCCAGCTAAAAACTCCATTATCGATACCTAAAACTTGAATTGTACTACTTCTTACTAGCTATTACAATAAATTAGATGCTTCATCTGTGTTTTACTATGGTGGTTTTAGTGTCTCCGCATACTGCAACACACGTCTTAGCTTTGCACACGATAAGTACAACCGTTTCAGAGAGAAGAGCCGCCTGTGTGACATTCTGGCTTTAGTTCGATTCGATAACAAATGACGAAAACGGACGGATTTCTCCGGTTTTTACTACATATGTACACTTTTCACATACTCCCGTGCAACTCGGCTGCTAGTTCTCCTTTCATGCAGAATCTTAAGGTCCTATCTCATGTACAAGGCACCAAAGCCAGCTAAAAAGTCAATAATCGATACCTAAAACTTGAATTTTACTACTTCTTACTGGCTATTACATCAACTTAGAAGCTTCATCTGTGTTCTACTATGGTGCTTTTAGTGTCTCCGCATACCGCAGCACACGTCATAGCTTCGCAGACGATAAGTACAACCGTTTCAGAGAGAAGAGCGGCCAATGTGAAGATCTGGCTTTAAGTCGAGTCGATAACAAATGACGAAAACGGACGGATTTCTCAGGTTTTTACTACATATGAACACTTTTCACATTCTCCCGTGCAAATCAGCTGCTAGTCCTCCTTTCATGAAGAATCTTAAGGTCCAAGCTCATGTCCAAGGCACCAAATATAGCTATAAAGTCAATAATCTATACCTAAAACTTGAATTGTACTACTTCTTACTATCTATTACATCAACTTAGAAGCTTCATCTGTGTTCTACTATGATGCTTTTAGTGTCTCCGCATACCGCAGCACGCGACATAGCTTTGCATACGATAAGTACAATCGTTTTAGACATAAATGCGGCCAATGTGACGATCTGGCTTTAAGTCGATTCGATAACAAATGACGAAAACAGACGGATTTCTAGGTTTTTACTACATATGAACACTTTTCACATTCTCCCGTGCAACTTGGCTGATAGTCCTCCTTTCATGCAGAATCTTAAGGTCCTAGCTCATGTCCAAGGCACCAAAGCCAGATAAAAAGCCAATAATCGATACCTAAAACTTGAATTGTACTACTTCTTACTGGTTATTACATCAACTTAGAAGCTTCATCTGTGTTCTACTATGGTGCTTTTGGTGTCTCCGCATACCGCAGCACGCGACATAGCTTTGCAGACGATAAGTACAATCGTTTCAGAGAGAAGAGCGACCAATGTGACGATCTGGCTTTAAGTCGATTCGATAACAAATGACGAAAACGGATTGATTTCTAGGTTTTTACTACATATGAACACTTTTCACATTGTCCCGTGCAACTCTGCTGCTAGTCCTCCTTTCATGCAGAATCTTAAGGTCCTAGCTCATGTCCAAGGCACCACAGCCAGCTAAAAAGTCAATAATCGATACCTAAAACTTGAATTGGACTACTTCTTACTGGCTATTACATCAACTTAGAACCTTCATCTGTGTTCTACTATGGTGCTTTTAGTGTCTCCGGATACCGCAGCACGCGACATAGCTTTGCAGTCGATAAGTACAATCGTTTCAGAGAGAAGAGCGACCAATGTGACGATCTGGCTTTAAGTCGATTCGGTAACAAATGACGAATACGGACGGATTTCTCAGGTTTTTACGACATATGAACACTTTTCACATTCTCCCGTGCAACTCGGCTGCTAGTCCTCCTTTCATGCAGATTCTTAAGGTCCTAGCTCATGTCCAAGGCACCAAAGCCAGCTAAAAAGTCCATAATCGATACCTAAAACTTGAATTGTACTACTTCTTACTGGCTATTACATTAAATTAGATACTTCATCTGTGTTTTACTATGGTGATTTTAGTGTCTCCGCATACCGCAGCACACGTCATATCTTTGCAGACGATAAGTACAACCATTTCAGAGAGAAGAGCGGCCAATGTGACGATCTGGCTTTAAGTAGATTCGGTAACAAATGAGGAAAACGGACGGATTTCTAGGTTTTTACTACATATGAACACATTCCACATTCTCCCATGCAACTCGGCTGCTAGTCCTCCTTTCATGCAGAATCTTAAGGTCCTAGCTCATGTCCAAGCACCAAAGCCAGCTAAAAAGTCAATAATCGAAACCTAAAGCTTGAATTGTACAATATCTTACTGGCTATTACATCAACTTAGAAGCTTCATCTGTTTTCTACTATGGTGCTTTTAGTATCTCCGCATACCGGAGCACGAGACATAGCTTTGCAGACGATAATTAGGACCGTTTCAGAGAGAAGAGCGGCCAATGTGAAGATCTGGCTTTAAGTCGAGTCGATAACAAATGACGAAAACGGACGGATTTCTCAGGTTTTTACTACATATGAACACTTTTCACATTCTCCCGTGCAACTCGGCAGCTAGTCCTCCTTTCATGCAGAATTTTAAGGTCCTAGCTCATGTCCAAGGAACCAAAGCCAGCTAAAAAGTTAATAATCGATACCTAAAACTTGAAATGGTCTACTTCTTACTGGCTATTACATCAACTTAGAACCTTCATCTGTGTTCTACTATGGTGCTTTTAGTGTCTCCGCATACCTCAGCACGCGACATAGCTTTGCAGACGATAAGTACAATCGTTTCAGAGAGAAGAGCGACCAATGTGACGATCTGGCTTTAAGTCGATTCGATAACAAATGACGAAAACGGACGGATTTCTAGGTTTTTACTACATATGAACACTTTTCACATTGTCCCGTGCAACTCTGCTGCTAGTCCTCCTTTCATGCAGAATCTTAAGGTCCTAGCTCATGTCCGAGGCACCAAAGCCAGCTAAAAAGTCAATAATCGATACCTAAAACTTGAATTGGACTACTTCTTACTGGCTATTACATCAACTTAGAACCTTCATCTGTGTTCTACTATGGTGCTTTTAGTGTCTCCGGATACCGCAGCACGCGACAGAGCTTTGCAGTCGATAAGTACAATCGTTTCAGAGAGAAGAGCAACCAATGTGACGATCTGGCTTTAATTCGATTCGGTAACAAATGACGAATACGGACGGATTTCTCAGGTTTTTACTACATATGAACACTTTTCACATTATCCCGTGCAACTCGGCTGCTAGTCCTCCTTTCATGCAGATTCTTAAGGTCCTAGCTCATGTCCAAGGCACCAAAGCCAGCTAAAAAGTCCATAATCGATACCTAAAACTTGAATTGTACTACTTCTTACTGGCTATTACATTAAATTAGATGCTTCATCTGTGTTTTACTATGGTGGTTTTAGTGTCTCCGCATACCGCAGCACACGTCATATCTTTGCAGACGATAAGTACAACCATTTCAGAGAGAAGAGCGGCCAATGTGACGATCTGGCCTTATGTCGATTCGATAAAAAAATGACGATAACGAACGGATTTTTCGGGTTTTTACTGCATATGAACACTTTTCACATTCTCCCGTGCAACTCGGCTGCTAGTCCTCCTTTCATGCAGAATCTTAAGCTCCTAGCTCAAGTCCAAGGCACCAAAGCCACCTAAAAAGTCAATAATCGATACCTAAAACTTGAATTGTACTACTTCTTACTGGCTATTACATCAACTTAGAAGCTTCATCTGTGTTCTACTATGGTGCTTTTAGTGTCTCCGCATACCGCAGCACGCGACATAGCTTTGCAGACGATAAGTACAATCGTTTCAGAGAGAAGAGCGACCAATGTGACGATCTGGCTTTAAGTCGATTCGATAACAAATGACGAAAACGGACGGATTTCTAGGTTTTTACTACATATGAACACTTTTCACATTGTCTCGTGCAACTCTGCTGCTAGTCCTCCTTTCATGCAGAATCTTAAGGTCCTAGCTCATGTCCAAGGCACCACAGCCAGCTAAAAAGTCAATAATCGATACCTAAAACTTGAATTGGACTACTTCTTACTGGCTATTACATCAACTTAGAACCTTCATCTGTGTTCTACTATGGTGCTTTTAGTGTCTCCGGATACCGCAGCACGCGACAGAGCTTTGCAGTCGATAAGTACAATCGTTTCAGAGAGAAGAGCGACCAATGTGACGATCTGGCTTTAATTCGATTCGGTAACAAATGACGAATACGGACGGATTTCTCAGGTTTTTACTACATATGAACACTTTTCACATTCTCCCGTGCAACTCGGCTGCTAGTCCTCCTTTCATGCAGATTCTTAAGGTCCTAGCTCATGTCCAAGGCACCAAAGCCAGCTAAAAAGTCAATAATCGATACCTAAAACTTGAATTGTACTACTTCTTACTGGCTATTACATCAACTTAGAAGCTTCATCTGTGTTCTACTATGGTGCTTTTAGTGTCTCCGCATACCGCAGCACGCGACATAGCTTTGCAGACGATAAGTACAACCGTTTCAGAGAGAAGAGTGGCCAATGTGACGATCTGGCTTTAAGTCGATACGGTAAAAAATGACGAAAACGGACGGATTTCTAATGTTTTTGCTACATGTGAACACTTTTCACATTCACCCGTGCAACTCGGCTGATAGTCCTCCTTTCATGCAGAATATCAAGGTCCTAGCTCATGTCCAAGGCACAAAAGCAAGCTAAAAAGTCAATTATCGATACCTAAAACTTGAGTTGTACTACTTCTTACTGGCTATTACATCAACTTAGAAGCTTCATCTGTTTTCTACTATGGTGCTTTTAGTGTCTGCGCATACCGCAGCACGCGACATAGCTTTGCAGACGATAAGTACAACCGTTTCAGAGAGAAGAGCGGCCAATGTGACGATCTGGCTTTAAGTCGATTCGATAACAAATGACGAAAACGGAAGGATTTCTAGGTTTTTACTACATATGAACACATTCCACATTCTCCCGTGCAACTCGGCTGCTAGTCCTCCTTTCATGCAGAATCTTAAGGTACTAGCTCATGTCCAAGGCACCAAAGCCAGCTAAAAAGCCAATAATCGATACCTAAAACTTGAATTGTACTATATCTTACTGGATATTACATCAACTTTGAAGCTTAATCTGTTTTCTACTATGGTGCTTTTAGTGTCTCTGCATACTCGAGCACGAGACATAGCTTTGCAGACGATAATTACGACCGTTTCAGAGAGAAGAGCGGCCAATGTGCTGATCTGGCTTTTAAGTCGATTGGATAACAAATGACGAAAACGGACGGATTACTCAATTTTTTACTACATATGAACACTTTTCACATTGTCCCGTGCAACTCAGCTGCTAGTCCTCCTTTCATGCAGAATCTTAACGTCCTAGCTCATGTCCAAGGCACCAAAGCCAGATAAAAAGTCAATAATCACTACCTAAAACTTGAATTGTACTACTTCTTACTGGCTATTACATCAACTTAGAAGCTTCATCTGTGTTCTACTATGGTGCATTTAGTGTCTCCGCATACCGCAGCACGCGTCATAGCTTTGCAGACGATAAGTACAACCGTTTCTGAGAGAAGAGCGGCCAATGTGACGATCTTCTTTAAGTCGATTCGGTAACAAATGACGAAAACGGACGGATTTCTAGGTTTTTACTACATATGAACACATTCCACATTCTCCCACGCAACTCGGCTGCTAGTCCTCCTTTCATGCAGAATCTTAAGGTCCTAGCTCATGTCCAAGGAACCAAAGCCAGCTAAAAAGTCAATAATCGATACCTAAAACTTGAATTGGTCTACTTCTTACTGGCTATTACATCAACTTAGAACCTTCATCTGTGTTCTACTATGGTGCTTTTAGTGTCTCCGCATACCGCAGCACGCGACATAGCTTTGCAGACGATAATTAGGACCGTTTCAGAGAGAAGAGCGGCCAATGTGAAGATCTGGCTTTAAGTCGAGTCGATAACAAATGACGAAAACGGATTGATTTTTCAGGTTTTTACTACATATGAACACTTTTCACATTCTCCCGTGCAACTCGGCAGCTAGTCCTCCTTTCATGCAGAATCTTAAGGTCCTAGCTCTTGTCCAAGGAACCAAAGCCAGCTGAAAAGTCAATAATCGATACCTAAAACTTGAATTGGTCTACTTCTTACTGGTTATTACATCAACTTAGAAGCTTCATCTGTGTTCTACTATGGTGCTTTTGGTGTCTCCGCATACCGCAGCACGCGACATAGCTTTGCAGACGATAAGTACAATCGTTTCAGAGAGAAGAGCGACCAATGTGACGATCTGGCTTTAAGTCGATTCGATAACAAATGACGAAAACGGATTGATTTCTAGGTTTTAACTACATATGAACACTTTTCACATTGTCCCGTGCAACTCTGCTGCTAGTCCTCCTTTCATGCAGAATCTTAAGGTCCTAGCTCATGTCCAAGGCACCACAGCCAGCTAAAAAGTCAATAATCGATACCTAAAACTTGAATTGGACTACTTCTTACTGGCTATTACATCAACTTAGAACCTTCATCTGTGTTCTACTATGGTGCTTTTAGTGTCTCCGGATACCGCAGCACGCGACATAGCTTTGCAGTCGATAAGTACAATCGTTTCAGAGAGAAGAGCGACCAATGTGACGATCTGGCTTTAAGTCGATTCGGTAACAAATGACGAATACGGACGGATTTCTCAGGTTTTTACGACATATGAACACTTTTCACATTCTCCCGTGCAACTCGGCTGCTAGTCCTCCTTTCATGCAGATTCTTAAGGTCCTAGCTCATGTCCAAGGCACCAAAGCCAGCTAAAAAGTCCATAATCGATACCTAAAACTTGAATTGTACTACTTCTTACTGGCTATTACATTAAATTAGATACTTCATCTGTGTTTTACTATGGTGATTTTAGTGTCTCCGCATACCGCAGCACACGTCATATCTTTGCAGACGATAAGTACAACCATTTCAGAGAGAAGAGCGGCCAATGTGACGATCTGGCTTTAAGTAGATTCGGTAACAAATGAGGAAAACGGACGGATTTCTAGGTTTTTACTACATATGAACACATTCCACATTCTCCCATGCAACTCGGCTGCTAGTCCTCCTTTCATGCAGAATCTTAAGGTCCTAGCTCATGTCCAAGCACCAAAGCCAGCTAAAAAGTCAATAATCGAAACCTAAAGCTTGAATTGTACAATATCTTACTGGCTATTACATCAACTTAGAAGCTTCATCTGTTTTCTACTATGGTGCTTTTAGTATCTCCGCATACCGGAGCACGAGACATAGCTTTGCAGACGATAATTAGGACCGTTTCAGAGAGAAGAGCGGCCAATGTGAAGATCTGGCTTTAAGTCGAGTCGATAACAAATGACGAAAACCGACGGATTTCTCAGGTTTTTACTACATATGAACACTTTTCACATTCTCCCGTGCAACTCGGCAGCTAGTCCTCCTTTCATGCAGAATTTTAAGGTCCTAGCTCATGTCCAAGGAACCAAAGCCAGCTAAAAAGTTAATAATCGATACCTAAAACTTGAAATGGTCTACTTCTTACTGGCTATTACATCAACTTAGAACCTTCATCTGTGTTCTACTATGGTGCTTTTAGTGTCTCCGCATACCTCAGCACGCGACATAGCTTTGCAGACGATAAGTACAATCGTTTCAGAGAGAAGAGCGACCAATGTGACGATCTGGCTTTAAGTCGATTCGATAACAAATGACGAAAACGGACGGATTTCTAGGTTTTTACTACATATGAACACTTTTCACATTGTCCCGTGCAACTCTGCTGCTAGTCCTCCTTTCATGCAGAATCTTAAGGTCCTAGCTCATGTCCGAGGCACCAAAGCCAGCTAAAAAGTCAATAATCGATACCTAAAACTTGAATTGGACTACTTCTTACTGGCTATTACATCAACTTAGAACCTTCATCTGTGTTCTACTATGGTGCTTTTAGTGTCTCCGGATACCGCAGCACGCGACAGAGCTTTGCAGTCGATAAGTACAATCGTTTCAGAGAGAAGAGCAACCAATGTGACGATCTGGCTTTAATTCGATTCGGTAACAAATGACGAATACGGACGGATTTCTCAGGTTTTTACTACATATGAACACTTTTCACATTATCCCGTGCAACTCGGCTGCCAGTCCTCCTTTCATGCAGATTCTTAAGGTCCTAGCTCATGTCCAAGGCACCAAAGCCAGCTAAAAAGTCCATAATCGATACCTAAAACTTGAATTGTACTACTTCTTACTGGCTATTACATTAAATTAGATGCTTCATCTGTGTTTTACTATGGTGGTTTTAGTGTCTCCGCATACCGCAGCACACGTCATATCTTTGCAGACGATAAGTACAACCATTTCAGAGAGAAGAGCGGCCATTGTGACGATCTGGCCTTATGTCGATTCGATAAAAAAATGACGATAACGAACGGATTTTTCGGGTTTTTACTGCATATGAACACTTTTCACATTCTCCCGTGCAACTCGGCTGCTAGTCCTCCTTTCATGCAGAATCTTAAGCTCCTAGCTCAAGTCCAAGGCACCAAAGCCACCTAAAAAGTCAATAATCGATACCTAAAACTTGAATTGTACTACTTCTTACTGGCTATTACATCAACTTAGAAGCTTCATCTGTGTTCTACTATGGTGCTTTTAGTGTCTCCGCATACCGCAGCACGCGACATAGCTTTGCAGACGATAAGTACAATCGTTTCAGAGAGAAGAGCGACCAATGTGACGATCTGGCTTTAAGTCGATTCGATAACAAATGACGAAAACGGACGGATTTCTAGGTTTTTACTACATATGAACACTTTTCACATTGTCTCGTGCAACTCTGCTGCTAGTCCTCCTTTCATGCAGAATCTTAAGGTCCTAGCTCATGTCCAAGGCACCACAGCCAGCTAAAAAGTCAATAATCGATACCTAAAACTTGAATTGGACTACTTCTTACTGGCTATTACATCAACTTAGAACCTTCATCTGTGTTCTACTATGGTGCTTTTAGTGTCTCCGGATACCGCAGCACGCGACAGAGCTTTGCAGTCGATAAGTACAATCGTTTCAGAGAGAAGAGCGACCAATGTGACGATCTGGCTTTAATTCGATTCGGTAACAAATGACGAATACGGACGGATTTCTCAGGTTTTTACTACATATGAACACTTTTCACATTCTCCCGTGCAACTCGGCTGCTAGTCCTCCTTTCATGCAGATTCTTAAGGTCCTAGCTCATGTCCAAGGCACCAAAGCCAGCTAAAAAGTCAATAATCGATACCTAAAACTTGAATTGTACTACTTCTTACTGGCTATTACATCAACTTAGAAGCTTCATCTGTGTTCTACTATGGTGCTTTTAGTGTCTCCGCATACCGCAGCACGCGACATAGCTTTGCAGACGATAAGTACAACCGTTTCAGAGAGAAGAGTGGCCAATGTGACGATCTGGCTTTAAGTCGATACGGTAAAAAATGACGAAAACGGACGGATTTCTAATGTTTTTGCTACATGTGAACACTTTTCACATTCACCCGTGCAACTCGGCTGATAGTCCTCCTTTCATGCAGAATATCAAGGTCCTAGCTCATGTCCAAGGCACAAAAGCAAGCTAAAAAGTCAATTATCGATACCTAAAACTTGAGTTGTACTACTTCTTACTGGCTATTACATCAACTTAGAAGCTTCATCTGTTTTCTACTATGGTGCTTTTAGTGTCTGCGCATACCGCAGCACGCGACATAGCTTTGCAGACGATAAGTACAACCGTTTCAGAGAGAAGAGCGGCCAATGTGACGATCTGGCTTTAAGTCGATTCGATAACAAATGACGAAAACGGAAGGATTTCTAGGTTTTTACTACATATGAACACATTCCACATTCTCCCGTGCAACTCGGCTGCTAGTCCTCCTTTCATGCAGAATCTTAAGGTCCTAGCTCATGTCCAAGGCACCAAAGCCAGCTAAAAAGCCAATAATCGATACCTAAAACTTGAATTGTACTATATCTTACTGGATATTACATCAACTTTGAAGCTTCATCTGTTTTCTACTATGGTGCTTTTAGTGTCTCTGCATACTCGAGCACGAGACATAGCTTTGCAGACGATAATTACGACCGTTTCAGAGAGAAGAGCGGCCAATGTGCTGATCTGGCTTTTAAGTCGATTGGATAACAAATGACGAAAACGGACGGATTACTCAATTTTTTACTACATATGAACACTTTTCACATTGTCCCGTGCAACTCAGCTGCTAGTCCTCCTTTCATGCAGAATCTTAACGTCCTAGCTCATGTCCAAGGCACCAAAGCCAGATAAAAAGTCAATAATCACTACCTAAAACTTGAATTGTACTACTTCTTACTGGCTATTACATCAACTTAGAAGCTTCATCTGTGTTCTACTATGGTGCATTTAGTGTCTCCGCATACCGCAGCACGCGTCATAGCTTTGCAGACGATAAGTACAACCGTTTCTGAGAGAAGAGCGGCCAATGTGACGATCTTCTTTAAGTCGATTCGGTAACAAATGACGAAAACGGACGGATTTCTAGGTTTTTACTACATATGAACACATTCCACATTCTCCCACGCAACTCGGCTGCTAGTCCTCCTTTCATGCAGAATCTTAAGGTCCTAGCTCATGTCCAAGGAACCAAAGCCAGCTAAAAAGTCAATAATCGATACCTAAAACTTGAATTGGTCTACTTCTTACTGGCTATTACATCAACTTAGAACCTTCATCTGTGTTCTACTATGGTGCTTTTAGTGTCTCCGCATACCGCAGCACGCGACATAGCTTTGCAGACGATAATTAGGACCGTTTCAGAGAGAAGAGCGGCCAATGTGAAGATCTGGCTTTAAGTCGAGTCGATAACAAATGACGAAAACGGATTGATTTTTCAGGTTTTTACTACATATGAACACTTTTCACATTCTCCCGTGCAACTCGGCAGCTAGTCCTCCTTTCATGCAGAATCTTAAGGTCCTAGCTCTTGTCCAAGGAACCAAAGCCAGCTGAAAAGTCAATAATCGATACCTAAAACTTGAATTGGTCTACTTCTTACTGGCTATTACATCAACTTAGAACCTTCATCTGTGTTCTACTATGGTGCTTTTAGTGTCTCCGCATACCGCAGCACGCGACATAGCTTTGCAGACGATAAGTACAATCATTTCAGAGAGAAGAGCGACCAATGTGACGATCTGGCTTTAAGTCGATTCGATAACAAATGACGAAAACGGACGAATTTCTAGGTTTTTAATACATATGAACACTTTTCACATTGTCCCGTGCAACTCTGCTGCTAGTCCTCCTTTCATGCAGAATCTTAAGGTCCTAGATCATGTCCAAGGCACCAAAGCCAGCTAAAAAGTCAATAATCGATACCTAAAACTTGAATTGGACTACTTCTTACTGGCTATTACATCAACTTAGAACCTTCATCTGTGTTCTACTATGGTGCTTTTAGTGTCTCCGGATACCGCAGCACGCGACAGAGCTTTGCAGTCGATAAGTACAATCGTTTCAGAGAGAAGAGCGGCCAATGTGACGATCTGGCTTTAATTCGATTCGGTAACAAATGACGAATACGGACGGATTTCTAGGTTTTTAATACATATGAACACTTTTCACATTGTCCCGTGCAACTCGGCTGCTAGTCCTCCTTTCATGCAGATTCTTAAGGTCCTAGCTCATGTCCAAGTCACCAAAGCCAGCTAAAAATCCATAATCGATACCTAAAACTTGAATTGTACTACTTCTTACTGGCTATTACATTAAATTAGATGCTTCATCTGTGTTTTACTATGGTGGTTTTAGTGTCTCCGCATACCGCAGCACACGTCATATCTTTGCAGACGATAAGTACAACCATTTCAGAGAGAAGAGCGGCCAATGTGACGATCTGGCCTTATGTCGATTCGATAAAAAAATGACGATAACGAGTGTATTTTTCGGGTTTTTACTGCATATGAACACTTTTCACATTCTCCCGTGCAACTCGGCTGCTAGTCCTCCTTTCATGCAGAATCTTAAGGTCCTAGCTCAAGTCCAAGGCACCAAAGCCACCTAAAAAGTCAATAATCGATACCTAAAACTTGAATTGTACTACTTCTTACTGGCTATTACATCAACTTAGAAGCTTCATCTGTTTTCTACTATGGTGCTTTTAGTGTCTGCGCATACCGCAGCACGCGACATAGCTTTGCAGACGATAAGTACAACCGTTTCAGAGAGAAGAGCGGCCAATGTGACGATCTGGCTTTAAGTCGATTCGATAACAAATGACGAAAACGGAAGGATTTCTAGGTTTTTACTACATATGAACACATTCCACATTCTCCCGTGCAACTCGGCTGCTAGTCCTCCTTTCATGCAGAATCTTAAGGTCCTAGCTCATGTCCAAGGCACCAAAGCCAGCTAAAAAGTCAATAATCGAAACCTAAAACTTGAATTGTACTATATCTTACTGGCTATTACATCAACTTAGAAGCTTCATCTGTTTTCTACTATGGTGCTTTTAGTGTCTCCGCATACCGGAGCACGAGACATAGCTTTGCAGACGATAATTAGGACCGTTTCAGAGAGAAGAGCGGCCAATGTGAAGATCTGGCTTTAAGTCGAGTCGATAACAAATGACGAAAACGGACTGATTTTTCAGGTTTTTACTACATATGAACACTTTTCACATTCTCCCGTGCAACTCGGCAGCTAGTCCTCCTTTCATGCAGAATCTTAAGGTCCTAGCTCATGTCCAAGGCACCAAAGCCAGCTAAAAAGTCAATAATCGATACCTAAAACTTGAATTGGACTACTTCTTACTGGCTATTACATCAACTTAGAAAGTTCATCTGTGTTCTACTATGGTGCTTTTAGTGTCTCCGGATACCGCAGCACGCGACAGAGCTTTGCAGTCGATAAGTACAATCGTTTCAGAGAGAAGAGCGGCCAATGTGACGATCTGGCTTTAAGTCGATTCGGTAACAAATGACGAAAACGGACGGATTTCTAGGTTTTTACTACATATGAACACATTCCACATTCTACTGTGCAACTCGGATGCTAGTCCTCCTTTCATGCAGAATCTTAAGGTCCTAGCTCATGTCCAAGGCACCAATGCCAGCTAAAAAGTCAATAATCGAAACCTAAAACTTGAATTGTACTATATCTTACTGGCTATTACATCAACTTAGAAGCTTCATCTGTTTTCTACTATGGTGATTTTAGTGTCTCCGCATACCGCAGCACGCGACATAGCTTTGCAGACGATAAGTACAACCGTTTCAGAGAGAAGAGCGGAAAACGTGACGATCTGGCTTTATGTCGATTCGGTAACAAATGACGAAAACGGACGGATTTCTAGGTTTTTACTACATATGAACACTTTTCACATTCTCTCGTGCAACTCTGCAGCTAGGCCTCCTTTCAAGCAGAATCTTAAGGTCCTACCTCATGTCCAAGGAACCAAAGCCAGCTAAAAAGTCAATAATCGATACCTAAAACTTGAATTGGACTACTTCTAACTGGCTATTACATCAACTTAGAAGCTTCATCTGTGTTCTATTATGGTGCTTTTAGTGTCTCCACATACCGCAGCACGCTACATAGCTTTGCAGACGATAAGTACAACCGTTTCAGAGAGAAGAGCGGCCAATGTAACGATCTGGCTTTAAGTCGATTCGATAACAAATGACGAAAACGGACGGATTTCTAATGTTTTTGCTACATGTGAACACTTTTCACATTCACCCGTGCAACTCGGCTGATAGTCCTCCTTTCATGCAGAATATCAAGGTCCTAGCTCATGTCCAAGGCACAAAAGCAAGCTAAAAAGTCAATTATCGATACCTAAAACTTGAATTGTACTACTTCTTACTGGCTATTACATCAACTTAGAAGCTTCATCTGTTTTCTACTATGGTGCTTTTAGTGTCTGCGCATACCGCAGCACGCGACATAGCTTTGCAGACGATAAGTACAACCGTTTCAGAGAGAAGAGCGGCCAATGTGACGATCTGGCTTTTAAGTCGATTCGATAACAAATGACGAAAACTTACGGATTACTCATGTTTTTACTACATATGAACACATTTCACATTCTCCCGTGCAACGCGGCTGCTAGTCCTCCTTTCATGCAGAATCTTAAGGTCCTAGCTCATGTCCAAGGCACCAAAGCCAGCTAAAAAGTCAATAATCGATACCAAAAACTTGAATTGGACTACTTCTTACTGGCTATTACATCAACTTAGAACCTTCATCTGTGTTCTACTATGGTGCTTTTAGTGTCTCCGGATACCGCAGCACGCGACATAGCTTTGCAGACGATAAGTACAATCGTTTCAGAGAGAAGAGCGACCAATGTGACGATCTGGCTTTAAGTCGATTCGGTAACAAATGACGAATACGGACGGATTTCTCAGGTTTTTACTACATATGAACACTTTTCACATTCTCCCGTGCAACTCGGCTGCTAGTCCTCCTTTCATGCAGATTCTTAAGGTCCTAGCTCATGTCCAAGGCACCAAAGCCAGCTATAAAGTCCATAATCGATACCTAAAACTTGAATTGTACTACTTGTTACTGGCTATTACATTAAAGTAGATGCTTCATCTGTGTTTTACTATGGTGGTTGTAGTGTCTCCGCATACCGCAGCACACGTCATATCTTTGCAGACGATAAGTACAACCATTTCAGAGAGAAGAGCGGCCAATGTGACGATCTGTCCTTATGTCGATTCGATAAAAAATGACGATAACGAACGGTATTTTCGGGTTTTTACTGCATATGAACACTTTTCACACTCTCCCGTCCAACTCGGCTGCTAGTCCTCCTTTCATGCAGAATGTTAAGGTCCTAGCTGATGTCCAAGGCACCAAAGCCAGCTAAAAAGTCAATAATCAGTACCTAAAACTTGAATTGTACTACTTCTTACTGGCTATCACATCGACTTAGAAGCTTCATCTGTGTTCTACTATGGTGATTTTATTGTCTCCGCACACCGCAGCACGCGACATAGCTTTGCAGACGATAAGTACAACCGTTTCAGAGAGAAGAGCGGCCAATGTGACAATCGGGCTTTAAGTCGATTCGATAACAAATGACGAAAACGGACGGATTTCTCAGGTTTCTACTACATATGAACACATTTCACATTCTCCCGTGCAACGCAGCTGCTAGTCCTCCTTTCATGCAGAATCTTAAGGTCCTAGCTCATGTCCAAGGCACCAAAGCCAGCTAAAAAGTCAATAATCGATACCTAAAACTTGAATTGTACTACTTCTTACTGGCTATTACATCAACTTAGAAGCTTCATCTGTGTTCTACCATGGTGCTTTTAGTGTCTCCGCACACCGCAGCACGCGACATCGCTTTGCAGACGATAAGTACAACCGTTTCAGAGAGAAGAGCGGCCAATGTGACGATCTGGCTTTAAGTCGATTCGATAACAAATGACGAAAACGGATGGATTTCTCAGGTTTTTACTACATATGAACACTTTTCACATTCTCCCGTGCAACTCGGCTGCTAGTCCTCCTTTCATGCAGATTCTTAAGGTCCTAGCTCTTGCCCAAGGCACCAAAGCCAGCTAAAAAGTCCATAATCGATACCTAAAACTTGAATTGTACTACTTCTTACTTTCTATTACATTAAATTAGATGCTGCATCTGTGTTTTACTATGGTTGTTTTAGTGTCTCCGCATACCGCAGCACGCGTCATAGCTTTGCAGACGATAAGTACAACCGTTTCAGAGAGAAGAGCGGCCAATATAACGATCTGGCTATAAGTCGATTCGATAACAAATGACGAAAACGGACGGATTTCTAATGTTTTTGCTACATGTGAACACTTTTCACATTCTCCCGTGCAACTCGGCTGATAGTCCTCCTTTCATGCAGAATATCAAGGTCCTAGCTCATGTCCAAGGCACAAAAGCAAGCTAGAAAGTCAATAATCGATACCTAAAACTTGAGTTGTACTACTTCTTACTGGCTATTACGTCAACTTAGAAGCTTCATCTGTTTTCTACTATGGTGCTTTTAGTGTCTGCGCATACCGCAGCACGCGACATCGCTTTGCAGACGATATGTACACCCGTTTCAGAGAGAAGAGCGGCCAATGTGACGATTTGGCTTTAAGTCGATTCGATAACAAATTACGAAAACGGACGGATTTCTAAGGTTTTTACTACATATGAACACTTTTCACATTCTCCCGTGCAACGCGGCTGCTAGTCCTCGTTTCATGCAGAGTCTTAAGGTCCTAGCTCATGTCCAAGGCGCCAAAGCGAGCTAAAAAGCCAGTAATCGATACCTAAAACTTGAATTGTACTACTTCTTACTGGCTATTACATCAACTTAGAAGCTTCATCTGTGTTCTACTATGGTGCTTTTAGTGTCTCCGCATACCGCAGCACGCGACATAGCTTTGCAGACGATTATTACAACCGTTTCAGAGAGAAGAGCGGCCAATGTGACGATCTGGCTTTAAGTCGATTCGATAACAAATGACGTAAACGGACGGATTTTTCGGGTTTTTACTGCAAATGAACACTTTTCACACTCTCACGTGCAACTCGGCTGCTAGTCCTCCTTTCATGCAGAATCATAAGGTCCTTGCTCATGTCCAAGGCACCAAAGCCAGCTAAAAAGTCAATAATCGATACCTAAAACTGGAATTGTACAACTTCTTACTGGCAATTACATCATCTTAGAGGCTTCATCTGTGTTCTACTATGGTCCTTTTAGTGTCTCCGCATACCGCAGCACGCGACATAGCTTTGCAGACGATAAGTACAACCGTTTCAGAGATAAGAGCGGCCAATGTGACGATCTGGCTTTAAAACGATTCGATAACAAATGACGAAAACGGACGGATTTCTCAGGTTTTTACTACATATGAACACTTTTCACATTGTCCCGTGCTACTCTGCTGCTAGTCCTCCTTTCATGCAGAATCTTAAGGTCCTAGCTTATGTCCAAGGCACCAAAGCTTGCTAAAAAGTCAATAATCAGTACCAAAACATAGAATTGTACTACTTCTTACTTGCTATTACATCAACTTAGAAGCTTCATTTGTATTCTACTATGGTGCTTTTTGTGTCTCCGCATGCCGCAGCACGCGACATAGCTTTGCAGACGATAAGTACAATCGTTTCAGAGAGAAGAGCGGCCATTGTGACGATCTGGCTTTAAGTCGATTCGATAACAAATGACGAAAACGGACGGATTTCTCAGGTTTTTACTGCATATGAACACTTTTCACATTCTCCCTTGCAACTCAGCTGCTAGTTCTCCTTTCATGCAGATCTTAAGGTCCTAGCTATGTCCAAGTCTCCAGAGCCAGCTATAAAGTCAATAATCGATACCTGAAACTTGAATTGTACTATATCTTACTGGCTATTACATCAACTTAGAAGCTTCATATGTGTTCTACTATGGTGCTTTTAGTGTCTCCACATACCGCAGCAAGCAACATAGCTTTGCAGACGATAAGTACAACCGTTTTAGACAGAAATGCGGTCAATGTGAAGATCTGGCTTTAAGTCGAGTCGATAACAAATGACGAAAACGGACGAATTTCTCAGGTTTTTACTACATATGAACACTTTTCACATTCTCCCGTGCAAATCAGCTGCTAGTCCTCCTTTCATGCAGAATCTTAAGGTCCTAGCTCATGTCCAAGGCACCAAAGATAGCTATAAAGTCAATAACCGATACCTAAAACTTGAATTGGACTATAACTTACTGGCTATTACATCAACTTAGAAGCTTCATCTGTTTTCTACTATGATGCTTTTCGTGTCTCCGCATACCGCAGCACGCGACATAGCTTTGCAGACGATAAGTACAACCGTTTTAGACATAAATGCGGCCAATATGACGATCTGGCTTTAAGTGGATTCGATAACAAATGACGAAAACGGACGGATTTCTAGGTTTTTACTACATATGAACACTTTTCACATTCTCCCGTACAACTCGGCTGCTAGTCCTCCTTTCATGCAGAATCTTAAGGTCCTAGCTCATGTCCAAGGCACCAAAGCCTGCTAAAAAGTCAATAATCGATACTTAAAACTTGAATTGTGCTACTTCTTACTGGCTATTACATCAACTTTCAAGCTTCATCTGTGTTATACTATGGATCTTTTAGTGTCTCCGCATATCGCAGCACGCGACGTAGCTTTGCAGACGATAAGTACAACCGTTTCAGAGAGAAGAGCGGCCAATGTGACGATCCGGCTTTAAGTCGATTCTATAACAAATGACGAAAACGGACGGATTTCTAGGTTTTTACTACATATGAACACATTCCAAATTCTTCCGTGCAACTCGGCTGCTAGTCCTCCTTTCATGCAGAATCTTAAGGTCGTAGCTCATGTCCAAGGCACCAAAGCCAGCTAAAAAGTCAATAATCGATACATAAAACTTGAATTGTACTATATCTTACTGGCTATTACATCAACTTAGAAGCTTCATCTGTTTTCTACTATGGTGCTTTTAGTGTCTCCACATACCGGAGCACGAGACATAGCTTTGCAGACGATAATTAGGACCGTTTCAGAGAGAAGAGCGGCCAATGTGGAGATCTGGCTTTAAGTCGAGTCGATAACAAATGACGAAAACGGACGGATTTCTCAGGTTTTTTCTACATATGAACACTTTTCACATTCTCCCGTGCAACTCGGCAGCTAGTCCTCCTTTCATGCAGAATCTTATGTTCCTAGCTCATGTCCAAGGGACCAAAGCCAGCTAAAAAGTCGATAATCAATACCTAAAACTTGAATTGGTCTACTTCTTACTGGCTATTACATCAACTTAGATGCTTCATCTGTGTTCTACTATGGTGCTTTTAGTGTCTCCGCATGCCGCAGCACGCGACATAGCTTTGCAGACGATAACTACAACCGTTTCAGAGAGAAGAGCGGCCAATGTGACGATCTGGCTTTAAGTAGATTCGGTAACAAATGAGGAAAACGGACGGATTTCTAGGTTTTTACTACATATGAACACTTCTCACATTCACCCGTGCAACGCGGTTGCTAGTCCTCCTTTCATGCAGAATCTTAAGGTCCTAGCTCATGTCTAAGGCACCAAAGCCAGCTAATAAGTCAATAATCGATACCTAAAACTAGAATTGTACTATATCTTACTGGCTATTACATCAACTTAGAAGCTTCATCTGTGTTCTACTATGGTGCATTTAGTGTCTCCGCATTCCGGAGCACGATACATAGCTTTGCAGACGAAAATTACGACGATTTCAGAGAGAAGAGCGGCCAATGTGATGATCTGGCTTTAAGTCGAGTCGATAACAAATGACGAAAACGGACGGATTTCTCAGGTTTTTACTACATATGAACACTTTTCATATTCTCCCGTGCAACTCGGCTGCTAGTCCTCCTTTCGTGCAGAATCTTAAGGTCCTAGCTCATGTCCAAGGCACCAAAGCCCGCTAAAAGTCAATAATCGATACCTAAAACTTGAATTGGACTGCTTCTTACTGACTATTACATCAACTTAGAACCTTCATCTGTGTTCTACTGTGGTGCTTTTTTGTGTCCCCGCATACCGCAGCACGCGACATAGCTTAGTAGACGATAAGTACAATCGTTTCAGAGAGATGAGCGGCCAATGTGACGATCTGGCTTTAAGTCGAGTCGATAACAAATGACGAAAACGGACGGATTTCTCAGGTTTTTACTACATATGAACACTTTCACATTCTCCCGTGCAACTCGGCAGCTAGTCCTCCTTTCATGCAGAATCTTAAGGTCCTAGCTCATGTCCAAGGAACCAAAGACAGCTAAAAAGTCCATAATCGATACCTAAAACTTTAATTGTACTAATTCTTACTGGCTATTACATTAAATTAGATGCTTCATCTGTCTTTTACTATGGTGGTTTTAGTGTCTCCGCATACCGCAGCACACGTCATAGCTTTGCAGACGATAAGTACAACCATTTCAGAGAGAAGAGCGGCCAATGTGACGATCTGGCTTTATGTCGATTCGATAAAAAAAGATAACGAACGGATTTTTCGGGTTTTTACTGCATATGAACACTTTTCACATTCTCCCGTGCAACTCAGCTGCTAGTCCTCCTTTCATGCAGAATCTTAAGTTCCTAGCTCATGTTCAAAGAACCAAAGCCAGCTAAAAAGTCAATAATCTATACCTAAAACTTGAATTGGTCTACCTCTTACTGGCTATTACATCAACTTAGAACCTTCATCTGTGTTCTACTATGGTGCTTTTAGTGTCTCCGCATACCGCAGCACGCGACATAGCTTTGCAGACGATAAGTACAATCGTTTCAGAGAGAAGAGCGACCAATGTGACGATCTGGCTTTAAGTCGATTCGATAACAAATGACGAAAACGGTCGGATTTCTAGGTTTTTACTACATATGAACACTTTTCACATTCTCCCGTGCAACTCGGCTGCTAGTCCTCCTTTCATGCAGAATCTTAAGGTCCTAGCTCATGTCCAAGGCACCAAAGCCAGCTAAAAAGTCCATAATCGATACCTAAAACTTGAATTGTACTACTTTTTACTGGCTATTACATTAAATTAGATGCTTCATCTGTGTTTTACTATGGTGGTTTTAGTGTCTCCGCATACCGCAGCACACGTCATAGCTTTGAAGACGATAAGTACAACCATTTCAGAGAGAAGAGCGGCCAATGTGACGATCTGGCTTTATGTCGATTCGATAGAAAAATGACGATAACGAACGGATTTTTCGGGTTTTTACTGCATATGAACACTTTTCACATTCTCCCATGCAACTCAGCTGCTAGTCGTCCTTTCATGCAGAATCTTAAGGTCCTAGCTCAAGTCCAAGGCACGAAAGCCACCTAAAAATCAATAATCGATACCCAAAACTTGTATTGTACTACTTCTTGCTGGCTATTACATCAACTTAGAAGCTTCATCTGTGTTCTACTATGGTGCTTTTAGTGTCTCCGCATACCGCAGCACGCGACATAGCTTTGCAGACGATAAGTACAACCGTTTCAGAGAGAAGAGCGGCCAATGTGACGATCTGGCTTTAAGTCGGTTCGGTAACAAATGACGAAAACGGACGGATTTATAGGTTTTTACTACATATGAACACATTCCACATTCTCCCGTGTAACTCGGCTGCTAGTCCTCCTTTCATGCAGAATCTTATGGTCCTAGCTCATGTCCAAGGCTCCAGAGCCAGCTATAAAGTCAATAATCGATACCTGAAACTTGAATTGTACTATATATTACTGGCTATTACATCAACTTAGAAGCTTCATCTGTTTTCTACTATGGTGCTTTTAGTGTCTCCGCATTCCGGAGCACGAGACATAGCTTTGCAGACGATAATTACGACGATTTCAGAGAGAAGAGCGGCCAATGTGATGATCTGGCTTCAAGTCGAGTCGATAACAAATGACGAAAACGGACGGATTTCTCAAGTTTTTACTACATATGAATACTTTTCACATTCTCCCGTGCAACTCGGCTGCTAGTCCTCCTTTCATGCAGATTCTTAAGGTCCTAGCTCATGTCCAAGGCACCAAAGCCCGCTAAAAAGTCAATTATCGATACTTAAAACTTGAATTGGACTACTTCTTACTGGCTATTACATCAACTTAGAACCTTCATCTGTGTTCTACTGTGTTGCTTTTAGTGTCCCCGCATACCGCAGCACGCGACATAGCTTTGCAGACGATAAGTACAATCGTTTCAGAGAGTAGAGCGACCAATGTGACGATCTGGCTTTAAGTCGATTCGATAACAGATGACGAAAACCGACGGATTTCTCAGGTTTTTACTACATATGAACACTTTTCACATTCTCCCGTGCAACTCGTCTGCTAGTCCTCGTTTCATGCAGATTCTTAAGGTTCTAGCTCATGCCCAAGGCACCAAAGCCAGCTAAAAAGTCCATAATCGATACCTAAAATTTGAATTGTACTACTTCTTACTTTCTATTACATTAAATTAGATGCTTCATCTGTGTTTTACTATGGTGGTTTTAGTGTCTCCGCATACCGCAGCACGCGACATAACTTTGCAAAAGATAAGTACAACCGTTTCAGAGAGAAGAGCGGCAAATGTGACGATCTGGCTTTAAGTCGATTCGATAACAAATGACGAAAACGGACGGATTTCTCAGGTTTTTACTCCATGTGAACACTTTTCCCACTCTCCCGTGCAACTCGGCTGCTAGTCCTCCTTTCATGCAGAATCTTAAGGTCCTAGCTCATGTCCAATGCACCAAAGCCAGCTAAAAAGTCAATAATCAGTACCAAAACATAGAATTGTACTACTTCTTACTTGCTATTACATCAACTTAGAAGCTTCATCTGTGTTCTACTATGGTGCTTTTTGTGTCTCCGCATACCGCAGCACGCGACATAGCTTTGCAGACGATAAGTACAAACGTTTCAGAGAGAAGAGCGGCCAATGTGACGATCTGGCTTTAAGTCGATTCGATAACAAATGACGAAAACGGACGGATTTCTCAGGTTTTTACTACATATGAACACTTTCACATTCTCCCGTGCAACTCGGCTGCTAGTCCTCCTTTCATGCAGAATCTTAAGGTCCTAGCTCATGTCCAAGGCACCAAAGCCAGCTAAAAAGTCAATAATGGATACCTAAAACTTGAATTGGACTACTTCTTACTGGCTATTACATCAACTTAGAACCTTCATCTGTGTTCTACTATGGTGCTTTTAGTGTCTCCGCATACCGCAGCACGCGACATAGCTTTGCAGACGATAAGTACAATCGTTTCAGAGAAAAGAGCGACCAATGTGACGATCTGGTTTTAAGTCGATTCGATAACAAATGACGAAAACGGACTAATTTCACAGGTTTTTACTACATACGAACACTTTTCACGTTCTCCCGTGCAACTCGGCTGCTAGTCCTCCTTTCATGCAGATTCTTAAGGTCCTAGCTCATGAACAAGGCACCAAAGCCAGCTAAAAAGTCCATAATCGATACCTAAAACTTGAATTGTACTACTTCTTACTTTCTATTACATTAAATTAGATGCTTCATCTGTGTTTTACTATGGTGGTTTTAGTGTCTCCGCATACCGCAGCACGCGACATAGCTTTGCAGACGATAAGTACAACCGTTTCAGAGAGAAGAGCGGGAAATGTGACGATCTGGCTTTAAGTCGATTCGATAACAAATGACGAAAACGGACGGATTTCTCAGGTTTTTACTCCATGTGAACACTTTTCACACTCTCCCGTGCAACTCGGCTGCTAGTCCTCCTTTCATGCAGAATCTTAAGGTCCTAGATCACGTCCAAGGCACCAAAGCCAGCTAAAAATTCAATAATCGATACCTAAAACTTGAATTGTACTACTTCTTACTGGCAATTACATTATCTTAGAGGCTTCATCTGTGTTCTACTATGCTCCTTTTAGTGTCTCCGCATACCGCAGCACGCGACATAGCTTTGCAGACGATAAGTACAACCGTTTCAGAGAGAAGAGCGGCCAATGTGACGATCTGGTTTTAAGTCGATTCGATAACAAATGACGAAAACGGACGGATTTCTCAGGTTTTTACTACATATGAACACTTTTCACATTCTGCCGTGCAACTCGGCTGCTAGTCCTCCTTTCATGCAGAATCTTAAGGTCCTAGCTCATGTCCAAGGCACCAAAGCCAGCTAAAAAGTCAATAATGGATACCTAAAACTTGAATTGGACTACTTCTTACTGGCTATTACATCAACTTAGAACCTTCATCTGTGTTCTACTATGGTGCTTTTAGTGTCTCCGCATACCGCAGCACGCGACATAGCTTTGCAGACGATAAGTACAATCGTTTCAGAGAAAAGAGCGACCAATGTGACGATCTGGTTTTAAGTCGATTCGATAACAAATGACGAAAACGGACTAATTTCTCAGGTTTTTACTACATATGAACACTTTTCACTTTCTCCCGTGCAACTCGGCAACTAGTCCTCCATTCATGCAGAATCTTAAGGTCCTAGCTCATGTCCAAGGCACCAAAGCCAGCTAAAAAATCAATAATCGATACCTAAAACTTGAATTGTACTACTTCTTACTGGCTATTACATTAAATTAGATGCTTAATCTGTGTTTTACTATGGTGGTTTTAGTGTCTCCGCATACCGCAGCACACGTCATAGCTTTGAAGACGATAAGTACAACCATTTCAGAGAGAAGAGCGGCCAATGTGACGATCTAGCTTTATGTCGATTCGATAGAAAAATGATGATAACGAACGGATTTTTCGGGTTTTTACTGCATATGAACACTTTTCACATTCTCCCATGCAACTCAGCTGCTAGTCGTCCTTTCATGCAGAATCTTAAGGTCCTAGCTCAAGTCCAAGGCACGAAAGCCACCTAAAAATCAATAATCGATACCTAAAACTTGTATTGTACTACTTCTTGCTGGCTATTACATCAACTTAGAAGCTTCATCTGTGTTCTACTATGGTGCTTTTAGTGTCTCCGCATACCGCAGCACGCGACATAGCTTTGCAGACGATAAGTACAACCGTTTCAGAGAGAAGAGCGGCCAATGTGACGATCTGGCTTTAAGTCGATTCGGTAACAAATGACGAAAACGGACGGATTTATAGGTTTTTACTACATATGAACACATTCCACATTCTCCCGTGCAACTCGGCTGCTAGTCCTCCTTTCATGCAGAATCTTATGGTCCTAGCTCATGTCCAAGGCCCCAGAGCCAGCTATAAAGTCAATAATCGATACCTGAAACTTGAATTGTACTATATATTACTGGCTATTACATCAACTTAGAAGCTTCATCTGTTTTCTACTATGGTGCTTTTAGTGTCTCCGCATTCCGGAGCACGAGACATAGCTTTGCAGACGATAATTACGACGATTTCAGAGAGAAGAGCGGCCAATGTGATGATCTGGTTTTAAGTCGAGTCGATAACAAATGACGAAAACGGACGGATTTCTCAAGTTTTTACTACATATGAACACTTTTCACATTCTCCCGTGCAACTCGGCTGCTAGTCCTCCTTTCATGCAGATTCTTAAGGTCCTAGCTCATGTCCAAGGCACCAAAGCCCGCTAAAAAGTCAATTATCGATACTTAAAACTTGAATTGGACTACATCTTACTGGCTATTACATCAACTTAGAACCTTCATCTGTGTTCTACTGTGTTGCTTTTAGTGTCCCCGCATACCGCAGCACGCGACATAGCTTTGCAGACGATAAGTACAATCGTTTCAGAGAGTAGAGCGACCAATGTGACGATCTGGCTTTAAGTCGATTCGATAACAGATGACGAAAACCGACGGATTTCTCAGGTTTTTACTACATATGAACACTTTTCACATTCTCCCGTGCAACTCGTCTGCTAGTCCTCCTTTCATGCAGATTCTTAAGGTCCTAGCTCATGCCCAAGGCACCAAAGCCAGCTAAAAAGTCCATAATCGATACCTAAAACTTGAATTGTACTACTTCTTACTTTCTATTACATTAAATTAGATGCTTCATCTGTGTTTTACTATGGTGGTTTTAGTGTCTCCGCATACCGCAGCACGCGACATAGCTTTGCAGACGATAAGTACAACCGTTTCAGAGAGAAGAGCGGCAAATGTGACGATCTGGCTTTAAGTCGATTCGATAACAAATGACGAAAACGGACGGATTTCTCAGGTTTTTACTCCATGTGAACACTTTTCACACTCTCCCGTGCAACTCGGCTGCTAGTCCTCCTTTCATGCAGAATCTTAAGGTCCTAGATCACGTCCAAGGAACCAAAGCCAGCTAAAAATTCAATAATCGATACCTAAAACTAGAATTGTACTACTTCTTACTGGCAATTACATTATCTTAGAGGCTTCATCTGTGTTCTACTATGCTCCTTTTAGTGTCTCCGCATACCGCAGCACGCGACATAGCTTTGCAGACGATAAGTACAACCGTTTCAGAGAGAAGAGCGGCCAATGTGACGATCTGGTTTTAAGTCGATTCGATAACAAATGACGAAAACGGACGGATTTCTCAGGTTTTTACTACATATGAACACTTTTCACATTCTGCCGTGCAACTCGGCTGCTAGTCCTCCTTTCATGCAGAATCTTAAGGTCCTAGCTCATGTCCAAGGCACCAAAGCCAGCTAAAAAGTCAATAATGGATACCTAAAACTTGAATTGGACTACTTCTTACTGGCTATTACATCAACTTAGAACCTTCATCTGTGTTCTACTATGGTGCTTTTAGTGTCTCCGCATACCGCAGCACGCGACATAGCTTTGCAGACGATAAGTACAATCGTTTCAGAGAATAGAGCGACCAATGTGACGATCTGGTTTTAAGTCGATTCGATAACAAATGACGAAAACGGACTAATTTCTCAGGTTTTTACTACATATGAACACTTTTCACTTTCTCCCGTGCAACTCGGCAACTAGTCCTCCATTCATGCAGAATCTTAAGGTCCTAGCTCATGTCCAAGGCACCAAAGCCAGCTAAAAAATCAATAATCGATACCTAAAACTTGAATTGTACTACTTCTTACTGGCTATTACATTAAATTAGATGCTTCATCTGTGTTTTACTATGGTGGTTTTAGTGTCTCCGCATACCGCAGCACACGTCATAGCTTTGAAGACGATAAGTACAACCATTTCAGAGAGAAGAGCGGCCAATGTGACGATCTGGCTTTATGTCGATTCGATAGAAAAATGATGATAACGAACGGATTTTTCGGGTTTTTACTGCATATGAACACTTTTCACATTCTCCCATGCAACTCAGCTGCTAGTCGTCCTTTCATGCAGAATCTTAAGGTCCTAGCTCAAGTCCAAGGCACGAAAGCCACCTAAAAATCAATAATCGATACCTAAAACTTGTATTGTACTACTTCTTGCTGGCTATTACATCAACTTAGAAGCTTCATCTGTGTTCTACTATGGTGCTTTTAGTGTCTCCGCATACCGCAGCACGCGACATAGCTTTGCAGACGATAAGTACAACCGTTTCAGAGAGAAGAGCGGCCAATGTGACGATCTGGCTTTAAGTCGATTCGGTAACAAATGACGAAAACGGACGGATTTATAGGTTCTTACTACATATGAACACATTCCACATTCTCCCGTGCAACTCGGCTGCTAGTCCTCCTTTCATGCAGAATCTTATGGTCCTAGCTCATGTCCAAGGCCCCAGAGCCAGCTATAAAGTCAATAATCGATACCTGAAACTAGAATTGTACTATATATTACTGGCTATTACATCAACTTAGAAGCTTCATCTGTTTTCTACTATGGTGCTTTTAGTGTCTCCACATACCGCAGCACGAGACATAGCTTTGCAGACGATAATTACGACGATTTCAGAGAGAAGAGCGGCCAATGTGATGATCTGGCTTTAAGTCGAGTCGATAACAAATGACGAAAACGGACGGATTTCTCAAGTTTTTACTACATATGAACACTTTTCACATTCTCCCGTGCAACTCGGCTGCTAGTCCTCCTTTCATGCAGATTCTTAAGGTCCTAGCTCATGTCCAAGGCACCAAAGCCCGCTAAAAAGTCAATTATCGATACTTAAAACTTGAATTGGACTACTTCTTACTGGCTATTACATCAACTTAGAACCTTCATCTGTGTTCTACTGTGTTGCTTTTAGTGTCCCCGCATACCGCAGCACGCGACATAGCTTTGCAGACGATAAGTACAATCGTTTCAGAGAGTAGAGCGACCAATGTGACGATCTGGCTTTAAGTCGATTCGATAACAGATGACGAAAACCGACGGATTTCTCAGGTTTTTACTACATATGAACACTATTCACATTCTCCCGTGCAACTCGTCTGCTAGTCCTCCTTTCATGCAGAATCTTAAGGTACTAGCTCATGTCCAATGCACCAAAGCCAGCTAAAAAGGCAATAATCAGTACCAAAACATAGAATTGTACTACTTCTTACTTGCTATTACATCAACTTAGAAGCTTCATCTGTGTTCTACTATGGTGCTTTTTGTGTCTCCGCATACCGCAGCACGCGACATAGCTTTGCAGACGATAAGTACAACCGTTTCAGAGAGAAGAGCGGCCAATGTGACGATCTGGCTTTAAGTCGATTCGATAACAAATGTCGAAAACGGACGGATTTCTCAGGTTTTTACTACATATGAACACTTTCACATTCTCCCGTGCAACTCGGCTGCTAGTCCTCCTTTCATGCAGAATCTTAAGGTCCTAGCTCATGTCCAAGGCACCAAAGCCAGCTAAAAAGTCAATAATGGATACCTAAAACTTGAATTGGACTACTTCTTACTGGCTATTACATCAACTTAGAACCTTCATCTGTGTTCTACTATGGTGCTTTTAGTGTCTCCGCATACCGCAGCACGCGACATAGCGTTGCAGACGATAAGTACAATCGTTTCAGAGAAAAGAGCGACCAATGTGACGATCTGGTTTTAAGTCGATTCGATAACAAATGACGAAGATGGACTAATTCCACAGGTTTTTACTACATACGAACACTTTTCACGTTCTCCCGTGCAACTCGGCTGCTAGTCCTCCTTTCATGCAGATTCTTAAGGTCCTAGCTCATGCCCAAGGCACCAAAGCCAGCTAAAAAGTCCATAATCGATACCTAAAACTTGAATTGTACTACTTCTTACTTTCTATTACATTAAATTAGATGCTTCATCTGTGTTTTACTATGATGGTTTTAGTGTCTCCGCATACCGCAGCACGCGACATAGCTTTGCAGACGATAAGTACATCCGTTTCAGAGAGAAGAGCGGCAAATGTGACGATCTGGCTTTAAGTCGATTCGATAACAAATGACGAAAACGGACGGATTTCTCAGGTTTTTACTCCATGTGAACACTTTTCACACTCTCCCGTGCAACTCGGCTGCTAGTCCTCCTTTCATGCAGAATCTTAAGGTCCTAGATCACGTCCAAGGCACCAAAGCCAGCTAAAAATTCAATAATCGATACCTAAAACTTGAATTGTACTACTTCTTACTGGCACTTACATCATCTTAGAGGCTTCATCTGTGTTCTACTATGCTCCTTTTAGTGTCTCCGCATACCGCAGCACGCGACATAGCTTTGCAGACGATAAGTACAACCGTTTCAGAGAGAAGAGCGGCCAATGTGACGATCTGGTTTTAAGTCGATTCGATAACAAATGACGAAAACGGACGGATTTCTCAGGTTTTTACTACATATGAACACTTTTCACATTCTGCCGTGCAACTCGGCTGCTAGTCCTCCTTTCATGCAGAATCTTAAGGTCCTAGCTCATGTCCAAGGCACCAAAGCCAGCTAAAAAGTCAATAATGGATACCTAAAACTTGAATTGGACTACTTCTTACTGGCTATTACATCAACTTAGAACCTTCATCTGTGTTCTACTATGGTGCTTTTAGTGTCTCCGCATACCGCAGCACGCGACATAGCTTTGCAGACGATAAGTACAATCGTTTCAGAGAAAAGAGCGACCAATGTGACGATCTGGTTTTAAGTCGATTCGATAACAAATGACGAAAACGGACGGATTTCTTAGGTTTTTACTACATGTGAACACTTTTCACACTCTCCCGTGCAACTCGGCTGCTAGTCCTCCTTTCATGCAGAGTCTTAAGGTCCTAGCTCAAGTCCAAGGCACCAAAGCCAGCTAAAAAGTCAATAATCGATACCTAAAACCTGAATTGTACTACTTCTTACTGGCAATTACATCATCTTAGAGGCTTCATCAGTGTTCTACTATGGTCCTTTTAGTGTCTCCGCATACCGCAGCACGCGACATAGCTTTGCAGACGATAAGTACAACCGTTTCAGAGAGAAGAGCGGCCAATGTGACGATCTGGCTTTAAGTCGATTCGATAACAAATGACGAAAACGGACGGATTTCTAGGTTTTTACTACATATGAACACATTCCACATTCTCCCGTGCAACTCGGCTGCTAGTCCTCCTTTCATGCAGAATCTTAAGGTCCTTGCTCATGTCCAAGTCACCAAAGAAGGGTAAAAATTCAATAATCCATACCTAAAACTTGAACTTTACTATATCCTACTGGCTATTACATCAACTTAGAAGCTTCATCTGTTTTCTACTATGGTGCTTTTAGTGTCTCCGCATTCCGGAGCACGAGACATAGCTTTGCAGACGATAATTACGACGATTTCAGAGAGAAGAGCGGCCAATGTCATGATCTGGCTTTAAGTCGATTCGATAACAAATGACGAAAACGGACGGATTTGTCTGGTTTTTACTACATATGAACACTTTTCACATTCTCCCGTGCAACTCGGCTGCTAGTCCTCCTTTCATGCAGAATCTTAAGGTCGTAGCTCATGTCCAAGGCACCAAAGCCAGCTAAAAAGTCAACAATCGATACCTAAAACTTGAATTGTACTATATCTTACTGGCTATTACATCAACTTAGAAGCTTCATCTGTGTTCTACTATGGTTCTTTTAGTGCCTCCGCATACCGGAGCACGAGACATAGCTTTGCAGACGATAAGTACAACTGTTCCAGAGAGAAGAGCGGCCAAGTGACGATCTGGCTTTAAGTCGATTCGATAACAAATGACGAAAACGGACGGATTTCTCAGGTTTTTACTACATATGAACACTTTTCACATTCTCCCGTGCAACTCGGCTGCTAGTCCTCCTTTCATGCAGATTCTTAAGGTCCTTGCTCATGTCCAAGTCACCAAAGAAGGGTAAAAAGTCAATAATCCATACCTAAAACTTGAACTTTACTATATCCAACTGGCTATTACATCAACTTAGAAGCTTCATCTGTTTTCTACTATGGTGCTTTTAGTGTCTCCGCATTCCGGAGCACGAGACATAGCTTTGCAGACGATAATTACGACGATTTCAGAGAGAAGAGCGGCCAATGTCATGATCTGGCTTTAAGTCGATTCGATAACAAATGACGAAAACGGACGGATTTGTCTGGTTTTTACTACATATGAACACTTTTCACATTCTCCCGTGCAACTCGGCTGCTAGTCCTCCTTTCATGCAGAATCTAAAGGTCGTAGCTCATGTCCAAGGCACCAAAGCCCGCTAAAAAGTCAATAATCGATACCTAAAACTTGAATTGTACTACTTCTCACTGGCTATCACATCAACTTAGGAGCTTCATCTGTGTTCTACTATGGTGCTTTTAGTGACTCCGCATACCGCAGCACGCGACATAGCTTTGCAGACGATAAGTACAACCGTTTCAGAGAGAAGAGGGGCCAATGTGACGATCTGGCTTTAAGTCGATTCGATAACAAATTACGAAAACGGACGGATTTCTCAGGTTTTTACTACATATGAACACTTTTCACATTCTCCCGTGCAACTCGGCTGCTAGTCCTCCTTTCATGCCGATTCTTAAGGTCCTAGCTCATGCCCAAGGCACCAAAGCCAGCTAAAAAGTCCATAATCAATACCTAAAACTTGAATTGTACTATTTCTTACTGTCTATTACATTCAATTAGATGCTTCATCTGTGTTTTACTATGGTGGTTTTAGTGTCTCCGCATACCGCAGCACACGTCATAGCTTTGCAGACGATAAGTACAGCCATTTCAGAGAGAAGAGCGGCCAAGGTGGCGATCTGGCTTTAAGTCGATTCGGTAACAAATGACGAATACGGACGGATTTCTCAGGTTTTTACTACATATGAACAATTTTCACATTCTCCCGTGCAACTCGGCTGCTAGTCCTCCTTTCATGCAGAATCTTAAGGTCCTAGCTCATGTCAAAGGCACCAAAGCCAGCTAAAAAGTCAATAATCGATACCTAAAACTTGAATTGGACTACTTCTTACTGGCTATTACTTCAACTTAGAACCTTCGTCTGTGTTCTACTATGGTGCTTTTAGTGTCTCCGCATACCGCAGCACGCGACATAGCTTTGCAGACGATAAGTACAATCGTTTCAGAGAAAAGAGCGGCAAATGTGACGATCTGGCTTTAAGTCGATTCGATAACAAATGACGAAAACGGACGGATTTCTCAGGTTTTTACTCCATGTGAACACTTTTCACACCCTCCCGTGCAACTCGGCTGCTAGTCCTCCTTTCATGCAGAATCTTAAGGTCCTAGCTCATGTCCAAGGCACCAAAGCCAGCTAAAAAGTCAATAATCGATACCTAAAACTTGAATTGTACTACTTCTTACTGGCAATTACTTCATCTTAGAGGCTTCATCTGTGTTCTACTATGGTCCTTTTAGTGTCTCCGCATACCGCAGCACGCGACATAGCTTTGCAGACGATAAGTACAACCGTTTCAGAGATAAGAGCGGCCAATGTGACGATCTGGCTTTAAGTCGATTCGATAACAAATGACGAAAACGGACGGATATCTCCGGTTTTTACTACATATGAACACTTTTCACATTGTCCCGTGCAACTCTGCTGCTGGTCCTCGTTTCATGCAGAATCTTAAGGTCCTAGCTCATGTCCAAGGCACCAAAGCCAGCTAAAAAGTCAATAATCAGTACCAAAACATAGAATTGTACTTCTTCTTACTTGCTATTACATCAACTTAGAAGCTTCATCTGTGTTCTACTATGGTGCTTTTAGTGTCTCCGCATGCCGCAGCACGCGACATAGCTTTGCAGACGACAAGTACAACCGTTTCAGAGAGAAGAGCGGCCAATGTGACGATCTGGCTTTAAGTCGATTCGATAACAAATGACGAAAACAGACGGATTTCTCAGGTTTTTACTTCATATGAACACTTTTCACATTGTCCCGTGCAACTCTTCTGCTAGTCCTCCTTTCATGCAGAATCTTAAGGTCCTAGCTCATGTCCAAGGCACCAAAGCCAGCTAAAAAGTCAATAATCACTACCTAAAACTTGAATTGTACTACTTCTTACTGGCTATTACATCAACTTAGAAGCTTCATCTGTGTTCAACTATGGTGCATTTAGTGTCTCCGCATACCGCAGCACGCGACATAGCTTTGCAGACGATAAGTACAATCGTTTCAGAGAAAAGAGCGACCAATGTGTCGATCTGGTTTTAAGTCGATTCGATAACAAATGACGAAAACGGACGAATTTCTCAGGTTTTACTACATATGAACACTTTTCACTTTCTCCCGTGCAACTCGGCTGCTAGTCCTCCTTTCATGCAGATTCTTAAGGTCCTAGCTCATGTCCAAGGCACCAAAGCCAGCTAAAAAGTCCATACTCGATACCTAAAACTTGAATTGTACTACTTCTTACTTTCTATTACATTAAATTAGATGCTTCATCTGTGTTTTACTATGGTGGCTTTAGTGTCTCCGCATACCGCAGCACACGTCATAGCTCTGCAGACGATAAGTACAGCCATTTCAGAGAGAAGTGCGGCCAATGTGACGATCTGGCTTTAAGTCGATTCGATAACAAATGACGAAAACGGACGGATTTTTCGGGTTTTTACTGCATATGAACACTTTTCACATTCTCCCGTGTAACTCGGCTGCTAGTCCTCCTTTCATGCAGAATCTTAAGGTCCTAGCTCATGTCCAAGGCACCAAAGCCAGCGAAAAAGTCAAAAATCGATACCAAAAACTTGAATTGTACTACTTCTTACTGGCTATTACATCAACTTAGAAGCTTCATCTGTGTTCTACTATGGTGCTTTTAGTGTCTCCGCATACCGCAGCACGCGACATAGCTTTGCAGACGATAAGTACAACCGTTTCTGAGTGAAGAGCGGCCAATGTGACGATCTGGCTTTAAGTCGATTCGATAACAAATGACGAAATCGGACGGATTTCTCAGGTGTTTACTACATATGAACCATTTTCAAATTCTCCCATGCAACTCGGCTGCTAGTTCTCCTTTCATGCTGAATCTTAAGGTCCTAGCTCATGTCCAAGGCCTCAAAGCCAGCTAAAAAGTCAATAATCAGTAACTAAAACTTGAATTGTACTACTTCTTACTGGCAATTACATCATCTTAGAAGCTTCATCTGTGTTCTACTATGGTCCTTTTAGTGTCTCCGCATACCGAAGCACACGTCATAGCTTTGCAGACGATAAGAACAACCGTTTCAGAGAGAAGAGCGGCCAATGTGAAGATCTGGCTTTAAGTCGATTCGATAACAAATGACGATAACGGGCGAATATCTAGGTTTTTACTACATATGAATACATTCCACATTCTCCCGTGCAACTCGGCTGCTAGTCCTGCTTTCATGCAGAATCTTAAGGTCCTAGCTCATGTCCAAGGCACCAAAGCCATCTAAAAAGTCAATAATCGATACCTAAAACTTTATTGTACTACTTCTTACTGGTTTATACATCAACTTAGAAGCTACATCTGTGTTCTGCTATGGTGCTTTTAGTGTCTCCACATACCGCAGCACGCGACATAGCTTTGCAGACGATAAGTACAACCGTTTCAGAGATAAGAGCGGCCAATGTGACAATTTGGCTTTAAGTCGATTCAATAACAAATGTCGAAAACGGACGGATTTCTCAGGTTTTTACTACATATGAACACTTTTCACATTCTCCCGTGCAACTCGGCTGCTAGTTCTCCTTTCATGCAGAATGTTAAGGTCCTAGCTCATGTCCAAGGAACCAAAGTAAGCAAAAATGCCAATAATCGATACCTAAAACTTGAATTGTACTACCTCTTACTGGCTATTACATCAACTTAGAAGCTTCATCTGTGTTCTACTATGGTGCTTTTAGTGTCTCCACATACCGCAGCACGCGACATAGCTTTGCAGACGATACGTACAACCGTTTCAGAGAGAAGAGCGGCCAATGTGACGATCTGGCTTTAAGTCGATTCGATAACAAATGACGAAAACGGACGGATTTCTCAGGATTTTACTACATATGAACACTTTTCACATTCTCCCGTGCAACTCGGCTGCTAGTTCTCCTTTCATGCAGAATCTTAAGGTCCTAGCTCATGTCCAAGGCACCAAAGCCAGCTAAAATGTCAATAATGGATACCTAAAACTTGAATTGGACTACTTCTTACTGGCTATTACATCAACTTAGAACCTTCATCTATGTTCTACTATGGTGCTTTTAGTGTCTCCGCATACCGCAGCACGCGACATAGCTTTGCAGACGATAAGTACAATCGTTTCAAAGAAAAGAGCGACCAATGTGACGATCTGGTTTTAAGTCGATTCGATAACAAATGACGAAAACGGACGAATTTCTCAGGTTTTTACTACATATGAACCCTTTTCACTTTCTCCCGTGCAACTCGGCTGCTAGTCCTCCTTTCATGCAGATTCTTAAGGTCCTAGCTCATGTCCAAGGCACCAAAGCCAGCTAAAAAGTCCATACTCGATACCTAAAACTTGAATTGTACTACTTCTTACTTTCTATTACATTAAATTAGATGCTTCACCTGTGTTTTACTATGGTGGCTTTAGTGTCTCCGCATACCGCAGCACACGTCATAGCTTTGCAGACGATAAGTACAGCCATTTCAGAGATAAGTGCGGCCAATGTGACGATCTGGCTTTAAGTCGATTCGATAACAAATGACGAAAACGGACGGATTTTTCGGGTTTTTACTGCATATGAACACTTTTCACATTCTCCCGTGTAACTCGGCTGCTAGTCCTCCTTTCATGCAGAATCTTAAGGTCCTAGCTCATATCCAAGGCACCAAAGCCAGCGAAAAAGTCAAAAATCGATACCAAAAACTTGAATTGTACTACTTCTTACTGGCTATTACATCAACTTAGAAGCTTCATCTGTGTTCTACTATGGTGCTTTTAGTGTCTCCGCATACCGCAGCACGCGACATAGCTTTGCAGACGATAAGTACAACCGTTTCTGAGTGAAGAGCGGCAATTGTGACGATCTGGCTTTAAGTCGATTCGATAACAAATGACGAAAACGGACGGATTTCTCAGGTTTTTACTACATATGAACCATTTTCAAATTCTCCCATGCAACTCGGCTGCTAGTTCTCCTTTCATGCAGAATCTTAAGGTCCTAGCTCATGTCCAAGGCACCAAAGCCAGCTAAAAAGTCAATAATCAGTAACTAAAACTTGAATTGTACTACTTCTTACTGGCAATTACATCATCTTAGAAGCTTCATCTGTGTTCTACTATGGTCCTTTTAGTGTCTCCGCATACCGCAGCACACGTCATAGCTTTGCAGACGATAAGAACAACCGTTTCAGAGAGAAGAGCGGCCAATGTGAAGGTCGGGCTTTAAGTCGATTCGATAACAAATGACGATAACGGGCGAATATCTAGGTTTTTACTACATATGAATACATTCCACATTCTCCCGTGCAACTCGGCTGCTAGTCCTCCTTTCATGCAGAATCTTAAGGTCCTAGCTCATGTCCAAGGCACCAAAGCCATCTAAAAAGTCAATAATCGATACCTAAAACTTGAATTGTACTTCTTCTTACTTGCTATTACATCAACTTAGAAGCTTCATCTGTGTTCTACTATGGTGCTTTTTGTGTCTCCGCATGCCGCAGCACGCGACATAGCTTTGCAGACGATAAGTACAACCGTTTCAAGAGAGAAGAGCGGCCAATGTGACGATCTGGCTTTAAGTCGATTCGATAACAAATGACGAAAACGGACGGATTTCTCAGGTTTTTACTACATATGAACCCTTTTCCAATTCTCCCATGCAACTCGGCTGCTTGTTCTCCTTTCATGCAGAATCTTAAGGTCCTAGCTCATGTCCAAGGCACCAAAGCCAGATAAAAAGTCAATAATCAGTAACTAAAACATGAATTGTACTACTCCTTACTGGCAATTACATCGTCTTAGAAGCTTCATCTGCGTTCTACTATGGAGCTTTTAGTGTCTCCACATACCGCAGCACGCGACATAGCTTTGCAGACGATAAGTACAACCGTTTCAGAGAGAAGAGCGGCCAATGTGACGATCTGGCTTTAAGTCGATTCGATAACAAATGACAACAACGGACGGATTTCTCAGGTTTTTACTACATATAAACACTTTTCACACTCTCCCGTGCAACTCGGCTGCTAGTTCTCCTTTCATGCAGAATCTTAAGGTCCTAGCGCATGTCCAAGGCACCAAAGCCAGCTAAAAAGTCAATAATCAATACCTAAAACTTGAATTGTACTACTTCTTACTGGCTATTACATCAACTTAGAAGCTTCATCTGTGTTCTACTATGGTGCTTTTAGGGTCTCCGCATACCGCAGCACGCGACATAGCTTTGCAGACGATAAGTACAACCGTTTCAGAGAGAAGAGCGGCAAATGTGACGATCTGGCTTTAAGTCTATTCGATAACAAATGACGAAAACGGACGAATTTCTCAGGTTTTTACTACATATGAACACTTTTCACATTATCCCGTGCAACTCGGCTGCTAGTCCTCCTTTCATGCAGATTCTTAAGGTCCTAGCTCATGTCCAAGGCACCAAAGCCAGCTAAAAAGTCAATAATCGATACCTAAAACTTGAATTGTACTACTTCTTAGTGGCTATTACGTCAACTTAGAATCTTCATCTGTGTTCTACTGTGGTGCTTTTAGTGTCTCCGCATACCGCAGCACGCGACATAGCTCTGCAGACGATAAGTACAACCGTTTCAGAGAGAAGAGGGGCCAATGTGACGATCTGGCTTTAAGTCGATTCGATAACAAATGACGAAATCGGACGGATTTCTCAGGTGTTTACTACATATGAACACTTTTCACATTCTCCCGTGCAACTCGGCTGCTAGTCCTCCTTTCATGCAGATTCTTAAGGTCCTAGCTCATGTCCAAGGCACCAAAGCCAGCTAAAAAGTCAATAATCAATACCTAAAACTTGAATTGTACTACTTCTTACTGGCTATTACATCAACTTAGAAGCTTCATCTGTGTTCTACTATGGTGCTTTTAGTGTCTCCGCATACCGCAGCACGCGACATAGCTTTGCAGACGATAAGTACAACGGTTCCAGAGAGAAGAGCGGCCAATTTGACGATCTGGCTTTTAGTCGATTCGATAACAAATGACGAAAACGGACGGATTTCTCAGGTTTTTACTACATATGAACACTTTTCGCATTCTCCCGTGCAACTCGGCTGCTAGTCCTCCTTTCATGCAGAATCTTAAGGTCCTAGCTCATGTCCAAGGCACCAAAGCCAGCTATAAAGTAAATAATCAGTACCTAAAACTTGTATTGTACTACTTCTTACTGGCTATTACATCAACTTAGAAGCTTCATCTGTGTTCTACTATGGTGCTTTTAGTGTCTCCGCATACCGCAGCACGCGACATAGCTTTGCAGACGATAAGTACAACCGTTTCAGAGAGAATAGCGGCCAAGTACGATCTGGCTTTAAGTCGATTCGATAACTAATGACGAAAACGGACGGATTTCTCAGGTTTTTACTACATATGAACCATTTTCAAATTCTCCCATGCAACTCGGCTGCTAGTTCTCCTTTCATGCAGAATCTTAAGGTCCTAGCTCATGTCCAAGGCACCAAAGCCAGCTAAAAAGTCAATAATCAGTAACTAAAACTTGAATTGTACTACTTCTTACTGGCAATTACATCATCTTAGAAGCTTCATCTGTGTTCTACTATGGTCCTTTTAGTGTCTCCGCATACCGCAGCACACGTCATAGCTTTGCAGACGATAAGAACAACCGTTTCAGAGAGAAGAGCGGCCAATGTGAAGATCTGGCTTTAAGTCGATTCGATAACAAATGACGATAACGGGCGAATATCTAGGTTTTTACTACATATGAATACTTTCCACATTCTCCCGTGCAACTCAACTGCTAGTCCTCCTTTCATGCAGAATCTTAAGGTCCTAGCTCATGTCCAAGGCACCAAAGCCATCTAAAAAGTCAATAATCGATACCTAAAACTTGAATTGTACTACTTCTTACTGGCTATTACATCAACTTAGAAGCTTCATCTGTGTTTTACTATGGTGGTTTTAGTGTCTCCGCATACCGCAGCACGCGACATAGCTTTGCAGACGATACGTACAACCGTTTCAGAGAGAAGAGCGGCCAATGTGACGATCTGGCTTTAAGTCGATTCGATAACAAATGACAACAACGGACGGATTTCTCAGGTTTTTACTACATATAAACACTTTTCACACTCTCCCGTGCAACTCGGCTGCTAGTTCTCCTTTCATGCAGAATCTTAAGGTCCTAGCTCATGTCCAAGGCACCAAAGCCAGCTAAAAAGTCAATAATCAATACCTAAAACGTGAATTGTACTACTTCTTACTGGCTATTACATCAACTTAGAAGCTTCATCTGTGTTCTACTATGGTGCTTTTAGGGTCTCCGCATACCGCAGCACGCGACATAGCTTTGCAGACGATAAGTACAACCGTTTCAGAGAGAAGAGCGGCCAATGTGACGATCTGGCTTTAAGTCGATTCGATAACAAATGACGAAATCGGACGGATTTCTCAGGTGTTTACTACATATGAACACTTTTCACATTCTCCCGTGCAACTCGGCTGCTAGTCCTCCTTTCATGCAGATTCTTAAGGTCCTAGCTCAAGTCCAAGGCACCAAAGCCAGCTAAAAAGTCAATAATCAATACCTAAAACTTGAATTGTACTACTTCTTACTGGCTATTACATCAACTTAGAAGCTTCATCTGTGTTCTACTATGGTGCTTTTAGTGTTTCCGCATACCGCAGCACGCGACATAGCTTTGCAGACGATAAGTACAACCGTTTCAGAGAGAATAGCGGCCAAGTACGATCTGGCTTTAAGTCGATTCGATAACAAATGACGAAAACGGACGGATTTCTCAGGTTTTTACTACATATGAACACTTTTCACATTCTCCCGTGCAACTCGGCTGCTAGTCCTCCTTTCATGCAGAATCTTAAGGTCGTAGCTCATTTCCAAGGCACCAAAGCCAGCTAAGAAGTCAATAATCGATACCTAAAACTTGAATTGCACTACTTCCTACTGGCTATTACATCAACTTAGAAGCTTCATCTGCGTTCTACTATGGAGCTTTTAGTGTCTCCACATACCGCAGCTCGCGACATAGCTTTGCAGACGATAAGTACAACCGTTTGAGAGAGAAGAGCGGCAAATGTGACGATCTGGCTTTAAGTCGATTCGATAACAAATGACGAAAACGGACGAATTTCTCAGGTTTTTACTACATATGAACACTTTTGACATTCTCCCGTGCAACTCGGCTGCTAGTCCTCCTTTCATGCAGATTCTTAAGGTCCTAGCTCATGTCCAAGACACCAAAGCCAGCTAAAAAGTCAATAATCGATACCTAAAACTTGAATTGTACTACTTCTTAGTGGCTATTACGTCAACTTAGAATCTTCATCTGTGTTCTACTGTGGTGCTTTTAGTGTCTCCGCATACCGCAGCACGCGACATAGCTCTGCAGACGATAAGTACAACCGTTTCAGAGAGAAGAGGGGCCAATGTGACGATCTGGCTTTAAGTCGATTCGATAACAAATGACGAAATCGGACGAATTTCTCAGGTGTTTACTACATATGAACACTTTTCACATTCTCCCGTGCAACTCGGCTGCTAGTCCTCCTTTCATGCAGATTCTTAAGGTCCTAGCTCATGTCCAAGGCACCAAAGCCAGCTAAAAAGTCAATAATCAATACCTAAAACTTGAATTGTACTACTTCTTACTGGCTATTACATCAACTTAGAAGCTTCATCTGTGTTCTACTATGGTGCTTTTAGTGTCTCCGCATACCGCAGCACGTGACATAGCTTTGCAGACGATAAGTACAACGGTTCCAGAGAGAAGAGCGGCCAATTTGACGATCTGGCTTTTAGTCGATTCGATAACAAATGACGAAAACGGACGGATTTCACAGGTTTTTACTACATATGAACACTTTTCGCATTCTCCCGTGCAACTCGGCTGCTAGTCCTCCTTTCATGCAGAATCTTAAGGTCCTAGCTCATGTCCAAGGCACCAAAGCCAGCTATAAAGTAAATAATCAGTACCTAAAACTTGTATTGTACTACTTCTTACTGGCTATTACATCAACTTAGAAGCTTCATCTGTGTTCTACTATGGTGCTTTTAGTGTTTCCGCATACCGCAGCACGCGACATAGCTTTGCAGACGATAAGTACAACCGTTTCAGAGAGAATAGCGGCCAAGTACGATCTGGCTTTAAGTCGATTCGATAACAAATGACGAAAACGGACGGATTTCTCAGGTTTTTACTACATATGAACACTTTTCACATTCTCCCGTGCAACTCGGCTGCTAGTCCTCCTTTCATGCAGAATCTTAAGGTCGTAGCTCATTTCCAAGGCACCAAAGCCAGCTAAGAAGTCAATAATCGATACCTAAAACTTGAATTGCACTACTTCCTACTGGCTATTACATCAACTTAGAAGCTTCATCTGTGTTCTAGTATGGTGCTTTTAGTGTCTCCACATACCGCAGCACGCGACATAGCTTTGCAGACGATAAGTACAACCGTTTCAGAGAGAAGAGCGGCCAATGTGACGATTTGGCTTTAAGTCGATTCGATAACAAATGTCGAAAACGGACGGATTTCTCAGGTTTTTACTACATACGAACACTTTTCACATTGTCCCGTGCAACTCGGCTGCTAGTTCTCCTTTCATGCAGAATCTTAAGGTCCTAGCTCATGTCCAAGGAACCAAAGCCAGCTAAAATGTCAATAATCAATACCTAAAACTTGAATTGTACTACTTCTTACTGGCTATTACATCAACTTAGAAGCTTCATCTGTGTTCTACTATGGTGCTTTTAGTGTCTCCACATACCGCAGCACGCGACATAGCTTTGCAGACGATAAGTACAACTGTTTCAGAGAGAAGAGCGGCCAATGTGACGATCTGGCTTTAAGTCGATTCGATAACAAATGACGAAAACGGTCGGATTTCTCAGGTTTTTACTACATATGAACACTTTTCACATTCTCCCGTGCAACTCGGCTGCTAGTCATCCTTTCATGCAGAATCTTAAGGTTGTAGTCCATGTCCAAGCCACCAAAGCCAGCTAAAAAGTCAATAATGGATACCTAAAACTTGAATTGTACTACTTCTTACTGGCTATTACATCATCTTAGAAGCTTCATCTGTATTCTACTACGGTGCCTTTAGTGTCTCCGCATACCGCAGCACGCGACATAGCTTTGCAGACGATAAGTACAACTGTTTCAGAGAGAAGAGCGGCCAATGTGACGATCTGGCTTTAAGTCGATTCGATAACAAATGACGAAAACCTACGGATTTCTCAGGTTTTTACTACATATGAACACTTTTCACATTTTCCCGTGCAACTCGGCTGCTAGTCCTCCTTTCATGCAGAATCTTAAGGTACTAGCTCATGTCCAAGACACCAAAGCCTGCTAAAAAGTCAATAATCGATACCTAAAACTTGAATTATACTACTTCTTACTGGCTATTACATCATCTTAGAAGCTTCATCTGTGTTCTACTATGGAACTTTTAGTGTCTCCGCATACCGCAGCACGCGACATAGCTTTGCAGACGATAAGTACAACCGTTTCAGAGAGAAGAGCGGGCAATGTGACGATATGGCTTCAAGTTGATTCGATAACAAATGACGAAAACGGACGGATTTCTCAGGTTTTTACTACATATGAACACTTTTCACATTCTCCCATGCAACTCGGCTGCTAGTCCTCCTTTCATGCTGAATCTTAAGGACATAGCTCATGTCCAAGGCACCAAAGCCAGCTAAAAAGTCAATAATCGATACCTAAAACTTGAATTGTACTACTTCTTACTGGCTATTACATCAACTTAGAAGCTTCATCTGTGTTCTACTATGGTGCTTTTAGTGTCTCCGCCTACCGCAGCACGCGACATAGCTTTGCAGACGATAAGTACAACCGTTTCAGAGAGAAGAGCGGCCAAGTGACGATCTGGCTTTAAATCGAATCTATAACAAATGACGAAAACGGACGGATTTCTCAGGTTTTTACTACATATGAACACTTTTCACTTTCTCCCGTGCAACTCGGCTGCTAGTCCTCCTTTCATGCAGAATCTTAAGGTCCTAGCTCATGTCCAAGGCACCAAATCCATCTAAGAAGTCAATAATCGATACCTAAAACTTGAATTGTACTACATCATACTGGCTATTACATCAACTTAGAAGCTTCATCTGTGTTCTCCTATGGTGCTTTTTAGTGTCTCCGCATACCGCAGCACGCGACACAGCTTTGCAGACGATAAGTACAACCGTTTCAGAGAGAAGAGCGGCCTAGTACGAACTGGCTTTAAGTCGATTCGATAACAAATGACGAAAACGGACGGATTTATCAGGTTTTTACTACATATGAACACTTTTCACATTCTACAGTGCAACTCGGCTGCTAGTCCTCCTTTCATGCAGAATCTTAAGGTCCTATCTCATTTCCAAGGCACCAAAGCCAGCTAAGAAATCAATAATCGATACCTAAAACTTGAATTGCACTACTTCCTACTGGCTATTACATTAACTTAGAAGCTTCATCTGTGTTCTACTATGGTGCTTTTAGTGTCTCCGCATAACGCAGCACGCTACATAGCTTTGAGGACGATAAGTACAACCGTTTCAGAGAGAAGAGCGGCCAATGTGTCGATCTGGCTTTAAGTCGATTCGATAACAAATGACGACAACGGACGGATTTCTCAGGTTTTCACTACATATGAACACTTTTCACATTGTCCCGTGCAACTCGGCTGCTAGTCCTCCTTTCATGCAGAATCTTAAGGTTCTAGCTCATGTCCAAGGCACCAAAGCCAGCTAAAATTCAATAATCGATAAATAAAACTTGAATTGTACTACTTCTTACTGGCAATTACATCATCTTAGAGGCTTCATCTGTGTTCTGCTATGGTGCTTTTAGAGTCTCCGCATACCGCAGCACGCGACATAGCTTTGAGGACGATAAGTACAACCGTTTCAGAGAGAGGCGCGGCCAATGTGACGTTCTGGCATTAAGTCGATTCGATGACAAATGACGAAAACGGACGGATTTCTCAGGTTTTTACTACATATGAACACTTTTCACATTCTCCCGTGCAACTCGGCTGCTAGTCCTCCTTTCATGCAGAATCTTAAGGTCCTAGCTCATGTCCAGGTCACCAAAGCCAGCTAAAAAGTCAATAATCGATACCTAAAACTTGAATTGTACTACTTCTTACTGGCTATTACATCAACTTGGAAGCTTCATCTGTGTTCTACTATGGTGCCTTTAGTGTCTCCGCATTCCGCAGCACGCGACATAGATTTCCAGACGATAAGTACAACCGTTTCAGAGAGAAGAGCGGCCAATGTGACGATCTGGCTTTAAGTCGATTCGATAACAAATGACGAAAACGGACGGATTTCTCAGGTTTTTACTACATATGAACACTTTTCACATTCTCCCGTGCAACTCGGCTGCTAGTCCTCCTTTTGAAGCAGAATCTTAAGGTCCTAGCTCATGTCCAAGGCACCAAAGCCAGCTAAAAAGTCAATAATCGATACCTAAAACTTGAAGTGTACTACTTCTTACTGGCTATTATATCAACTTAGAAGCTTCATCTGTGTTCTACTATGGTGATTTTATTGTCTCCGCATACCGCAGCACGCGACATAGCTTTGCAGACGATAAGTGCAACCGGTTCAGAGAAAAGAGGGGCCAATTTGACGATCTGGCTTTAAGTCGATTCGATAACAAATGACGAAAACGGACGGATTTCTCAGGTTTTTACTACATATGAACACTTTTCACATTCTCCCGTGCAACTCGGGTGCTAGTCCTCCTTTCATGCAGAATCTTAAGGTCCTAGGTCACGTCCAAGGCACCGAAGCCAGCTAAAAAGTAAACAATCGATACCTAAAACTTGAATTGTACTATTTCTTACTGGCTATTACATCATCTTAGAAGCTTCATCTGTGTTCTACTATGGTGATTTCATTGTCTCCGCATACCGCAGCACGCGACATAGCTTTGCAGACGATAAGTACAACCGGTTCAGAGAGAAGAGGGGCCAATTTGACGATTTGGCTTTAAGGCGATTCGATAACAAATGACGAAAACGGACGGATTTCTCAGGTTTTTACTACATATGAACACTTTTCACATTCTCCCGTGCAACTCGGCTGCTAGTCCTCCTTTTATGCAGAATCTTACGGTCCTAGCTCATGTCCAAGGCACCAAAGCCAGCTAAAAAGTCAATAATCAGTACCAAAACATAGAATTGTACTTCTTCTTACTTGCTATTACATCAACTTAGAAGCTTCATCTGTGTTCTACTATGGTGCTTTTTGTGTCTCCGCATGCCGCAGCACGCGACATAGCTTTGCAGACGATAAGTACAACCGTTTCAGAGAAAGGAGGGGCGTATTTGACGATCTGGCTTTAAGTCGATTTGATAACAAATGACGAAAACGGACAGATTTCTAAGGTTTTTACTACATATGAACACTTTTCACATTCTCCCGTGCAACTCGGCTGCTAGTCCTCCTTTTGATGCAGAATCTTAAGGTCGTAGCTCATGTCCAAGGCACCAAAGCCAGCTAAAAAGTCAATAATCAGTAACTAAAACTTGAATTGTACTACTCCTTACTGGCAATTACATCATTTTAGAAGCTTCATCTGCGTTCTACTATGGAGCTTTTAGTGTCTCCGCATACCGCAGCACGCGACATAGCTTTGCAGACGATAAGTACAACCGTTTCAGAGAGAAGAGCGGGCAATGTGACGATATGGCTTCAAGTTGATTCGATAACAAATGACGAAAACGGACGGATTTCTCAGGTTTTTACTACATATGAACACTTTTCACATTCTCCCATGCAACTCGGCTGCTAGTCCTCCTTTCATGCTGAATCTTAAGGACATAGCTCATGTCCAAGGCACCAAAGCCAGCTAAAAAGTCAATAATCGATACCTAAAACTTGAATTGTACTACTTCTTACTGGCTATTACATCAACTTAGAAGCTTCATCTGTGTTCTACTATGGTGCTTTTAGTGTCTCCGCCTACCGCAGCACGCGACATAGCTTTGCAGACGATAAGTACAACCGTTTCAGAGAGAAGAGCGGCCAAGTGACGATCTGGCTTTAAATCGAATCTATAACAAATGACGAAAACGGACGGATTTCTCAGGTTTTTACTACATATGAACACTTTTCACTTTCTCCCGTGCAACTCGGCTGCTAGTCCTCCTTTCATGCAGAATCTTAAGGTCCTAGCTCATGTCCAAGGCACCAAATCCATCTAAGAAGTCAATAATCGATACCTAAAACTTGAATTGTACTACATCATACTGGCTATTACATCAACTTAGAAGCTTCATCTGTGTTCTCCTATGGTGCTTTTTAGTGTCTCCGCATACCGCAGCACGCGATACAGCTTTGCAGACGATAAGTACAACCGTTTCAGAGAGAAGAGCGGCCTAGTACGAACTGGCTTTAAGTCGATTCGATAACAAATGACGAAAACGGACGGATTTATCAGGTTTTTACTACATATGAACACTTTTCACATTCTACAGTGCAACTCGGCTGCTAGTCCTCCTTTCATGCAGAATCTTAAGGTCCTATCTCATTTCCAAGGCACCAAAGCCAGCTAAGAAATCAATAATCGATACCTAAAACTTGAATTGCACTACTTCCTACTGGCTATTACATTAACTTAGAAGCTTCATCTGTGTTCTACTATGGTGCTTTTAGTGTCTCCGCATAACGCAGCACGCTACATAGCTTTGAGGACGATAAGTACAACCGTTTCAGAGAGAAGAGCGGCCAATGTGTCGATCTGGCTTTAAGTCGATTCGATAACAAATGACGACAACGGACGGATTTCTCAGGTTTTCACTACATATGAACACTTTTCACATTGTCCCGTGCAACTCGGCTGCTAGTCCTCCTTTCATGCAGAATCTTAAGGTTCTAGCTCATGTCCAAGGCACCAAAGCCAGCTAAAATTCAATAATCGATAAATAAAACTTGAATTGTACTACTTCTTACTGGCAATTACATCATCTTAGAGGCTTCATCTGTGTTCTGCTATGGTGCTTTTAGAGTCTCCGCATACCGCAGCACGCGACATAGCTTTGAGGACGATAAGTACAACCGTTTCAGAGAGAGGCGCGGCCAATGTGACGTTCTGGCATTAAGTCGATTCGATGACAAATGACGAAAACGGACGGATTTCTCAGGTTTTTACTACATATGAACACTTTTCACATTCTCCCGTGCAACTCGGCTGCTAGTCCTCCTTTCATGCAGAATCTTAAGGTCCTAGCTCATGTCCAGGTCACCAATGCCAGCTAAAAAGTCAATAATCGATACCTAAAACTTGAATTGTACTACTTCTTACTGGCTATTACATCAACTTGGAAGCTTCATCTGTAATCTACTATGGTGCCTTTAGTGTCTCCGCATTCCGCAGCACGCGACATAGATTTCCAGACGATAAGTACAACCGTTTCAGAGAGAAGAGCGGCCAATGTGACGATCTGGCTTTAAGTCGATTCGATAACAAATGACGAAAACGGACGGATTTCTCAGGTTTTTACTACATATGAACACTTTTCACATTCTCCCGTGCAACTCGGCTGCTAGTCCTCCTTTTGAAGCAGAATCTTAAGGTCCTAGCTCATGTCCAAGGCACCAAAGCCAGCTAAAAAGTCAATAATCGATACCTAAAACTTGAAGTGTACTACTTCTTACTGGCTATTATATCAACTTAGAAGCTTCATCTGTGTTCTACTATGGTGATTTTATTGTCTCCGCATACCGCAGCACGCGACATAGCTTTGCAGACGATAAGTACAACCGGTTCAGAGAAAAGAGGGGCCAATTTGACGATCTGGCTTTAAGTCGATTCGATAACAAATGACGAAAACGGACGGATTTCTCAGGTTTTTACTACATATGAACACTTTTCACATTCTCCCGTGCAACTCGGCTGCTAGTCCTCCTTTCATGCAGAATCTTAAGGTCCTAGGTCACGTCCAAGGCACCGAAGCCAGCTAAAAAGTAAACAATCGATACCTAAAACTTGAATTGTACTATTTCTTACTGGCTATTACATCATCTTAGAAGCTTCATCTGTGTTCTACTATGGTGATTTCATTGTCTCCGCATACCGCAGCACGCGACATAGCTTTGCAGACGATAAGTACAACCGGTTCAGAGAGAAGAGGGGCCAATTTGACGATTTGGCTTTAAGGCGATTCGATAACAAATGACGAAAACGGACGGATTTCTCAGGTTTTTACTACATATGAACACTTTTCACATTCTCCCGTGCAACTCGGCTGCTAGTCCTCCTTTTATGCAGAATCTTACGGTCCTAGCTCATGTCCAAGGCACCAAAGCCAGCTAAAAAGTCAATAATCAGTACCAAAACATAGAATTGTACTTCTTCTTACTTGCTATTACATCAACTTAGAAGCTTCATCTGTGTTCTACTATGGTGCTTTTTGTGTCTCCGCATGCCGCAGCACGCGACATAGCTTTGCAGACGATAAGTACAACCGTTTCAGAGAAAGGAGGGGCGTATTTGACGATCTGGCTTTAAGTCGATTTGATAACAAATGACGAAAACGGACAGATTTCTAAGGTTTTTACTACATATGAACACTTTTCACATTCTCCCGTGCAACTCGGCTGCTAGTCCTCCTTTTGATGCAGAATCTTAAGGTCCTAGCTCATGTCCAAGGCACCAAAGCCAGCTAAAAAGTCAATAATCAGTAACTAAAACTTGAATTGTACTACTCCTTACTGGCAATTACATCATTTTAGAAGCTTCATCTGCGTTCTACTATGGAGCTTTTAGTGTCTCCACATACCGCAGCACGCGACATAGCTTTGCAGACGATAAGTACAACCGTTTCAGAGAGAAGAGCGGCAAATGTGACGATCTGGCTTTAAGTCGATTCGATAACAATTGACGAAAACGGACGAATTTCTCAGGTTTTTACTACATGTGAACACTTTTGACATTCTCCCGTGCAACTCGGCTGCTAGTCCTCCTTTCATGCAGATTCTTAAGGTCCTAGCTCATGTCCAAGACACCAAAGCCAGCTAAAAAGTCAATTATCGATACCTAAAACTTGAATTGTACTACTTCTTAGTGGCTATTACGTCAACTTAGAATCTTCATCTGTGTTCTACTGTGGTGCTTTTAGTGTCTCCGCATACTGCAGCACGCGACATAGCTCTGCAGACGATAAGTACAACCGTTTCAGAGAGAAGACGGGCCAATGTGACGATCTGGCTTTAAGTCGATTCGATAACAAATGACGAAATCGGACGGATTTCTAAGGTGTTTACTACATATGAACACTCTTCACATTCTCCCGTGCAACTCGGCTGCTAGTCCTCCTTTCATGCAGATTCTTAAGGTCCTAGCTCATGTCCAAGGCACCAAAGCCAGCTAAAAAGTCAATAATCAATACCTAAAACTTGAATTGTACTACTTCTTACTGGCTATTACATCAACTTAGAAGCTTCATCTGTGTTCTACTATGGTGCTTTTAGTGTCTCCGCATACCGCAGCACGTGACATAGCTTTGCAGACGATAAGTACAACGGTTCCAGAGAGAAGAGCGGCCAATTTGACGATCTGGCTTTTAGTCGATTCGATAACAAATGACGAAAACGGACGGATTTCTCAGGTTTTTACTACATATGAACACTTTTCGCATTCTCCCGTGCAACTCGGCTGCTAGTCCTCCTTTCATGCAGAATCTTAAGGTCCTAGCTCATGTCCAAGGCACCAAAGCCAGCTATAAAGTAAATAATCAGTACCTAAAACTTGTATTGTACTACTTCTTACTGGCTATTACATCAACTTAGAAGCTTCATCTGTGTTCTACTATGGTGCTTTTAGTGTCTCCGCATACCGCAGCACGCGACATAGCTTTGCAGACGATAAGTACAACCGTTTCAGGGAGAATAGCGGCCAAGTACGATCTGGCTTTAAGTCGATTCGATAACAAATGACGAAAACGGACGGATTTCTCAGGTTTTTACTACATATGAACACTTTTCACATTCTCCCGTGCAACTCGGCTGCTAGTCCTCCTTTCATGCAGAATCTTAAGTCGTAGCTCATTTCCAAGGCACCAAAGCCAGCCAAGAAGTCAATAATCGATACCTAAAACTTGAATTGCACTACTTCCTACTGGCTATTACATCAACTTAGAAGGTTCATCTGTGTTCTACTATGGTGCTTTTAGTGTCTCCACATACCGCAGCACGCGACATAGCTTTGCAGACGATAAGTACAACCGTTTCAGAGAGAAGAGCGGCCAATGTGACGATTTGGCTTTAAGTCGATTCGATAACAAATGTCGAAAACGGACGGATTTCTCAGGTTTTTACTACATACGAACACTTTTCACATTCTCCCGTGCAACTCGGCTGCTAGTTCTCCTTTCATGCAGAATCTTAAGGTCCTAGCTCATGTCCAAGGAACCAAAGCCAGCTAAAATGTCAATAATCAATACCTAAAACTTGAATTGTACTACTTCTTACTGGCTATTACATCAACTTAGAAGCTTCATCTGTGTTCTACTATGGTGCTTTTAGTGTCTCCACATACCGCAGCACGCGACATAGCTTTGCAGACGATAAGTACAACCGTTTCAGAGAGAAGAGCGGCCAATGTGACGATCTGGCTTTAAGTCGATTCGATAACAAATGACGAAATCGGTCGGATTTCTCAGGTTTTTACTACATATGAACACTTTTCACATTCTCCCGTGCAACTCGGCTGCTAGTCATCCTTTCTTGCAGAATCTTAAGGTTGTAGTCCATGTCCAAGCCACCAAAGCCAGCTAAAAAGTCAATAATGGATACCTAAAACTTGAATTGTACTACTTCTTACTGGCTATTACATCATCTTAGAAGCTTCATCTGTATTCTACTACGGTGCCTTTAGTGTCTCCGCATACCCCAGCACGCGACATAGCCTTGCAGACGATAAGTACAACTGTTTCAGAGAGAAGAGCGGCCAATGTGACGATCTGGCTTTAAGTCGATTCGATAACAAATGACGAAAACCTACGGATTTCTCAGGTTTTTACTACATATGAACACTTTTCACATTTTCCCGTGCAACTCGGCTGCTAGTCCTCCTTTTGAAGCAGAATCTTAAGGTCCTAGCTCATGTCCAAGGCACCAAAGCCAGCTAAAAAGTCAATAATCGATACCTAAAACTTGAAGTGTACTACTTCTTACTGGCTATTATATCAACTTAGAAGCTTCATCTGTGTTCTACTATGGTGATTTTATTGTCTCCGCATACCGCAGCACGCGACATAGCTTTGCAGACGATAAGTACAACCGGTTCAGAGAAAAGAGGGGCCAATTTGACGATCTGGCTTTAAGTCGATTCGATAACAAATGACGAAAACGGACGGATTTCTCAGGTTTTTACTACATATGAACACTTTTCACATTCTCCCGTGCAACTCGGCTGCTAGTCCTCCTTTCATGCAGAATCTTAAGGTCCTAGGTCACGTCCAAGGCACCGAAGCCAGCTAAAAAGTAAACAATCGATACCTAAAACTTGAATTGTACTATTTCTTACTGGCTATTACATCATCTTAGAAGCTTCATCTGTGTTCTACTATGGTGATTTCATTGTCTCCGCATACCGCAGCACGCGACATAGCTTTGCAGACGATAAGTACAACCGGTTCAGAGAGAAGAGGGGCCAATTTGACGATTTGGCTTTAAGGCGATTCGATAACAAATGACGAAAACGGACAGATTTCTAAGGTTTTTACTACATATGAACACTTTTCACATTCTCCCGTGCAACTCGGCTGCTAGTCCTCCTTTTGATGCAGAATCTTAAGGTCCTAGCTCATGTCCAAGGCACCAAAGCCAGCTAAAAAGTCAATAATCAGTAACTAAAACTTGAATTGTACTACTCCTTACTGGCAATTACATCATTTTAGAAGCTTCATCTGCGTTCTACTATGGAGCTTTTAGTGTCTCCACATACCGCAGCACGCGACATAGCTTTGCAGACGATAAGTACAACCGTTTCAGAGAGAAGAGCGGCAAATGTGACGATCTGGCTTTAAGTCGATTCGATAACAATTGACGAAAACGGACGAATTTCTCAGGTTTTTACTACATGTGAACACTTTTGACATTCTCCCGTGCAACTCGGCTGCTAGTCCTCCTTTCATGCAGATTCTTAAGGTCCTAGCTCATGTCCAAGACACCAAAGCCAGCTAAAAAGTCAATTATCGATACCAAAACTTGAATTGTACTACTTCTTAGTGGCTATTACGTCAACTTAGAATCTTCATCTGTGTTCTACTGTGGTGCTTTTAGTGTCTCCGCATACTGCAGCACGCGACATAGCTCTGCAGACGATAAGTACAACCGTTTCAGAGAGAAGACGGGCCAATGTGACGATCTGGCTTTAAGTCGATTCGATAACAAATGACGAAATCGGACGGATTTCTAAGGTGTTTACTACATATGAACACTCTTCACATTCTCCCGTGCAACTCGGCTGCTAGTCCTCCTTTCATGCAGATTCTTAAGGTCCTAGCTCATGTCCAAGGCACCAAAGCCAGCTATAAAGTAAATAATCAGTACCTAAAACTTGTATTGTACTACTTCTTACTGGCTATTACATCAACTTAGAAGCTTCATCTGTGTTCTACTATGGTGCTTTTAGTGTCTCCGCATACCGCAGCACGCGACATAGCTTTGCAGACGATAAGAACAACCGTTTCAGAGAGAATAGCGGCCAAGTACGATCTGGCTTTAAGTCGATTCGATAACAAATGACGAAAACGGACGGATTTCTCAGGTTTTTACTACATATGAACACTTTTCACATTCTCCCGTGCAACTCGGCTGCTAGTCCTCCTTTCATGCAGAATCTTAAGGTCGTAGCTCATTTCCAAGGCACCAAAGCCAGCCAAGAAGTCAATAATCGATACCTAAAACTTGAATTGCACTACTTCCTACTGGCTATTACATCAACTTAGAAGGTTCATCTGTGTTCTACTATGGTGCTTTTAGTGTCTCCACATACCGCAGCACGCGACATAGCTTTGCAGACGATAAGTACAACCGTTTCAGAGAGAAGAGCGGCCAATGTGACGATTTGGCTTTAAGTCGATTCGATAACAAATGTCGAAAACGGACGGATTTCTCAGGTTTTTACTACATACGAACACTTTTCACATTCTCCCGTGCAACTCGGCTGCTAGTTCTCCTTTCATGCAGAATCTTAAGGTCCTAGCTCATGTCCAAGGAACCAAAGCCAGCTAAAATGTCAATAATCAATACCTAAAACTTGAATTGTACTACTTCTTACTGGCTATTACATCAACTTAGAAGCTTCATCTGTGTTCTACTATGGTGCTTTTAGTGTCTCCACATACCGCAGCACGCGACATAGCTTTGCAGACGATAAGTACAACCGTTTCAGAGAGAAGAGCGGCCAATGTGACGATCTGGCTTTAAGTCGATTCGATAACAAATGACGAAAACGGTCGGATTTCTCAGGTTTTTACTACATATGAACACTTTTCACATTCTCCCGTGCAACTCGGCTGCTAGTCATCCTTTCATGCAGAATCTTAAGGTTGTAGTCCATGTCCAAGGCACCAAAGCCAGCTAAAAAGTCAATAATCGATACCTAAAACTTGAATTGTACTACTTCTTACTGGCTATTACATCATCTTAGAAGCTTCATCTGTATTCTACTACGGTGCCTTTAGTGTCTCCGCATACCCCAGCACGCGACATAGCTTTGCAGACGATAAGTACAATTGTGTCAGAGAGAAGAGCGGCCAATGTGACGATCTGGCTTTAAGTCGATTCGATAACAAATGACGAAAACCTACGGATTTCTCAGGTTTTTACTACATATGAACACTTTTCACATTTTCCCGTGCAACTCGGCTGCTAGTCCTCCTTTCATGAAGAATCTTAAGGTACTAGCTCATGTCCAAGGCACCAAAGCCTGCTAAAAAGTCAATAATCGATACCTAAAACTTGAATTGTACTACTTCTTACTGGCTATTACATCATCTTAGAAGCTTCATCTGTGTTCTACTATGGTGCTTTTTGTGTCTCCGCATGCCGCAGCACGCGACATAGCTTTGCAGACGATAAGTACAACCGTTTCAGAGAGAAGAGCGGCCAATGTGACGATCTGGCGTTAAGTCGATTCGATAACAAATGACGAAAACGGACGGATTTCTCAGGTTTTTACTACATATGAACCCTTTTCAAATTCTCCCATGCAACTCGGCTGCTTGTTCTCCTTTCATGCAGAATCTTAAGGTCCTAGCTCATGTCCAAGGCACCAAAGCCAGCTAAAAAGTCAATAATCAGTAACTAAAACTTGAATTGTACTACTCCTTACTGGCAATTACATCATTTTAGAAGCTTCATCTGCGTTCTACTATGGAGCTTTTAGTGTCTCCACATACCGCAGCACGCGACATAGCTTTGCAGACGATAAGTACAACCGTTTCAGAGAGAAGAGCGGCAAATGTGACGATCTGGCTTTAAGTCGATTCGATAACAAATGACGAAAACGGACGGATTTCTCAGGTTTTTACTACATATGAACACTTTTGACATTCTCCCGTGCAACTCGGCTGCTAGTCCTCCTTTCATGCAGATTCTTAAGGTCCTAGCTCATGTCCAAGACACCAAAGCCAGCTAAAAAGTCAATAATCGATACCTAAAACTTGAATTGTACTACTTCTTAGTGGCTATTACGTCAACTTAGAATCTTCATCTGTGTTCTACTGTGGTGCTTTTAGTGTCTCCGCATACCGCAGCACGCGACATAGCTCTGCAGACGATAAGTACAACCGTTTCAGAGAGAAGACGGGCCAATGTGACGATCTGGCTTTAAGTCGATTCGATAACAAATGACGAAATCGGACGGATTTCTCAGGTGTTTACTACATATGAACACTTTTCACATTCTCCCGTGCAACTCGGCTGCTAGTCCTCCTTTCATGCAGATTCTTAAGGTCCTAGCTCATGTCCAAGACACCAAAGCCAGCTAAAAAGTCAATAATCAATACCTAAAACTTGAATTGTACTACTTCTTACTGGCTATTACATCAACTTAGAAGCTTCATCTGTGTTCTACTATGGTGCTTTTAGTGTCTCCGCATACCGCAGCACGTGACATAGCTTTGCAGACGATAAGTACAACGGTTCCAGAGAGAAGAGCGGCCAATTTGACGATCTGGCTTTTAGTCGATTCGATAACAAATGACGAAAACGGACGGATTTCTCAGGTTTTTACTACATATGAACACTTTTCGCATTCTCCCGTGCAACTCGGCTGCTAGTCCTCCTTTCATGCAGAATCTTAAGGTCCTAGCTCATGTCCAAGGCACCAAAGCCAGCTATAAAGTAAATAATCAGTACCTAAAACTTGTATTGTACTACTTCTTACTGGCTATTACATCAACTTAGAAGCTTCATCTGTGTTCTACTATGGTGCTTTTAGTGTCTCCGCATACCGCAGCACGCGACATAGCTTTGCAGACGATTAGTACAACCGTTTCAGAGAGAATAGCGGCCAAGTACGATCTGGCTTTAAGTCGATTCGATAACAAATGACGAAAACGGACGGATTTCTCAGGTTTTTACTACATATGAACACTTTTCACATTCTCCCGTGCAACTCGGCTGCTAGTCCTCCTTTCATGCAGAATCTTAAGGTCGTAGCTCATTTCCAAGGCACCAAAGCCAGCTAAGAAGTCAATAATCGATACCTAAAACTTGAATTGCACTACTTCCTACTGGCTATTACATCAACTTAGAAGCTTCATCTGTGTTCTACTATGGTGCTTTTAGTGTCTCCACATACCGCAGCACGCGACATAGCTTTGCAGACGATAAGTACAACCGTTTCACAGAGAAGAGCGGCCAATGTGACGATTTGGCTTTAAGTCGATTCGATAACAAATGTCGAAAACGGACGGATTTCTCAGGTTTTTACTACATACGAACACTTTTCACATTCTCCCGTGCAACTCGGCTGCTAGTTCTCCTTTCATGCAGAATCTTAAGGTCCTAGCTCATGTCCAAGGAACCAAAGCCAGCTAAAATGTCAATAATCAATACCTAAAACTTGAATTGTACTACTTCTTACTGGCTATTACATCAACTTAGAAGCTTCATCTGTGTTCTACTATGGTGCTTTTAGTGTCTCCACATACCGCAGCACGCGACATAGCTTTGCAGACGATAAGTACAACCGTTTCAGAGAGAAGAGCGGCCAATGTGACGATCTGGCTTTAAGTCGATTCGATAACAAATGACGAAAACGGTCGGATTTCTCAGGTTTTTACTACATATGAACACTTTTCACATTCTCCCGTGCAACTCGGCTGCTAGTCATTCTTTCATGCAGAATCTTAAGGTTGTAGTCCATGTCCAAGCCACCAAAGCCAGCTAAAAAGTCAATAATGGATACCTAAAACTTGAATTGTACTACTTCTTACTGGCTATTACATCATCTTAGAAGCTTCATCTGTATTCTACTACGGTGCCTTTAGTGTCTCCGCATACCCCAGCACGAGACATAGCTTTGCAGACGATAAGTATAACTGTTTCAGAGAGAAGAGCGGCCAATGTGACGATCTGGCTTTAAGTCGATTCGATAACAAATGACGAAAACCTACGGATTTCTCAGGTTTTTACTACATATGAACACTTTTCACATTTTCCCGTGCAACTCGGCTGCTAGTCCTCCTTTCATGAAGAATCTTAAGGTACTAGCTCATGTCCAAGGCACCAAAGCCTGCTAAAAAGTCAATAATCGATACCTAAAACTTGAATTGTACTACTTCTTACTGGCTATTACATCATCTTAGAAGCTTCATCTGTGTTCTACTATGGTGCTTTTTGTGTCTCCGCATGCCGCAGCACGCGACATAGCTTTGCAGACGATAAGTACAACCGTTTCAGAGAGAAGAGCGGCCAATGTGACGATCTGGCGTTAAGTCGATTCGATAACAAATGACGAAAACGGACGGATTTCTCAGGTTTTTACTACATATGAACCCTTTTCAAATTCTCCCATGCAACTCGGCTGCTTGTTCTCCTTTCATGCAGAATCTTAAGGTCCTAGCTCATGTCCAAGGCACCAAAGCCAGCTAAAAAGTCAATAATCAGTAACTAAAACTTGAATTGTACTACTCCTTACTGGCAATTACATCATTTTAGAAGCTTCATCTGCGTTCTACTATGGAGCTTTTAGTGTCTCCACATACCGCAGCACGCGACATAGCTTTGCAGACGATAAGTACAACCGTTTCAGAGAGAAGAGCGGCCAATGTGACGATCTGGCGTTAAGTCGATTCGATAACAAATGACGAAAACGGACGGATTTCTCAGGTTTTTACTACATATGAACACTTTTCACATTTTCCCGTGCAACTCGGCTGCTAGTCCTCCTTTCATGAAGAATCTTAAGGTACTAGCTCATGTCCAAGGCACCAAAGCCTGCTAAAAAGTCAATAATCGATACCTAAAACTTGAATTGTACTACTTCTTACTGGCTATTACATCATCTTAGAAGCTTCATCTGTGTTCTACTATGGTGCTTTTTGTGTCTCCGCATGCCGCAGCACGCGACATAGCTTTGCAGACGATAAGTACAACCGTTTCAGAGAGAAGAGCGGCCAATGTGACGATCTGGCGTTAAGTCGATTCGATAACAAATGACGAAAACGGACGGATTTCTCAGGTTTTTACTACATATGAACCCTTTTCAAATTTTCCCATGCAACTCGGCTGCTTGTTCTCCTTTCATGCAGAATCTTAAGGTCCTAACTCATGTCCAAGGCACCAAAGCCAGCTAAAAAGTCAATAATCAGTAACTAAAACTTGAATTGTACTACTCCTTACTGGCAATTACATCATTTTAGAAGCTTCATCTGCGTTCTACTATGGAGCTTTTAGTGTCTCCACATATCCGCAGCACGCGACATAGCTTTGCAGACGATAAGTACAACCGTTTCAGAGAGAAGAGCGGCAAATGTGACGATCTGGCTTTAAGTCGATTCGATAACAAATGACGAAAACGGACGGATTTCTCAGGTTTTTACTACATATGAACACTTTTGACATTCTCCCGTGCAACTCGGCTGCTAGTCCTCCTTTCATGCAGATTCTTAAGGTCCTAGCTCATGTCCAAGACACCAAAGCCAGCTAAAAAGTCAATAATCGATACCTAAAACTTGAATTGTACTACTTCTTAGTGGCTATTACGTCAACTTAGAATCTTCATCTGTGTTCTACTGTGGTGCTTTTAGTGTCTCCGCATACCGCAGCACGCGACATAGCTCTGCAGACGATAAGTACAACCGTTTCAGAGAGAAGACGGGCCAATGTGACGATCTGGCTTTAAGTCGATTCGATAACAAATGACGAAATCGGACGGATTTCTCAGGTGTTTACTACATATGAACACTTTTCACATTCTCCCGTGCAACTCGGCTGCTAGTCCTCCTTTCATGCAGATTCTTAAGGTCCTAGCTCATGTCCAAGACACCAAAGCCAGCTAAAAAGTCAATAATCAATACCTAAAACTTGAATTGTACTACTTCTTACTGGCTATTACATCAACTTAGAAGCTTCATCTGTGTTCTACTATGGTGCTTTTAGTGTCTCCGCATACCGCAGCACGTGACATAGCTTTGCAGACGATAAGTACAACGGTTCCAGAGAGAAGAGCGGCCAATTTGACGATCTGGCTTTTAGTCGATTCGATAACAAATGACGAAAACGGACGGATTTCTCAGGTTTTTACTACATATGAACACTTTTCGCATTCTCCCGTGCAACTCGGCTGCTAGTCCTCCTTTCATGCAGAATCTTAAGGTCCTAGCTCATGTCCAAGGCACCAAAGCCAGCTATAAAGTAAATAATCAGTACCTAAAACTTGTATTGTACTACTTCTTACTGGCTATTACATCAACTTAGAAGCTTCATCTGTGTTCTACTATGGTGCTTTTAGTGTCTCCGCATACCGCAGCACGGGACATAGCTTTGCAGACGATTAGTACAACCGTTTCAGAGAGAATAGCGGCCAAGTACGATCTGGCTTTAAGTCGATTCGATAACAAATGACGAAAACGGACGGATTTCTCAGGTTTTTACTACATATGAACACTTTTCACATTCTCCCGTGCAACTCGGCTGCTAGTCCTCCTTTCATGCAGAATCTTAAGGTCGTAGCTCATTTCCAAGGCACCAAAGCCAGCTAAGAAGTCAATAATCGATACCTAAAACTTGAATTGCACTACTTCCTACTGGCTATTACATCAACTTAGAAGCTTCATCTGTGTTCTACTATGGTGCTTTTAGTGTCTCCACATACCGCAGCACGCGACATAGCTTTGCAGACGATAAGTACAACCGTTTCACAGAGAAGAGCGGCCAATGTGACGATTTGGCTTTAAGTCGATTCGATAACAAATGTCGAAAACGGACGGATTTCTCAGGTTTTTACTACATACGAACACTTTTCACATTCTCCCGTGCAACTCGGCTGCTAGTTCTCCTTTCATGCAGAATCTTAAGGTCCTAGCTCATGTCCAAGGAACCAAAGCCAGCTAAAATGTCAATAATCAATAGCTAAAACTTGAATTGTACTACTTCTTACTGGCTATTACATCATCTTAGAAGCTTCATCTGTTTTCTACTACGGTGCCTTTAGTGTCTCCGCATACCCCAGCACGCGACATAGCTTTGCAGACGATAAGTACAACTGTTTCAGAGAGAAGAGCGGCCAATGTGACGATCTGGCTTTAAGTCGATTCGATAACAAATGACGAAAACCTACGGATTTCTCAGGTTTTTACTACATATGAACACTTTTCACATTCTCCCGTGCAACTCGGCTGCTAGTCCTCCTTTCATGAAGAATCTTAAGGTACTAGCTCATGTCCAAGGCACCAAAGCCTGCTAAAAAGTCAATAATCGATACCTAAAACTTGAATTGTACTACTTCTTACTGGCTATTACATCATCTTAGAAGCTTCATCTGTGTTCTACTATGGTGCTTTTTGTGTCTCCGCATGCCGCAGCATGCGACATAGCTTTGCAGACGATAAGTACAACCGTTTCAGAGAGAAGAGCGGCCAATGTGACGATCTGGCGTTAAGTCGATTCGATAACAAATGACGAAAACGGACGGATTTCTCAGGTTTTTACTACATATGAACCCTTTTCAAATTCTCCCATGCAACTCGGCTGCTTGTTCTCCTTTCATGCAGAATCTTAAGGTCCTAGCTCATGTCCAAGGCACCAAAGCCAGCTAAAAAGTCAATAATCAGTAACTAAAACTTGAATTGTACTACTCCTTACTGGCAATTACATCATTTTAGAAGCTTCATCTGCGTTCTACTATGGAGCTTTTAGTGTCTCCACATACCGCAGCACGCGACATAGCTTTGCAGACGATAAGTACAACCGTTTCAGAGAGAAGAGCGGCAAATGTGACGATCTGGCTTTAAGTCGATTCGATAACAAATGACGAAAACGGACGGATTTCTCAGGTTTTTACTACATATGAACACTTTTGACATTCTCCCGTGCAACTCGGCTGCTAGTCCTCCTTTCATGCAGATTCTTAAGGTCCTAGCTCATGTCCAAGACACCAAAGCCAGCTAAAAAGTCAATAATCGATACCTAAAACTTGAATTGTACTACTTCTTAGTGGCTATTACGTCAACTTAGAATCTTCATCTGTGTTCTACTATGGTGCTTTTAGTGTCTCCGCATACCGCAGCACGCGACATAGCTCTGCAGACGATAAGTACAACCGTTTCAGAGAGAAGACGGGCCAATGTGACGATCTGGCTTTAAGTCGATTCGATAACAAATGACGAAATCGGACGGATTTCTCAGGTGTTTACTACATATGAACACTTTTCACATTCTCCCGTGCAACTCGGCTGCTAGTCCTCCTTTCATGCAGATTCTTAAGGTCCTAGCTCATGTCCAAGACACCAAAGCCAGCTAAAAAGTCAATAATCAATACCTAAAACTTGAATTGTACTACTTCTTACTGGCTATTACATCAACTTAGAAGCTTCATCTGTGTTCTACTATGGTGCTTTTAGTGTCTCCGCATACCGCAGCACGTGACATAGCTTTGCAGACGATAAGTACAACGGTTCCAGAGAGAAGAGCGGCCAATTTGATGATCTGGCTTTTAGTCGATTCGATAACAAATGACGAAAACGAACGGATTTCTCAGGTTTTTACTACATATGAACACTTTTCGCATTCTCCCGTGCAACTCGGCTGCTAGTCCTCCTTTCATGCAGAATCTTAAGGTCCTAGCTCATGTCCAAGGCACCAAAGCCAGCTATAAAGTAAATAATCAGTACCTAAAACTTGTATTGTACTACTTCTTACTGGCTATTACATCAACTTAGAAGCTTCATCTGTGTTCTACTATGGTGCTTTTAGTGTCTCCGCATACCGCAGCACGCGACATAGCTTTGCAGACGATTAGTACAACCGTTTCAGAGAGAATAGCGGCCAAGTACGATCTGGCTTTAAGTCGATTCGATAACAAATGACGAAAACGGACGGATTTCTCAGGTTTTTACTACATATGAACACTTTTCACATTCTCCCGTGCAACTCGGCTGCTAGTCCTCCTTTCATGCAGAATCTTAAGGTCGTAGCTCATTTCCAAGGCACCAAAGCCAGCTAAGAAGTCAATAATCGATACCTAATACTTGAATTGCACTACTTCCTACTGGCTATTACATCAACTTAGAAGCTTCATCTGTGTTCTACTATGGTGCTTTTAGTGTCTCCACATACCGCAGCACGCGACATAGCTTTGCAGACGATAAGTACAACCGTTTCACAGAGAAGAGCGGCCAATGTGACGATTTGGCTTTAAGTCGATTCGATAACAAATGTCGAAAACGGACGGATTTCTCAGGTTTTTACTACATACGAACACTTTTCACATTCTCCCGTGCAACTCGGCTGCTAGTTCTCCTTTCATGCAGAATCTTAAGGTCCTAGCTCATGTCCAAGGAACCGAAGCCAGCTAAAATGTCAATAATCAATACCTAAAACTTGAATTGTACTACTTCTTACTGGCTATTACATCAACTTAGAAGCTTCATCTGTGTTCTACTATGGTGCTTTTAGTGTCTCCACATACCGCAGCACGCGACATAGCTTTGCAGACGATAAGTACAACCGTTTCAGAGAGAAGAGCGGCCAATGTGGCGATCTGGCTTTAAGTCGATTCGATAACAAATGACGAAAACGGTCGGATTTCTCAGGTTTTTACTACATATGAACACTTTTCACATTCTCCCGTGCAACTCGGCTGCTAGTCATCCTTTCATGCAGAATCTTAAGGTTGTAGTCCATGTCCAAGCCACCAAAGCCAGCTAAAAAGTCAATAATGGATACCTAAAACTTGAATTGTACTACTTCTTACTGGCTATTACATCATCTTAGAAGCTTCATCTGTATTCTACTACGGTGCCTTTAGTGTCTCCGCATACCGCAGCACGCGACATAGCTTTGCAGACGATAAGTACAACTGTTTCAGAGAGAAGAGCGGCCAATGTGACGAACTGGCTTTAAGTCGATTCGATAACAAATGACGAAAACCTACGGATTTCTCAGGTTTTTACTACATATGAACACTTTTCACATTTTCCCGTGCAACTCGGCTGCTAGTCCTCCTTTCATGCAGAATCTTAAGGTACTAGCTCATGTCCAAGGCACGAAAGCCTGCTAAAAAGTCAATAATCGATACCTAAAACTTGAATTGTACTACTTCTTACTGGCTATTACATCATCTTAGAAGCTTCATCTGTGTTCTACTATGGAACTTTTAGTGTCTCCGCATACCGCAGCACGCGACATAGATTTGCAGACGATAAGTACAACCGTTTCAGAGAGAAGAGCGGGCAATGTGACGATCTGGCTTCAAGTTGATTCGATAACAAATGACGAAGACGGACGGATTTCTCAGGTTTTTACTACATATGAACACTTTTCACATTCTCCCATGCAACTCGGCTGCTAGTCCTCCTTTCATGCTGAATCTTAAGGACATAGCTCATGTCCAAGGCACCAAAGCCAGCTAAAAAGTCAATAATCGATACCTAAAACTTGAATTGTACTACTTCTTACTGGCTATTACATCAACTTAGAAGCTTCATCTGTGTTCTACTATGGTGCTTTTAGTGTCTCCGCCTACCGCAGCACGCGACATAGCTTTGCAGACGATAAGTACAACCGTTTGAGAGAGAAGAGCGGCCAAGTGACGATCTGGCTTTAAATCGAATCGATAACAAATGACGAAAACGGACGGATTTCTCAGGTTTTTACTACATATGAACACTTTTCACTTTCTCCCGTGCAACTCGGCTGCTAGTCCTCCTTTCATGCAGAATCTTAAGGTCCTAGCTCATGTCCAAGGCACCAAATCCATCTAAGAAGTCAATAAATGATACCTAAAACTTGAATTGTACTACATCATACTGGCTATTACATCAACTTAGAAGCTTCATCTGTGTTCTCCTATGGTGCTGTTTAGTGTCTCCGCATACCGCAGCACGCGACACAGCTTTGCAGACGATAAGTACAACCGTTTCAGAGAGAAGAGCGGCCTAGTACGAACTGGCTTTAAGTCGATTCGATAACAAATGACGAAAACGGACGGATTTCTCAGGTTTTTACTACATATGAACACTTTTCACATTCTACAGTGCAACTCGGCTGCTTGTCCTCCTTTCATGCAGAATCTTAAGGTCCTATCTCATTTCCAAGGCACCAAAGCCAGCTAAGAAATCAATAATCGATACCTAAAACTTGAATTGCACTACTTCCTACTGGCTATTACATTAACTTAGAAGCTTCATCTGTGTTCTACTATGGTGCTTTTAGTGTCTCCGCCTAACGCAGCACGCTACATAGCTTTGAGGACGATAAGTACAACCGTTTCAGAGAGAAGAGCGGCCAATGTGTCGATCTGGCTTTAAGTCGATTCGATAACGAATGACGAAATCGGACGGATTTCTCAGGTTTTCACTACATATGAACACTTTTCACATTGTCCCGTGCAACTCGGCTGCTAGTCCTCCTTTCATGCAGAATCTTAAGGTTCTAGCTCATGTCCAAGGCACCAAACCAGCTAAAATTCAATAATCGATAAATAAAACTTGAATTGTACTACTTCTTACTGGCAATTACATCATCTTAGAGGCTTCATCTGTGTTCTGCTATGGTGCTTTTAGAGTCTCCGCATACCGCAGCACGCGACATAGCTTTGAGGACGATAAGTACAACCGTTTCAGAGAGAGGAGCGGCCAATGTGACGTTCTGGCATTAAGTCGATTCGATGACAAATGACGAAAGCGGACGGATTTCTCAGGTTTTTACTACATATGAACACTTTTCACATTCTCCCGTGCAACTCGGCTGCTAGTCCTCCTTTCATGCAGAATCTTAAGGTCCTAGCTCATGTCCAGGTCACCAAAGCCAGCTAAAAAGTTAATAATCGATACCTAAAACTTGAATTGTACTACTTCTTACTGGCTATTACATCAACTTGGAAGCTTCATCTGTGTTCTACGATGGTGCCTTTAGTGTCTCCGCATTCCGCAGCACGCGACATAGCTTTGCAGACGATAAGTACAACCGGTTCAGAGAAAAGAGGGGCCAATTTGACGATCTGGCTTTAAGTCGATTCGATAACAAATGACGAAAACGGACGGATTTCTCAGGTTTTTACTACATATGAACACTTTTCACATTCTCCCGTGCAACTCGGCTGCTAGTCCTCAATTCATGCAGAATCTTAAGGTCCTAGGTCACGTCCAAGGCACCAAAGCCAGCTAAAAAGTCAATAATCAATACCTAAAACTTGAATTGTACTATTTCTTACTGGCTATTACATCATCTTAGAAGCTTCATCTGTGTTCTACTATGGTGATTTTATTGTCTCCGCATACCGCAGCACGCGACATAGCTTTGCAGACGATAAGTACAACCGGTTCAGAGAAAAGAGGGGCCAATTTGACGATTTGGCTTTAAGTCGATTCGATAACAAATGACGAAAACGGACGGATTTCTCAGGTTTTTACTACATATGAACACTTTTCACATTCTCCCGTGCAACTCGGCTGCTAGTCCTCCTTTTGATGCAGAACCTTAAGGTCCTAGCTCATGTCCAAGGCACCAAAGCCAGCTAAAAAGTCAATAATCGATACCTAAAACTTGAAGTGTACTACTTCTTACTGGCTATTACATCAACTTAGAAGCTTCATCTGTGTTCTACTATGGTGCTTTTAGTGTCTCCGCATACCGCAGCACGCGACATAGCTTTGCAGACGATAAGTACAACCGTTTCAGAGAGAAGAGAGGCCAATGTGACGATCGGGCTTTAAGTCGATTCGATAACAAATGACGAAAATATACGCATTTCTCAGGTTTCTACTACATATGAACACATTTCACATTCTCCCGTGCAACGCGGCTGCTAGTCCTCCTTTAATGCAGAATCTTAAGGTCCTAGCTCATGGCCAAGGCACCAAAGCCAGCTAAAAAGTCAATAATCGATACCTAAAACTTGAAGTGTACTACTTCTTACTGGCTATTATATCAACTTAGAAGCTTCATCTGTGTTCTACTATGGTGATTTTATTGTCTCCGCATACCGCAGCACGCGACATAGCTTTGCAGACTATAAGTACAACCGTTTCAGAGAAAAGAGGGGCCAATTTGACGATCTGGCTTTAAGTCGATTCGATAACAAATGACGAAAACGGACGGATTTCTCAGGTTTTTACTACATATGAACACTTTTCACATTGTCCCGTGCAACTCGGCTGCTAGTCCTCCTTTTGATGCAGAATCTTAAGGTCCTAGCTCATGTCCAGATCACCAAAGCCAGCTAAAAAGTCAATAATCGATACTTAAAACTTGAATTGTACTACCTCTTACTGGCTATTACATCATCTTAGAAGCTTCATCTGTGTTCTACTATGGTGATTTTATTGTCTCCGCATACCGCAGCACGCGACATAGCTTTGCAGACGATAAGTACAACCGTTTCAGAGAGAAGAGCGGCCAATGTGACGATCGGGCTTTAAGTCGATTCGATAACAAATGACTAAAACGGACGTATTTCTCAGGTTTCTACTACATATGAACACATTTCACATTTTCCCGTGCAACGCGGCTGCTAGTCCTCCTTTAATGCAGAATCTTAAGGTCGTAGCTCATGTCCAAGGCACCAAAGTCAGCTAAAAAGTCAATAATCGATACCTAAAACTTGAATTGTACTACTTCTTACTGGCTATTACATCAACTTAGAAGCTTCATCTGTGTCCTACTATGGTGCTTTTAGTGTCTCCGCATACCGCATCACGCGACATAGCTTTGCAGGCGATAAGTACAACCGTTTCAGAGAGAAGAGCGGCCAATGTGACGATCGGGCTTTAAGTCGATTCGATAACAAATGACGAAAACGGACGGATTTCTCAGGTTTTTACTACATATGAACACATTTCACATTCTCCCGTGCAACGCGGCTGCTAGTCCTCCTTTCATGCAGAATCTTAAGGTCCTAGCTCATGTCCAGATCACCAAAGCCAGCTAAAAAGTCAATAATCGATACCTAACACTTGAATTGTACTACTTCTTACTGGCTATTACACCATCTTAGAAGCTTCATCTGTGTTCTACTATGGTGCTTTTAGTGTCTCCGCATACCGCAGCACGCGACATAGCTTTGCAGACGATAAGTACAACCGTTTCAGAGAAAAGAGGGGCCAATTTGACGATCTGGCTTTAAGTCGATTCGATAACAAATGACGAAAACGGACGGATTTCTCAGGTTTTTACTACATATGAACACTTTTCACATTCTCCCGTGCAACTCGGCTGCTAGTGCTCCTTTTGATGCAGAATCTTAAGGTCCTAGCTCATGTCCAAGGCACCAAAGCCAGCTAAAAAGTCAATAATAGATACCTAAAACTTGAAGTGTACTACTTCTTACTGGCTATTATATCAACTTAGAAGCTTCATCTGTGTTCTACTATGGTGATTTTATTGTCTCCGCATACCGCAGCACGCGACATAGCTTTGCAGACGATAAGTACAACCGTTTCAGAGAAAAGAGGGGCCAATTTGACGATCTGGCTTTAAGTCGATTCGATAACAAATGACGAAAACGGACGGATTTCTCAGGTTTCTACTACATATGAACACATTTCACATTCTCCCGTGCAACGCGGCTGCTAGTTCTCCTTTATTGCAGAATCTTAAGGTCCTAGCTCATGTCCAAGGCAACAAGCCAGCTAAAAAGTCAATAATCGATACCTAAAACTTGAAGTGTACTACTTCTTACTGGCTATTATATCAACTTAGAAGCTTCATCTGTGTTCTACTATGGTGATTTTATTGTCTCCGCATACCGCAGCACGCGACATAGCTTTGCAGACGATAAGTACAACCGTTTCAGAGAAAAGAGGGGCCAATTTGACGATCTGGCTTTAAGTCGATTCGATAGCAAATGACGAAAACGGACGGATTTCTCAGGTTTTTACTACATATGAACACTTTTCACATTCTCCCGTGCAACTCGGCTGCTAGTCCTCCTTTTGATGCTGAATCTTAAGGTCCTACCTCATGTCCAGATCACCAAAGCCAGCTAAAAAGTCATTAATCGATACCTAAAACTTGAATTGTACTACTTCTTACTGGCTATTACATCATCTTAGAAGCTTCATCTGTGTTCTACTATGGTGCTTTTAGTGTCTCCGCATACCGTAGCACGCGACATAGCTTTCCAGACGATAAGTACAACCGTTTCAGAGAGAAGAGCGGCCAATGTGACGATCTGGCTTTAAGTCGATTCGATAACAAATGACGAAAACGGACGGATTTCTCAGGTTTCTACTACATATGAACACTTTTCACATTCTCCCGCGCAACTGGGCTGCTAGTCCTCCTTTTATGCAGAATCTTAAGGTCCTAGCTCATGTCCAAGGCACCAAAGCCAGCTAAAAAGTCAATAATCGATACCTAAAACTTGAATTGTACTACTTCTTTCTGGCTATTACATCAACTTAGAAGCTTCATCTGTGTTCTACTATGGTGCTTTTAGTGTCTCAGCATACCGCAGCACGCGACATAGCTTTGCAGACGATAAGTACAACCGTTTCAGAGAGAAGAGCGGCCAATGTGACGATCTGGCTTTAACTCGATTCGATAACAAATGACGAAACCGGACGGATTTCTCAGGTATTTACTACATTTGAACACTTTTCACATTCTCCCGAGCAACGCGGCTGCTAGTCCTCCTTTTGATGCAAAATCTTAAGGTCCTAGCTCATGTCCAAGGCTCCAAAGCCAGCTAAAAAGTCAATAATCGATACCTAAAACTTGAAGTGTACTACTTCTTACTGGCTATTATATCAGCTTAGAAGCTTCATCTGTGTTCTACTATGGTGATTTTATTGTCTCCGCATACCGCAGCACGCGACATAGCTTTGCAGACGATAAGTACAACCGTTTCAGAGAAAGGAGGGGCCAATTTGACGATCTGGCTTTAAGTCGATTCGATAACAAATGACGAAAACGGACAGATTTCTCAGGTTTTTACTACATATGAACACTTTTCACATTCTCCCGTGCAGCTCGGCTGCTAGTACTCCTTTTGATGCAAAATCTTAAGGTCCTAGCTCATGTCCAAGGCAGCAAAGCCAGCTAAAAAGTAAATAATCAGTACCTAAAACTTGAATTGTACTACTTCTTACTGGCTATTTCATCAACTTAGAAGCTTCATCTGTGTTCTACTATGGTGCTTTTAGTGTCTCCGCATACCGCAGCATGCGACATAGCTTTGCAGACGATAAGTAGAACCGTTTCAGAGAGAAGAGCAGCCAAGTGACGATCTGGCTTTAAGTCGATTCGATAACAAATGACGAAAACGGACGGATTTCTTAGGTTTTTACTACATGTGAACACTTTTCACATTCTCCCGTGCAACTCGGCTGCTAGTCCTCCTTTCATGCAGAATCTTAAGGTCCTAGCTCATGTCCAAGGCACCAAAGCCAGCTAAGAAGTCAATAATCAATACATAAAACTTGAATTGTACTACTTCTTACTGGCTATTACATCAACTTAGAAGCTTCATCTGTGTTCTACTATGGTGCTTTTACAGTCTCCGCATACCGCAGCACGCGACATAGCTTTGCAGACGATAAGTACAACCGTTTCAGAGAGAAGAGCAGCCAATGTGACGATCTGGCTTTAAGTCGATTCGATATCAAATGATGAAAACGGACGGATTTCTCAGGTTTTTACTACGTATGAACACTTTTCACGTTCTCCCGTGCAACTCGGCTGCTAGATTGCCTTTCATGAAGAATATTAAGGTCCTAGCTCATGTCCAAGGCACCAAAGACAGCTAAAAAGTCAATAATCGATACCTAAAACTTGAATTGTACTACTTCTTACTGGCTATTACATCAACTTAGAAGCTTCATCAGTGTTCTACTATGGTGCTTTTAGTGTCTCCGCATACCGCAGCACGCGACATAGCTTTGCAGACGATAAGTACAACCGTTTCAGAGGCAAGAGGGGCCATTTTGACGATCGGGCTTTAAGTCGATTCGATAACAAATGACGAAAACGGACGGATTTCTCAGGTTTTTACTACATATGAACACTTTTCACATTGTCCCATGCAACTCGGCTGCTAGTCCTCCTTTCATGCAGAATCTTAATGTCCTAGCTCATGTCCAAGGCACCAAAGCCAGCTAAAACGTCAATAATCAGTACCTAAAACTTGAATTGTACTACTTCTTACTGGCTATTACATCAACTTAGGAGCTTCATCTGTGTTCTATTGTGGTGGTTTTAGTGTCTCCACATACCGCAGCATACGACATAGCTTTGCAGACGATAAGTACAACCGTTTCAGAGAGAAGAGCGGCCAATGTGACGATCGGGCTTTAAGTCGATTCGATAACAAATGACGAAAACGGACGGATTTCTCAGGTTTTTACTACATATGAACACATTTCACATTCTCCCGTGCAACGTGGCGGCTAGTCCTCCTTTCATGCAGAATCTTAAAGTCCTAGCTCATGTCCAAGGCACCAAAGCCAGCTAAAAGGTCAATAATCGATACCTAAAACTTGAATTGTACTACTTCTTACTGGCTATTACATCAACTTAGAAGCTTCATCTGTGTTCTACTATGGTGCATTTAGTGTCTCCGCACACCGCAGCACGCGACATAGCTTTGCAGACGATATGTACAATCGTTTCAGAGAGAAGAGCGGCCAATGTGACGATCTGGCTTTAAGTCGATTCGATAACAAATGAAGAAAACGGACGGATGTCTCAGGTTTTTACTACATATGAACATTTTTCACATTCTCCCGTGTAACTCGGCTGCTAGACCTCCTTTCATGCAGAAACTTAAGGTCCTAGCTCATGTCCAAGGCACCAAAGTAAGCAAAAAAGTAAATAATCAGTACCTAAAACTTGAATTGTACTACTTCTTACTGGCTATTACATCAACTTAGAAGCTTCATCTGTGTTCTACTATGGTGCTTTTAATGTCTCCGCATACCGCAGCACGAGTCATAGCTTTGCAGACGATAAGTACAACCGTTTCAGGGATAAGATCGGCCAAGTGACGATCTGGCTTTATGTCGATTCGATAACAAATGACGAAAACTGACGGATTTCTCAGGTTTTTACTACATATGAACACGATTCACATTCTCCCGTGCAACTCGGCTGCTAGTCCTCCTTTCATGGAGAATCTTAAGGTCCTAGATCATGTCCAAGGCACCAAAGCCAGCTAAACCGTCAATAATCGATACCTAAAACTTGAATTGTACTACTTCTTACTGGCTATTACATCAACGTAGAAGCTTCATCTGTGTTCTACTATGGTGCTTTTAGAGTCTCCGCGTACCGCAGCACGCGAAATAGCTTTGAGGACGATAAGTACAACCGTTTCAGAGAGAAGAGCGGCCAATGTGACGATCTGGCTTTAAGTCGATTCGATAACAAATGAAGAAAACGGACGGATTTCGCAGGTTTTTACTATATATGAACACTTTTCACATTCTCCCGTGCAACTCGGTTGCTAGTCATCTTTTCATGCAGAATCTTAAGGTTGTAGTCCATGTCCAAGCCACCGAAGCCAGCTAAGAAGTCAATAATCGATACCTATAACTTGAATTGCACTACTTCCTACTGGCTATTACATCAACTTAGAAGCTTCATCTGTGTTCTACTATGGTGCTTTTAGTGTCTCCGCATAAGGCAGCACGCGACATAGCTTTGAGGACGATAAGTACAACCGTTTCAGAGAGAAGAGCGGCCAAAGTGACGATCTGGCTTTAAGTCGATTCGATAACAAATGACGAAAACGGACGGATTTCTCAGGTTTTTACTACATATGAACACTTTTCACATTTTCCCGTGCAACTCGGCTGCTAGTCCTCCTTTCATGCAGAATCTTAAGGTACTAGATCATGTCAAAGGCACCAAAGCCTGCTAAAAAGTCAATAATCGATACCTAAAACTTGAATTGTACTACTTCTCACTGGCTATTACATCAACTTAGAAGCTTCATCTGTGTTCTACTATGGTGCTTTTAGTGTCTCCGCATACCGCAGCACGCGACATAGCTTTGCAGACGACAAGTACAACCGTTTCAGAGGTAAGAGCGGCCAATGTGACGATCGGGCTTTAAGTCGATTCGATAACAAATTACGAAAACGGACGGATTTCTCAGGTTTTTACTACATATGAACACTTTTCACATTCTCCCGTGCAACTCGGCTGCTAGTCCTCCTTTCATGCAGAATCTTAAGGTCCTAGGTCACGTCCAAGGCACCGAAGCCAGCTAAAAAGGCAACAATCGATACCTAAAACTTGAATTGTACTATTTCTTACTGGCTATTACATCATCTTAGAAGCTTCATCTGTGTTCTACTATGGTGATTTTATTGTCTCCGCATACCGCAGCACGCGACATAGCTTTGCAGACGATAAGTACAACCGTTTCAGAGAGAAGAGAGGCCAATGTGGCGATCGGGCTTTAAGTCGATTCGATAACAAATGACGAAAACGGACGGATTTCTAAGGTTTTGACTACATCTGAACACTTTTCACACTCTCCCGTGCCACTCGGCTGCTAGTCCTCCTTTCATGCAGAATCTTAAGGTCCTAGCTCATGTCCAGATCACCAAAGCCAGCTAAAAAGTCAATAATCGATACCTAAAACTTGAATTGTACTACTTCTTACTGGCTATTACACCATCTTAGAAGCTTCATCTGTGTTCTACTATGGTGCTTTTAGTGTCTCCGCATACCGCAGCACGCGACATAGCTTTGCAGACGATATGTACAACCGTTTCAGAGAGATGAGCGGCCAATGTGACGATCTGGCTTTAAGTCGATTCGATAACAAATGACGAAAACGGACGGATTTCTCAGGTTTTTACTACATATGAACACTTTTCACATTCTCCCGTGCAACTCGGCTGCTAGTCCTCCTTTTGATGCAAAATCTTAAGGTCCTAGCTCATGTCCAAGGCACCAAAGCCAGCTAAAAGTCAATAATCGATACCTAAAACTTGAAGTGTACTACTTCTTACTGGCTATTATATCAACTTAGAAGCTTCATCTGTGTTCTACTATGGTGATTTTATTGTCTCCGCATACCGCAGCACGCGACATAGCTTTGCAGACGATAAGTACAACCGTTTCAGAGAAAAGAGGGGCCAATTTGACGATCTGGCTTTAAGTCGATTCGATAGCAAATGACGAAAACGGACGGATTTCTCAGGTTTTTACTACATATGAACACTTTTCACATTCTCCCGTGCAACTCGGCTGCTAGTCCTCCTTTTGATGCTGAATCTTAAGGTCCTACCTCATGTCCAGATCACCAAAGCCAGCTAAAAAGTCATTAATCGATACCTAAAACTTGAATTGTACTACTTCTTACTGGCTATTACATCATCTTAGAAGCTTCATCTGTGTTCTACTATGGTGCTTTTAGTGTCTCCGCATACCGTAGCACGCGACATAGCTTTCCAGACGATAAGTACAACCGTTTCAGAGAGAAGAGCGGCCAATGTGACGATCTGGCTTTAAGTCGATTCGATAACAAATGACGAAAACGGACGGATTTCTCAGGTTTCTACTACATATGAACACTTTTCACATTCTCCCGCGCAACTGGGCTGCTAGTCCTCCTTTTATGCAGAATCTTAAGGTCCTAGCTCATGTCCAAGGCACCAAAGCCAGCTAAAAAGTCAATAATCGATACCTAAAACTTGAATTGTACTACTTCTTTCTGGCTATTACATCAACTTAGAAGCTTCATCTGTGTTCTACTATGGTGCTTTTAGTGTCTCAGCATACCGCAGCACGCGACATAGCTTTGCAGACGATAAGTACAACCGTTTCAGAGAGAAGAGCGGCCAATGTGACGATCTGGCTTTAACTCGATTCGATAACAAATGACGAAACCGGACGGATTTCTCAGGTATTTACTACATTTGAACACTTTTCACATTCTCCCGAGCAACGCGGCTGCTAGTCCTCCTTTTGATGCAAAATCTTAAGGTCCTAGCTCATGTCCAAGGCTCCAAAGCCAGCTAAAAAGTCAATAATCGATACCTAAAACTTGAAGTGTACTACTTCTTACTGGCTATTATATCAACTTAGAAGCTTCATCTGTGTTCTACTATGGTGATTTTATTGTCTCCGCATACCGCAGCACGCGACATAGCTTTGCAGACGATAAGTACAACCGTTTCAGAGAAAGGAGGGGCCAATTTGACGATCTGGCTTTAAGTCGATTCGATAACAAATGACGAAAACGGACAGATTTCTCAGGTTTTTACTACATATGAACACTTTTCACATTCTCCCGTGCAGCTCGGCTGCTAGTACTCCTTTTGATGCAAAATCTTAAGGTCCTAGCTCATGTCCAAGGCAGCAAAGCCAGCTAAAAAGTAAATAATCAGTACCTAAAACTTGAATTGTACTACTTCTTACTGGCTATTTCATCAACTTAGAAGCTTCATCTGTGTTCTACTATGGTGCTTTTAGTGTCTCCGCATACCGCAGCATGCGACATAGCTTTGCAGACGATAAGTAGAACCGTTTCAGAGAGAAGAGCAGCCAAGTGACGATCTGGCTTTAAGTCGATTCGATAACAAATGACGAAAACGGACGGATTTCTTAGGTTTTTACTACATGTGAACACTTTTCACATTCTCCCGTGCAACTCGGCTGCTAGTCCTCCTTTCATGCAGAATCTTAAGGTCCTAGCTCATGTCCAAGGCACCAAAGCCAGCTAAGAAGTCAATAATCAATACATAAAACTTGAATTGTACTACTTCTTACTGGCTATTACATCAACTTAGAAGCTTCATCTGTGTTCTACTATGGTGCTTTTACAGTCTCCGCATACCGCAGCACGCGACATAGCTTTGCAGACGATAAGTACAACCGTTTCAGAGAGAAGAGCAGCCAATGTGACGATCTGGCTTTAAGTCGATTCGATATCAAATGATGAAAACGGACGGATTTCTCAGGTTTTTACTACGTATGAACACTTTTCACGTTCTCCCGTGCAACTCGGCTGCTAGATTGCCTTTCATGAAGAATATTAAGGTCCTAGCTCATGTCCAAGGCACCAAAGACAGCTAAAAAGTCAATAATCGATACCTAAAACTTGAATTGTACTACTTCTTACTGGCTATTACATCAACTTAGAAGCTTCATCAGTGTTCTACTATGGTGCTTTTAGTGTCTCCGCATACCGCAGCACGCGACATAGCTTTGCAGACGATAAGTACAACCGTTTCAGAGGCAAGAGGGGCCATTTTGACGATCGGGCTTTAAGTCGATTCGATAACAAATGACGAAAACGGACGGATTTCTCAGGTTTTTACTACATATGAACACTTTTCACATTGTCCCATGCAACTCGGCTGCTAGTCCTCCTTTCATGCAGAATCTTAATGTCCTAGCTCATGTCCAAGGCACCAAAGCCAGCTAAAACGTCAATAATCAGTACCTAAAACTTGAATTGTACTACTTCTTACTGGCTATTACATCAACTTAGGAGCTTCATCTGTGTTCTATTGTGGTGGTTTTAGTGTCTCCACATACCGCAGCATACGACATAGCTTTGCAGACGATAAGTACAACCGTTTCAGAGAGAAGAGCGGCCAATGTGACGATCGGGCTTTAAGTCGATTCGATAACAAATGACGAAAACGGACGGATTTCTCAGGTTTTTACTACATATGAACACATTTCACATTCTCCCGTGCAACGTGGCGGCTAGTCCTCCTTTCATGCAGAATCTTAAAGTCCTAGCTCATGTCCAAGGCACCAAAGCCAGCTAAAAGGTCAATAATCGATACCTAAAACTTGAATTGTACTACTTCTTACTGGCTATTACATCAACTTAGAAGCTTCATCTGTGTTCTACTATGGTGCATTTAGTGTCTCCGCACACCGCAGCACGCGACATAGCTTTGCAGACGATATGTACAATCGTTTCAGAGAGAAGAGCGGCCAATGTGACGATCTGGCTTTAAGTCGATTCGATAACAAATGAAGAAAACGGACGGATGTCTCAGGTTTTTACTACATATGAACATTTTTCACATTCTCCCGTGTAACTCGGCTGCTAGACCTCCTTTCATGCAGAAACTTAAGGTCCTAGCTCATGTCCAAGGCACCAAAGTAAGCAAAAAAGTAAATAATCAGTACCTAAAACTTGAATTGTACTACTTCTTACTGGCTATTACATCAACTTAGAAGCTTCATCTGTGTTCTACTATGGTGCTTTTAATGTCTCCGCATACCGCAGCACGAGTCATAGCTTTGCAGACGATAAGTACAACCGTTTCAGGGATAAGATCGGCCAAGTGACGATCTGGCTTTATGTCGATTCGATAACAAATGACGAAAACTGACGGATTTCTCAGGTTTTTACTACATATGAACACGATTCACATTCTCCCGTGCAACTCGGCTGCTAGTCCTCCTTTCATGGAGAATCTTAAGGTCCTAGATCATGTCCAAGGCACCAAAGCCAGCTAAACCGTCAATAATCGATACCTAAAACTTGAATTGTACTACTTCTTACTGGCTATTACATCAACGTAGAAGCTTCATCTGTGTTCTACTATGGTGCTTTTAGAGTCTCCGCGTACCGCAGCACGCGAAATAGCTTTGAGGACGATAAGTACAACCGTTTCAGAGAGAAGAGCGGCCAATGTGACGATCTGGCTTTAAGTCGATTCGATAACAAATGAAGAAAACGGACGGATTTCGCAGGTTTTTACTATATATGAACACTTTTCACATTCTCCCGTGCAACTCGGTTGCTAGTCATCTTTTCATGCAGAATCTTAAGGTTGTAGTCCATGTCCAAGCCACCGAAGCCAGCTAAGAAGTCAATAATCGATACCTATAACTTGAATTGCACTACTTCCTACTGGCTATTACATCAACTTAGAAGCTTCATCTGTGTTCTACTATGGTGCTTTTAGTGTCTCCGCATAAGGCAGCACGCGACATAGCTTTGAGGACGATAAGTACAACCGTTTCAGAGAGAAGAGCGGCCAAAGTGACGATCTGGCTTTAAGTCGATTCGATAACAAATGACGAAAACGGACGGATTTCTCAGGTTTTTACTACATATGAACACTTTTCACATTTTCCCGTGCAACTCGGCTGCTAGTCCTCCTTTCATGCAGAATCTTAAGGTACTAGATCATGTCAAAGGCACCAAAGCCTGCTAAAAAGTCAATAATCGATACCTAAAACTTGAATTGTACTACTTCTCACTGGCTATTACATCAACTTAGAAGCTTCATCTGTGTTCTACTATGGTGCTTTTAGTGTCTCCGCATACCGCAGCACGCGACATAGCTTTGCAGACGACAAGTACAACCGTTTCAGAGGTAAGAGCGGCCAATGTGACGATCGGGCTTTAAGTCGATTCGATAACAAATTACGAAAACGGACGGATTTCTCAGGTTTTTACTACATATGAACACTTTTCACATTCTCCCGTGCAACTCGGCTGCTAGTCCTCCTTTCATGCAGAATCTTAAGGTCCTAGGTCACGTCCAAGGCACCGAAGCCAGCTAAAAAGGCAACAATCGATACCTAAAACTTGAATTGTACTATTTCTTACTGGCTATTACATCATCTTAGAAGCTTCATCTGTGTTCTACTATGGTGATTTTATTGTCTCCGCATACCGCAGCACGCGACATAGCTTTGCAGACGATAAGTACAACCGTTTCAGAGAGAAGAGAGGCCAATGTGGCGATCGGGCTTTAAGTCGATTCGATAACAAATGACGAAAACGGACGGATTTCTAAGGTTTTGACTACATCTGAACACTTTTCACACTCTCCCGTGCCACTCGGCTGCTAGTCCTCCTTTCATGCAGAATCTTAAGGTCCTAGCTCATGTCCAGATCACCAAAGCCAGCTAAAAAGTCAATAATCGATACCTAAAACTTGAATTGTACTACTTCTTACTGGCTATTACACCATCTTAGAAGCTTCATCTGTGTTCTACTATGGTGCTTTTAGTGTCTCCGCATACCGCAGCACGCGACATAGCTTTGCAGACGATATGTACAACCGTTTCAGAGAGATGAGCGGCCAATGTGACGATCTGGCTTTAAGTCGATTCGATAACAAATGACGAAAACGGACGGATTTCTCAGGTTTTTACTACATATGAACACTTTTCACATTCTCCCGTGCAACTCGGCTGCTAGTCCTCCTTTTGATGCAAAATCTTAAGGTCCTAGCTCATGTCCAAGGCACCAAAGCCAGCTAAAAGTCAATAATCGATACCTAAAACTTGAAGTGTACTACTTCTTACTGGCTATTATATCAACTTAGAAGCTTCATCTGTGTTCTACTATGGTGATTTTATTGTCTCCGCATACCGCAGCACGCGACATAGCTTTGCAGACGATAAGTACAACCGTTTCAGAGAAAAGAGGGGCCAATTTGACGATCTGGCTTTAAGTCGATTCGATAACAAATGACGAAAACGGACGGATTTCTCAGGTTTTTACTACATATGAACACTTTTCACATTCTCCCGTGCAGCTTGGCTGGTAGTCCTCCTTTCATGCAGAATCTTAAGGTCCTAGCTCATGTAAAAGGCTTCAAAGCCAGCTAAAAAGTCAATAATCGATACCTAAAACTTGAAGTGTACTACTTCTTACTGGCTATTATATCAACATAGAAGCTTCATCTGTGTTCTACTATGGTGATTTTATTGTCTCCGCATACCGCAGCACGCGACATAGCTTTGCAGACGATAAGTACAACCATTTCTGAGAGAAGAGCAGCCAATGTGACGATCGGACTTTAAGTCGATTCGATAACAAATGACGAAAACGGACGGATTTCTCAGGTTTCTACTACATATGAACACATTTCACATTCTCCCGTGCAACGCGGCTGCTAGTTCTCCTTTAATGCAGAATCTTAAGGTCCTAGCTCATGTCCAAGGCAACAAGCCAGCTAAAAAGTCAATAATCGATACCTAAACCTTGAAGTGTACTACTTCTTACTGGCTATTATATCAACTTAGAAGCTTCATCTGTGTTCTACTATGGTGATTTTATTGTCTCCGCATACCGCAGCACGCGACATAGCTTTGCAGACGATAAGTACAACCGGTTCAGAGAAAAGAGGGGCCAATTTGACGATCTGGCTTTAAATGGATTCGATAACAAATGACGAAAACGGACGGATATCTCAGGTTTTTACTACATATGAACACTTTTCACATTCTCCCGTGCAACTCGGCTGCTAGTCCTCCTTTTGATGCTGAATCTTAAGGTCCTAGCTCGTGTCCAGATCACCAAAGCCAGCTAAAAAGTCATTAATCGATACCTAAAACTTGAATTGTACTACTTCTTACAGGCTATTACATCATCTTAGAAGCTTCATCTGTGTCCTACTATGGTGATTTTATTGTCTCCGCAAACCGCAGCACGCGACATAACTTGGCAGACGATAAGTACAACCGTTTCAGAGAGAAGAGCGGCCAATGTGACGATCTGGCTTTAAGTCGATTCGATAACAAATGACGAAAACGGACGGATTTCTCAGGTTTCTACTACATATGAACACATTTCACATTCTCCCGTGAAACGCGGCAGCTAGTCCTCCTTTAATGCAGAATCTTAAGGACCTAGCTCATGTCCAAGGCACCAAAGCCAGCTAAAAAGTCAATAATCGATACCTAAAACTTGAATTGTACTACGTCTTAATGGCTATTACATCAACTTAGAAGCTTCATTTGTGTTCTACTATGGTGCCTTTAGTGTCTCCGCATACCGCAGCACGCGACATAGCTTTGAGGACGATAAGTACAACCGTTTCAGAGAGAGGAGCGGCCAATGTGACGTTCTGGCATTAAGTCGATTCGATAACAAATGATGAAAACGGACGGATTTCTCAGGTTTTTACTACATATGAACACTTTTCACATTCTCCCGTGCAACTCGGCTGCTAGTCCTAATTTCATGCAGAATCTTAAGGTCGTAGCTCATGTCCAGATCACCAAAGCCAGCTAAAAAGTCAATAATCGATACCTAAAACTTGAAGTGTACTACTTCTTACTGGCTATTATATCAACTTAGAAGCTTCATCTGTGTTCTACTATGGTGATTTTATTGTCTCCGCGTACCGCAGCACGCGACATAGCTTTGCAGACGATAAGTACAACCGTTTCAGAGAGAAGAGCGGCCAATGTGACGATCGGGCTTTAAGTCGATTCGATAACAAATGACGAAAACGGACAGATTTCTCAGGTTTCTACCACAAATGAACACATTTCACATTCTCCCGTGCAACGCGGCTGCTAGTCCTCCTTTAATGCAGAATCTTAAGGTACCAGCTCATGTCCAAGGCACCAAAGCCAGCTAAAAAGTCAATAATCGATACCTAAAACTTGAAGTGTACTACTTCTTACTGGCTATTATATCAACTTAGAAGCTTCATCTGTTTTCTACTATGGTGATTTTATTGTCTCCGCATACCGCAGCACGCGACATAGCTTTGCAGACGATAAGTACACCCGTTTCAGAGAAAAGAGGGGCCAATTTGACGATCTGGCTTTAAGTCGATTCGATAACAATGGACGAAAACGGACGGATTTCTCAGGTTTTTACTACATATGAACACTTTTCACTTTCTCCCGTGTAACTCGGCTGCTAGTCCTCCTTTCATGCAGAATCTTAAGGTCCTAGCTCATGTCCAGATAACCAAAGCCAGCTAAAAAGTCAATAATCGATACCTAAAACTTGAATTGTACTACTTCTTACTCGCTATTACATCATCTTAGAAGCTTCATGTGTTTTCTACTATGGTGCGTTTAGTGTCTCCGCATACCGCAGCACCCGACATAGCTTTCCAGACGATAAGTACAACCGTTTCAGAGAGAAGAGCGGCCAATGTGACGAACTGGCTTTTAGTCGATTCGATAACAAATGACGAAAACGGACGGATTTCTCAGGTTTTTACTACATATGAACACATTTCACATTCTCCCGTGCAACTCGGCTGCTAGTCCTCCTTTCCTGCAGAATCTTAAGGTCCTAGCTCATGTCCAAGGCACCAAAGCCAGCTAAAAAGTCAATAATCGATACCTAAAACTTGAAGTGTACTACTTCTTACTGGCTATTATATCAACTTAGAAGCTTCATCTGTGTTCTACTATGGTGATTTTATTGTCTCCGCATACCGCAGCACGCGACATAGCTTTGCAGACGATAAGTACAACCGTTTCAGAGAATAGAGGGGCAAATTTGACGATCTGGCTTTAAGTCGATTCGATAACAAATGACGAAAACGGACGGGGATCTCAGGTTTCTACTACATATGAACACATTTCACATTCTCCCGTGCAACGCGGCTGCTAGTCCTCCTTTAATGCAGAATCTTAAGGTCCTATCTCATGTCCAAGGCACCAAAGCCAGCTAAAAAGTCAATAATCGATACCTAAAACTTGAATTGTACTACTTCTTACTGGCTATTACATCAACTTAGAAGCTTCATCTGTGTTCTATTGTGGTGGTTTTAGTGTCTCCACATACCGCAGCATACGACACAGCTTTGCAGACGATAAGTACAACCGTTTCAGAGAGAAGGGCGGCCAATGTGACGATCGGGCTTTAAGTCGATTCGATAACAAATGACGAAAACGGACGGATTTCTCAGGTTTTTACTACATATGAACACATTTCACATTCTCCCGTGCAACGCGGCTGCTAGTTCTCCTTTAATGCAGAATCTTAAGGTCCTAGCTCATGTCCAAGGCAACAAGCCAGCTAAAAAGTCAATAATCGATACCTAAAACTTGAAGTGTACTACTTCTTACTGGCTATTATATCAACTTAGAAGCTTCATCTGTGTTCTACTATGGTGATTTTATTGTCTCCGCATACCGCAGCACGCGACATAGCTTTGCAGACGATAAGTACAACCGGTTCAGAGAAAAGAGGGGCCAATTTGACGATCTGGCTTTAAGTCGATTCGATAACAAATGACGAAAACGGACGGATATCTCAGGGTTTTACTACATATGAACACTTTTCACATTCTCCCGTGCAACTCGGCTGCTAGTCCTAATTTCATGCAGAATCTTAAGGTCGTAGCTCATGTCCAGATAACCAAAGCCAGCTAAAAAGTCAATAATCGATACCTAAAACTTGAAGTGTACTACTTCTTACTGGCTATTATATCAACTTAGAAGCTTCATCTGTGTTCTACTATGGTGATTTTATTGTCTCCGCATACCGCAGCACGCGACATAGCTTTGCAGACGATAAGTACAACCGTTTCAGAGAAAAGAGGGGCCAATTTGACGATCTGGCTTTAAGTCGATTCGATAACAAATGACGAAAACGGACGGATTTCTAAGGTTTTTACTACATATGAACACTTTTCACATTCTCCCGTGCAACTCGGCTGCTAGTCCTCCTTTTGATGCAGAATCTTAAGGTCCTAGCTCATGTCCAGTTCACCAAAGCCAGCTAAAAAGTCAATAATCGATACCTAAAACTTGAAGTGTACTACTTCTTACTGGCTATTATATCAACTTAGAAGCTTCATCTGTGTTCTACTATGGTGATTTTATTGTCTCCGCGTACCGCAGCACGCGACATAGCTTTGCAGACGATAAGTACAACCGTTTCAGAGAGAAGAGCGGCCAATGTGACGATCGGGCTTTAAGTCGATTCGATAACAAATGACGAAAACGGACAGATTTCTCAGGTTTCTACCACATATGAACACATTTCACATTCTCCCGTGCAACGCGGCTGCTAGTCCTCCTTTAATGCAGAATCTTAAGGTCCCAGTTCATGTCCAAGGCACCAAAGCCAGCTAAAAAGTCAATAATCGATACCTAAAACTTGAAGTGTACTACTTCTTACTGGCTATTATATCAACTTAGAAGCTTCATCTGTTTTCTACTATGGTGATTTTATTGTCTCCGAATACCGCAGCAAGCGACATAGCTTTGCAGACGATAAGTACACCCGTTTCAGAGAAAAGAGGGGCCAATTTGACGATCTGGCTTTAAGTCGATTCGATAACAATGGACGAAAACGGACGGATTTCTCAGGTTTTTACTACATATGAACACTTTTCACTTTCTCCCGTGCAACTCGGCTGCTAGTCCTCCTTTCATGCAGAATCTTAAGGTCCTAGCTCATGTCCAAGGCACCAAAGCCAGCTAAAAAGTCAATAATCGATACCTAAAACTTGAAGTGTACTACTTCTTACTGGCTATTATATCAACTTAGAAGCTTCATTTGTGTTCTACTATGGTGATTTTATTGTCTCCGCATACCGCAGCACGCGACATAGCTTTGCAGACGATAAGTACAACCGTTTCAGAGAGAAGAGCGGCCAATGTTACGATCGGGCTTTAAGTCGATTCGATAACAAATGACGAAAACGGACGGGGATCTCAGGTTTCTACTACATATGAACACATTTCACATTCTCCCGTGCAACGCGGCTGCTAGTCCTCCTTTAATGCAGAATCTTAAGGTCCTATCTCATGTCCAAGGCACCAAAGCCAGCTAAAAAGTCAATAATCGATACCTAAAACTTGAATTGTACTACTTCTTACTGGCTATTACATCAACTTAGAAGCTTCATCTGTGTTCTATTGTGGTGGTTTTAGTGTCTCCACATACCGCAGCATACGACACAGCTTTGCAGACGATAAGTGTAACCGTTTCAGAGAGAAGAGCGGCCAATGTGACGATCGGGCTTTAAGTCGATTCGATAACAAATGACGAAAACGGACGGATTTCTCAGGTTTTTACTACATATGAACACATTTCACATTCTCCCGTGCAACGCGGCTGCTAGTCCTCCTTTCATGCAGAATCTTAAAGTCCTAGCTCATGTCCAAGGCACCAAAGCCAGCTAAAAAGTCAATAATCGATACCTAAAACTTGAATTGTACTACTTCTTACTGGCTATTACATCAACTTAGAAGCTTCATCTGTGTTCTACTATGGTGCATTTAGTGTCTCCGCACACCGCAGCACGCGACATAGCTTTGCAGACGATATGTACAACCGTTTCAGGGATAAGATCGGCCAAGTGACGATCTGGCTTTAAGTCGATACGATAACAAATGACGAAAACTGACGGATTTCTCAGGTTTTTACTACATATGAACACGTTTCACATTCTCCCGTGCAACTCGGCTGCTAGTCCTCCTTTCATGGAGAATCTTAAGGTCCTAGATCATGTCCAAGGCACCAAAGCCAGCTAAACCGTCAATAATCGATACCTAAAACTTGAATTGTACTACTTCTTACTGGCTATTACATCAACTTAGAAGCTTCATCTGTGTTCTACTATGGTGCTTTTAGAGTCTCCGCGTACCGCAGCACGCGAAATAGCTTTGCAGACGATAAGTACAACCGTTTCAGAGAGAAGAGGGGCCAATGTGACGATCTAGCTTTAAGTCGATTCGATAACAAATGACGAAAACGGACAGGTTTCTCAGGTTTTTACTACATATGAACACTTTTCACACTCTCCCGTGCAGCTCGGCTGCTAGTCCTCCTTTCATGCAAATCTTAAGGTCCTAGCTCATGTCCAAGGCACCAAAGCCAGCTAAAAAGTAAATAATCAGTACCTAAAACTTGAATTGTACTACTTCTTACTGGCTATTACATCAACTTAGAAGCTTCATCTGTGTTCTACTATGGTGCTTTTAGTGTCCCCGCATACCGCAGCATGCGACATAGCCTTGCAGACGATAAGTAGAACCGTTTCAGAGAGAAGAGCAGCCAAGTGACGATCTGGCTTTAAGTCGATTCGATAACAAATGCCGAAAACGGACGGATTTCTCAGGTTTTTACTACATGTGAACACTTTTCACATTCTTCCGTGCAACTCGGCTGCTAGTCCTAATTTCATGCAGAATCTTAAGGTCCTAGCTCATGTCCAAGGCACCAAAGCCAGCTAAGAAGTCAATAATCAATACATAAAACTTGAATTGTACTACTTCTTACTGGCTATTACATCAACTTAGAAGCTTCATCTGTGTTCTACTATGGTGGCTTTACAGTCTCCGCATACCGCAGCACGTGACATAGCTTTGCAGACGATAAGTACAACCGTTTCAGAGAGAAGAGCGGCCAATGTGACGATTTGGCTTTAAGTCGATTCGATAACAAATGACGAAAACGGACGGATTTCTCAGGTTTAAATTACATATGAACACTTTTCACATTCTCCCGTGCAACTCGGCTGCTAGTTTTCCTTTCATGCAGAATCTTAAGGTCCTAGGTCATGTCCAAGCCACCAAAGCCGGCCAAAAGGGAATAATCGATAACGAAAACTTGAATTGTACTGCTTCTTACTGGCTATTACTTCAACTTAGAAGCTTCTTCTGTGTTCTACTATGGTGCTTTTAGTGTCTCCGCATACCGCAGCACGCGACATAGCTTTGCAGACGATAAGTACAACCGTTTCAGAGGGAAGAGCGGCCATTGTGACGATCGGGCTTTAAGTCGTTTTGATAACAAATGACGAAAACGGACGGATTTCTCAGGTTTTTACTACATATGAACACTTTTCACATTGTCCCGTGCAACTCGGCTGCTAGTCCTCCTTTCATGCAGAATCTTAAGGTCCTAGCTCATGTCCAAGGCACCAAAGCCAGCTAAAAAGTCAATAATCAGTACCTAAAACTTGAATTTTACTACTTCTTACTTGCTATTACATTTACCTAAAAGCTTCATCTGTGTTCTACTATGGTGCTTTTCGTGTCTCCGCATACCGCAGCACGCGACATAGCTTTGCAGACGATAAGTACAACCGTTTCAGAGAGAAGAGCGGCCAATGTGACGATCTGGCTTTAAGTCTCTTCGATAACAAATGACGAAAACGGACGGATTTCTCAGGTTTTTACTACATATGAACACTTTTCACATTGTCCCGTGCAACTCGGCTGCTAGTCCTCCTTTCATGCAGAATCTTAATGTCCTCGCTCATGTCCAAGGCACCAAAGAGAGCTAAAAAGTCAATAATCACTACTTAAAACTTGAATTGTACTACTTCTTACTGGCTATTACATCAACTTAGAAGGTTCATCTGTGTTCCACTATGGTGCTTTTAGTGTCTCCGCATACCGCAGCACGCGACATAGCTTTGCAGACGATAAGTACAACCGTTTCAGAGAGAAGAGCAGCCAATGTGACGATCTGGCTTTAAGTCGATTCGATAACAAATGACGAAAACGGACGGATTTCTCAGGTTTTTACTACATATGAACACTTTTCACATTCTCCCGTGCAACTCGGCTGCTAGTCCTCCTTTCATGCAGATTCTTAAGGTCCTAGCTCATTTCCAAGGCACCAAAACCAGCTAAAAAGTCAATAATCAATACCTAAAACTTGAATTGTACTACTTCTTACTGGCTATCACATCAACTTAGAAGCTTCATCTGTGTTCTACTGTGGTGGTTTTATTGTCTCCACATACCGCAGCATACGACATAGCTTTGCAGACGATAAGTACAACCGTTTCAGAGAGAAGAGCGGCCAATGTGACGATCGGGCTTTAAGTCGATTCGATAACAAATGACGAAAACGGACGGATTCCTCAGGTTTTTACTACATATGAACACATTTCACATTCTCCCGTGAAACGCTGCTGCTAGTCCTCCATTCATGCAGAATCTTAAGGTCCTAGCTCATGTCTAAGGCAGCAAAGCCAGCTAAAAAGTAAATAATCAGTACCTAAAACTTGAATTGTACTACTTCTTACTGGCTATTACATCAACTTAGAAGCTTCATCTGTGTTCTACTATGGTGCTTTTAGTGTCTCCGCATACCGCAGCACGCGACATAGCTTTGCAGACGATAAGTACAACCGTTTCAGGGATAAGAGCGGCCAAGTGACGATCTGGCTTTAAGTCGATTCGATAACAAATGACGAAAACTGACGGATTTCTCAGGTTTTTACTACATATGAACACGTTTCACATTCTCCCGTGCAACTCGGCAGCTAGTCCTCCTTTCATGGGGAATCTTAAGGTCCTAGATCATGTCCAAGGCACCAACGCCAGCTAAACAGTCAATAATCGATACCTAAAACTTGAATTGTACTACTTCTTACTGGCTATTACATCAACTTAGAAGCTTCATCTGTGTTCTACAATAGTGCTTTTTGAGTCTCCGCGTACCGCAGCACGCGAAATAGCTTTGCAGACGATAAGTACAACCGTTTCAGAGAGAAGAGCGGCCAATGTTACGATCTGGCTTTAAGTCGATTCGATAACAAATGACGAAAACGGACGGATTTCTCAGGTTTTTACTACATATGAACACTTTTTACATTCTCACGTGTAACTCGGCTGCTAGTCCTCCTTTCATGCAGATTCTTAAGGTCCTAGCTCATGTCCAAGGCACCAAAGCCAGCTAAAAAGTCAATAATCAATACCTAAAACTTGAATTGTACAACTTCTTACTGGGTATTACATCAACTTAGAAGCTTCATCTGTGTTCTACTGTGGTGATTTTAGTGTCTCCGCATACCGCAGCATACGACATAGCTTTGCAAACGATAAGTACAACCGTTTCCGAGAGAAGAGCGGCAAATGTGACGATCGGGCTTTAAGTCGATTCGATAACAAATGACGAAAACGAACGGATTTCTCAGGTTTCTACTACATATGAACACATTTCACATTCTCCCGTGCAACGCGGCTGCTAGTCCTCCTTCTATGCAGAATCTTAAGGTCCTAGCTCATGTCCAAGGCACCAAAGCCAGCTAAAAAGACAATAATCGATACCTAAAACTTGAATTGTACTACTTCTTACTGGATATTACATCAACTTAGAAGCTTCATCTGTGTTCTACTATGGTGCTTTTAGTGTCTCCGCACACCGCAGCATGCGACATAGCTTTGCAGACGATAAGTACAACCGTTTCAGAGAGAAGAGCGGCCAATGTGACGATCTGGCTTTAAGTCGATTCGATAACAAATGACGAAAACTGACTTATTTCTCAGGTTTTTACTACATATGAACACTTTTCACATTCTCCCGTGCAACTCGGCTGCTAGTCCTCCTTTCATGCTGAATCTTAAGGTCGTAGCTCATGTCCAAGGCACCAAAGCCAGCTTAAAAGTCAATAATCGATACCTAAAACTTGAATTGTACTATATATTACTGGCTATTACATCAACTTAGAAGCTTCATCTGTGTTCTACTATGGTGCTTTTAGTGTCTCCGCATACCGCAGCACGCGACACAGCTTTGAAGACGATACGTACAACCGTTTCAGCGAGAAGAGCGGCCAATGTAACGATCTGGCTTTAAGTCGATTCGATAACAAATGACGAAAACGGACGGATTTCTCAGGTTTTTACTACATATGAACACTTTTCACATTCTCCCGTGCAACTCGGCTGCTAGTCCTCCTTTCATGCAGAATCTTAAGGTCGTAGCTCATGTCCAAGGCACCAAAGCCAGCAAAAAAGTCAATAATCGATACCTAAAACTTGAATTGTACTACTTCTTACTGGCTATTACATCAACTTAGAAGCTTCATCTGTGTTCTACTATGGTGCTTTTAGTGTCTCCGCACACCGCAGCACGCGACATAGCTTTGCAGACGATAAGTACAACCGTTTCAGAGAGAAGAGCAGCCAATGTGACGATCTGGCTTTAAGTAGATTGGATAACAAATGACGAAAACGGACGGATTTCTCAGGTTTTTACTACATATGAACACTTTTCACATTCTTCCGTGCAACTCGGCTGCTAGTCCTCCTTTTGATGCAGAATCTTAAGGTCCCAGCTCATGTCCAAGGCACCAAAGCCAGCTAAAAAATCAATAATCGATACCTAAAACTTGAATTGTACTACTTCTTACTGGCTATTACTTCAACTTAGAAGCTTCATCTGTGTTCTACTATGGTGGTTTTACAGTCTCCGCATACCGCAGCACGCGACATAGCTTTGCAGACGATAGGTACAACCGTTTCAGAGAGAAGAGCGGCCAATGTGACGATCTGGCTTTAAGTCGATTCGATAACAAATGACGAAAACGGACGGATTTCTCAGGTTTTAACTACATATGAACACTTTTCACATTCTCCCGTGCAACTCGGCTGCTAGTTCTCCTTTCATGCAGAATCATAATGTCCTAGGTCATGTCCAAGCCACCAAAGCCGGCCAAAAGGGAATAATCGATAACTAAAACTTGAATTGTACTACTTCTTACTGGCTATTACTTCAACTTAGAAGCTTCTTCTGTGTTCTACTATGGTGCTTTTAGTGTCTCCGCATACCGCAGCACGCGACATAGCTTTGCAGACGATAAGTACAACCGTTTCAGAGGGAAGAGCGGCCATTGTGACGATCGGGCTTTAAGTCGATTTCATAACAAATGACGAAAACGGACGGATATCTCAGGTTTTTACTACATATGAACACTTTTCACATACTCCCGTGCAACTCGGCTGCTAGTCCTCCTATCATGCAGATTCTTAAGGTCCTAGCTCATTTCCAAGGCACCAAAACCAGCTAAAAAGTCAATAATCAATACCTAAAAATTGAATTGTACTACTTCTTACTGGCTATCACATCAACTTAGAAGCTTCATCTGTGTTCTACTGTGGTGGTTTTAGTGTCTCCACATACCGCAGCATACGACATAGCTTTGCAGACGATAAGTACAACCGTTTCAGAGAGAAGAGCGGCCAATGTGACGATCGGGCTTTAAGTCGATTCGATAACAAATGACGAAAACGGACGGATTTCTCAGGTTTTTACTACATATGAACACATTTCACATTCTCCCGTGAAACGCTGCTGCTAGTCCTCCATTCATGCAGAATCTTAAGGTCCTAGCTCATGTCCAAGGCAGCAAAGCCAGCTAAAAAGTAAATAATCAGTACCTAAAACTTGAATTGTACTACTTCTTACTGGCTATTACATCAACTTAGAAGCTTCATCTGTGTTCTACTATGGTGCTTTTAGTGTCTCCGCATACCGCAGCACGCGACATAGCTTTGCAGACGATAAGTACAACCGTTTCAGGGATAAGAGCGGCCAAGTGACGATCTGGCTTTAAGTCGATTCGATAACAAATGACGAAAACTGAGGGATTTCTCAGGTTTTTACTACATATGAACACGTTTCACATTCTCCCGTGCAACTCGGCAGCTAGTCCTCCTTTCATGGGGAATCTTAAGGTCGTAGCTCATGTCCAAGGCACCAAAGCCGGCCAAAAGGGAATAATCGATAACTAAAACTTGAATTGTACTACTTCTTACTGGCTATTACTTCAACTTAGAAGCTTCTTCTGTGTTCTACTATGGTGCTTTTCGTGTCTCCGCATACCGCAGCACGCGACATAGCTTTGCAGACGATAAGTACAACCGTTTCAAAGAGAAGAGGGGCCAATGTGACGATCTGGCTTTAAGTCGATTCGATAACAAATGACGAAAACGGACGGATTTCTCAGGTTTTAACTACATATGAACACTTTTCACATTCTCCCGTGCAACTCGGCTGCTAGTTCTCCTTTCATGCAGAATCATAAGGTCCTAGGTCATGTCCAAGCCACCAAAGCCGGCCAAAAGGGAATAATCGATAACTAAAACTTGAATTGTACTACTTCTTACTGGCTATTACTTCAACTTAGAAGCTTCTTCTGTGTTCTACTATGGTGATTTTATTGTCTCCGCATACCGCAGCACGCGACATAGCTTTGCAGACGATAAGTACAACCGTTTCAGAGAGAAGAGCGGCCAATGTGACGATCTGGCTTTAAGTCGATTCGATAACAAATGACGAAAACGGACGGATTTCTCAGGTTTTTACTACATATGAACACTTTTCACATTCTCCCGTGCAACTCGGCTGCTAGTCCTCCTTTCATGCAAAATCTTAAGGTCGTAGCTCATGTCCAAGGCACCAAAGCCAGCTAAAAAGTCAATAATCGATATCTAAAACTTGAATTGTACTACTTCTTACTGGCTATTACATCAACTTAGAAGCTTCATCTGTGTTCTACTATGGTGCTTTTAGTGTCTCCGCACACCGCAGCACGCGACATAGCTTTGCAGACGATAAGTACAACCGTTTCAGAGAGAAGAGCAGCCAATGTGACGATCTGGCTTTAAGTAGATTGGATAACAAATGACGAAAACAGACGGATTTCTCAGGTTTTTACTACATATGAACACTTTTCACATTCTCCCGTGCAACTCGGCTGCTAGTCCTCCTTTTGATGCAGAATCTTAAGGTCCTAGCTCATGTCCAAGGCACCAAAGCCAGCTAAAAAATCAATAATCGATACCTAAAACTTGAATTGTACTACTTCTTACTGGCTATTACTTCAACTTAGAAGCTTCATCTGTGTTCTACTATGGTGCTTTTAGTGTCTCCGCATACCGCAGCACGCGACATAGCTTTGCAGACGATAAGTACAACCGTTTCAGAGGGAAGAGCGGCCATTGTGACGATCGGGCTTTAAGTCGATTTGATAACAAATGACGAAAACGGACGGATTTCTCAGGTTTTTACTACATATGAACACTTTTCACATTGTCCCGTGCAACTCGGCTGCTAGTCCTCCTTTCATGCAGACTCTTAAGGTCCTAGCTCATGTCCAAGGCACCAAAGCCAGCTAAAAAGTCAATAATCAGTACCTAAAACTTGAATTTTACTACTTCTCACATGCTATTACATTTACTTAAAAGCTTCATCTGTGTTCTACTATGGTGCTTTTCGTGTCTCCGCATACCGCAGCACGCGACATAGCTTTGCAGACGATAAGTACAACCGTTTCAGAGGGAAGAGCGGCCATTGTGACGATCGGGCTTTAAGTCGATTTGATAACAAATGACGAAAACGGACGGATTTCTCAGGTTTTAACTACATATGAACACTTTTCACATTCTCCCGTGCAACTCGGCTGCTAGTTCTCCTTTCATGCAGAATCATAAAGTCCTAGGTCATGTCCAAGCCACCAAAGCCTGCCAAAAGGGAATAATCGATAGCTAAAACTTGAATTGTACTACTTCTTACTGGCTATTACTTCAACTTAGAAGCTTCATCTGTGTTCTACTATGGTGGTTTTACAGTCTCCGCATACCGCAGCACGAGACATAGCTTTGCAGACGATAAGTACAACCGTTTCAGAGGGAAGAGCGGCCATTGTGACGATCGGGCTTTAAGTCGATTTGATAACAAATAACGAAAACGGACGGATTTCTCAGGTTTTTACTACATATGAACACTTTTCACATTGTCCCGTGCAACTCGGCTGCTAGTCCTCCTTTCATGCAGAATCTTAAGGTCCTAGCTCATGTCCAAGGCACCAAAGCCAGCTAAAAAGTCAATAATCAGTACCTAAAACTTGAATTTTACAACTTCTTACATGCTATTACATTTACTTAAAAGCTTCATCTGTGTTCTACTATGGTGCTTTTCGTGTCTCCGCATACCGCAGCACGCGACATAGCTTTGCAGACGATAAGTACAACCGTTTCAGAGGGAAGAACGGCCATTGTGACGATCGGGCTTTAAGTCGATTTGATAACAAATGACGAAAACGGACGGATTTCTCAGGTTTTAACTACATATGAACACTTTTCACATTCTCCCGTGCAACTCGGCTGCTAGTTCTCCTTTCATGCAGAATCATAAGGTCCTAGGTCATGTCCAAGCCACCAAAGCCTGCCAAAAGGGAATAATCGATACCTAAAACTTGAATTGTACTACTTCTTACTGGCTATTACATCAACTTAGAAGCTTCATCTGTGTTCTACTATGGTGCTTTTAGTGTCTCCGCATACCGCAGCACGCGACATAGCTTTGCAGACGATAAGTACAACCGTTTCAGGGATAAGAGCGGCCAAGTGACGATCTGGCTTTAAGTCGATTCGATAACAAATGACGAAAACTGAGGGATTTCTCAGGTTTTTACTACATATGAACACGTTTCACATTCTCCCGTGCAACTCGGCAGCTAGTCCTCCTTTCATGGGGAATCTTAAGGTCGTAGCTCATGTCCAAGGCACCAAAGCCGGCCAAAAGGGAATAATCGATAACTAAAACTTGAATTGTACTACTTCTTACTGGCTATTACTTCAACTTAGAAGCTTCTTCTGTGTTCTACTATGGTGCTTTTCGTGTCTCCGCATACCGCAGCACGCGACATAGCTTTGCAGACGATAAGTACAACCGTTTCAAAGAGAAGAGGGGCCAATGTGACGATCTGGCTTTAAGTCGATTCGATAACAAATGACGAAAACGGACGGATTTCTCAGGTTTTAACTACATATGAACACTTTTCACATTCTCCCGTGCAACTCGGCTGCTAGTTCTCCTTTCATGCAGAATCATAAGGTCCTAGGTCATGTCCAAGCCACCAAAGCCGGCCAAAAGGGAATAATCGATAACTAAAACTTGAATTGTACTACTTCTTACTGGCTATTACTTCAACTTAGAAGCTTCTTCTGTGTTCTACTATGGTGCTTTTAGTGTCTCCGCATACCGCAGCACGCGACATAGCTTTGCAGACGAAAAGTACAACCGTTTCAGAGGGAAGAGCGGCCATTGTGACGATCGGGCTTTAAGTCGATTTGATAACAAATGACGAAAACGGACGGATTTCTCAGGTTTTTACTACATATGAACACATTTCACATTCTCCCGTGCAACTCGGCTGCTAGTTCTCCTTTCATGCAGAATCATAAGGTCCTAGGTCATGTCCAAGCCACCAAAGCCTGCCAAAAGGGAATAATCGATAGCTAAAACTTGAATTGTACTACTTCTTACTGGCTATTACTTCAACTTAGAAGCTTCATCTGTGTTCTACTATGGTGGTTTTACAGTCTCCGCATACCGCAGCACGCGACATAGCTTTGCAGACGATAAGTACAACCGTTTCAGAGGGAAGAGCGGCCATTGTGACGATCGGGCTTTAAGTCGATTTGATAACAAATGACGAAAACGGACGGATTTCTCAGGTTTTTACTACATATGAACACTTTTCACATTGTCCCGTGCAACTCGGCTGCTAGTCCTCCTTTCATACAGAATCTTAAGGTCCTAGCTCATGTCCAAGCACCAAAGCCAGCTAAAAAGTCAATAATCAGTACCTAAAACTTGAATTTTACTACTTCTTACATGCTATTACATTTACTTAAAAGCTTCATCTGTGTTCTACTATTGTGCTTTTAGTGTCTCCGCATACCGCAGCACGCGACACAGCTTTGAAGACGATACGTACAACCGTTTCAGCGAGAAGAGCGGTCAATGTAACGATCTGGCTTTAAGTCGATTCGATAACAAATGACGAAAACGGACGGATTTCTCAGGTTTTTACTACATATGAACACTTTTCACATTCTCCCGTGCAACTCGGCTGCTAGTCCTCCTTTCATGCAAAATCTTAAGGTCGTAGCTCATGTCCAAGGCACCAAAGCCAGCTAAAAAGTCAATAATCGATACCTAAAACTTGAATTGTACTACTTCTTACTGGCTATTACATCAACTTAGAAGCTTCATCTGTGTTCTACTATGGTGCTTTTAGTGTCTCCGCACACCGCAGCACGCGACATAGCTTTGCAGACGATAAGTACAACCGTTTCAGAGAGAAGAGCAGCCAATGTGACGATCTGGCTTTAAGTAGATTGGATAACAAATGACGAAAACAGACGGATTTCTCAGGTTTTTACTACATATGAACACTTTTCACATTCTCCCGTGCAACTCGGCTGCTAGTCCTCCTTTTGATGCAGAATCTTAAGGTCCTAGCTCATGTCCAAGGCACCAAAGCCAGCTAAAAAATCAATAATCGATACCTAAAACTTGAATTGTACTACTTCTTACTGGCTATTACTTCAACTTAGAAGCTTCATCTGTGTTCTACTATGGTGCTTTTAGTGTCTCCGCATACCGCAGCACGCGACATAGCTTTGCAGACGATAAGTACAACCGTTTCAGAGGGAAGAGCGGCCATTGTGACGATCGGGCTTTAAGTCGATTTGATAACAAATGACGAAAACGGACGGATTTCTCAGGTTTTTACTACATATGAACACTTTTCACATTGTCCCGTGCAACTCGGCTGCTAGTCCTCCTTTCATGCAGAATCTTAAGGTCCTAGCTCATGTCCAAGGCACCAAAGCCAGCTAAAAAGTCAATAATCAGTACCTAAAACTTGAATTTTACTACTTCTCACATGCTATTACATTTACTTAAAAGCTTCATCTGTGTTCTACTATGGTGCTTTTCGTGTCTCCGCATACCGCAGCACGCGACATAGCTTTGCAGACGATAAGTACAACCGTTTCAGAGGGAAGAGCGGCCATTGTGACGATCGGGCTTTAAGTCGATTTGATAACAAATGACGAAAACGGACGGATTTCTCAGGTTTTAACTACATATGAACACTTTTCACATTCTCCCGTGCAACTCGGCTGCTAGTTCTCCTTTCATGCAGAATCATAAAGTCCTAGGTCATGTCCAAGCCACCAAAGCCTGCCAAAAGGGAATAATCGATAGCTAAAACTTGAATTGTACTACTTCTTACTGGCTACTACTTCAACTTAGAAGCTTCATCTGTGTTCTACTATGGTGGTTTTACAGTCTCCGCATACCGCAGCACGAGACATAGCTTTGCAGACGATAAGTACAACCGTTTCAGAGGGAAGAGCGGCCATTGTGACGATCGGGCTTTAAGTCGATTTGATAACAAATAACGAAAACGGACGGATTTCTCAGGTTTTTACTACATATGAACACTTTTCACATTGTCCCGTGCAACTCGGCTGCTAGTTCTCCTTTCATGCAGAATCTTAAGGTCCTAGCTCATGTCCAAGGCACCAAAGCCAGCTAAAAAGTCAATAATCAGTACCTAAAACTTGAATTTTACAACTTCTTACATGCTATTACATTTACTTAAAAGCTTCATCTGTGTTCTACTATGGTGCTTTTCGTGTCTCCGCATACCGCAGCACGCGACATAGCTTTGCAGACGATAAGTACAACCGTTTCAGAGGGAAGAACGGCCATTGTGACGATCGGGCTTTAAGTCGATTTGATAACAAATGACGAAAACGGACGGATTTCTCAGGTTTTAACTACATATGAACACTTTTCACATTCTCCCGTGCAACTCGGCTGCTAGTTCTCCTTTCATGCAGAATCATAAGGTCCTAGGTCATGTCCAAGCCACCAAAGCCTGCCAAAAGGGAATAATCGATAGCTAAAACTTGAATTGTACTACATCTTACTGGCTATTACTTCAACTTAGAAGCTTCTTCTGTGTTCTACTATGGTGCTTTTAGTGTCTCCGCATACCGAAGCACGCGACATAGCTTTGCAGACGATAAGTACAACCGTTTCAGAGGGAAGAGCGGCCATTGTGACGATCGGGCTTTAAGTCGATTTGATAACAAAGGACGAAAACGGACGGATTTCTCAGGTTTTTACTACATATGAACACTTTTCACATACTCCCGTGCAACTCGGCTGCTAGTCCTCCTTTCATGCAGATTCTTAAGGTCCTAGCTCATTTCCAAGGCACCAAAACCAGCTAAAAAGTCAATAATCAATACCTAAAAATTGAATTGTACTACTTCTTACTGGCTATCACATCAACTTAGAAGCTTCATCTGTGTTCTACTGTGGTGGTTTTAGTGTGTCCACATACCGCAGCATACGACATAGCTTTGCAGACGATAAGTACAACAGTTTCAGAGAGAAGAGCAGCCAATGTGACGATCTGGCTTTAAGTAGATTGGATAACAAATGACGAAAACGGACGGAATTCTCAGGTTTTTACTACATATGAACACTTTTCACATTCTCCCGTGCAACTCGGCTGCTAGTCCTCCTTTTGATGCAGAATCTTAAGGTCCTAGCTCATGTCCAAGGCACCAAAGCCAGCTAAAAAATCAATAATCGATACCTAAAACTTGAATTGTACTACTTCTTACTGGCTAATACATCAACTTAGAAGCTTCATCTGTGTTCTACTATGGTGCTTTTAGTGTCTCCGCATACCGCAGCACGCGACATAGCTTTGAAGACGATTAGTACAACCGTTTCAGAGAGAAGAGCGGCCAATGTGACGATCTGGCTTTAAGTCGATTCGATAACAAATGACGAAAACGGACGGATTTCTCAGGTTTTAACTACATATGAACACTTTTCACATTCTCCCGTGCAACTCGGCTGCTAGTTCTCCTTTCATGCAGAATCTTAAGGTCCTAGGTCATGTCCAAGCCACCAAAGCCGGCCAAAAGGGAATAATCGATAACTAAAACTGGAATTGTACTACTTCTTACTGGCTATTACTTCAACTTAGAAGCTTCTTCTGTGTTCTACTATGGTGCTTTTAGTGTCTCCGCATACCGCAGCACGCGACATAGCTTTGAAGACGATAAGTACAACCGTTTCAGAGAGAAGAGCGGTCAATGTGACGATCTGGCTTTAAGTCGATTCGATAACAAATGACGAAAACGGACGGATTTCTCAGGTTTTTACTACATATGAACACATTTCACATTCTCCCGTGCAACGCGGCTGCTAGTCCTCCTTTCATGCAGAATCTTAATGTCCTAGCTCATGTCCAAGGCACCAAAGCCAGCTAAAAAGTAAATAATCAGTACCTAAAACTTGAATTGTACTACTTCTTACTGGCTATTACATCAACTTAGAAGCTTCATCTGTGTTCTACTATGGTGCTTTTAGAGTCTCCGCATACCGCAGCACGCGACATAGCTTTGCAGACGATAAGTACAACCGTTTCAGAGAGAAGAGCGGCCAATGAGCCGATCTGGCTTTAAGTCGATTCGATAACAAATGACGAAAACGGACGGATTTTTCAGGTTTTTACTACATATGAACACTTTTCACATTCTTCCCTGCAACTCGGCTGCTAGTCCTCCTTTCATGCAGATTCTTAAGGTCCTAGCTCATGTCCAAGGCATCAAAGCCAGCTAAAAAGTCAATAATCGATACCTAAAACTTGAATTGTACTATTTCTTACTGGCTATTACATCAAATTACAAGCTTCATCTGTGTTCTACTGTGGTGGTTTCAGTGTCTCCGCCTACCGCAGCACGCGACATAGCTTTGCAGACGATAAGTACAACCGTTCCAGAGAGAAGAGCGGCCAATGTGACGATCTGGCTTTAAGTCGATTCGATCACAAATGACGAAAACGGACGGATTTCTCAGGTTTTTACTACATATGAACACTTTTCACATTCTCCCGTGCAACTCGGCTGCTAGTCCTCCTTTCATGCAGAATCTTAAGGTCATAGCTCATGTCCAAGGCACCAAAGCCAGCTAAAAAGTTAATAATCGATACCTAAAACTTGAATTGTACTACTTCTTACTGGCTATTACATCGACTTAAAACTTCATCTTTGTTCTACTATGGTGATTTTATTGCCACCGCAGAACGCGACATAGCTTTGCAGACGATAAGTACAACCGTTTCAGAGAGAAGAGCGGCCAATGTGACGATCGGGCTTTAAGTCGATTCGATAACAAATGACGAAAACGTACGGATTTCTCAGGTTTCTACTACGTATGAACACATTTCACATTCTCCTGTGCAACGCGACTACTAGTCCTCCTTTCATGCAGAATCTTAAGGTCCTAGCTCATGTCCAAGGCACCAAAGCCAGCTAAAAAGTCAATAATCGATACCTAAAACTTGAATTGTACTACTTCTTACTGGCTCTTACATCAACTTAGAAGCTTCATCTGTGTTCTACTATGGTGCCTTTAGTGTCTCCGCATACCGCAGCACGCGACATAGCTTTGAAGACGATAAGTACAACCGTTACGGAGAGAAGAGCGGCCAATGTGACGATCTGGCTTTAAGTCGATTCGATAACAAATGACGAAAACGGACGGATTTCTCAGGATTTTACTACATATGAACACATTTCACATTCTCCAGTGCAACGCGGCTGCTAGTCCTCCTTTCATGCAGAATCTTAATGTCCTCGCTCATGTCCAAGGCACCAAAGCCAGCTAAAAAGTAAATAATCAGTACCTAAAACTTGAATTGTACTACTTCTTACTGGCTATTACATCAACTTAGAAGCTTCATCTGTGTTCTACTATGGTGCTTTTAGAGTCTCCGCATACCGCAGCACGCGACATAGCTTTGCAGACGATAAGTACAACCGTTTCAGAGAGAAGAGCGGCCAATCTGACGATCTGGCTTTAAGTCGATTCGATAACAAATGACGAAAACGGACGGATTTCTCAGGTTTTTACTACATATGAACACTTTTCTCATTCTCCCATCCAACGCGGCTGCTAGTCCTCCTTTCATGCAGAATCTTAAGGTCCTAGCTCATGTCCAAGGCACCAAAGCCAGCTAAAAAGTCAATAATCGATACCTAAAACTTTAATTGTACTACTACTTACTGGCTATTACATCATCATAGAAGCTTCATCTGTGTTCTACTATGGTGCTCTTAGTGTCTCCGCATACCGCAGCACGCGACATAGCTTTGCAGACGATAAGTACAACCGTTTCAGAGAGAAGAGCGGCCAATGTGACGATCTGGCTTTAAGTCGATTCGATAACAAATGACGAAAACGGACGGATTTCTCAGGTTTTTACTACATATGAACACTTTTCACATTCTCCCGTGCAACTCGGCTGCTAGTCCTCCTTTCATGCAGAATCTTAAGGTCCTAGCTCATGTCCAAGGCACCAAAGCCAGCTAAAAAGTCAATAATCAGTACCTAAAACTTCAATTGTACTACTTCTTACTGGCTATTACATCAACTTAGAAGCCTAATCTGTGTTCTACTATGGTGCTTTTAGTGTCTCCGCATACCGCAGCACGCGACATAGCGTTGCAGACGATAAGTACAACCGTTTCAGAGAGAAGAGCGGCCAATGTGACGATCTGGCTTTAAGTCGATTCGATAACAAATGACGAAAACGGACGGATTTCTCAGGTTTTTACTACATATGAACACTTTTCACATTCTCCCGTGCAACTCGGCAGCTAGTCCTCCTTTCATGCAGAATCTTAAGGTCCTAGCTCATGTCCAAGGCACCAAAGCCAGCTAAAAAGTCAATAATCAGTACCTAAAACTTGAATTGTACTACTTCTTACTGGCTATTGCATCAACTTAGAAGCTTAATCTGTGTTCTACTATGGTGCTTTTAGTGTCTCCGCATACCGCAGCACGCCACATAGCTTTGCAGACGATAAGTACAGCCGTTTCAGAGAAAAGAGCGGCCAAGTGACGATCTGGCTTTAAGGCGATTCGATAACAAATGACGAAAACGGACGGATTTCTCAGGTTTTTACTACATATGAACACTTTTCATATTGTCCCGTGCAACTCGGCTGCTAGTCCTCCTTTCATGCAGAATCTTAAGGTCCTAGCTCATGTCCAAGGCACCAAATCCATCTAAGAAGTCAATAATCGATACCTAAAACTTGAATTGTACTACTTCTTACTGGCTATTACATCGACTTAGAAGCTTCATCTGTGTTCTACTATGGTGATTTTATTGTCTCCGCATACCGCAGCACGCGACTTAGCTTTGCAGACGATAAGTACAACCGTTTCAGAGAGAAGAGCGGCCAATGTGACGATCGGGCTTTAAGTCGATTCGATAACAAATGACGAAAACGGACGGATTTCTCAGGTTTCTACTACATATGAACACATTTCACATTCTCCCGTGCAACGCGGCTGCTAGTCCTCCAATCATGCTGAATCTTAAGGTCCTAGCTCATGCCCAAGGCACCAAAGCCAGCTAAAAGTCAATAATCGATACCTAAAACTTTAGTTGTACTACTTCTTACTGGCTATTACATCAACTTAGAAGCTTCATCTGTTTTATACTATGGTGCTTTTAGTGTCTGCGCATACCGCAGCACGCGACATAGCTTTGCAAACGATAAGTACAACCGTTTCAGAGAGAAGAGCGGCCAATGTGACGATCTGGCTTTAAGTCGATTCGATAACAAATGACGAAAACGGACGGATTTCTCAGGTTTTTACTACATATGAACACTTTTCAGATTCTCCCGTGCAACTCGGCTGCTAGTCCTCCTTTCATGCAGAATCTTAAGGTCCTAGCTCATGCCCAAGGCACCAAAGCCAGCTAAAAAGTAAATAATCAGTACCTAAAACTTGAATTGTACTACTTCTTACTGGCTATTACATCAACTTAGAAGCTTCATCTGTGTTCTACTATGGTGCTTTTAGTGTCTCCGCATACCGCAGCACGCGACATAGCTTTGCAGACGATAAGTAGAACCGTTTCAGAGAGAAGAGCGGCCAATGTGACGATCTGGCTTTAAGTCGATTCGATAACAAATGACGAAAACGGACGGATTTCTCAGGTTTTTACTACATATGAAAACTTTTCACATTCTCCCCTGCAACTCGGCTGCTAGTCCTCCTTTCTTGCAGATTCTTAAGGTCCTAGCTCATGTCCAAGGCAACAAAGCCAGCTAAAAAATCAATAATCGATACCTAAAACTTGAATTGTACTACTTCTTACTGGCTATTACATCAACTTAGAAGCTTCATCTGTGTTCTACTATGGTGCTTTTAGTGTCTCCGCATACCGCAGCACGCGACATAGCTTTGAAGACGATAAGTACAATCGTTTCAGAGAGAAGAGCGGCCAATGTGACGATCTGGCTTTAAGTCGATTCGATAACAAATGACGAAAACGGACGGATTTCTCAGGTTTTTACTACATTTGAATACTTTTCACATTCTCCCGTGCAACTCGGCTGCTAGTCCTCCTTTCATGCAGAATCTTAAGGTCCTAGCTCATGTCCAAGGCACCAAAGCCAGCTAAAAAGTCAATAATCGATTCCTAAAACTTGAATTGTAATACTTCTTACTGGCTATTACATCAACTTAGAAGCTTCATCTGTGTTCTACTATGGTGCTTTTAGTGTCTCCGCATACCGCATCACGTGACATAGCTTTGCAGGCGATAAGTACAACCGTTTCAGAGAGAAGAGCGGCCAGTGTGACGATCTGGCTTTAAGTCGATTCGATAACAAATGACGAAAACGGACGGATTTCTCAGGTTTTTACTACATATGAACACTTTTCACATTCTCCCATCCAACGCGGCTGCTAGTCCTCCTTTCATGCAGAATCTTAAGGTCCTAGCTCATGTCCAAGGCACCAAAGCCAGCTAAAAAGTCAATAATCGATACCTAAAACTTTAATTGTACTACTTCTTACTGGCTATTACATCATCATAGAAGCTTCATCTGTGTTCTACTATGGTGCTTTTAGTGTCTCCGCATACCGCATCACGCGACATGGCTTTGCAGGCGATAAATACAACCGTTTCAGAGAGAAGAGCGGCCAATGTGACGATCTGGCTTTAAGTCGATTCGATAACAAATGACGAAAACGGACGGATTTCTCAGGTTTTTACTACATATGAATACTTTCCACATTCTCCCCTGCAACTCGGCTGCTAGTCCTCCTTTCTTGCAGATTCTTAAGGTCCTAGCTCATGTCCAAGGCAACAAAGCCAGCTAAAAAATCAATAATCGATACCTAAAACTTGAATTGTACTACTTCTTACTGGCTATTGCATCAACTTAGAAGCTTCATCTGTGTTCTACTATGGTGTTTTTAGTGTCTCCGCATACCGCAGCACGCCACATAGCTTTGCAGACGATAAGTACAGCCGTTACAGAGAGAAGAGCGGCCAAGTGACGATCTAGCTTTAAGGCGATTCGATAACAAATGACGAAAACGGACGGATTTCTCAGGTTTTTTCTACATATGAACACTTTTCATATTTTCCCGTACAACTCGGCTGCTAGTCCTCCTTTCATGCAGAATCTTAAAGGTCTTAGCTCATGTCCAAGGCACCAAATCCATCTAAGAAGTCAATAATCGATACCTAAAACTTGAATTGTACTACTTCTTACTGGCTATTACATCAACTTAGAAGCTTCATCTGTGTTCTACTATGGTGCTTTTAGTGTCTCCGCATACCGCAGCACGCGACATAGCTTTGAAGACGATAAGTACAAACGTTTCAGAGAGAAGAGCGGCCAATGTGACGATCTGGCTTTAAGTCGATTCGATAACAAATGACGAAAACGGACGTATTTCTCAGGTTTCTACTACATATGAACACTTTTCACATTCTCCCATCCAACGCGGCTGCTAGTCCTCCTTTCATGCAGAATCTTAAGGTCCTAGCTCATGTCCAAGGCACCAAAGCCAGCTAAAAAGTCAATAATCGATACCTAAAACTTGAATTGTACTACTTCTTACTGGCTATTACATCATCATAGAAGCTTCATCTGTGTTCTACTATGGTGCTTTTAGTGTCTCCGCATACCGCAGCACGCGACATAGCTTTGCAGAGGATAAGTACAACCGTTTCAGAGAGAAGAGCGGCCAATGTGACGATCGGGCTTTAAGTCGATTCGGTAACAAATGACGGAAACAGACGGATTTCTCAAGTTTTTACTACATATGAACACATTTCACATTCTCCCCTGCAACTCGGCTGCTAGTCCTCCTTTCTTGCAGATTCTTAAGGTCCTAGCTCATGTCCAAGGCAACAAAGCCAGCTAAAAAATCAATAATCGATACCTAAAACTTGAATTGTACTACTTCTTACTGGCTATTACATCAACTTAGAAGCTTCATCTGTGTTCTACTATGGTGCTTTTAGTGTCTCCGCATACCGCAGCACGCGACATAGCTTTGAAGACGATAAGTACAATCGTTTCAGAGAGAAGAGCGGCCAATGTGACGATCTGGCTTTAAGTCGATTCGATAACAAATGACGAAAACGGACGGATTTCTCAGGTTTTTACTACATTTGAATACTTTTCACATTCTCCCGTGCAACTCGGCTGCTAGTCCTCCTTTCATGCAGAATCTTAAGGTCCTAGCTCATGTCCAAGGCACCAAAGCCAGCTAAAAAGTCAATAATCGATTCCTAAAACTTGAATTGTAATACTTCTTACTGGCTATTACATCAACTTAGAAGCTTCATCTGTGTTCTACTATGGTGCTTTTAGTGTCTCCGCATACCGCATCACGTGACATAGCTTTGCAGGCGATAAGTACAACCGTTTCAGAGAGAAGAGCGGCCAGTGTGACGATCTGGCTTTAAGTCGATTCGATAACAAATGACGAAAACGGACGGATTTCTCAGGTTTTTACTACATATGAACACTTTTCACATTCTCCCATCCAACGCGGCTGCTAGTCCTCCTTTCATGCAGAATCTTAAGGTCCTAGCTCATGTCCAAGGCACCAAAGCCAGCTAAAAAGTCAATAATCGATACCTAAAACTTTAATTGTACTACTTCTTACTGGCTATTACATCATCATAGAAGCTTCATCTGTGTTCTACTATGGTGCTTTTAGTGTCTCCGCATACCGCATCACGCGACATGGCTTTGCAGGCGATAAATACAACCGTTTCAGAGAGAAGAGCGGCCAATGTGACGATCTGGCTTTAAGTCGATTCGATAACAAATGACGAAAACGGACGGATTTCTCAGGTTTTTACTACATATGAATACTTTCCACATTCTCCCCTGCAACTCGGCTGCTAGTCCTCCTTTCTTGCAGATTCTTAAGGTCCTAGCTCATGTCCAAGGCAACAAAGCCAGCTAAAAAATCAATAATCGATACCTAAAACTTGAATTGTACTACTTCTTACTGGCTATTGCATCAACTTAGAAGCTTCATCTGTGTTCTACTATGGTGTTTTTAGTGTCTCCGCATACCGCAGCACGCCACATAGCTTTGCAGACGATAAGTACAGCCGTTACAGAGAGAAGAGCGGCCAAGTGACGATCTAGCTTTAAGGCGATTCGATAACAAATGACGAAAACGGACGGATTTCTCAGGTTTTTTCTACATATGAACACTTTTCATATTTTCCCGTACAACTCGGCTGCTAGTCCTCCTTTCATGCAGAATCTTAAAGGTCTTAGCTCATGTCCAAGGCACCAAATCCATCTAAGAAGTCAATAATCGATACCTAAAACTTGAATTGTACTACTTCTTACTGGCTATTACATCAACTTAGAAGCTTCATCTGTGTTCTACTATGGTGCTTTTAGTGTCTCCGCATACCGCAGCACGCGACATAGCTTTGAAGACGATAAGTACAAACGTTTCAGAGAGAAGAGCGGCCAATGTGACGATCTGGCTTTAAGTCGATTCGATAACAAATGACGAAAACGGACGTATTTCTCAGGTTTCTACTACATATGAACACTTTTCACATTCTCCCATCCAACGCGGCTGCTAGTCCTCCTTTCATGCAGAATCTTAAGGTCCTAGCTCATGTCCAAGGCACCAAAGCCAGCTAAAAAGTCAATAATCGATACCTAAAACTTGAATTGTACTACTTCTTACTGGCTATTACATCATCATAGAAGCTTCATCTGTGTTCTACTATGGTGCTTTTAGTGTCTCCGCATACCGCAGCACGCGACATAGCTTTGCAGAGGATAAGTACAACCGTTTCAGAGAGAAGAGCGGCCAATGTGACGATCGGGCTTTAAGTCGATTCGGTAACAAATGACGGAAACAGACGGATTTCTCAAGTTTTTACTACATATGAACACATTTCACATTCTCCCGTGCAACGCGGCTGCTAGTCCTCCTTTCATGCAGATTCTTAAGGTAATAGCTCATGTACAAGGCACCAAAGCCAGCTAAAAAGTAAATAATCAGTACCTAAAATTTGAATTGTACTACTTCTTACTGGCTATTACATCAACTTAGAAGCTTCATCTGTGTTCTACTATGGTGCTTTTAGTGTCTCCGCATACCGCAGCACGCGACATAGCTTTGCAGACGATAAGTACAACCGTTTCAGAGAGAAGAGCGGCCAAGTGACGATCTGGCTTTAAGTCGATTCGATAACAAATGACGAAAACGGACGGATTTCTCAGGTTTTTACTACATATGAACACTTTTCACATTCTCCCGTGCAACTCAAGTGCTAGTCCTCCTTTCATGCAGAATCTTAAGGTCCTAGCTCATGTCCAAGCACTAAAGCCAGCTAAGAAGTCAATAATCGATACCTAAAACTTGAATTGTACTACATCTTACTGGCTCTTACATCAACTTAGAAGCTTCATCTGTGTTCTACTATGGTGCCTTTAGTGTCTCCGCATACCGCAGCACGCGACATAGCTTTGCAGACGATAAGTACAACCGTTCCAGAGAGAAGAGCGGCCAATGTGACGATCGGGCTTTAAGTCGATTCGATAACAAATGACGAAAACGGACGGATTTCTCAGGTTTTTACTACATATGAATACTTTTCACATTCTCCCGTGCAACTCAGCTGCTAGTCCTCCTTTAAAGCAGAATCTTAAGGTCCTAGCTCATGTCCAAGGCACCAAAGCCAGCTAAAAAGTCAATAATCGATACCTAAAACTTTAATTGTACTACTTCTTACTGGCTATTACATCAACTTAGAAGCTTCATCTGTGTTCTACTATGGTGCTTTTAGAGTCGCCGCATACCGCAGCACGCGACATAGCTTTGCAGACGATAAGTACAACCGTTTCAGAGAGAAGAGCGGTCAATGTGACGATCTGGCTTTAAGTCGATTCGATAACAAATGACGAAAACGGACGGATTTCTCAGGATTTTACTACATATGAACACATTTCACATTCTCACGTGCAACGCGGCTGCTAGTCCTCCTTTCATGCAGAATCTTAATGTCCTCGCTCATGTCCAAGGCACCAAAGCCAGCTAAAAAGTAAATAATCAGTACCTAAAACTTGAATTGTACTACTTCTTACTGGCTATTACATCAACTTAGAAGCTTCATCTGTGTTCTACTATGGTGCTTTTAGAGTCTCCGCATACCGCAGCACGCGACATAGCTTTGCAGACGATAAGTACAACCGTTTCGGAGAGAAGAGCGGCCAATGTGACGATCTGGCTTTAAGTCGATTCGATAACAAATGACGAAAACGGACGGATTTCTCAGGTTTTTACTACATATGAACACTTTTCTCATTCTCCCATCCAACGCGGCTGCTAGTCCTCCTTTCATGCAGAATCTTAAGGTCCTAGCTCATGTCCAAGGCACCAAAGCCAGCTAAAAAGTCAATAATCGATACCTAAAACTTTAATTGTACTACTACTTACTGGCTATTACATCATCATAGAAGCTTCATCTGTGTTCTACTATGGTGTTTTTAGTGTCTCCGCATACCGCAGCACGCGACATAGCTTTGCAGACGATAAGTACAACCGTTTCAGAGAGAAGAGCGGCCAATGTGACGATCTGGCTTTAAGTCGATTCGATAACAAATGACGAAAACGGACGGATTTCTCAGGTTTTTACTACATATGAACACTTTTCACATTCTCCCGTGCAACTCGGCTGCTAGTCCTCCTTTCATGCAGAATCTTAAGGTCCTAGCTCATGTCCAAGGCACCAAAGCCAGCTAAAAAGTCAATAATCAGTACCTAAAACTTGAATTGTACTACTTCTTACTGGCTATTACATCAACTTAGAAGCCTAATCTGTGTTCTACTATGGTGCTTTTAGTGTCTCCGCATACCGCAGCACGCGACATAGCTTTGCAGACGATAAGTAGAACCGTTTCAGAGAGAAGAGCGGCCAATGTGACGATCTGGCTTTAAGTCGATTCGATAACAAATGACGAAAACGGACGGATTTCTCAGGTTTTTACTACATATGAACACTTTTCACATTCTCCCGTGCAACTCGGCTGCTAGTCCTCCTTTCATGCAGAATCTTAAGGTCCTAGCTCATGTCCAAGGCACCAAAGCCAGCTAAAAAGTCAATAATCAGTACCTAAAACTTGAATTGTACTACTTCTTACTGGCTATTACATCAACTTAGAAGCTTAATCTGTGTTCTACTATGGTGCTTTTAGTGTCTCCGCATACCGCAGCACGCCACATAGCTTTGCAGACGATAAGTACAGCCGTTTCAGAGAAAAGAGCGGCCAAGTGACGATCTGGCTTTAAGGCGATTCGATAACAAATGACGAAAACGGACGGATTTCTCAGGTTTTTACTACATATGAACACTTTTCATATTGTCCCGTGCAACTCGGCTGCTAGTCCTCCTTTCATGCAGAATCTTAAGGTCCTAGCTCATGTCCAAGGCACCAAATCCATCTAAGAAGTCAATAATCGATACCTAAAACTTGAATTGTACTACTTCTTACTGGCTATTACATCGACTTAGAAGCTTCATCTGTGTTCTACTATGGTGATTTTATTGTCTCCGCATACCGCAGCACGCGACTTAGCTTTGCAGACGATAAGTACAACCGTTTCAGAGAGAAGAGCGGCCAATGTGACGATCGGGCTTTAAGTCGATTCGATAACAAATGACGAAAACGGACGTATTTCTCAGGTTTCTACTACATATGAACACATTTCACATTCTCCCGTGCAACGCGGCTGCTAGTCCTCCTTTCATGCAGAACCTTAAGGTCCTAGCTCATGTCCAAGGCACCAAAGCCAGCTAAAAAGTCAATAATCGATACCTAAAACTTGAATTGTACTACTTCTTACTGGCTATTACATCAACTTAGAAGCTTCATCTGTGTTCTACTATGGTGCTTTTAAAGTCTCCGCATACCGCAGCACGCGACATAGCTTTGCAGACGATAAGTACAACCGTTTCAGAGAGAAGAGCGGCCAATGTGACGATCTGGCTTTAAGTCGATTCGATAACAAATGACGAAAACGGACGGATTTCTCAGGTTTTTACTACATATGAACACTTTTCTCATTCTCCCATCCAACGCGGCTGCTAGTCCTCCTTTCATGCAGAATCTTAAGGTCCTAGCTCATGTCCAAGGCACCAAAGCCAGCTAAAAAGTCAATAATCGATACCTAAAACTTTAATTGTACTACTACTTACTGGCTATTACATCATCATAGAAGCTTCATCTGTGTTCTACTATGGTGTTTTTAGTGTCTCCGCATACCGCAGCACGCGACATAGCTTTGCAGACGATAAGTACAACCGTTTCAGAGAGAAGAGCGGCCAATGTGACGATCTGGCTTTAAGTCGATTCGATAACAAATGACGAAAACGGACGGATTTCTCAGGTTTTTACTACATATGAACACTTTTCACATTCTCCCGTGCAACTCGGCTGCTAGTCCTCCTTTCATGCAGAATCTTAAGGTCCTAGCTCATGTCCAAGGCACCAAAGCCAGCTAAAAAGTCAATAATCAGTACCTAAAACTTGAATTGTACTACTTCTTACTGGCTATTACATCAACTTAGAAGCCTAATCTGTGTTCTACTATGGTGCTTTTAGTGTCTCCGCATACCGCAGCACGCGACATAGCTTTGCAGACGATAAGTACAACCGTTTCAGAGAGAAGAGCGGCCAATGTGACGATCTGGCTTTAAGTCGATTCGATAACAAATGACGAAAACGGACGGATTTCTCAGGTTTTTACTACATATGAACACTTTTCACATTCTCCCGTGCAACTCGGCTGCTAGTCCTCCTTTCATGCAGAATCTTAAGGTCCTAGCTCATGTCCAAGGCACCAAAGCCAGCTAAAAAGTCAATAATCAGTACCTAAAACTTGAATTTTACTACTTCTTACTGGCTATTACATCAACTTAGAAGCTTAATCTGTGTTCTACTATGGTGCTTTTAGTGTCTCCGCATACCGCAGCACGCCACATAGCTTTGCAGACGATAAGTACAGCCGTTTCAGAGAAAAGAGCGGCCAAGTGACGATCTGGCTTTAAGGCGATTCGATAACAAATGACGAAAACGGACGGATTTCTCAGGTTTTTACTACATATGAACACTTTTCATATTGTCCCGTGCAACTCGGCTGCTAGTCCTCCTTTCATGCAGAATCTTAAGGTCCTAGCTCATGTCCAAGGCACCAAATCCATCTAAGAAGTCAATAATCGATACCTAAAACTTGAATTGTACTACTTCTTACTGGCTATTACATCGACTTAGAAGCTTCATCTGTGTTCTACTATGGTGATTTTATTGTCTCCGCATACCGCAGCACGCGACTTAGCTTTGCAGACGATAAGTACAACCGTTTCAGAGAGAAGAGCGGCCAATGTGACGATCTGGCTTTAAGTCGATTCGATAACAAATGACGAAAACGGACGTATTTCTCAGGTTTCTACTACATATGAACACATTTCACATTCTCCCGTGCAACGCGGCTGCTAGTCCTCCTTTCATGCAGAATCTTAAGGTCCAAGCTCATGTCCAAGGCACCAAAGCCAGCTAAAAAGTCAATAATCGATACCTAAAACTTGAATTGTACTACTTCTTACTGGCTATTACATGATCTTAGAAGCTTCATCTGTGTTCTACTATGGTGCTTTTAGTGTCTCCGCATACCGCATCACGCGACATAGCTTTGCAGACGATAAGTACAACCGTTTCAGAGAGAAGAGCGGCCAATGTGACGATCGGGCTTTAAGTCGATTCGATAACAAATGACGAAAACGGACGGATTTCTCAGGTTTCTACTACATATGAACACATTTCACATTCTCCCGTGCAACGCGGCTGCTAGTCCTCCAATCATGCTGAATGTTAAGGTCCTAGCTCATGCCCAAGGCACCAAAGCCAGCTAAAAGTCAATAATCGATACCTAAAACTTTAGTTGTACTACTTCTTACTGGCTATTACATCAACTTAGAAGCTTCATCTGTTTTATACTATGGTGCTTTTAGTGTCTGCGCATACCGCAGCACGCGACATAGCTTTGCAAACGATAAGTACAACCGTTTCAGAGAGAAGAGCGGCCAATGTGACGATCTGGCTTTAAGTCGATTCGATAACAAATGACGAAAACGGACGGATTTCTCAGGTTTTTACTACATATGAACACTTTTCAGATTCTCCCGTGCAACTCGGCTGCTAGTCCTCCTATCATGCAGAATCTTAAGGTCCTAGCTCATGGCCAAGGCACCAAAGCCAGCGAAAAAGTCAATAATCGATACCTAAAACTTGAATTGTACTACTTCTTATTGTCTATTACATCATCTTAGAAGCTTCATCTGTGTTCTACTATGGTGATTTTAGTGTCTCCGCATACCGCAGCACTCGACATAGCTTTGCAGACGATAAGTACAACCGTTTAAGAGAGAAGAGCGGCCAATGTGACGATCGGGCTTTAAGTCGATTCGATAACAAATGACGAAAACGGACGGATTTCTCAGGTTTTTACTACATATGAACACATTTCACATTCTCCCGTGCAACGCGGCTGCTAGTCCTCCTTTCATGCAGAATCTTAATGTCCTAGCTCATGTCTAAGGCACCAAAGCTAGCTAAAAAGTAAATAATCAGTACCTAAAACTTGAATTGTACTACTTCTTACTGGCTATTACATCAACTTAGAAGCTTCATCTGTGCTCTACTATGGTGCTTTTAGAGTCTCCGCATACCGCAGCACGCGACATAGCTTTGCAGACGATAAGTACAACCGTTTCAGAGAGAAGAGCGGCCAATGTGACGATCTGGCTTTAAGTCGATTCGATAACAAATGACGAAAACGGACGGATTTCTCAGGTTTTTACTACATATGAACACTTTTCACATTCTCCCGTGCAACTCGGCTGCTAGTCCTCCTTTCATGCAGAATCTTAAGGTCCTAGCTCATGTCCAAGGCACCAAAGCCAGCTAAAAAGTCAATAATCAGTACCTAAAACTTGAATTGTACTACTTCTTACTGGCTATTACATCAACTTAGAAGCCTAATCTGTGTTCTACTATGGTGCTTTTAGTGTCTCCGCATACCGCAGCACGCGACATAGCTTTGCAGACGATAAGTAGAACCGTTTCAGAGAGAAGAGCGGCCAATGTGACGATCTGGCTTTAAGTCGATTCGATAACAAATGACGAAAACGGACGGATTTCTCAGGTTTTTACTACATATGAACACTTTTCACATTCTCCCGTGCAACTCGGCTGCTAGTCCTCCTTTCATGCAGAATCTTAAGGTCCTAGCTCATGTCCAAGGCACCAAAGCCAGCTAAAAAGTCAATAATCAGTACCTAAAACTTGAATTGTACTACTTCTTACTGGCTATTACATCAACTTAGAAGCTTAATCTGTGTTCTACTATGGTGCTTTTAGTGTCTCCGCATACCGCAGCACGCCACATAGCTTTGCAGACGATAAGTACAGCCGTTTCAGAGAAAAGAGCGGCCAAGTGACGATCTGGCTTTAAGGCGATTCGATAACAAATGACGAAAACGGACGGATTTCTCAGGTTTTTACTACATATGAACACTTTTCATATTGTCCCGTGCAACTCGGCTGCTAGTCCTCCTTTCATGCAGAATCTTAAGGTCCTAGCTCATGTCCAAGGCACCAAATCCATCTAAGAAGTCAATAATCGATACCTAAAACTTGAATTGTACTACTTCTTACTGGCTATTACATCGACTTAGAAGCTTCATCTGTGTTCTACTATGGTGATTTTATTGTCTCCGCATACCGCAGCACGCGACTTAGCTTTGCAGACGATAAGTACAACCGTTTCAGAGAGAAGAGCGGCCAATGTGACGATCGGGCTTTAAGTCGATTCGATAACAAATGACGAAAACGGACGTATTTCTCAGGTTTCTACTACATATGAACACATTTCACATTCTCCCGTGCAACGCGGCTGCTAGTCCTCCTTTCATGCAGAACCTTAAGGTCCTAGCTCATGTCCAAGGCACCAAAGCCAGCTAAAAAGTCAATAATCGATACCTAAAACTTGAATTGTACTACTTCTTACTGGCTATTACATCAACTTAGAAGCTTCATCTGTGTTCTACTATGGTGCTTTTAAAGTCTCCGCATACCGCAGCACGCGACATAGCTTTGCAGACGATAAGTACAACCGTTTCAGAGAGAAGAGCGGCCAATGTGACGATCTGGCTTTAAGTCGATTCGATAACAAATGACGAAAACGGACGGATTTCTCAGGTTTTTACTACATATGAACACTTTTCTCATTCTCCCATCCAACGCGGCTGCTAGTCCTCCTTTCATGCAGAATCTTAAGGTCCTAGCTCATGTCCAAGGCACCAAAGCCAGCTAAAAAGTCAATAATCGATACCTAAAACTTTAATTGTACTACTACTTACTGGCTATTACATCATCATAGAAGCTTCATCTGTGTTCTACTATGGTGTTTTTAGTGTCTCCGCATACCGCAGCACGCGACATAGCTTTGCAGACGATAAGTACAACCGTTTCAGAGAGAAGAGCGGCCAATGTGACGATCTGGCTTTAAGTCGATTCGATAACAAATGACGAAAACGGACGGATTTCTCAGGTTTTTACTACATATGAACACTTTTCACATTCTCCCGTGCAACTCGGCTGCTAGTCCTCCTTTCATGCAGAATCTTAAGGTCCTAGCTCATGTCCAAGGCACCAAAGCCAGCTAAAAAGTCAATAATCAGTACCTAAAACTTGAATTGTACTACTTCTTACTGGCTATTACATCAACTTAGAAGCCTAATCTGTGTTCTACTATGGTGCTTTTAGTGTCTCCGCATACCGCAGCACGCGACATAGCTTTGCAGACGATAAGTAGAACCGTTTCAGAGAGAAGAGCGGCCAATGTGACGATCTGGCTTTAAGTCGATTCGATAACAAATGACGAAAACGGACGGATTTCTCAGGTTTTTACTACATATGAACACTTTTCACATTCTCCCGTGCAACTCGGCTGCTAGTCCTCCTTTCATGCAGAATCTTAAGGTCCTAGCTCATGTCCAAGGCACCAAAGCCAGCTAAAAAGTCAATAATCAGTACCTAAAACTTGAATTTTACTACTTCTTACTGGCTATTACATCAACTTAGAAGCTTAATCTGTGTTCTACTATGGTGCTTTTAGTGTCTCCGCATACCGCAGCACGCCACATAGCTTTGCAGACGATAAGTACAGCCGTTTCAGAGAAAAGAGCGGCCAAGTGACGATCTGGCTTTAAGGCGATTCGATAACAAATGACGAAAACGGACGGATTTCTCAGGTTTTTACTACATATGAACACTTTTCATATTGTCCCGTGCAACTCGGCTGCTAGTCCTCCTTTCATGCAGAATCTTAAGGTCCTAGCTCATGTCCAAGGCACCAAATCCATCTAAGAAGTCAATAATCGATACCTAAAACTTGAATTGTACTACTTCTTACTGGCTATTACATCGACTTAGAAGCTTCATCTGTGTTCTACTATGGTGATTTTATTGTCTCCGCATACCGCAGCACGCGACTTAGCTTTGCAGACGATAAGTACAACCGTTTCAGAGAGAAGAGCGGCCAATGTGACGATCTGGCTTTAAGTCGATTCGATAACAAATGACGAAAACGGACGTATTTCTCAGGTTTCTACTACATATGAACACATTTCACATTCTCCCGTGCAACGCGGCTGCTAGTCCTCCTTTCATGCAGAATCTTAAGGTCCAAGCTCATGTCCAAGGCACCAAAGCCAGCTAAAAAGTCAATAATCGATACCTAAAACTTGAATTGTACTACTTCTTACTGGCTATTACATGATCTTAGAAGCTTCATCTGTGTTCTACTATGGTGCTTTTAGTGTCTCCGCATACCGCATCACGCGACATAGCTTTGCAGACGATAAGTACAACCGTTTCAGAGAGAAGAGCGGCCAATGTGACGATCGGGCTTTAAGTCGATTCGATAACAAATGACGAAAACGGACGGATTTCTCAGGTTTCTACTACATATGAACACATTTCACATTCTCCCGTGCAACGCGGCTGCTAGTCCTCCAATCATGCTGAATGTTAAGGTCCTAGCTCATGCCCAAGGCACCAAAGCCAGCTAAAAGTCAATAATCGATACCTAAAACTTTAGTTGTACTACTTCTTACTGGCTATTACATCAACTTAGAAGCTTCATCTGTTTTATACTATGGTGCTTTTAGTGTCTGCGCATACCGCAGCACGCGACATAGCTTTGCAAACGATAAGTACAACCGTTTCAGAGAGAAGAGCGGCCAATGTGACGATCTGGCTTTAAGTCGATTCGATAACAAATGACGAAAACGGACGGATTTCTCAGGTTTTTACTACATATGAACACTTTTCAGATTCTCCCGTGCAACTCGGCTGCTAGTCCTCCTATCATGCAGAATCTTAAGGTCCTAGCTCATGGCCAAGGCACCAAAGCCAGCGAAAAAGTCAATAATCGATACCTAAAACTTGAATTGTACTACTTCTTATTGTCTATTACATCATCTTAGAAGCTTCATCTGTGTTCTACTATGGTGATTTTAGTGTCTCCGCATACCGCAGCACTCGACATAGCTTTGCAGACGATAAGTACAACCGTTTAAGAGAGAAGAGCGGCCAATGTGACGATCGGGCTTTAAGTCGATTCGATAACAAATGACGAAAACGGACGGATTTCTCAGGTTTTTACTACATATGAACACATTTCACATTCTCCCGTGCAACGCGGCTGCTAGTCCTCCTTTCATGCAGAATCTTAATGTCCTAGCTCATGTCTAAGGCACCAAAGCTAGCTAAAAAGTAAATAATCAGTACCTAAAACTTGAATTGTACTACTTCTTACTGGCTATTACATCAACTTAGAAGCTTCATCTGTGCTCTACTATGGTGCTTTTAGAGTCTCCGCATACCGCAGCACGCGACATAGCTTTGCAGACGATAAGTACAACCGTTTCAGAGAGAAGAGCGGCCAATGTGACGATCTGGCTTTAAGTCGATTCGATAACAAATGACGAAAACGGACGGATTTCTCAGGTTTTTACTACATATGAACACTTTTCACATTCTCCCGTGCAACTCGGCTGCTAGTCCTCCTTTTGATGCGGAATCTTAAGGTCCTAGCTCATGCCCAAGGCACCAAAGCCAGCTAAAAAGTAAATAATCAGTACCTAAAACTTGAATTGTACTACTTCTTACTGGCTATTACACCAACTTAGAAGCTTCATCTGTGTTCTACTATGGTGCTTTTAGTGTCTCCGCATACCGCAGCACGCGACATAGCTTTGCAGACGATAAGTAGAACCGTTTCAGAGAGAAGAGCGGCCAATGTGACGATCTGGCTTTAAGTCGATTCGATAACAATTGACGAAAACGGACGGAATTCTCAGGTTTTTACTACATATGAACACTTTTCACATTCTCCCGTGCAACTCGGCTGCTAGTCCTCCTTTCATGCAGAATCTTAAGGTCCTAGCTCATGTCCAAGGCACCAAAGCCAGCTAAAAAGTCAATAATCGATACCTAAAACTTGAATTGTACTACTTCTTACTGGCTATTACATCAACTTAGAAACTTCATCTGTGTTCTACTATGGTGCTTTTAGTGTCTCCGCATACCGCAGCACGCGACATAGCTTTGAAGACGATAAGTACAACCGTTTGAGAGAGAAGAGCGGCCAATGTGACGATCTGGCTTTAAGTCGATTCGATAACAAATGACGAAAACGGACGGATTTCTCAGGTTTTTACTGCATATGAATACTTTTCACATTCTCCCCTGCAACTCGGCTGCTAGTCCTCCTTTCTTGCAGAATCTTAAGGTCCTAGCTCATGTCCAAGGCAACAAAGCCAGCTAAAAAATCAATAATCGATACCTAAAACTTGAATTGTACTACTTCTTACTAGCTATTACATCAACTTAGAAGCTTCATCTGTGTTCTACTATGGTGCTTTTAGTGTCTCCGCATACCGCAGCACGCGACATAGCTTTGAAGACGATAAGTACAATCGTTTCAGAGAGAAGAGCGGCCAATGTGACGATCTGGCTTTAAGTCGATTCGATAACAAATGACGAAAACGGACGGATTTCTCAGGTTTTTACTACATTTGAATACTTTTCACATTCTCCCGTGCAACTCGGCAGCTAGTCCTCCTTTCATGCAGAATCTTAAGGTCCTAGCTCATGTCCAAGGCACCAAAGCCAGCTAAAAAGTCAATAATCGATTCCTAAAACTTGAATTGTAATACTTCTTACTGGCTAGTACATCAACTTAGAAGCTTCATCTGTGTTCTACTATGGTGCTTTTAGTGTCTCCGCATACCGCATCACGCGACATAGCTTTGCAGGCGATAAGTACAACCGTTTCAGAGAGAAGAGCGGCCAATGTGACGATCTGGCTTTAAGTCGATTCGATAACAAATGACGAAAACGGACGGATTTCTCAGGTTTTTACTACATATGAACACTTTTCACATTCTCCCATCCAACGCGGCTGCTAGTCCTCCTTTCATGCAGAATCTTAAGGTCCTAGCTCATGTCCAAGGCACCAACGCCAGCTAAAAAGTCAATAATCGATACCTAAAACTTTAATTGTACTACTTCTTACTGGCTATTACATCATCATAGAAGCTTCATCTGTGTTCTACTATGGTGCTTTTAGTGTCTCCGCATACCGCATCACGCGACATGGCTTTGCAGGCGATAAGTACAACCGTTTCAGAGAGAAGAGCGGCCAATGTGACGATCTGGCTTTAAGTCGATTCGATAACAAATGACGAAAACGGACGGATTTCTCAGGTTTTTACTACATATGAATACTTTTCACATTCTCCCCTGCAACTCGGCTGCTAGTCCTCCTTTCTTGCAGAATCTTAAGGTCCTAGCTCATGTCCAAGGCAACAAAGCCAGCTAAAAAATCAATAATCGATACCTAAAACTTGAATTGTACTACTTCTTACTGGCTATTACATCAACTTAGAAGCTTCATCTGTGTTCTACTATGGTGCTTTTAGAGTCTCCGCATACCGCAGCACGCGACATAGCTTTGCAGACGATAAGTACAACCGTTTCAGAGAGAAGAGCGGCCAAGTGACGATCTAGCTTTAAGGCGATTCGATAACAAATGACGAAAACGGACGGATTTCTCAGGTTTTTTCTACATATGAACACTTTTCATATTGTCCCGTGCAACTCGGCTGCTAGTCCTCCTTTCATGCAGAATCTTAAGGTCCTAACTCATGTCCAAGGCACCAAATCCATCTAAGAAGTCAATAATCGATACCTAAAACTTGAATTGTACTACTTCTTACTGGCTATTACATTAACTTAGAAGCTTCATCTGTGTTCTACTATGGTGCTTTTAGTGTCTCCGCATACCGCAGCGCGCGAAGTAGCTTTGAAGACGATAAGTACAACCGTTTCAGAGAGAAGAGCGGCCAATGTGACGATCTGGCTTTAAGTCGATTCGATAACAAATGACGAAAACGGACGGATTTCTCAGGTTTTTACTACATAAGAACACTTTTCACATTCTCCCATCCAACGCGGCTGCTAGTCCTCCTTTCATGCAGAATCTTAAGGTCCTAGCTCATGTCCAAGGCACCTAAGCCAGCTAAAAAGTCAATAATCGATACCTAAAACTTGAATTGTACTACTTCTTACTGGCTATTACATCATCATAGAAGCTTCATCTGTGTTCTACTATGGTGCTTTTAGTGACTCCGCATACCGCAGCACGCGACATAGCTTTGCAGAGGATAAGTACAACCGTTTCAGAGAGAAGAGCGGCCAATGTGACGATCGGGCTTTAAGTCGATTCGATAACAAATGACGGAAACAGACGGATTTCTCAAGTTTTTACTACATATGAACACATTTCACATTCTCCCGTGCAACGCGGCTGCTAGTCCTCCTTCCATGCAGAATCTTAAGGTAATAGCTCATGTACAAGGCACCAAAGCCAGCTAAAAAGTAAATAATCAGTACCTAAAATTTGAATTGTACTACTTCTTACTGGTTATTACATCAACTTAGAAGCTTCATCTGTGTTCTACTATGGTGCTTTTAGTGTCTCCGCATACCGCAGCACGCGACATAGCTTTGCAGACGATAAGTAGAACCGTTTCAGAGAGAAGAGCGGCCAAGTGACGATCTGGCTTTAAGTCGATTCGATAACAAATGACGAAAACGGACGGATTTCTCAGGTTTTTACTACATATGAACACTTTTCACATTCTCCCGTGCAACTCAAGTGCTAGTCCTCCTTTCATGCAGAATCTTAAGGTCCTAGCTCATGTCCAAGGCACCAAAGCCAGCTAAGAAGTCAATAATCGATACCTAAAACTTGAATTGTACTACTTCTTACTGGCTATTACATCATCATAGAAGCTTCATCTGTGTTCTACTATGGTGCTTTTAGTGTCTCCGCATACCGCAGCACGCGACATAGCTTTGCAGAGGATAAGTACAACCGTTCCAGAGAGAAGAGCGGCCAATGTGACGATCGGGCTTTAAGTCGATTCGATAACAAATGACGGAAACAGACGGATTTCTCAAGTTTTTACTACATATGAACACATTTCACATTCTCCCGTGCAACGCGGCTGCTAGTCCTCCTTTCATGCAGAATCTTAAGGTAATAGCTCATGTACAAGGCACCAAAGCCAGCTAAAAAGTAAATAATCAGTACCTAAAACTTGAATTGTACTACTTCTTACTGGTTATTACATCAACTTAGAAGCTTCATCTGTGTTCTACTATGGTGCTTTTAGTGTCTCCGCATACCGCAGCACGCGACATAGCTTTGCAGACGATAAGTAGAACCGTTTCAGAGAGAAGAGCGGCCAAGTGACGATCTTTCTTTAAGTCGATTCGATAACAAATGACGAAAACGGACGGATTTCTCAGGTTTTTACTACATATGAACACTTTTCACATTCTCCCGTGCAACTCGGCTGCTAGTCCTCCTTTCATGCAGAATCTTAAGGTCCTAGCTCATGTTCAAGGCACCAAAGCCAGCTAAAAAGTCAATAATCGATACCTAAAACTTGAATTGTACTACTTCTTACTGGCTATTACATCATCTTAGAAGCTTCATCTGTGTTCTACTATGGTGCTTTTAGTGTCTCCGCATACCGCAGCACGCGACAAAGCTTTCCAGACGATAAGTACAACCGTTTCAGAGAGAAGAGCAGCCAATGTGACGATCTGGCTTTAAGTCGATTCGATAACACATGACGAAAACGGACGGATTTCTCAGGTTTTTACTACATATGAACACTTTTCACATTCTCCTATCCAACGCGGCTGCTAGTCCTCCTTTCATGCAGAATCTTAAGGTCCTAGCTCATGTCCAAGGCACCAAAGCCAGCTAAAAAGTCAATAATCGATACCTAAAACTTGAATTGTACTACTTCTTACTGGCTATTACATCATCATAGAAGCTTCATCTGTGTTCTACTATGGTGCTTTTAGTGTCTCCGCATACCGCAGCACGCGACATAGCTTTGCAGAGGATAAGTACAACCGTTTCAGAGAGAAGAGCGGCCAATGTGACGATCGGGCTTTAAGTCGATTCGATAACAAATGACGGAAACAGACGGATTTCTCAAGTTTTTACTACATATGAACACATTTCACATTCTCCCGTGCAACGCGGCTGCTAGTCCTCCTTTCATGCAGAATCTTAAGGTAATAGCTCATGTACAAGGCACCAAAGCCAGCAAAAAAGTAAATAATCAGTACCTAAAACTTGAATTGTACTACTTCTTACTGGCTATTACATCAACTTAGAAGCTTCATCTGTGTTCTACTATGGTGCTTTTAGTGTCTCCGCATACCGCAGCACGCGACATAGCTTTGCAGACGATAAGTACAACCGTTTCATAGAGAAGAGCGGCCAAGTGACGATCTGGCTTTAAGTCGATTCGATAACAAATGACGAAAACGGACGGATTTCTCAGGTTTTTACTACATGTGAACACTTTTCACATTCGCCCGTGCAACTCAAGTGCTAGTCCTCCTTTCATGCAGAATCTTAAGGTCCTAGCTCATGTCCAAGGCACCAAAGCCAGCTAAGAAGTCAATAATCGATACCTAAAACTTGAATTGTACTACTTCTTACTGGCTATTACATCAACTTAGAAGCTTCATCTGTGTTCTACTATGGTGCTTTTAGTGTCTCCGCATACCGCAGCACGCGACATAGCTTTGAAGACGATAAGTACAACCGTTTCAGAGAGAAGAGCGGCCAATGTGACGATCTGGCTTTAAGTAGATTCGATAACAAATGACGAAAACGGACGGATTTCTCAGGTTTTTACTACATATGAACACTTTTCATATTGTCCCGTGCAACTCGGCTGCTAGTCCTCCTTTCATGCAGAATCTTAAGGTCGTAGCTCATGTCCAAGGCACCAAAGCCAGCTAAAAAGTCAATAATCGATTCCTAAAACTTGAATTGTAATACTTCTTACTGGCTATTACATCAACTTAGAAGCTTCATCTGTGTTCTACTATGGTGCTTTTAGTGTCTCCGCATACCGCATCACGCGACATAGCTTTGCAGGCGATAAGTACAACCGTTTCAGAGAGAAGAGCGGCCAGTGTGACGATCTGGCTTTAAGTCGATTCGATAACAAATGACGAAAACGGACGGATTTCTCAGGTTTTTACTACATATGAATACTTTTCACATTCTCCCCTGCAACTCGGCTGCTAGTCCTCTTTTCTTGCAGAATCTTAAGGTCCTAGCTCATGTCCAAGGCAACAAAGCCAGCTAAAAAATCAATAATCGATACCTAAAACTTGAATTGTACTACTTCTTACTGGCTATTACATCAACTTAGAAGCTTCATCTGTGTTCTACTATGGTGCTTTTAGTGTCTCCGCATACCGCAGCACGCCACATAGCTTTGCAGACGATAAGTACAGCCGTTTCAGAGAGAAGAGCGGCCAAGTGACGATCTAGCTTTAAGGCGATTCGATAACAAATGACGAAAACGGACGGATTTCTCAGGTTTTTTCTACATATGAACACTTTTCATATTGTCCCGTGCAACTCGGCTGCTAGTCCTCCTTTCATGCAGAATCTTAAGGACGTAGCTCATGTCCAAGGCACCAAATCCATCTAAGAAGTCAATAATCGATACCTAAAACTTGAATTGTACTACTTCTTACTGGCTATTACATTAACTTAGAAGCTTCATCTGTGTTCTACTATGGTGCTTTTAGTGTCTCCGCATACCGCAGCACGCGACGTAGCTTTGAAGACGATAAGTACAACCGTTTCAGAGAGAAGAGCGGCCAATGTGACGATCTGGCTTTAAGTCGATTCGATAACAAATGACGAAAACGGACGGATTTCTCAGGTTTTTACTACATAAGAACACTTTTCACATTCTCCCATCCAACGCGGCTGCTAGTCCTCCTTTCATGCAGAATCTTAAGGTCCTAGCTCATGTCCAAGGCACCTAAGCCAGCTAAAAAGTCAATAATCGATACCTAAAACTTGAATTGTACTACTTCTTACTGGCTATTACATCATCATAGAAGCTTCATCTGTGTTCTACTATGGTGCTTTTAGTGACTCCGCATACCGCAGCACGCGACATAGCTTTGCAGAGGATAAGTACAACCGTTTCAGAGAGAAGAGCGGCCAATGTGACGATCGGGCTTTAAGTCGATTCGATAACAAATGTCGGAAACAGACGGATTTCTCAAGTTTTTACTACATATGAACACATTTCACATTCTCCCGTGCAACGCGGCTGCTAGTCCTCCTTCCATGCAGAATCTTAAGGTAATAGCTCATGTACAAGGCACCAAAGCCAGCTAAAAAGTAAATAATCAGTACCTAAAATTTGAATTGTACTACTTCTTACTGGCTATTACATCAACTTAGAAGCTTCATCTGTGTTCTACTATGGTTCTTTTAGTGTCTCCGCATACCGCAGCACGCGACATAGCTTTGCAGACGATAAGTAGAACCGTTTCAGAGAGAAGAGCGGCCAAGTGACGATCTGGCTTTAAGTCGATTCGATAACAAATGACGAAAACGGACGGATTTCTCAGGTTTTTACTACATATGAACACTTTTCACATTCTCCCGTGCAACTCAAGTGCTAGTCCTCCTTTCATGCAGAATCTTAAGGTCCTAGCTCATGTCCAAGGCACCAAAGCCAGCTAAGAAGTCAATAATCGATACCTAAAACTTGAATTGTACTACTTCTTACTGGCTAATACATCAACTTAGAAGGTTCATCTGTGTTCTACTATGGTGCTTTTAGTGTCTCCGCATACCGCAGCACGCGACATAGCTTTGCAGACGATAAGTACAACCGTTTCAGAGAGAAGAGCGGCCAATGTGACGATCTGGCTTTAAGTCGATTCGATAACAAATGACGAAAACGGACGGATTTTTCAGGTTTTTACTACACATGAACACATTTCACATTCTCCCATCCAACGCAGCTGCTAGTCCTCCTTTCATGCAGAATCTTAAGGTCCTAGCTCATGTCCAAGGCACAAAAGCCAGCTAAAAAGTCAATAATCGATACCTAAAACTTGAATTGTACTACTTCTTACTGGCTATTACATCATCATAGAAGCTTCATCTGTGTTCTACTATGGTGCTTTTAGTGTCTCCGCATACCGCAGCACGCGACATAGCTTTGCAGAGGATAAGTACAACCGTTCCAGGGAGAAGAGCGGCCAATGTGACGATCGGGCTTTAAGTCGATTCGATAACAAATGACGGAAACAGACGGATTTCTCAAGTTTTTACTACATATGAACACATTTCACATTCTCCCGTGCAACGCGGCTGCTAGTCCTCCTTTCATGCAGAATCTTAAGGTAATAGCTCATGTACAAGGCACCAAAGCCAGCTAAAAAGTAAATAATCAGTACCTAAAACTTGAATTGTACTACTTCTTACTGGTTATTACATCAACTTAGAAGCTTCATCTGTGTTCTACTATGGTGCTTTTAGTGTCTCCGCATACCGCAGCACGCGACATAGCTTTGCAGACGATAAGTAGAACCGTTTCAGAGAGAAGAGCGGCCAAGTGACGATCTGGCTTTAAGTCGATTCGATAACAAATGACGAAAACGGACGGATTTCTCAGGTTTTTACTACATATGAACACTTTTCACATTCTCCCGTGCAACTCGGCTGCTAGTCCTCCTTTCATGCAGAATCTTAAGGTCCTAGCTCATGTTCAAGGCACCAAAGCCAGCTAAAAGTCAATAATCGATACCTAAAACTTGAATTGTACTACTTCTTACTGGCTATTACATCATCTTAGAAGCTTCATCTGTGTTCTACTATGGTGCTTTTAGTGTCTCCGCATACCGCAGCACGCGACAAAGCTTTCCAGACGATAAGTACAACCGTTTCAGAGAGAAGAGCAGCCAATGTGACGATCTGGCTTTAAGTCGATTCGATAACACATCACGAAAACGGACGGATTTCTCAGGTTTTTACTACATATGAACACTTTTCACATTCTCCTATCCAACGCGGCTGCTAGTCCTCCTTTCATGCAGAATCTTAAGGTCCTAGCTCATGTCCAAGGCACCAAAGCCAGCTAAAAAGTCAATAATCGATACCTAAAACTTGAATTGTACTACTTCTTACTGGCTATTACATCATCATAGAAGCTTCATCTGTGTTCTACTATGGTGCTTTTAGTGTCTCCGCATACCGCAGCACGCGACATAGCTTTGCAGAGGATAAGTACAACCGTTTCAGAGAGAAGAGCGGCCAATGTGACGATCGGGCTTTAAGTCGATTCGATAACAAATGACGGAAACAGACGGATTTCTCAAGTTTTTACTACATATGAACACATTTCACATTCTCCCGTGCAACGCGGCTGCTAGTCCTCCTTTCATGCAGAATCTTAAGGTTATAGCTCATGTACAAGGCACCAAAGCCAGCAAAAAAGTAAATAATCAGTACCTAAAACTTGAATTGTACTACTTCTTACTGGCTATTACATCAACTTAGAAGCTTCATCTGTGTTCTACTATGGTGCTTTTAGTGTCTCCGCATACCGCAGCACGCGACATAGCTTTGCAGACGATAAGTACAACCGTTTCAGAGAGAAGAGCGGCCAAGTGACGATCTGGCTTTAAGTCGATTCGATAACAAATGACGAAAACGGACGGATTTCTCAGGTTTTTACTACATGTGAACACTTTTCACATTCGCCCGTGCAACTCAAGTGCTAGTCCTCCTTTCATGCAGAATCTTAAGGTCCTAGCTCATGTCCAAGGCACCAAAGCCAGCTAAGAAGTCAATAATCGATACCTAAAACTTGAATTGTACTACTTCTTACTGGCTATTACATCAACTTAGAAGCTTCATCTGTGTTCTACTATGGTGCTTTTAGTGTCTCCGCATACCGCAGCACGCGACATAGCTTTGAAGACGATAAGTACAACCGTTTCAGAGAGAAGAGCGGCCAATGTGACGATCTGGCTTTAAGTAGATTCGATAACAAATGACGAAAACGGACGGATTTCTCAGGTTTTTACTACATATGAACACTTTTCATATTGTCCCGTGCAACTCGGCTGCTAGTCCTCCTTTCATGCAGAATCTTAAGGTCGTAGCTCATGTCCAAGGCACCAAAGCCAGCTAAAAAGTCAATAATCGATACCTAAAACTTGAATTGTACTATTTCTTACTGGCTATTACATCAACTTAGAAGCTTCATCTGTGTTCTACCATGGTGCTTTTAGTGTCTCCGCACACCGCAGTACGCGACATAGCTTTGCAGACGATAAGTACAACCGTTTCAGAGAAAAGAGGGGCCAATGTGACGATCTGGCTTTAAGTCGATTCGATAACAAATGACGAAAACGGACGGATTTCTCAGGTTTGTACTACATATGAACACTTTTCACATTCTCCCGTGCAACTCGGCTGCTAGTCCTCCTTTCATGCAGAATCGTAAGGTCCTAGCTCATGTCCAAGGCACCAAAGCCAGCTAAAAAGTCGATAATCGATACCTTAAACTTGAATAGTACTACTTCTTACTGGCTATTACATCAACCTAGAAGCTTAATCTGTGTTCTACTATGGTGCTTTTAGTGTCTCCGCATACCGCAGCACGCCACATAGCTTTGCAGACGATAAGTACAGCCGTTTCAGAGAGAAGAGCGGCCAATGTGACGATCGGGCTTTAAGTCGATTCGATAACAAATGACGAAAACGGACGGATTTCTCAGGTTTCTACTACATATGAACACATTTCACATTCTCCCGTGCAACACGGCTGCTAGTCCTCCTTTCATGCAGAATCTTAAGGTCCTAGCTCATGTCCAAGGCACCAAAGCCAGCTAAAAAGTCAATAATCGATACCTAAAACTTGAGTTGTACTACTTCTTACTGGCTATTACATCAACTTAGAAGCTTCATCTGTTTTATACTATGGTGCTTTTAGTGTCTGCGCATACCGCAGCACGCGACATAGCTTTGCAGACGATAAGTACAACCGTTTCAGAGAGAAGAGCGGCCAATGTGACGATCTGGCTTTAAGTCTATTCGATAACAATTGACGAAAACGGACGGATTTCTCAGGTTTTTACTACATATGAACACTTTTCACATTCTCCCGTGCAACTCAAGTGCTAGTCCTCCTTTCATGCAGAATCTTAAGGTCCTAGCTCATGTCCAAGGCACCAAAGCCAGCTAAAAAGTCAATAATCGATACCTAAAACTTGAATTGTACTACTTCTTACTGGCTATTACATCATCTTAGAAGCTTCATCTGTGTTCTACTATGGTGCTTTTAGTGTCTCCGCATACCGCAGCACGCGACAAAGCTTTCCAGACGATAAGTACAACCGTTTCAGAGAGAAGAGCAGCAAATGTGACGATCTGGCTTTAAGTCGATTCGATAACAAATGACGAAAACGGACGGATTTCTCAGGTTTTTACTACATATGAACACTTTTCACATTCTCCCGTGCAACTCAAGTGCTAGTCCTCCTTTCATGCAGAATCTTAAGGTCCTAGCTCATGTCCAAGGCACCAAAGCCAGCTAAAAAGTCAATAATCGATACCTAAAACTTGAATTGTACTACTTCTTACTGGCTATTACATCATCATAGAAGCTTCATCTGTGTTCTACTATGGTGCTTTTAGTGTCTCCGCATACCGCAGCACGCGACATATCTTTGCAGACGATAAGTACAACCGTTTCAGAGAGAAGAGCGGCCAATGTGACGATCTGGCTTTAAGTAGATTCGATAACAAATGACGAAAACGGACGGATTTCTCAGGTTTTTACTACATATGAACACTTTTCACATTCTCCCGTGCAACTCGGCTGCTAGTCCTCCTTTCATGCAGAATCGTAAGGTCCTAGCTCATGTCCAAGGCACCAAAGCCAGCTAAAAAGTCGATAATCGATACCTTAAACTTGAATTGTACTACTTCTTACTGGCTATTACATCATCATAGAAGCGTCATATGTGTTCTACTATTTTGCTTTTAGTGTCTCCGCATACCGCAGCACGCGACATAGCTTTGCAGACGGTAAGTACAACCGTTTCAGAGAGAAGAGCGGCCAATGTGACGATCTGGCTTTAAGTCGATTCGATAACAAATGACGAAAACGGACGTATTTCTCAGGTTTCTACTACATATGAACACATTTCACATTCTCCCGTGCAACGCGGCTGCTAGTCCTCCTTTCATGCAGAATCTTAAGGTCCTAGCTCATGTCCAAGGCACCAAAGCCAGCTAAAAATTCAATAATCGATACCTAAAACTTGAGTTGTACTACTTCTTACTGGCTATTACATCAACTTAGAAGCTTCATCTGTTTTATACTATGGTGCTTTTAGTGTCTGCGCATACCGCAGCACGCGACATAGCTTTGCAGACGATAAGTACAACCGTTTCAGAGAGAAGAGCGGCCAATGTGACGATCTGGCTTTAAGTCGATTCGATAACAATTGACGAAAACGGACCGATTTCTTGGGTTTTTACTACATATGAACACTTTTCACATTCTCCCGTGCAACTCGGCTGCTAGTCCTCCTTTCATGCAGAATCTTAATGTCCTAGCTCATGTCCAAGGCACCAAAGCCAGCTAAAAAGTCAATAATCGATACCTAAATCTTGAATTGTACTACTTCTTACTGGCTATTACATCAACTTAGAAGCTTCATCTGTGTTCTACTATGGTGCTTTTAGTGTCTCCGCATACCGCATCACGCGACATAGCTTTGAAGACGATAAGTACAACCGTTTCAGAGAGAAGAGCGGCCAATGTGACGATCTGGCTTTAGGTCGATTCGATAACAAATGACGAAAACGGACGGATTTCTCAGATTTTTACTACATATGAACACTTTTCACATTCTTCCCTGCAACGCGGCTGCTAGTCCTCCTTTCATGCAGAATCTTAAGGTCCTAGCTCATGTCCAAGGCACAAAAGCCAGCTAAAAAGTTAATAATCGATACCTAAAACTTGAATTGTACTACTTCTTACTGGCTATTACATCATCATAGAAGCTTCATCTGTGTTCTACTATGGTGCTTTTATTGTCTCCGCATACCGCAGCACGCGACATAGCTTTGCAGAGGATAAGTACAACCGTTTCAGAGAGAAGAGCGGCCAATGTGACGATCGGGCTTTAAGTCGATTCGTAACAAATGACGGAAACAGACGGATTTCTCAAGATTTTACTACATATGAACACATTTCACATTCTCCCGTGCAACGCGGCTGCTAGTCCTCCTTTCATGCAGAATCTTAAGGTCCTAGCTCATGTCCAAGGCACCAAAGCCAGCTAAAAAGTCAATAATCGATACCTAAAACTTGAATTGTACTACTTCTTACTGGCTATTACATCATCATAGAAGCTTCATCTGTGTTCTACTATGGTGCTTTTAGTGTCTCCGCATACCGCAGCACGCGACATAGCTTTGCAGACGATAAGTACAACCGTTTCAGAGAGAAGAGCGGCCAATGTGACGATCTGGCTTTAAGTCGATTCGATAACAAATGACGAAAAAGGACGGATTTTTCAGGTTTTTACTACATATGAACACTTTTCACATTCTCCCGTGCAACTCGGCTGCTAGTCCTCCTTTCATGCAGAATCTTAAGGTCCTAGCTCATGTCCAAGGCACCAAAGCCAGCTAAGAAATCAATAATCGATACCTAAAACTTGAATTGTACTACTTCTTACTGGCTATTACATCAACTTAGAAGCTTCATCTGTGTTCTACTATGGTGCTTTTAGTGTCTCCGCATACCGCAGCACGCGACATAGCTTTGAAGACGATAAGTACAACCGTTTCAGAGAGAAGAGCGGCCAATGTGACGATCTGGCTTTAAGTCGATTCGATAACACATGACGAAAACGGACGGATTTCTCAGGTTTTTACTACATATGAACACTTTTCACATTCTCCTATCCAACGCGGCTGCTAGTCCTCCTTTCATGCAGAATCTTAAGGTCCTAGCTCATGTCCAAGGCACCAAAGCCAGCTAAAAATCAATAATCGATTCATAAAACTTGAATTGTACTACTTCTTACTGGCTATTACATCATCTTAGAAGCTTCATCTGTGTTCTACTATGGTGCGTTTAGTGTCTCCGCATACCGCAGCACGCGACAAAGCTTTCCAGACGATAAGTACAACCGTTTCAGAGAGAAGAGCAGCCAATGTGACGATCTGGCTTTAAGTCGATTCGATAACAAATGACGAAAACGGACGGATTTCTCAGGTTTTTACTACATATGAACACTTTTCACATTCTCCTATCCAACGCGGGTGCTAGTCCTCCTTTCATGCAGAATCTTAATGTCCTAGCTCATGTCCAAGGCACCAAAGCCAGCTAAAAAGTCAATAATCGATACCTAAAACTTGAATTGTACTACTTCTTACTGGCTATTACATCATCATAGAAGCTTCATCTGTGTTCTACTATGGTGCTTTTAGTGTCTCCGCATACCGCAGCACGCGACATAGCTTTGCAGACTATAAGTACAACCGTTTCAGAGAGAAGAGCGGCCAATGTGACGATCTGGCTTTAAGTCGATTCGATAACAAATGACGAAAACGGACGGATTTCTCAGGTTTTTACTACATATGAACACTTTTCACATTCTCCCATGCAACTCGGCTGCTAGTCCTCCTTTCATGCAGAATCTTAAGGTCCTAGCTCATGTCCAAGGCACCAAAGCCAGCTAAAAAGTCAATAATCAGTACCTAAAACTTGAATTGTACTACTTCTTACTGGCTATTACATCGACTTAGAAGCTTCATCTGTGTTCTACTATGGTGCTTTTAGTGTCTCCGCATACCGCATCACGCGACATAGCTTTGCAGGCGATAAGTACAACCGTTTCAGAGAGAAGAGCGGCCAATGTGACGATCGGGCTTTAAGTCGATTCGATAACAAATGACGAAAACGGACGGATTTCTCAGGTTTTTACTACATATGAACACTATTCACATTCTTCCCTGCAACTCGGCTGCTAGTCCTCCTTTCATGCAGATTCTTAAGGTCCTAGCTCATGTCCAAGGCATCAAAGACAGCTAAAAAGTCAATAATCGATACCTAAAACTTGAATTGTACTACTTCTTACTGGCTATTACATCAACTTAGAAGCTTCATCTGTGTTCTACTATGGTGCTTTTAGTGTCTCCGCATACCCCAGCACGCGACATTGCTTTGCAGACGATAAGTACAGCCGTTTCAGAGAGAAGAGCGGCCAAGTGACGATCTGGCTTTAAGGCGATTCGATAACAAATGACGAAAACGGACGGATTTCTCAGGTTTTTACTACATATGAACACTTTTCATATTGTCCCGTGCAACTCGGCTGCTAGTCCTCCTTTCATGCAGAATCTTAACATCTTAGCTCATGTCCAAGGCACCAAATCCATCTAAGAAGTCAATAATCGATACCTAAAACTTGAATTCTACTACTTCCTACTGGCTATTACATCGACTTAGAAGCTTCATCTGTGTTCTACTATGGTGATTTTATTGTCTCCGCATACCGCAGCACGCGACATAGCTTTGCAGGCGATAAGTACAACCGTTTCAGAGAGAAGAGCGGCCAATGTGACGATCTGCCTTTAAGTCCATTCGATAACAAATGACGAAAACGGACGGATTTCTCAGGTTTTTACTACATATGAACACATTTCACCTTCTCCCGTGCAACTCGGCTGCTAGTCCTCCATTCATGCAGAATCTTAAGGTCCTAGCTCATGTCCAAGGCACCAAAACCAGCTAAAAAGTAAATAATCAGAACCTAAAACTTGAATTGTACTACTTCTTACTGGCTATTACATCAACTTAGAAGCTTCATCTGTGTTCTACTATGGTGCTTTTAGTGTCTCCGCATACCACAGCACGCGACATAGCTTTGCAGACGATAAGTAGAACCGTTTCACAGAGAAGAGCGGCCAATGTGACGATCTGGCTTTAAGTCGATTCGATAACAAATGACGAAAACGGACGGATTTCTCAGGTTTTTACTACATATGAACACTTTTCACATTCTCCTATCCAACGCGGGTGCTAGTCCTCCTTTCATGCAGAATCTTAAGGTCCTAGCTCATGTCCAAGGCACCAAAGCCAGCTAAAAAGTCAATAATCGATACCTAAAACTTGAATTGTACTACTTCTTACTGGCTATTACATCATCACAGAAGCTTCATCTGTGTTCTACTATGGTGCTTTTAGTGTCTCCGCATACCGCAGCACGCGACATAGCTTTGCAGACGATAAGTACAACTGTTTCAGAGAGAAGAGCGGCCAATGTGACGATCTGGCTTTAAGTCGATTCGATAACAAAGGACGAAAACGGACGGATTTCTCAGGTTTTTACTACATATGAACACTTTTCACATTCTCCCATGCAACTCGGCTGCTAGTCCTCCTTTCATGCAGAAACTTAAGGTCCTAGCTCATGTCCAAGGCACCAAAGCCAGCTAAAAAGTCAATAATCAGTACCTAAAACTTGAATTGTACTACTTCTTACTGGCTACTACATCGACTTAGAAGCTTCATCTGTGTTCTACTATGGTGATTTTATTGTCTCCGCATACCGCAGCACGCGACATAGCTTTGCAGACGATAAGTACAACCGTTTCAGAGAGAAGAGCGGCCAATGTGACGATCGGGCTTTAAGTCGATTCGATAACAAATGACGAAAACGGACGGATTTCTCAGGTTTCTACTACATATGAACACATTTCACATTCTCCCGTGCACCGCGGCTGCTAGTCCTCCTTTCATGCAGAATCTTAAGTTCCTAGCTCATGTCCAAGGCACCAAAGCCAGCTAAAAAGTCAATAATCAATACATAAAACTTGAATTGTACTACTTCTTACTGGCTATTACATCAACTTAGAAGCTTCATCTGTGTTCTACTATGGTGCTTTTAGTGTCTCCGCAGACCGCAGTACGCGGCATAGCTTTGCAGACGATAAGTACAACAGTTTCAGAGAAAAGAGGGGCCAATGTGACGATCTGGCTTTAAGTCGATTCGATAACAAATGACGAAAACGGACGGATTTCTCAGGTTTTTACTACATATGAACACTTTTCACATTCTCCCGTGCAACTCGGCTGCTAGTCCTCCTTTCATGCAGAATCTTAAGGTCCTAGCTCATGTCCAAGGCACCAAAGACAACTAAACAGTCAATAATCGATACTTAAAACTTGAATTGTACTACTTCTTACTGGCTATTACATCATCTTAGAAGCTTCATCTGTGTTCTACTATGGTGCTTTCAGTGTCTCCGCATACCGCAGCACGCGACAAAGCTTTGCAGACGATAAGTACAACCGTTTCAGAGAGAAGAGCAGCCAATGTGACGATCTGGCTTTAAGTCGATTCGATAACAAATGACGAAAACGGACGGATTTCTCGGGATTTTACTACTTATGAACACATTTCACATTCTCCCGTACAACGCGGCCGCTAGTCCTCCTTTCATGCAGAATCTTAAGGACCTAGCTCATGTCCAAGGCACCAAAGCCAGCTAAAAAGTCAATAATCAGTACCTAAAACTTGAATTGTACTACTTCTTACTGGCTATTACATCAACTTAGAAGCTTCATCTGTGTTCTACTATGGTGCTTTTAGTGTCTCCGCATACCGCAGCACGCGACATAGCTTTGCAGACGATAAGTACAGCCGTTTCAGAGAGAAGAGCGGCGAAGTGACGATCTGGCTTTAAGGCGATTCGATAACAAATGACGAAAACGGACGGATTTCTCAGGTTTTTACTACATATGAACACTTTTCATATTGTCCCGTGCAACTCGGCTACTAGTCCTCCTTTCATGCAGAATCTTAACATCCTAGCTCATGTCCAAGGCACCAAATCCATCTAAGAAGTCAATAATCGATACCTAAAACTTGAATTGTACTACTTCTTACTGGCTATTACATCGACTTAGAAGCTTCATCTGTGTTCTACTATGGTGATTTTATTGTCTCCGCATACCGCAGCACGCGACATAGCTTTGCAGACGATAAGTACAACCGTTTCAGAGAGAAGAGCGGCCAATGTGACGATCTGGCTTTAAGTCGATTCGATAACAAATGACGAAAACGGACGGATTTCTCAGGTTTTTACTACATATGAACACTTTTCACATTCTCCCGTGCAACTCGGCTGCTAGTCCTCCTTTCATGCAGAATCTTAAGGTCCTAGCTCATGTCCAAGGCACCAAAGCCAGCTAAAAAGTAAATAAACAGTACCTAAAACTTGAATTGTACTACTTCTTACTGGCTATTACATCAACTTAGAAGCTTCATCTGTGTTCTACTATGGTGCTTTTAGTGTCTCCGCATACCGCAGCACGGGACATAGCTTTGCAGGCGATAAGTAGAACCGTTTCAGAGAGAAGAGCGACCAATGTGACGATCTGGCTTTAAGTCGATTCGATAACAAATGACGATAACGGACGGATTTCTCAGGTTTTTACTACATATGAACACTTTTCACATTCTCCCCTGCAACTCGGCTGCTAGTCCTCCTTTCATGCAGAATCTTAAGGTCCTAGCTCATGTCCAAGGCACCAAAGCCAGCTAAAAAGTCAATAATCGATACATAAAACTTGAATTGTACTACTTCTTACTGGCTATTACATCATCTTAGAAGCTTCATCTGTGTTCTACTATGGTGCTTTTAGTGTCTCCGCATACCGCAGCACGCGACAATGCTTTCCAGACGATAAGTACAACCGTTTCAGAGAGAAGAGCAGCCAATGTGACGATCTGGCTTTAAGTCGATTCGATAACAAATGACGAAAACGGACGGATTTCTCAGGTTTTTACTACATATGAACACTTTTCACATTCTCCTATCCAACGCGGGTGCTAGTCCTCCTTTCATGCAGAATCTTAAGGTCCTAGCTCATGTCCAAGGCACCAAAGCCAGCTAAAAAGTCAATAATCGATACCTAAAACTTGAATTGTACTACTTCTTACTGGCTATTACATCATCTTAGAAGCTTCATCTGTGTTCTACTATGGTGCTTTCAGTGTCTCCGCATACTGCAGCACGCGAAAAAGCTTTCCAGACGATAAGTACAACCGTTTCAGAGAGGAGAGCAGCCAATGTGACGATCTGGCTTTAAGTCGATTAGATAACAAATGACGAAAACGGACGGATTTCTCAGGATTTTACTACATATGAACACATTTCACATTCTCCCGTACAACGCGGCCGCTAGTCCTCCTTTCATGCAGAATCTTAATGTCCTAGCTCATGTCCAAGGCACCAAAGCCAGCTAAAAAGTCAATAATCGATACCTAAAACTTGAATTGTACTACTTCTTACTGGCTATTACATCAACTTAGAAGCTTCATCTGTGTTCTACTATGGTGCTTTTAGTGTCTCCGCATACCGCATCACGCGACATAGCTTTGCAGGCGATAAGTACAACCGTTTCAGAGAGAAGAGCGGCCAATGTGACGATCGGGCTTTAAGTCGATTCAATAACAAATGACGAAAACGGACGGATTTGTCAGGTTTTTACTACATATGAACACTTTTCACATTCTTCCCTGCAACTCGGCTGCTAGTCCTCCTTTCATGCAGAATCTTAAGGTCCTAGCTCATGTCCAAGGCACCAAAGCCAGCTAAAAAGTCAATAATCGATACCTAAAACTTGAATTGTACTACTTCTTACTGGCTATTACATCAACTTAGAAGCTTCATCTGTATTCTACTGTGGTGGTTTCAGTGTCTCCGCCTACCGCCGCATACGACATAGCTTCGCAGACGATAAGTACAACCGTTTCAGAGAGAAGAGCGGCCAATGTGACGATCTGGCTTTACGTCGATTCGATAACAAATGACGAAAACGGACGGATTTCTCAGGTTTTTACTACATATGAACACTTTTCACATTCTCCCGTGCAACTCGGCTGCTAGTCCTCCTTTCATGCAGAATCTTAAGGTCCTAGCTCATGTCCAAGGCACCAAAGCCAGCTAAAAAGTCAATAATCGATACTTAAAACTTGAATTGTACTACTTCTTACTGGCTATTACATCATCATAGAAGCTTCATCTGTGTTCTACTATGGTGCTTTTAGTGTGTCCGCATACCGCAGCACGCGACATAGCTTTGCAGACGATAAGTACAACCGTTTCAGAGAGAAGAGCGGCCAATGTGACGATCTGGCTTTAAGTCGATTCGATAACAAATGAGGAAAACGGACGGATTTCTCAGGTTTTTACTACATATGAACACTTTTCACATTCTCCCGTGCAACTCGGCTGCTAGTCCTCCTTTCATGCAGAATCTTAAGGTCCTAGCTCATGTCCAAGGCACCAAAGCCAGCTAAAAAGTCAATAATCGATACCTAAAACTTGCATTATACTACTTCTTACTGGCTATTACATCACCTTAGAAGCTTCATCTGTGTTCTACTATGGTGCTTTTAGTGTCTCCGCATACCGCATCACGCGACATAGCTTTGCAGGCGATAAGTACAGCCGTTTCAGAGAGAGGAGCGGCCAAGTGAAGATCTGGCTTTAAGGCGATTCGATAACAAATGACGAAAACGGACGGATTTCTCAGGTTTTTACTACATATGAACACTTTTCATATTGTCCCGTGCAACTCGGCTGCTAGTCCTCCTTTAATGCAGAATCTTAACATCCTAGCTTATGTCCAGATAACCAAAGCCGGCTAAAAAGTCAATAATCGATACCTAAAACTTGAATTGTACTACTTCTTACTGGCTATTACATCATGTTAGAAGCTTCATCTGTGTTCTGCTATGGCGCTTTCAGTGTCTCCGCATACCGCAGCACGCGACAAAGCTTTCCAGACGATAAGTACAACCGTTTCAGAGAGAAGAGCAGCCAATGTGACGATCAGGCTTTAAGTCGATTCGATAACAAATGACGAAAACGGACGTATTTCTCAGGATTTTACTACATATGAACACATTTCACATTCTCCCGTACAACGCGGCTGCTAGTCCTCCTTTCATGCAGAATCTTAAGGTCCTAGCTCATGTCCAAGGCACCAAAGCCAGCTAAAAAGTCAATAATCGATACCTAAAACTTGAATTGTACTACTTCTTACTGGCTATTACATCAACTTAGAAGCTTCATCTGTGTTCTACTATGGTGCTTTTAGTGTCTCCGCATACCGCATCACGCAACATAGCTTTGCAGGCGATAAGTACAACCGTTTCAGAGAGAAGAGCGGCCAATGTGACGATCGGGCTTTAAGTCGATTCGATAACAAATGACGAAAACGGACGGATTTCTCAGGTTTTTACTACATATGAACACATTTCACATTCTCCCGTGCAACGCGGCTGCTAGTCCTCCTTTCATGCAGAATCTTAAGGTCCTAGCTCATGTCCAAGGCTCCAAAGCCAGCTAAAAAGTATATAATCAGTACCTAAAACTTGAATTGTACTACTTCTTACTGGCTATTACATCAACTTAGAAGCTTCATCTGTGTTCTACTATGGTGCTTTTAGAGTCTCCGCATACCGCAGCACGCGACATAGCTTTGCAGACGATAAGTACAACCGTTTCAGAGAGAAGAGCGGCCAATGTGACGATCTGGCTTTAAGTCGATTCGATAACAAATGACGATAACGGACGGATTTCTCAGGTTTTTACTACATATGAACACCTTTCACATTCTTCCCTGCAACTCGGCTGCTAGTCCTCCTTTCATGCAGATTCTTAAGGTCCTAGCTCATGTCCAAGGCATCAAAGCCAGCTAAAAAGTCAATAATCGATACCTAAAACTTGAATTGTACTACTTCTTACTGGCTATTACATCAACTTAGTAGCTTCATCTGTGTTCTACTATGGTGCTTTTAGAGTCTCCGCATACCGCAGCACGCGACATAGCTTTGCAGACGATAAGTACAACCGTTTCAGAGAGAAGAGCGGCCAATGTGACGATCTGGCTTTAAGTCGATTCGATAACAAATGACGAAAACGGACGGATTTCTCAAGTTTATACTACATATGAACACTTTTCACATTCTCCCGTGCAACTCGGCTGCTAGTCCTCCTTTCATGCAGAATCTTAAGGTCCTAGCTCATGTCCAAGGCACCAAAGCCAGCTAAAAAGTCAATAATCGATACCTAAAGCTTGAATTATACTACTTCTTACTGGCTATTACATCAACTTAGAAGCTTCATCTGTGTTCTACTATGGTGCTTTTAGTGTCTCCGCATACCGCATCACGCAACATAGCTTTGCAGGCGATAAGTACAACCGTTTCAGAGAGAAGAGCGGCCAATGTGACGATCGGGCTTTAAGTCGATTCGATAACAAATGACGAAAACGGACGGATTTCTCAGGTTTTTACTACATATGAACACATTTCACATTCTCCCGTGCAACGCGGCTGCTAGTCCTCCTTTCATGCAGAATCTTAAGGTCCTAGCTCATGTCCAAGGCTCCAAAGCCAGCTAAAAAGTATATAATCAGTACCTAAAACTTGAATTGTACTACTTCTTACTGGCTATTACATCAACTTAGAAGCTTCATCTGTGTTCTACTATGGTGCTTTTAGAGTCTCCGCATACCGCAGCACGCGACATAGCTTTGCAGACGATAAGTACAACCGTTTCAGAGAGAAGAGCGGCCAATGTGACGATCTGGCTTTAAGTCGATTCGATAACAAATGACGATAACGGACGGATTTCTCAGGTTTTTACTACATATGAACACCTTTCACATTCTTCCCTGCAACTCGGCTGCTAGTCCTCCTTTCATGCAGATTCTTAAGGTCCTAGCTCATGTCCAAGGCACCAAAGCCAGCTAAAAAGTAAATAAACAGTACCTAAAACTTGAATTGTACTACTTCTTACTGGCTATTACATCAACTTAGAAGCTTCATCTGTGTTCTACTATGGTGCTTTTAGTGTCTCCGCATACCGCAGCACGGGACATAGCTTTGCAGGCGATAAGTAGAACCGTTTCAGAGAGAAGAGCGACCAATGTGACGATCTGGCTTTAAGTCGATTCGATAACAAATGACGATAACGGACGGATTTCTCAGGTTTTTACTACATATGAACACTTTTCACATTCTCCCCTGCAACTCGGCTGCTAGTCCTCCTTTCATGCAGAATCTTAAGGTCCTAGCTCATGTCCAAGGCACCAAAGCCAGCTAAAAAGTCAATAATCGATACATAAAACTTGAATTGTACTACTTCTTACTGGCTATTACATCATCTTAGAAGCTTCATCTGTGTTCTACTATGGTGCTTTTAGTGTCTCCGCATACCGCAGCACGCGACAATGCTTTCCAGACGATAAGTACAACCGTTTCAGAGAGAAGAGCAGCCAATGTGACGATCTGGCTTTAAGTCGATTCGATAACAAATGACGAAAACGGACGGATTTCTCAGGTTTTTACTACATATGAACACTTTTCACATTCTCCTATCCAACGCGGGTGCTAGTCCTCCTTTCATGCAGAATCTTAAGGTCCTAGCTCATGTCCAAGGCACCAAAGCCAGCTAAAAAGTCAATAATCGATACCTAAAACTTGAATTGTACTACTTCTTACTGGCTATTACATCATCTTAGAAGCTTCATCTGTGTTCTACTATGGTGCTTTCAGTGTCTCCGCATACTGCAGCACGCGAAAAAGCTTTCCAGACGATAAGTACAACCGTTTCAGAGAGGAGAGCAGCCAATGTGACGATCTGGCTTTAAGTCGATTAGATAACAAATGACGAAAACGGACGGATTTCTCAGGATTTTACTACATATGAACACATTTCACATTCTCCCGTACAACGCGGCCGCTAGTCCTCCTTTCATGCAGAATCTTAATGTCCTAGCTCATGTCCAAGGCACCAAAGCCAGCTAAAAAGTCAATAATCGATACCTAAAACTTGAATTGTACTACTTCTTACTGGCTATTACATCAACTTAGAAGCTTCATCTGTGTTCTACTATGGTGCTTTTAGTGTCTCCGCATACCGCATCACGCGACATAGCTTTGCAGGCGATAAGTACAACCGTTTCAGAGAGAAGAGCGGCCAATGTGACGATCGGGCTTTAAGTCGATTCAATAACAAATGACGAAAACGGACGGATTTGTCAGGTTTTTACTACATATGAACACTTTTCACATTCTTCCCTGCAACTCGGCTGCTAGTCCTCCTTTCATGCAGAATCTTAAGGTCCTAGCTCATGTCCAAGGCACCAAAGCCAGCTAAAAAGTCAATAATCGATACCTAAAACTTGAATTGTACTACTTCTTACTGGCTATTACATCAACTTAGAAGCTTCATCTGTATTCTACTGTGGTGGTTTCAGTGTCTCCGCCTACCGCCGCATACGACATAGCTTCGCAGACGATAAGTACAACCGTTTCAGAGAGAAGAGCGGCCAATGTGACGATCTGGCTTTACGTCGATTCGATAACAAATGACGAAAACGGACGGATTTCTCAGGTTTTTACTACATATGAACACTTTTCACATTCTCCCGTGCAACTCGGCTGCTAGTCCTCCTTTCATGCAGAATCTTAAGGTCCTAGCTCATGTCCAAGGCACCAAAGCCAGCTAAAAAGTCAATAATCGATACTTAAAACTTGAATTGTACTACTTCTTACTGGCTATTACATCATCATAGAAGCTTCATCTGTGTTCTACTATGGTGCTTTTAGTGTGTCCGCATACCGCAGCACGCGACATAGCTTTGCAGACGATAAGTACAACCGTTTCAGAGAGAAGAGCGGCCAATGTGACGATCTGGCTTTAAGTCGATTCGATAACAAATGAGGAAAACGGACGGATTTCTCAGGTTTTTACTACATATGAACACTTTTCACATTCTCCCGTGCAACTCGGCTGCTAGTCCTCCTTTCATGCAGAATCTTAAGGTCCTAGCTCATGTCCAAGGCACCAAAGCCAGCTAAAAAGTCAATAATCGATACCTAAAACTTGCATTATACTACTTCTTACTGGCTATTACATCACCTTAGAAGCTTCATCTGTGTTCTACTATGGTGCTTTTAGTGTCTCCGCATACCGCATCACGCGACATAGCTTTGCAGGCGATAAGTACAGCCGTTTCAGAGAGAGGAGCGGCCAAGTGAAGATCTGGCTTTAAGGCGATTCGATAACAAATGACGAAAACGGACGGATTTCTCAGGTTTTTACTACATATGAACACTTTTCATATTGTCCCGTGCAACTCGGCTGCTAGTCCTCCTTTAATGCAGAATCTTAACATCCTAGCTTATGTCCAGATAACCAAAGCCGGCTAAAAAGTCAATAATCGATACCTAAAACTTGAATTGTACTACTTCTTACTGGCTATTACATCATGTTAGAAGCTTCATCTGTGTTCTGCTATGGCGCTTTCAGTGTCTCCGCATACCGCAGCACGCGACAAAGCTTTCCAGACGATAAGTACAACCGTTTCAGAGAGAAGAGCAGCCAATGTGACGATCAGGCTTTAAGTCGATTCGATAACAAATGACGAAAACGGACGTATTTCTCAGGATTTTACTACATATGAACACATTTCACATTCTCCCGTACAACGCGGCTGCTAGTCCTCCTTTCATGCAGAATCTTAAGGTCCTAGCTCATGTCCAAGGCACCAAAGCCAGCTAAAAAGTCAATAATCGATACCTAAAACTTGAATTGTACTACTTCTTACTGGCTATTACATCAACTTAGAAGCTTCATCTGTGTTCTACTATGGTGCTTTTAGTGTCTCCGCATACCGCATCACGCAACATAGCTTTGCAGGCGATAAGTACAACCGTTTCAGAGAGAAGAGCGGCCAATGTGACGATCGGGCTTTAAGTCGATTCGATAACAAATGACGAAAACGGACGGATTTCTCAGGTTTTTACTACATATGAACACATTTCACATTCTCCCGTGCAACGCGGCTGCTAGTCCTCCTTTCATGCAGAATCTTAAGGTCCTAGCTCATGTCCAAGGCTCCAAAGCCAGCTAAAAAGTATATAATCAGTACCTAAAACTTGAATTGTACTACTTCTTACTGGCTATTACATCAACTTAGAAGCTTCATCTGTGTTCTACTATGGTGCTTTTAGAGTCTCCGCATACCGCAGCACGCGACATAGCTTTGCAGACGATAAGTACAACCGTTTCAGAGAGAAGAGCGGCCAATGTGACGATCTGGCTTTAAGTCGATTCGATAACAAATGACGATAACGGACGGATTTCTCAGGTTTTTACTACATATGAACACCTTTCACATTCTTCCCTGCAACTCGGCTGCTAGTCCTCCTTTCATGCAGATTCTTAAGGTCCTAGCTCATGTCCAAGGCATCAAAGCCAGCTAAAAAGTCAATAATCGATACCTAAAACTTGAATTGTACTACTTCTTACTGGCTATTACATCAACTTAGTAGCTTCATCTGTGTTCTACTATGGTGCTTTTAGAGTCTCCGCATACCGCAGCACGCGACATAGCTTTGCAGACGATAAGTACAACCGTTTCAGAGAGAAGAGCGGCCAATGTGACGATCTGGCTTTAAGTCGATTCGATAACAAATGACGAAAACGGACGGATTTCTCAGGTTTATACTACATATGAACACTTTTCACATTCTCCCGTGCAACTCGGCTGCTAGTCCTCCTTTCATGCAGAATCTTAAGGTCCTAGCTCATGTCCAAGGCACCAAAGCCAGCTAAAAAGTCAATAATCGATACCTAAAGCTTGAATTATACTACTTCTTACTGGCTATTACATCAACTTAGAAGCTTCATCTGTGTTCTACTATGGTGCTTTTAGTGTCTCCGCATACCGCATAATGCGACATAGCTTTGCAGGCGATAAGTACAACCGTTTCAGAGAGAAGAGCGGCCAATGTGACGATCTGGCTTTAAGTCGATTCGATAACAAATGACGAAAACGGACGGATTTCTCAGGTTTTTACTACATATGAACACTTTTCACATTCTCCCGTGCAACTCGGCGGCTAGTCCTCCTTTCATGCAGAATCTTAAGGTCCTAGCTCATGTCCAAGGCACCAAAGCCAGCTAAAAAGTCAATAATCGATACTTAAAACTTGAATTGTACTACTTCTTACTGGCTATTACATCATCATAGAAGCTTCATCTGTGTTCTACTATGGTGCTTTTAGTGTCTCCGCATACCGCAGCACGCGACATAGCTTTGCAGACGATAAGTACAACCGTTTCAGAGAGAAGAGCGGCCAATGTGACGATCTGGCTTTAAGTCGATTCGATAACAAATGAGGAAAACGGACGGATTTCTCAGGTTTTTACTACATATGAACACTTTTCACATTCTCCCGTGCAACTCGGCTGCTAGTCCTCCTTTCATGCAGATTCTTAAGGTCCTAGCTCATGTCCAAGGCATCAAAGCCAGCTAAAAAGTCAATAATCGATACCTAAAACTTGAATTGTACTACTTCTTACTGGCTATTACATCAACTTAGTAGCTTCATCTGTGTTCTACTATGGTGCTTTTAGAGTCTCCGCATACCGCAGCACGCGACATAGCTTTGCAGACGATAAGTACAACCGTTTCAGAGAGAAGAGCGGCCAATGTGACGATCTGGCTTTAAGGCGATTCGATAACAAATGACGAAAACGGACGGATTTCTCAGGTTTTTACTACATATGAACACTTTTCATATTGTCCCGTGCCGCTCAGCTGCTAGTCCTCCTTTCATGCAGAATCTTAACTTCCTAGCTCATGTCCAGATAACCAAAGCCGGCTAAAAAGTCAATAATCGATACCTAAAACTTGAATTGTACTACTTCTTACCGGCTATTACATCATCTTAGAAGCTTCATCTGTGTTCTGCTATGGTGCTTTCAGTGTCTCCGCGTACCGCAGCACGCGACAAAGCTTTCCAGACGATAAGTACTACCGTTTCAGAGAGAAGAGCGGCCAATGTGACGATCTAGCTTTAAGTCGATTCGATAACAAATGACGATAACGGACGGATTTCTCAGGTTTTTACTACATATGAACACTTTTCACATTCTTCCCTGCAACTCGGCTGCTAGTCCTCCTTTCATGCAGATTCTTAAGGTCCTAGCTCATGTCCAAGTCATCAAAGCCAGCTAAAAAGTCAATAATCGATACCTAAAACTTGAATTGTACTACTTCTTACTGGCTATTACATCAACTTAGTAGCTTCATCTGTGTTCTACTATGGTGCTTTCAGTGTCTCCGCATACCGCAGCACGCGACAAAGCTTTCCAGACGATAAGTACAACCGTTTCAGAGAAAAGAGCAGCCAATGTGACGATCTGGCTTTAAGTCGATTCGATAACAAATGACGAAAACGGACGTATTTCTCAGGATTTTACTACATATGAACACATTTCACATTCTCCCGTACAACGCGGCTGCTAGTCCTCCTTTCATGCAGAATCTTAAGGTCCTAGCTCATGTCCAAGGCACCAAAGCCAGCTAAAAAGTCAATAATCGATACCTAAAACTTGAATTGTACTACTTCTTACTGGCTATTACATCAACTTAGAAGCTTCATCTGTGTTCTACTATGGTGCTTTTAGTGCCTCCGCATACCGCATCACGCGACATAGCTTTGCAGGCGATAAGTACAACCGTTTCAGAGAGAAGAGCGGCCAATGTGACGATCGGGCTTTAAGTCGATTCGATAACAAATGACGAAAACGGACGTATTTCTCAGGATTTTACTACATATGAACACATTTCACATTCTCCCGTACAACGCGGCTGCTAGTCCTCCTTTCATGCAGAATCTTAAGGTCCTAGCTCATGTCCAAGGCACCAAAGCCAGCTAAAAAGTCAATAATCGATTCCTAAAACTTGAATTGTACTACTTCTTACTGGCTATTACATCAACTTAGAAGCTTCATCTGTGTTCTACTATGGTGCTTTTAGAGTCTCCGCATACCGCAGCACGCGACATAGCTTTGCAGACGATAAGTACAACCGTTTCAGAGAGAAGAGCGGCCAATGTGACGATCTGGCTTTAAGTCGATTCGATAACAAATGACGAAAACGGACGGATTTCTCAGGTTTTTACTACATATGAACACTTTTCATATTCTTCCCTGCAACTCGGCTGCTAGTCCTCCTTTCATGCAGATTCTTAAGGTCCTAGCTCATTTATAAGGCATCAAAGCCAGCTAAAAAGTCAATAATCGGTACCTAAAACTTGAATTGTACTACTTCTTACTGGCTATTACATCAACTTAGAAGCTTCATCTGTGTTCTACTATGGTGCTTTTAGAGTCTCCGCATACCGCAGCACGCGACATAGCTTTGCAGACGATAAGTACAACCGTTTCAGAGAGAAGAGCGACCAATGTGACGATCTGGCTTTAAGTCGATTCGATAACAAATGACGAAAACGGACGGATTTCTCAGGTTTTTACTACATATGAACACTTTTCACATTCTCCCGTGCAACTCGGCTGCTAGTCCTCCTTTCATGCAGAATCTTAAGGTCCTAGCTCATGTCCAAGGCACCAAAGCCAGCTAAAAAGTCAATAATCGATACCTAAAACTTGAATTATACTACTTCTTACTGGCTATTACATCAACTTAGAAGCTTCATCTGTGTTCTACTATGGTGATTTTAGTGTCTCCGCATACCGCATCACGCGACATAGCTTTGCAGGCGATAAGTACAACCGTTTCAGAGAGAAGAGCAGCCAATGTGACGATCTGGCTTTAAGTCGATTCGATAACAAATGACGAAAACGGACGGATTTCTCAGGTTTTTACTACATATGAACACTTTTCACATTCTCCCGTGCAACTCGGCTGCTAGTCCTCCTTTCATGCAGAATCTTAAGGTCCTAGCTCATGTCCAAGGCACCAAAGCCAGCTAAGATGTCAATAATCGATACCTATAACTGGAATTGTACTACTTCTTACTGGATATTACATCAACTTAGAAGCTTCATCTGTGTTCTACTATAGTGCTTTTAGTGTCTCCGCATACCGCAGCACGCGACATAGCTTTGAAGACGATAAGTACAACCGTTTCAGAGAGAAGAGCGGCCAATGTGACGATCTGGCTTTAAGTCGATTCGATAACAAATGACGAAAACGGACGGATTTCTCAGGTTTTTACTACATATGAACACTTTTCACATTCTCCCGTGCAACTCGGCTGCTAGTCCTCCTTTCATGCAGTATCTTACGGTCCTAGCTCATGTCCAAGGCACCAAAGCCAGCTAAGAACTCAATAATCGATACCTAAAACTTGAATTGTACTACTTCTTACTGGCTATTACATCAACTTAGAAGCTTCATCTGTGTTCTACTATGGTGCTTTTAGAGTCTCCGCATACCGCAGCACGCGACATAGCTTTGCAGACGATAAGTACAACCGTTTCAGAGAGAAGAGCGGCCAATGTGACGATCTGGCTTTAAGTCGATTCGATAACAAATGACGAAAACGGACGGATTTCTCAGGTTTTTACTACATATGAACACTTTTCACATTCTCCCGTGCAACTCGGCTGCTAGTCCTCCTTTCATGCAGAATCTTAAGGTCCTAGCTCATGTCCAAGGCACCAAAGCCAGCTAAAAAGTCAATAATCGATACCTAAAACTTGAATTGTACTACTTCTTACTATCTATTACATCATCTTAAAAGCTTCATCTGTGTTCTACTATGGTGCTTTCAGTGTCTCCGCATACCGCAGCACGCGACAAAGCTTTCCAGACGATAGGTACAACCGTTTCAGAGAGAAGAGGAGCCAATGTGACGATCTGGCTTTAAGTCGATTCGATAACAAATGACGAAAACGCACGTATTTCTCAGGATTTTACTACATATGAACACATTTCACATTCTCCCGTACAACGCGGCTGCTAGTCCTCCTTTCATGCAGAATCTTAAGGTCGTAGCTCATGTCCAAGGCACCAAAGCCAGCTAAAAAGTCAATAATCGATACCTAAAACTTGAATTGTACTACTTCTTACTGGCTATTACATCAACTTAGAAGCTTCATCTGTGTCCTACTATGGTGCTTTTAGTGTCTCCGCATACCGCATCACGCGACATAGCTTTGCAGGCGATAAGTACAACCGTTTCAGAGAGAAGAGCGGCCAATGTGACGATCGGGCTTTAAGTCGATTCGATAACAAATGACGAAAACGGACGGATTTCTCAGGTTTTTACTACATATGAACACATTTCACATTCTCCCGTGCAACGCGGCTGCTAGTCCTCCTTTCATGCAGAATCTTAAGGTCCTAGCTCATGTCCAAGGCTCCAAAGCCAGCTAAAAAGTAAATAATCAGTACCTAAAACTTGAATTGTACTACTTCTTACTGGCTATTACATCAACTTAGAAGCTTCATCTGTGTTCTACTATGGTGCTTTTAGAGTCTCCGCATACCGCAGCACGCGACATAGCTTTGCAGACGATAAGTACAACCGTTTCAGAGAGAAGAGCGGCCAATGTGACGATCTGGCTTTAAGTCGATTCGATAACAAATGACGAAAACGGATGGATTTCTCAGGTTTTTACTACATATGAACACTTTTCACATTCTTCCCTGCAACTCGGCTGCTAGTCCTCCTTTCATGCAGAATCTTAAGGTCCTAGCTCATGTTCAAGGCACCAAAGCCAGCTAAAAAGTCAATAATCGATACCTAAAACTTGAATTATACTACTTCTTACTGGCTATTACATCAACTTAGAAGCTTCATCTGTGTTCTACTATGGTGCTTTTAGTGTCTCCGCATACCGCATCACGCGACATAGCTTTGCAGGCGATAAGTACAGCCGTTTCAGTGAGAAGAGCGGTCAAGTGACGATCTGGCTTTAAGGCGATTCGATAACAAATGACGAAAACGGACGGATTTCTCAGGTTTTTACTACATAGAACACTTTTCATATTGTCCCGTGCAACTCAGCTGCTAGTCCTCCTTTCATGCAGAATCTTAACTTCCTAGCTCATGTCCAGATAACCAAAGCCGGCTAAAAAGTCAATAATCGATACCTAAAACTTGAATTGTACTACTTCTTACTGGCTATTACATCGACTTAGAAGCTTCATCTGTGTTCTACTATGGTGATTTTATTGTCTCAGCATACCGCAGCACGCGACATAGCTTTGCAGACGATAAGTACAACCGTTTCAGAGAGAAGAGCGGCCAATGTGACGATCTGGCTTTAAGTCGATTCGATAACAAACGACGAAAACGGACGGATTTCTCAGGTTTTTACTACATATGAACACTTTTCACATTCTCCCGTGCAACTCGGCTGCTAGTCTTCCTTTCATGCAGAATCTTAAGGTCCTAGCTCATGTCCAAGTCACCAAAGCCAGCTAAAAAGTAAATAATCAGTACCTAAAACTTGAATTGTACTACTTCTTACTGGCTATTACATCAACTTAGAAGCTTCATCTGTCTTCTACTATGGTGCTTTTAGTGTCTCCGCATACCGCAGCACGCGACATAGCTTTGCAGACGATAAGTACAACCATTTCAGAGAGAAGAGCGGCCAATGTGACGATCTGGCTTTAAGTCGATTCGATAACAAATGACGAAAACGGACGGATTTCTCAGGTTTTTACTACATATGAACACTTTTCACATTCTCCCGTGCAACTCGGCTGCTAGTCCTCCTTTCATGCAGAATCTTAAGGTCCTAGCTCATGTCCAAGGCACCAAAGCCAGCTAAGAAGTCAATAATCGATACCTAAAACTGGAATTGTACTACTTCTTACTGGATATTACATCAACTTAGAAGCTTCATCTGTGTTCTACTATAGTGCTTTTAGTGTCTCCGCATACCGCAGCACGCGACATAGCTTTGAAGACGATAAGTACAACCGTTTCAGAGAGAAGAGCGGCCAATGTGACGATCTGGCTTTAAGTCGATTCGATAACAAATGACGAAAACGGACGGATTTCTCAGGTTTTTACTACATATGAACACTTTTCACATTCTCCCGTGCAACTCGGCTGCTAGTCCTCCTTTCATGCAGTATCTTACGGTCCTAGCTCATGTCCAAGGCACCAAAGCCAGCTAAGAACTCAATAATCGATACCTAAAACTTGAATTGTACTACTTCTTACTGGCTATTACATCAACTTAGAAGCTTCATCTGTGTTCTACTATGGTGCTTTTAGAGTCTCCGCATACCGCAGCACCCGACATAGCTTTGCAGACGATAAGTACAACCGTTTCAGAGAGAAGAGCGGCCAATGTGACGATCTGGCTTTAAGTCGATTCGATAACAAATGACGAAAACGGACGGATTTCTCAGGTTTTTACTACATATGAACACTTTTCACATTCTCCCGTGCAACTCGGCTGCTAGTCCTCCTTTCATGCAGAATCGTAAGGTCCTAGCTCATGTCCAAGGCACCAAAGCCAGCTAAAAAGTCAATAATCGATACCTAAAACTTGAATTGTACTACTTCTTACTATCTATTACATCATCTTAAAAGCTTCATCTGTGTTCTACTATGGTGCTTTCAGTGTCTCCGCATACCGCAGCACGCGACAAAGCTTTCCAGACGATAGGTACAACCGTTTCAGAGAGAAGAGGAGCCAATGTGACAATCTGGCTTTAAGTCGATTCGATAACAAATGACGAAAACGCACGTATTTCTCAGGATTTTACTACATATGAACACATTTCACATTCTCCCGTACAACGCGGCTGCTAGTCCTCCTTTCATGCAGAATCTTAAGGTCCTAGCTCATGTCCAAGGCACCAAAGCCAGCTAAAAAGTCAATAATCGATACCTAAAACTTGAATTATACTACTTCTTACTGGCTATTACATCAACTTAGAAGCTTCATCTGTGTTCTACTATGGTGCTTTTAGTGTCTCCGCATACCGCATCACGCGACATAGCTTTGCAGGCGATAAGTACAACCGTTTCAGAGAGAAGAGCGGCCAATGTGACGATCTGGCTTTAAGTCGATTCGATAACAAATGACGAAAACGGACGGATTTCTCAGGTTTTTACTACATATGAACACTTTTCACATTCTCCCGTGCAACTCGGCTGCTAGTCCTCCTTTCATGCAGAATCTTAAGGTCCTAGCTCATGTCCAAGGCACCAAAGCCAGCTAAAAAGTCAATAATCGATACCTAAAACTTGAATTGTACTACTTCTTACTGGCTATTACATCATCTTAGAAGCTTCATCTGTGTTCTACTATGGTGCTTTCAGTGTCTCCGCATACCGCAGCACGCGACAAAGCTTTCCAGACGATAAGTACAACCGTTTCAGAGAGAAGAGCAGCCAATGTGACGATCTGGCTTTAAGTCGATTCGATAACAAATGACGAAAACGGACGTATTTCTCAGGATTTTACTACATATGAACACATTTCACATTCTCCCGTACAACGCGGCTGCTAGTCCTCCTTTCATGCAGAATCTTAAGGTCCTAGCTCATGTCCAAGGCACCAAAGCCAGCTAAAAAGTCAATAATCGATACCTAAAACTTGAATTGTACTACTTCTTACTGGCTATTACATCAACTTAGAAGCTTCATCTGTGTTCTACTATGGTGCTTTTAGTGCCTCCGCATACCGCATCACGCGACATAGCTTTGCAGGCGATAAGTACAACCGTTTCAGAGAGAAGAGCGGCCAATGTGACGATCGGGCTTTAAGTCGATTCGATAACAAATGACGAAAACGGACGGATTTCTCAGGTTTTTACTACATATGAACACATTTCACATTCTCCCGTGCAACGCGGCTTCTAGTCCTCCTTTCATGCAGAATCTTAAGGCCCTAGCTCATGTCCAAGGCTCCAAAGCCAGCTAAAAAGTAAATAATCAGTACCTAAAACTTGAATTGTACTACTTCTTACTGGCTATTACATCAACTTAGAAGCTTCATCTGTGTTCTACTATGGTGCTTTTATAGTCTCCGCATACCGCAGAACGCGACATAGCTTTGCAGACGATAAGTACAACCGTTTCAGAGAGAAGAGCGGCCAATGTGACGATCTGGCTTTAAGTCGATTCGATAACAAATGACGAAAACGGACGGATTTCTCAGGTTTTTACTACATATGAACACTTTTCACATTCTTCCCTGCAACTCGGCTGCTAGTCCTCCTTTCATGCAGATTCTTAAGGTCCTAGCTCATGTCCAAGGCATCAAAGCCAGCTAAAAAGTCAATAATCGGTACCTAAAACTTGAATTGTACTACTTCTTACTGGCTATTACATCAACTTAGAAGCTTCATCTGTGTTCTACTATGGTGCTTTTAGAGTCTCCGCATACCGCAGCACGCGACATAGCTTTGCAGACGATAAGTACAACCGTTTCAGAGAGAAGAGCGACCAATGTGACGATCTGGCTTTAAGTCGATTCGATAACAAATGACGAAAACGGACGGATTTCTCAGGTTTTTACTACATATGAACACTTTTCACATTCTCCCGTGCAACTCGGCTGCTAGTCCTCCTTTCATGCAGAATCTTAAGGTCCTAGCTCATGTCCAAGGCACCAAAGCCAGCTATAAAGTCAATAATCGATACCTATAACTTGAATTATACTACTTCTTACTGGCTATTACATCAACTTAGAAGCTTCATCTGTGTTCTACTATGGTGATTTTAGTGTCTCCGCATACCACATCACGCGACATAGCTTTGCAGGCGATAAGTACAACCGTTTCAGAGAGAAGATCAGCCAATGTGACGATCTGGCTTTAAGTCGACTCGATAACAAATGACGAAAACGGACGGATTTCTCAGGTTTTTACTACATATGAACACATTTCACATTCTCCCGTGCAACTCGGCTGCTAGTCCTCCTTTTGATGCAGAATCTTAAGGTGCTAGCTCATGTCCAAGGCACCAAAGCCAGCTAAAAAGTCAATAATCGATACCTAAAACTTGAATTGTACTACTTCTTACTGGCTATTACATCAACTTAGAAGCTTCAACTGTGTTCTACTATGGTGCTTTTAGTGTCTCCGCATACCGCAGCACGCGACATAGCTTTGCAGACGATAAGTACAGCCGTTTCAGAGAGAAGAGCGGCCAAGTGACGATCTGGCTTTAAGGCGATTCGATAACAAATGACGAAAACGGACGGATTTCTCATTTTTTTACTACATATGAACACTTTTCATATTGTCCCGTGCAACTCGGCTGCTAGTCCTCCTTTCATGCAGAATCTTAACTTCCTAGCTCATGTCCAAGGCACCAAACCAATCTAAGAAGTCAATAATCGATACCTAAAACTTGAATTGTACTACTTCTTACTGGCTATTGCATCGACTTAGAAGCTTCATCTGTGTTCTACTATGGTGATTTTATTGTCTCAGCATACCGCAGCACGCGACATAGGTTTGCAGACGATAAGTACAACCGTTTCAGAGAGAAGAGCGGCCAATGTGACGATCTGGCTTTAAGTCGATTCGATAACAAATGACGAAAACGGACGGATTTCTCAGGTTTTTACTACATATGAACACTTTTCACATTCTCCCGTGCAACTCGGCTGCTAGTCCTCCTTTCATGCAGAATCTTAAGGTCCTAGCTCATGTCCAAGTCACCAAAGCCAGCTAAAAAGTAAATAATCAGTACCTAAAACTTGAATTGTACTACATCTTACTGGCTATTACATCAACTTAGAAGCTTCATCTGTCTTCTACTATGGTGCTTTTAGTGTCTCCGCATACCGCAGCACGCGACATAGCTTTGCAGACGATAAGTAGAACCATTTCAGAGAGAAGAGCGGCCAATGTGACGATCTGGCTTTAAGTCGATTCGATAACAAATGACGAAAACGGACGGATTTCTCAGGTTTTTACTACATATGAACACTTTTCACATTCTCCCGTGCAACTCGTCTGCTAGTCCTCCTTTCATGCAGAATCTTGAGGTCCTAGCTCATGTCCAAGGCACCAAAGCCAGCTAAGAAGTCAATAATCGATACCTAAAACTGGAATTGTACTACTTCTTACTGGATATTACATCAACTTAGAAGCTTCATCTGTGTTCTACTATAGTGCTTTTAGTGTCTCCGCATACCGCAGCACGCGACATAGCTTTGAAGACGATAAGTACAACCGTTTCAGAGAGAAGAGCGGCCAATGTGACGATCTGGCTTTAAGTCGATTCGATAACAAATGACGAAAACGGACGGATTTCTCAGGTTTTTACTACATATGAACACTTTTCACATTCTCCCGTGCAACTCGGCTGCTAGTCCTCCTTTCATGCAGTATCTTACGGTCCTAGCTCAAGTCCAAGGCACCAAAGCCAGCTAAGAAGTCAATAATCGATACCTAAAACTTGAATTGTACTACTTCTTACTGGCTATTACATCAACTTAGAAGCTTCATCTGTGTTCTACTATGGTGCTTTTAGAGTCTCCGCATACCGCAGCACCCGACATAGCTTTGCAGACGATAAGTACAACCGTTTCAGAGAGAAGAGCGGCCAATGTGACGATCTGGCTTTAAGTCGATTCGATAACAAATGACGAAAACGGACGGATTTCTCAGGTTTTTACTACATATGAACACTTTTCACATTCTCCCGTGCAACTCGGCTGCTAGTCCTCCTTTCATGCAGAATCTTAAGGTCCTAGCTCATGTCCAAGGCACCAAAGCCAGCTAAAAAGTCAATAATCGATACCTAAAACTTGAATTGTACTACTTCTTACTATCTATTACATCATCTTAAAAGCTTCATCTGTGTTCTACTATGGTGCTTTCAGTGTCTCCGCATACCGCAGCACGCGACAAAGCTTTCCAGACGATAGGTACAACCGTTTCAGAGAGAAGAGCAGCCAATGTGACGATCTGGCTTTAAGTCGATTCGATAACAAATGACGAAAGCGCACGTATTTCTCAGGATTTTACTACATATGAACACATTTCACATTCTCCCGTACAACGCGGCTGCTAGTCCTCCTTTCATGCAGAATCTTAAGGTCGTAGCTCATGTCCAAGGCACCAAAGCCAGCTAAAAAGTCAATAATCGATACCTAAAACTTGAATTGTACTACTTCTTACTGGCTATTACATCAACTTAGAAGCTTCATCTGTGTCCTACTATGGTGCTTTTAGTGTCTCCGCATACCGCATCACGCGACATAGCTTTGCAGGCGATAAGTACAACCGTTTCAGAGAGAAGAGCGGCCAATGTGACGATCGGGCTTTAAGTCGATTCGATAACAAATGACGAAAACGGACGGATTTCTCAGGTTTTTACTACATATGAACACATTTCACATTCTCCCGTGCAACGCGGCTGCTAGTCCTCCTTTCATGCAGAATCTTAAGGTCCTAGCTCATGTCCAAGGCTCCAAAGCCAGCTAAAAAGTAAATAATCAGTACCTAAAACTTGAATTGTACTACTTCTTACTGGCTATTACATCAACTTAGAGGCTTCATCTGTGTTCTACTATGGTGCTTTTAGAGTCTCCGCATACCGCAGCACGCGACATAGCTTTGCGGACGATAAGTACAACCGTTTCAGAGAGAAGAGCGGCCAATGTGACGATCTGGCTTTAAGTCGATTCGATAACAAATGACGAAAACGGACGGATTTCTCAGGTTTTTACTACATATGACCACTTTTCACATTCTTCCCTGCAACTCGGCTGCTAGTCCTCCTTTCATGCAGATTCTTAAGGTCCTAGCTCATGTCCAAGGCATCAAAGCCAGCTAAAAAGTCAATAATCGACACCTAAAACTTGAATTGTACTACTTCTTACTGGCTATTACATCAACTTAGAAGCTTCATCTGTGTTCTACTATGGTGCTTTTAGAGTCTCCGCATACCGCAGCACGCGACATAGCTTTGCAGACGATAAGTACAACCGTTTCAGAGAGAAGAGCGGCCAATGTGACGATCTGGCTTTAAGTCGATTCGATAACAAATGACGAAAACGGACGGATTTCTCAGGTTTTTACTACATATGAACACTTTTCACATTCTCCCGTGCAACTCGGCTGCTAGTCCTCCTTTCATGCAGAATCTTAAGGTCCTAGCTCATGTCCAAGGCACCAAACCAATCTAAGAAGTCAATAATCGATACCTAAAACTTGAATTGTACTACTTCTTACTGGCTATTGCATCGACTTAGAAGCTTCATCTGTGTTCTACTATGGTGATTTTATTGTCTCAGCATACCGCAGCACGCGACATAGGTTTGCAGACGATAAGTACAACCGTTTCAGAGAGAAGAGCGGCCAATGTGACGATCTGGCTTTAAGTCGATTCGATAACAAATGACGAAAACGGACGGATTTCTCAGGTTTTTACTACATATGAACACTTTTCACATTCTCCCGTGCAACTCGGCTGCTAGTCCTCCTTTCATGCAGAATCTTAAGGTCCTAGCTCATGTCCAAGTCACCAAAGCCAGCTAAAAAGTAAATAATCAGTACCTAAAACTTGAATTGTACTACATCTTACTGGCTATTACATCAACTTAGAAGCTTCATCTGTCTTCTACTATGGTGCTTTTAGTGTCTCCGCATACCGCAGCACGCGACATAGCTTTGCAGACGATAAGTAGAACCATTTCAGAGAGAAGAGCGGCCAATGTGACGATCTGGCTTTAAGTCGATTCGATAACAAATGACGAAAACGGACGGATTTCTCAGGTTTTTACTACATATGAACACTTTTCACATTCTCCCGTGCAACTCGTCTGCTAGTCCTCCTTTCATGCAGAATCTTGAGGTCCTAGCTCATGTCCAAGGCACCAAAGCCAGCTAAGAAGTCAATAATCGATACCTAAAACTGGAATTGTACTACTTCTTACTGGATATTACATCAACTTAGAAGCTTCATCTGTGTTCTACTATAGTGCTTTTAGTGTCTCCGCATACCGCAGCACGCGACATAGCTTTGAAGACGATAAGTACAACCGTTTCAGAGAGAAGAGCGGCCAATGTGACGATCTGGCTTTAAGTCGATTCGATAACAAATGACGAAAACGGACGGATTTCTCAGGTTTTTACTACATATGAACACTTTTCACATTCTCCCGTGCAACTCGGCTGCTAGTCCTCCTTTCATGCAGTATCTTACGGTCCTAGCTCAAGTCCAAGGCACCAAAGCCAGCTAAGAAGTCAATAATCGATACCTAAAACTTGAATTGTACTACTTCTTACTGGCTATTACATCAACTTAGAAGCTTCATCTGTGTTCTACTATGGTGCTTTTAGAGTCTCCGCATACCGCAGCACCCGACATAGCTTTGCAGACGATAAGTACAACCGTTTCAGAGAGAAGAGCGGCCAATGTGACGATCTGGCTTTAAGTCGATTCGATAACAAATGACGAAAACGGACGGATTTCTCAGGTTTTTACTACATATGAACACTTTTCACATTCTCCCGTGCAACTCGGCTGCTAGTCCTCCTTTCATGCAGAATCTTAAGGTCCTAGCTCATGTCCAAGGCACCAAAGCCAGCTAAAAAGTCAATAATCGATACCTAAAACTTGAATTGTACTACTTCTTACTATCTATTACATCATCTTAAAAGCTTCATCTGTGTTCTACTATGGTGCTTTCAGTGTCTCCGCATACCGCAGCACGCGACAAAGCTTTCCAGACGATAGGTACAACCGTTTCAGAGAGAAGAGCAGCCAATGTGACGATCTGGCTTTAAGTCGATTCGATAACAAATGACGAAAGCGCACGTATTTCTCAGGATTTTACTACATATGAACACATTTCACATTCTCCCGTACAACGCGGCTGCTAGTCCTCCTTTCATGCAGAATCTTAAGGTCGTAGCTCATGTCCAAGGCACCAAAGCCAGCTAAAAAGTCAATAATCGATACCTAAAACTTGAATTGTACTACTTCTTACTGGCTATTACATCAACTTAGAAGCTTCATCTGTGTCCTACTATGGTGCTTTTAGTGTCTCCGCATACCGCATCACGCGACATAGCTTTGCAGGCGATAAGTACAACCGTTTCAGAGAGAAGAGCGGCCAATGTGACGATCGGGCTTTAAGTCGATTCGATAACAAATGACGAAAACGGACGGATTTCTCAGGTTTTTACTACATATGAACACATTTCACATTCTCCCGTGCAACGCGGCTGCTAGTCCTCCTTTCATGCAGAATCTTAAGGTCCTAGCTCATGTCCAAGGCTCCAAAGCCAGCTAAAAAGTAAATAATCAGTACCTAAAACTTGAATTGTACTACTTCTTACTGGCTATTACATCAACTTAGAGGCTTCATCTGTGTTCTACTATGGTGCTTTTAGAGTCTCCGCATACCGCAGCACGCGACATAGCTTTGCGGACGATAAGTACAACCGTTTCAGAGAGAAGAGCGGCCAATGTGACGATCTGGCTTTAAGTCGATTCGATAACAAATGACGAAAACGGACGGATTTCTCAGGTTTTTACTACATATGACCACTTTTCACATTCTTCCCTGCAACTCGGCTGCTAGTCCTCCTTTCATGCAGATTCTTAAGGTCCTAGCTCATGTCCAAGGCATCAAAGCCAGCTAAAAAGTCAATAATCGACACCTAAAACTTGAATTGTACTACTTCTTACTGGCTATTACATCAACTTAGAAGCTTCATCTGTGTTCTACTATGGTGCTTTTAGAGTCTCCGCATACCGCAGCACGCGACATAGCTTTGCAGACGATAAGTACAACCGTTTCAGAGAGAAGAGCGGCCAATGTGACGATCTGGCTTTAAGTCGATTCGATAACAAATGACGAAAACGGACGGATTTCTCAGGTTTTTACTACATATGAACACTTTTCACATTCTCCCGTGCAACTCGGCTGCTAGTCCTCCTTTCATGCAGAATCTTAAGGTCCTAGCTCATGTCCAAGGCACCAAACCAATCTAAGAAGTCAATAATCGATACCTAAAACTTGAATTGTACTACTTCTTACTGGCTATTGCATCGACTTAGAAGCTTCATCTGTGTTCTACTATGGTGATTTTATTGTCTCAGCATACCGCAGCACGCGACATAGGTTTGCAGACGATAAGTACAACCGTTTCAGAGAGAAGAGCGGCCAATGTGACGATCTGGCTTTAAGTCGATTCGATAACAAATGACGAAAACGGACGGATTTCTCAGGTTTTTACTACATATGAACACTTTTCACATTCTCCCGTGCAACTCGGCTGCTAGTCCTCCTTTCATGCAGAATCTTAAGGTCCTAGCTCATGTCCAAGTCACCAAAGCCAGCTAAAAAGTAAATAATCAGTACCTAAAACTTGAATTGTACTACATCTTACTGGCTATTACATCAACTTAGAAGCTTCATCTGTCTTCTACTATGGTGCTTTTAGTGTCTCCGCATACCGCAGCACGCGACATAGCTTTGCAGACGATAAGTAGAACCATTTCAGAGAGAAGAGCGGCCAATGTGACGATCTGGCTTTAAGTCGATTCGATAACAAATGACGAAAACGGACGGATTTCTCAGGTTTTTACTACATATGAACACTTTTCACATTCTCCCGTGCAACTCGTCTGCTAGTCCTCCTTTCATGCAGAATCTTGAGGTCCTAGCTCATGTCCAAGGCACCAAAGCCAGCTAAGAAGTCAATAATCGATACCTAAAACTGGAATTGTACTACTTCTTACTGGATATTACATCAACTTAGAAGCTTCATCTGTGTTCTACTATAGTGCTTTTAGTGTCTCCGCATACCGCAGCACGCGACATAGCTTTGAAGACGATAAGTACAACCGTTTCAGAGAGAAGAGCGGCCAATGTGACGATCTGGCTTTAAGTCGATTCGATAACAAATGACGAAAACGGACGGATTTCTCAGGTTTTTACTACATATGAACACTTTTCACATTCTCCCGTGCAACTCGGCTGCTAGTCCTCCTTTCATGCAGTATCTTACGGTCCTAGCTCAAGTCCAAGGCACCAAAGCCAGCTAAGAAGTCAATAATCGATACCTAAAACTTGAATTGTACTACTTCTTACTGGCTATTACATCAACTTAGAAGCTTCATCTGTGTTCTACTATGGTGCTTTTAGAGTCTCCGCATACCGCAGCACCCGACATAGCTTTGCAGACGATAAGTACAACCGTTTCAGAGAGAAGAGCGGCCAATGTGACGATCTGGCTTTAAGTCGATTCGATAACAAATGACGAAAACGGACGGATTTCTCAGGTTTTTACTACATATGAACACTTTTCACATTCTCCCGTGCAACTCGGCTGCTAGTCCTCCTTTCATGCAGAATCTTAAGGTCCTAGCTCATGTCCAAGGCACCAAAGCCAGCTAAAAAGTCAATAATCGATACCTAAAACTTGAATTGTACTACTTCTTACTATCTATTACATCATCTTAAAAGCTTCATCTGTGTTCTACTATGGTGCTTTCAGTGTCTCCGCATACCGCAGCACGCGACAAAGCTTTCCAGACGATAGGTACAACCGTTTCAGAGAGAAGAGCAGCCAATGTGACGATCTGGCTTTAAGTCGATTCGATAACAAATGACGAAAGCGCACGTATTTCTCAGGATTTTACTACATATGAACACATTTCACATTCTCCCGTACAACGCGGCTGCTAGTCCTCCTTTCATGCAGAATCTTAAGGTCGTAGCTCATGTCCAAGGCACCAAAGCCAGCTAAAAAGTCAATAATCGATACCTAAAACTTGAATTGTACTACTTCTTACTGGCTATTACATCAACTTAGAAGCTTCATCTGTGTCCTACTATGGTGCTTTTAGTGTCTCCGCATACCGCATCACGCGACATAGCTTTGCAGGCGATAAGTACAACCGTTTCAGAGAGAAGAGCGGCCAATGTGACGATCGGGCTTTAAGTCGATTCGATAACAAATGACGAAAACGGACGGATTTCTCAGGTTTTTACTACATATGAACACATTTCACATTCTCCCGTGCAACGCGGCTGCTAGTCCTCCTTTCATGCAGAATCTTAAGGTCCTAGCTCATGTCCAAGGCTCCAAAGCCAGCTAAAAAGTAAATAATCAGTACCTAAAACTTGAATTGTACTACTTCTTACTGGCTATTACATCAACTTAGAGGCTTCATCTGTGTTCTACTATGGTGCTTTTAGAGTCTCCGCATACCGCAGCACGCGACATAGCTTTGCGGACGATAAGTACAACCGTTTCAGAGAGAAGAGCGGCCAATGTGACGATCTGGCTTTAAGTCGATTCGATAACAAATGACGAAAACGGACGGATTTCTCAGGTTTTTACTACATATGACCACTTTTCACATTCTTCCCTGCAACTCGGCTGCTAGTCCTCCTTTCATGCAGATTCTTAAGGTCCTAGCTCATGTCCAAGGCATCAAAGCCAGCTAAAAAGTCAATAATCGACACCTAAAACTTGAATTGTACTACTTCTTACTGGCTATTACATCAACTTAGAAGCTTCATCTGTGTTCTACTATGGTGCTTTTAGAGTCTCCGCATACCGCAGCACGCGACATAGCTTTGCAGACGATAAGTACAACCGTTTCAGAGAGAAGAGCGGCCAATGTGACGATCTGGCTTTAAGTCGATTCGATAACAAATGACGAAAACGGACGGATTTCTCAGGTTTTTACTACATATGAACACTTTTCACATTCTCCCGTGCAACTCGTCTGCTAGTCCTCCTTTCATGCAGAATCTTGAGGTCCTAGCTCATGTCCAAGGCACCAAAGCCAGCTAAGAAGTCAATAATCGATACCTAAAACTGGAATTGTACTACTTCTTACTGGATATTACATCAACTTAGAAGCTTCATCTGTGTTCTACTATAGTGCTTTTAGTGTCTCCGCATACCGCAGCACGCGACATAGCTTTGAAGACGATAAGTACAACCGTTTCAGAGAGAAGAGCGGCCAATGTGACGATCTGGCTTTAAGTCGATTCGATAACAAATGACGAAAACGGAAGGATTTCTCAGGTTTTTACTACATATGAACACTTTTCACATTGTCCCGTGCAACTCGGCTGCTAGTTCTCCTTTCATGCAGTATCTTACGGTCCTAGCTCAAGTTCAAGGCACCAAAGCCAGCTAAGAAGTCAATAATCGATACCTAAAACTTGAATTGTACTACTTCTTACTGGCTATTACATCAACTTAGAAGCTTCATCTGTGTTCTACTATGGTGCTTTTAGAGTCTCCGCATACCGCAGCACCCGACATAGCTTTGCAGACGATAAGTACAACCGTTTCAGAGAGAAGAGCGGCCAATGTGACGATCTGGCTTTAAGTCGATTCGATAACAAATGACGAAAACGGACGGATTTCTCAGGTTTTTACTACATATGAACACTTTTCACATTCTCCCGTGCAACTCGGCTGCTAGTCCTCCTTTCATGCAGAATCTTAAGGTCCTAGCTCATGTCCAAGGCACCAAAGCCAGCTAAAAAGTCAATAATCGATACCTAAAACTTGAATTGTACTACTTCTTACTATCTATTACATCATCTTAAAAGCTTCATCTGTGTTCTACTATGGTGCTTTCAGTGTCTCCGCATACCGCAGCACGCGACAAAGCTTTCCAGACGATAGGTACAACCGTTTCAGAGAGAAGAGCAGCCAATGTGACGATCTGGCTTTAAGTCGATTCGATAACAAATGACGAAAACGCACGTATTTCTCAGGATTTTACTACATATGAACACATTTCACATTCTCCCGTACAACGCGGCTGCTAGTCCTCCTTTCATGCAGAATCTTAAGGTCCTAGCTCATGTCCAAGGCACCAAAGCCAGCTAAAAAGTCAATAATCGATACCTAAAACTTGAATTGTACTACTTCTTACTGGCTATTACATCAACTTAGAAGCTTCATCTGTGTCCTACTATGGTGCTTTTAGTGTCTCCGCATACCGCATCACGCGACATAGCTTTGCAGGCGATAAGTACAACCGTTTCAGAGAGAAGAGCGGCCAATGTGACGATCGGGCTTTAAGTCGATTCGATAACAAATGACGAAAACGGACGGATTTCTCAGGTTTTTACTACATATGAACACATTTCACATTCTCCCGTGCAACGCGGCTGCTAGTCCTCCTTTCATGCAGAATCTTAAGGTCCTAGCTCATGTCCAAGGCTCCAAAGCCAGCTAAAAAGTAAATAATCAGTACCTAAAACTTGAATTGTACTACTTCTTACTGGCTATTACATCAACTTAGAGGCTTCATCTGTGTTCTACTATGGTGCTTTTAAAGTCTCCGCATACCGCAGCACGCGACATAGCTTTGCGGACGATAAGTACAACCGTTTCAGAGAGAAGAGCGGCCAATGTGACGATCTGGCTTTAAGTCGATTCGATAACAAATGACGAAAACGGACGGATTTCTCAGGTTTTTACTACATATGAACACTTTTCACATTCTTCCCTGCAACTCGGCTGCTAGTCCTCCTTTCATGCAGATTCTTAAGGTCCTAGCTCATGTCCAAGGCATCAAAGCCAGCTAAAAAGTCAATAATCGACACCTATAACTTGAATTGTACTACTTCTTACTGGCTATTACATCAACTTAGAAGCTTCATCTGTGTTCTACTATGGTGCTTTTAGAGTCTCCGCATACCACAGCACGCGACATAGCTTTGCAGACGATAAGTACAACCGTTTCAGAGAGAAGAGCGGCCAATGTGACGATCTGGCTTTAAGTCGATTCGATAACAAATGACGAAAACGGAAGGATTTCTCAGGTTTTTACTACATATGAACACTTTTCACATTCTCCCGTGCGACTCGGCTGCTAGTTCTCCTTTCATGCAGAATCTTAAGGTCCTAGCTCATGTCCAAGGCACCAAAGCCAGCTAAAAAGTCAATAATCGATACCTAAAACTTGAATTATACTACTTCTTACTGGCTATTACATCAACTTAGAAGCTTCATCTGTGTTCTACTATGGTGCTTTTAGTGTCTCCGCATACCGCATCACGCGACATAGCTTTGCAGGCGATAAGTACAACCGTTTCAGAGAGAAGAGCGTCCAATGTGACGATCTGGCTTTAAGTCGATTCGATAACAAAGGACGAAAACGGACGGATTTCTCAGGTTTTTACTACATATGAACACTTTTCACATTCCCCCGTGCAACTCGGCTGCTAGTCCTCCTTTCATGCAGAATCTTAAGGTCCTAGCTCATGTCCAAGGCACCAAAGCCAGCTAAAAAGTCAATAATCGATACCTAAAACTTGAATTGTACTACTTCTTACTGGCTATTACATCATCTTAGAAGCTTCATCTGTGTTCTACTATGGTGCTTTCAGTGTCTCCGCATACCGCAGCACGCGACAAAGCTTTCCAGACGATAAGTACAACCGTTTCAGAGAGAAGAGCAGCCAATGTGACGATCTGGCTTTAAGTCGATTCGATAACAAATGACGAAAACGCACGTATTTCTCAGGATTTTACTACATATGAACACATTTCACATTCTCCCGTACAACGCGGCTGCTAGTCCTCCTTTCATGCAGAATCTTAAGGTCCTAGCTCATGTCCAAGGCACCAAAGCCAGCTAAAAAGTCAATAATCGATACCTAAAACTTGAATTGTACTACTTCTTACTGGCTATTACATCAACTTAGAAGCTTCATCTGTGTTCTACTATGGTGCTTTTAGAGTCTCCGCATACCGCATCACGCGACATAGCTTTGCAGGCGATAAGTACAACCGTTTCAGAGAGAAGAGCGGCCAATGTGACGATCGGGCTTTAAGTCGATTCGATAACAAATGACGAAAACGGACGGATTTCTCAGGTTTTTACTACATATGAACACATTTCACATTCTCCCGTGCAACGCGGCTGCTAGTCCTCCTTTCATGCAGAATCTTAAGGTCCTAGCTCATGTCCAAGGCTCCAAAGCCAGCTAAAAAGTAAATAATCAGTACCTAAAACATGAATTGTACTACTTCTTACTGGCTATTACATCAACTTAGAAGCTTCATCTGTGTTCTACTATGGTGCTTTTAGAGTCTCCGCATACCGCAGCACGGGACATACCTTTGCAGACGATAAGTACAACCGTTTCAGAGAGAAGAGCGGCCAATGTGACGATCTGGCTTTAAGTCGATTCGATAACAAATGACGAAAACGGACGGATTTCTCAGGTTTTTACTACATATGAACACTTTTCACATTCTTCCCTGCAACTCGGCTGCTAGTCCTCCTTTCATGCAGATTCTTAAGGTCCTAGCTCATGTCCAAGGCATCAAAGCCAGCTAAAAAGTCAAGAATCGATACCTAAAACTTGAATTGTACTACTTCTTACTGGCTATTACATCAACTTAGAAGCTTCATCTGTGTTCTACTATGGCGCTTTTAGAGTTTCCGCATACCGCAGCACGCGACATAGCTTTGCAGACGATAAGTACAACCGTTTCAGAGAGAAGAGCGGCCAATGTGACGATCTGGCTTTAAGTCGATTCGATAACAAATGACGAAAACGGAAGGATTTCTCAGGTTTTTACTACATATGAACACTTTTCACATTGTCCCGTGCAACTCGGCTGCTAGTTCTCCTTTCATGCAGAATCTTAAGGTCCTAGCTCATGTCCAAGGCACCAAAGCCAGCTAAAAAGTCAATAATCGATACCTAAAACTTGAATTATACTACTTCTTACTGGCTATTACATCAACTTAGAAGCTTCATCTGTGTTCTACTATGGTGCTTTTAGTGTCTCCGCATACCGCATCACGCGACATAGCTTTGCAGGCGATAAGTACAACCGTTTCAGAGAGAAGAGCGTCCAATGTGACGATCTGGCTTTAAGTCGATTCGATAACAAAGGACGAAAACGGACGGATTTCTCAGGTTTTTACTACATATGAACACTTTTCACATTCTCCCGTGCAACTCGGCTGCTAGTCCTCCTTTCATGCAGAATCTTAAGGTCCTAGCTCATGTCCAAGGCACCAAAGCCAGCTAAAAAGTCAATAATCGATACCTAAAACTTGAATTGTACTACTTCTTACTGGCTATTACATCAACTTAGAAGCTTCATCTGTGTTCTACTATGGTGCTTTTAGAGTCTCCGCATACCGCATCACGCGACATAGCTTTGCAGGCGATAAGTACAACCGTTTCAGAGAGAAGAGCGGCCAATGTGACGATCTGGCTTTAAGTCGATTCGATAACAAATGACGAAAACGGACGGATTTCTCAGGTTTTTACTACATATGAACACTATTCACATTGTCCCGTGCAACTCGGCTGCTAGTCCTCCTTTTGATGCAGAATCTTAAGGTCCTAGCTCATGTCCAAGGCACCAAAGCCAGCTAAAAAGTCAGTAATCGATACCTAAAACTTGAATTGTACTACTTCTTACTGGCTATTACATCAACTTAGAAGCTTCAACTGTGTTCTACTATGGTGCTTTTAGTGTCTCCGCATACCGCAGCACGCGACATAGCTTTGCAGACGATAAGTACAGCCGTTTCAGAGAGAAGAGCGGCCAAGTGACGATCTGGCTTTAAGGCGATTCGATAACAAATGACGAAAACGGACGGATTTCTCATTTTTTTACTACATATGAACACTTTTCATATTGTCCCGTGCAACTCGGCTGCTAGTCCTCCTTTCATGCAGAATCTTAACTTCCTAGCTCATGTCCAAGGCACCAAACCAATCTAAGAAGTCAATAATCGATACCTAAAACTTGAATTGTACTACTTCTTACTGGCTATTACATCGACTTAGAAGCTTCATCTGTGTTCTACTATGGTGATTTTATTGTCTCAGCATACCGCAGCACGCGACATAGCTTTGCAGACGATAAGTACAACCGTTTCAGAGAGAAGAGCGGCCAATGTGACGATCTGGCTTTAAGTCGATTCGATAACAAATGACGAAAACGGACGGATTTCTCAGGTTTTTACTACATATGAACACTTTTCACATTCTCCCCTGCAACTCGGCTGCTAGTCCTCCTTTCATGCAGAATCTTAAGGTCCTAGCTCATGTCCAAGACACCAAAGCCAGCTAAAAAGTCAATAATCGATAAGTAAAACTTGAATTGTACTACTTCTTACTGGCTATTACATCATCTTAGAAGCTTCTTCTGTGTTCTACTATGGTGCTTTTAGTGTCTCCGCATACCGCAGCATGCGACATAGCTTTGCAGACGATAAGTACAACCGTTTCGGAGAGAAGAACAGCCAATGTGACGATCTGGCTTTATGTGGATTCGATAACAAATGACGAAAACGGACGGATTTCTCAGGTTTTTACTACATATGAACACTATTCACATTGTCCCGTGCAACTCGGCTGCTAGTCCTCCTTTTGATGCAGAATCTTAAGGTGCTAGCTAATGTCCAAGGCTCCAAAGCCAGCTAAAAAGTCAATAATCGATACCTAAAACTTGAATTGTACTACTTCTTACTGGCTATTACATCAACTTAGAAGCTTCAACTGTGTTCTACTATGGTGCTTTTAGGGTCTCCGCATACCGCATCACGCGACATAGCTTTGCAGGCGATAAGTACAACCGTTTCAGAGAGAAGAGCGGCCAATGTGACGATCTGGCTTTAAGGCGATTCGATAACAAATGACGAAAACGGACGGATTTCTCATTTTTTTACTACATATGAACACTTTTCATATTGTCCCGTGCAACTCGGCTGCTAGTCCTCCTTTCATGCAGAATCTTAACTTCCTAGCTCATGTCCAAGGCACCAAACCAATCTAAGAAGTCAATAATCGATACCTAAAACTAGAATTGTACTACTTCTTACTGGCTATTACATCGACTTAGAAGCTTCATCTGTGTTCTACTATGGTGATTTTATTGTCTCAGCATACCGCTGCACGCGACATAGCTTTGCAGACGATAAGTACAACCGTTTCAGAGAGAAGAGCGGAAAATGTGACGATCTGGCTTTAAGTCGATTCGATAACAAATGACGAAAACGGACGGATTTCTCAGGTTTTTACTACATATGAACACTTTTCACATTCTCCCGTGCAACTCGGCTGCTAGTCTTCCTTTCATGCAGAATCTTAAGGTCCTAGCTCATGTCCAAGTCACCAAAGCCAGCTAAAAAGTAAATAATCAGTACCTAAAACTTGAATTGTACTACTTCTTACTGGCTATTACATCAACTTAGAGGCTTCATCTGTCTTCTACTATGGTGCTTTTAGTGTCTCCGCATACCGCAGCACGCGACATAGCTTTGCAGACGATAAGTAGAACCATTTCAGAGAGAAGAGCGGCCAATGTGACGATCTGGCTTTAAGTCGATTCGATAACAAATGACGAAAACGGACGGATTTCTCAGGTTTTTACTACATATGAACACTTTTCACATTCTCCCGTGCAACTCGGCTGCTAGTCCTTCTTTCATGCAGAATCTTAAGGTCCTAGCTCATGTCCAAGGCACCAAAGCCAGCTAAGAAGTCAATAATCGATACCTAAAACTTGAATTGTACTACTTCTTACTGGCTATTACATCAACTTAGAAGCTTCATCTGTGTTCTACTATAGTGCTTTTAGTGTCTCCGCATACCGCAGCACGCGACATAGCTTTGAAGACGATAAGTACAACCGTTTCAGAGAGAAGAGCGGCCAATGTGACGATCTGGCTTTAAGTCGATTCGATAACAAATGACGAAAACGGACGGATTTCTCAGGTTTTTACTACATATGAACACTTTTCACATTCTCCCGTGAAACTCGGCTGCTAGTCCTCCTTTCATGCAGTATCTTACGGTCCTAGCTCATGTCCAAGGCACCAAAGCCAGCTAAGAAGTCAATAATCGATACCTAAAACTTGAATTGTACTACTTCTTACTGGCTATTACATCAACTTAGAAGCTTCATCTGTGTTCTACTATGGTGCTTTTAGAGTCTCCGCATACCGCAGCACCCGACATAGCTTTGCAGACGATAAGTACAACCGTTTCAGAGAGAAGAGCGGCCAATGTGACGATCTGGCTTTAAGTCGATTCGATAACAAATGACGAAAACGGACGGATTTCTCAGGTTTTTACTACATATGAACACTTTTCACATTCTCCCGTGCAACTCGGCTGCTAGTCCTCCTTTCATGCAGAATCTTAAGGTCCTAGCTCATGTCCAAGGCACCAAAGCCAGCAAAAAAGTCAATAATCGATACCTAAAACTTGAATTGTACTACTTCTTACTGGCTATTACATCATCTTAAAAGCTTCATCTGTGTTCTACTATGGTGCTTTCAGTGTCTCCGCATACCGCAGCACGCGACAAAGCTTTCCAGACGATAAGTACAACCGTTTCAGAGAGAAGAGCAGCCAATGTGACGATCTGGCTTTAAGTCGATTCGATAACAAATGACGAAAACGCACGTATTTCTCAGGATTTTACTACATATGAACACATTTCACATTCTCCCGTACAACGCGGCTGCTAGTTCTCCTTTCATGCAGAATCTTAAGGTCCTAGCTCATGTCCAAGGCACCAAAGCCAGCTAAAAAGTCAATAATCGATACCTAAAACTTGAATTGTACTACTTCTTACTGGCTATTACATCAACTTAGAAGCTTCATCTGTGTCCTACTATGGTGCTTTTAGTGTCTCCGCATACCGCATCACGCGACATAGCTTTGCAGGCGATAAGTACAACCGTTTCAGAGAGAAGAGCGGCCAATGTGACGATCGGGCTTTAAGTCGATTCGATAACAAATGACGAAAACGGACGGATTTCTCAGGTTTTTACTACATATGAACACATTTCACATTCTCCCGTGCAACGCGGCTGCTAGTCCTCCTTTCATGCAGAATCTTAAGGTCCTAGCTCATGTCCAAGGCTCCAAAGCCAGCTAAAAAGTAAATAATCAGTACCTAAAACTTGAATTGTACTACTTCTTACTGGCTATTACATCAACTTAGAAGCTTCATCTGTGTTCTACTATGGTGCTTTTAAAGTCTCCGCATACCGCAGCACGCGACATAGCTTTGCAGACGATAAGTACAACCGTTTCAGAGAGAAGAGGGGCCAATGTGACGATCTGGCTTTAAGTCGATTCGATAACAAATGACGAAAACGGACGGATTTCTCAGGTTTTTACTACATATGAACACTTTTCACATTCTTCGCTGCAACTCGGCTGCTAGTCCTCCTTTCATGCAGATTCTTAAGGTCCTAGCTCATGTCCAAGGCATCAAAGCCAGCTAAAAAGTCAATAATCGATACCTAAAACTTGAATTGTACTACTTCTTACTGGCTATTACATCAACTTAGAAGCTTCATCTGTGTTCTACTATGGTGCTTTTAGAGTCTCCGCATACCGCAGCACGCGACATAGCTTTGCAGACGATAAGTACAACCGTTTCAGAGAGAAGAGCGGCCAATGTGACGATCTGGCTTTAAGTCGATTCGATAACAAATGACGAAAACGGAAGGATTTCTCAGGTTTTTACTACATATGAACACTTTTCACATCCTCCCGTGCAACTCGGCTGCTAGTTCTCCTTTCATGCAGAATCTTAAGGTCCTAGCTCATGTCCAAGGCACCAAAGCCAGCTAAAAAGTCAATAATCGATACCTAAAACTTGAATTATACTACTTCTTACTGGCTATTACATCAACTTAGAAGCTTCATCTGTGTTCTACTATGGTGCTTTTAGTGTCTCCGCATACCGCATCACGCGACATAGCTTTGCAGGCGATAAGTACAACCGTTTCAGAGAGAAGAGCGTCCAATGTGACGATCTGGCTTTAAGTCGATTCGATAACAAAGGACGAAAACGGACGGATTTCTCAGGTTTTTACTACATATGAACACTTTTCACATTCTCCCGTGCAACTCGGCTGCTAGTCCTCCTTTCATGCAGAATCTTAAGGTCCTAGCTCATGTCCAAGGCACCAAAGCCAGCTAAAAAGTCAATAATCGATACCTAAAACTTGAATTGTACTACTTCTTACTGGCTATTACATCATCTTAGAAGCTTCATCTGTGTTCTACTATGGTGCTTTCAGTGTCTCCGCATACCGCAGCACGCGACAAAGCTTTCCAGACGATAAGTACAACCGTTTCAGAGAGAAGAGCGGCCAATGTGACGATCTGGCTTTAAGTCGATTCGATAACAAATGACGAAAACGCACGTATTTCTTAGGATTTTACTACATATGAACACATTTCACATTCTCCCGTACAACGCGGCTGCTAGTCCTCCTTTCATGCAGAATCTTAAGGTCCTAGCTCATGTCCAAGGCACCAAAGCCAGCTAAAAAGTCAATAATCGATACATAAAACTTGAATTGTACTACTTCTTATTGGCTATTACATCAACTTAGAAGCTTCATCTGTGTTCTGCTATGGTGCTTTTAGAGTCTCCGCATACCGCATCACGCGACATAGCTTTGCAGGCGATAAGTACAACCGTTTCAGAGAGAAGAGCGGCCAATGTGACGATCGGGCTTTAAGTCGATTCGATAACAAATGACGAAAACGGACGGATTTCTCAGGTTTTTACTACATATGAACACATTTCACATTCTCCCGTGCAACGCGGCTGCTAGTCCTCCTTTCATGCAGAATCTTAAGGTCCTAGCTCATGTCCAAGGCACCAAAGCCAGCTAAAAAGTAAATAATCAGTACCTAAAACTTGAATTGTACTACATCTTACTGGCTATTACATCAACTTAGAAGCTTCATCTGTGTTCTACTATGGTGCTTTTAGAGTCTCCGCATACCGCAGCACGCGACATAGCTTTGCAGACGATAAGTACAACCGTTTCAGAGAGAAGAGCGGCCAATGTGACGATCTGGCTTTAAGTCGATTCGATAACAAATGACGAAAACGGACGGATTTCTCAGGTTTTTACTACATATGAACACTTTTCACATTCTTCCCTGCAACTCGGCTGCTAGTCCTCCTTTCATGCAGAATCTTAAGGTCCTAGCTCATGTCCAAGGCACCAAAGCCAGCTAAAAAGTCAATAATCGATACCTAAAACTTGAATTGTACTACTTCTTACTGGCTATTACATCAACTTAGAAGCTTCATCTGTGTTCTACTATGGTGCTTTTAGAGTCTCCGCATACCGCAGCACGCGACATAGCTTTGCAGACGATAAGTACAACCGTTTCATAGAGAAGAGCGGCCAAGTGACGATCTGGCTTTAAGGCGATTCGATAACAAATGACGAAAACGGACGGATTTCTCATTCTTTTACTACATATGAACACTTTTCATATTGTCCCGTGCAACTCGGCTGCTAGTCCTCCTTTCATGCAGAATCTTAACTTCCTAGCTCATGTCCAAGGCACCAAACCAATCTAAGAAGTCAATAATCGATACCTAAAACTTGAATTGTACTACTTCTTACTGGCTATTACATCGACTTAGAAGCTTCATCTGTGTTCTACTATGGTGATTTTATTGTCTCAGCATACCGCAGCACGCGACATAGCTTTGCAGACGATAAGTACAACCGTTTCAGAGAGAAGAGCGGCCAATGTGACGATCTGGCTTTAAGTCGATTCGATAACAAATGACGAAAACGGACGGATTTCTCAGGTTTTTACTACATATGAACACTTTTCACATTCTCCCCTGCAACTCGGCTGCTAGTCCTCCTTTCATGCAGAATCTTAAGGTCCTAGCTCATGTCCAAGACACCAAAGCCAGCTAAAAAGTCAATAATCGATAAGTAAAACTTGAATTGTACTACTTCTTACTGGCTATTACATCATCTTAGAAGCTTCTTCTGTGTTCTACTATGGTGCTTTTAGTGTCTCCGCATACCGCAGCATGCGACATAGCTTTGCAGACGATAAGTACAACCGTTTCGGAGAGAAGAACAGCCAATGTGACGATCTGGCATTATGTCGATTCGATAACAAATGACGAAAACGGACGGATTTCTCAGGTTTTTACTACATATGAACACTTTTCACATTCTCCCGTGCAACTCGGCTGCTAGTCCGCCTTTTGATGCAGAATCTTAAGGTCCTAGCTCATGTCCAAGGCACCAAAGCCAGCTAAAAAATCAATAATCGATACCTAAAACTTAAATTGTACTACTTCTTACTGGCTATTACATCAACGTAGAAGCTTCATCTGTGTTCTACTATGGTGCTTTTAGTTTCTCCGCATACCGCAGCACGCGACATAGCTTTGAAGACGGTAAGTACAACCGTTTCAGAGCAAAGAGCGGCCAATGTGACGATCTGGCTTTAAGTCGATTCGATAACAAATGACGAAAACGGACGGATTTCTCAGGTTTTTACAACATATGAATACTTTTCACATTCTCCCGTGCAACTCGGCTGCTAGTCCTCCTTTCATGCAGATTCTTAAGGTCCTAGCTCATGTCCAAGGCACCAAAGCCAGCTAAAAAGTCAATAATCGATACCTAAAACTTGAATTGTACTACTTCTTACTGGCTATTACATCAACTTAGAAGTTTCATCTGTGTTCTACTATGGTGCTTTTCGTGTCTCCGCATACCGCATCACGCGACATAGCTTTGCAGGCGATAAGTACAACCGTTTCAGAGAGAAGAGCGGCCAATGTGACGATCTGGCTTTAAGTCGATTCGATAACAAATGACGAAAACGGACGGATTTCTCAGGTTTTTACTACATATGAACACCTTTCACATTCTCCCGTGCAACTCGGCTGCTAGTCCTCCTTTCATGCAGAATCTTAAGGTCCTAGCTCATGCCCAAGGCACCAAAGCCAGCTAAAAAGTCAATAATCCATACCTAAAACTTGAATTGTACTACTTCTTATTGTCTATTACATCAACTTAGAAGCTTCATCTGTGTTCAACTATGGTGATTTTAGTGTCTCCGCATACCGCAGCACGCGACATAGCTTTGCAGACGATAAGTACAACCGTTTCAGAGAGAAGAGCGGACAATGTGACGATCTGGCTTTAAGTCGATTCGATAACAAATGACGAAAACAGACGGATTTCTCAGGTTTTTACTACATATGAACACTTTTCACATTCTCCCCTGCAACTCGGCTGCTAGTCCTCCTTTCATGCAGAATCTTAACGTCCTAGCTCATGTCCAAAGCACCAAAGCCAGCTAAAAAGTCAATAATCGATACCTAAAACTTGAATTGTACTACTTCTTACTGGCTATTACATCATCTTAGAAGCTTCATCTGTGTTCTACTATGGTGCTTTTAGTGTCTCCGCATACCACAGCACGCGACAAAGCTTTCCAGACGATAAGTACAACCGTTTCAGAGAGAAGAGCAGCCAATGTGACGATCTGGCTTTAAGTCGATTCGATAACAAATGACGAAAACGGACGGATTTCTCAGGTTTTTACTACATATGAACACTTTTCACAATGTTCCGTGCAACTCGGCTGCTAGTCCTCCTTTTGATGCAGAATCTTAAGGTCCTAGCTCATGTCGAAGGCAACAAAGCCAGCTAAAAAATCAATAATCGATACCTAAAACTTGAATTGTACTACTTCTTACTGGCTATTACATCAACTTAGAAGCTTCATCTGTGTTCTACTATGGTGCTTTTAGTGTCTCCGCATACCGCAGCACGCGACATAGCTTTGAAGACGATAAGTACAACCGTTTCAGAGAGAAGAGCGGCCAATGTGACGATCTGGCTTTAAGTCGATTCGATAACAAATGACGAAAACGCACGTATTTCTCAGGATTTTACTACATATGAACACATTTCACATTCTCCCGTACAACGCGGCTGCTAGTCCTCCTTTCATGCAGAATCTTAAGGTCCTAGCTCATGTCCAAGGCACCAAAGCCAGCTAAAAAGTCAATAATCGATACCTAAAACTTGAATTGTACTACTTCTTATTGGCTATTACATCAACTTAGAAGCTTCATCTGTGTTCTGCTATGGTGCTTTTAGAGTCTCCGCATACCGCATCACGCGACATAGCTTTGCAGGCGATAAGTACAACCGTTTCAGAGAGAAGAGCGGCCAATGTGACGATCGGGCTTTCAGTCGATTCGATAGCAAATGACGAAAACGGACGGATTTCTCAGGTTTTTACTACATATGAACACATTTCACATTCTCCCGTGCAACGCGGCTGCTAGTCCTCCTTTCATGCAGAATATTAAGGTTCTAGCTCATGTCCAAGGCACCAAAGCACGCTAAAAAGTAAATAATCAGTACCTAAAACTTGAATTGTACTACTTCTTACTGGCTATTACATCAACTTAGAAGCTTCATCTGTGTTCTACTATGGTGCTTTTAGAGTCTCCGCATACCGCAGCACGCGACATAGCTTTGCAGACGATAAGTACAACCGTTTCAGAGAGAAGAGCGGCCAATGTGACGATCTGGCTTTAAGTCGATTCGATAACAAATGACGAAAACGGACGGATTTCTCAGGTTTTTACTACATATGAACACTTTTCACATTCTTCCCTGCAACTCGGCTGCTAGTCCTCCTTTCATGCAGAATCTTAAGGTCCTAGCTCATGTCCAAGGCACCAAAGCCAGCTAAAAAGTCAATAATCGATACCTAAAACTTGAATTGTACTACTTCTTACTGGCTATTACATCAACTTAGACGCTTCATCTGTGTTCTACTATGGTGCTTTTAGAGTCTCCGCATACCGCAGCACGCGACATAGCTTTGCAGACGATAAGTACAACCGTTTCATAGAGAAGAGCGGCCAAGTGACGTTCTGGCTTTAAGGCGATTCGATAACAAATGACGAAAACGGACGGATTTCTCATTTTTTTACTACATATGAACACTTTTCATATTGTCCCGTGCAACTCGGCTGCTAGTCCTCCTTTCATGCAGAATCTTAACTTCCTAGCTCATGTCCAAGGCACCAAACCAATCTAAGAAGTCAATAATCGATACCTAAAACTTGAATTGTACTACTTCTTACTGGCTATTACATCGACTTAGAGGCTTCATCTGTGTTCTACTATGGTGATTTTATTGTCTCAGCATACCGCAGCACGCGACATAGCTTTGCAGACGATAGGTACAACCGTTTCAGAGAGAAGAGCGGCCAATGTGACGATCTGGCTTTAAGTCGATTCGATAACAAATGACGAAAACGGACGGATTTCTCAGGTTTTTACTACATATGAACACTTTTCACATTCTCCCCTGCAACTCGGCTGCTAGTCCTCCTTTCATGCAGTATCTTAAGGTCCTAGCTCATGTCCAAGACACCAAAGCCAGCTAAAAAGTCAATAATCGATAAGTAAAACATGAATTGTACTACTTCTTACTGGCTATTACATCATCTTAGAAGCTTCTTCTGTGTTCTACTATGGTGCTTTTAGTGTCTCCGCATACCGCAGCATGCGACATAGCTTTGCAGACGATAAGTACAACCGTTTCGGAGAGAAGAACAGCCAATGTGACGATCTGGCTTTATGTCGATTCGATAACAAATGACGAAAACGGACGGATTTCTCAGGTTTTTACTACATATGAACACTTTTCACATTCTCCCGTGCAACTCGGCTGCTAGTCCGCCTTTTGATGCAGAATCTTAAGGTCCTAGCTCATGTCCAAGGCACCAAAGCCAGCTAAAAAATCAATAATCGATACCTAAAACTTGAAATGTACTACTTCTTACTGGCTATTACATCAACGTAGAAGCTTCATCTGTGTTCTACTATGGTGCTTTTAGTTTCTCCGCATACCGCAGCACGCGACATAGCTTTGAAGACGGTAAGTACAACCGTTTCAGAGAAAAGAGCGGCCAATGTGACGATCTGGCTTTAAGTCGATTCGATAACAAATGACGAAAACGGACGGATTTCTCAGGTTTTTACAACATATGAATACTTTTCACATTCTCCCGTGCAACTCGGCTGCTAGTCCTCCTTTCATGCAGATTCTTAAGGTCCTAGCTCATGTCCAAGGCACCAAAGCCAGCTAAAAAGTCAATAATCGATACCTAAAACTTGAATTGTACTACTTCTTACTGGCTATTACATCAACTTAGAAGCTTCATCTGTGTTCTACTATGGTGATTTTAGTGTCTCCGCATACCGCAGCACGCGACATAGCTTTGCAGACGATAAGTACAACCGTTTCAGAGAGAAGAGCGGACAATGTGACGATCTGGCTTTAAGTCGATTCGATAACAAATGACGAAAACAGACGGATTTCTCAGGTTTTTACTACATATGAACACTTTTCACATTCTCCCCTGCAACTCGGCTGCTAGTCCTCCTTTCATGCAGAATCTTAACGTCCTAGCTCATGTCCAAAGCACCAAAGCCAGCTAAAAAGTCAATAATCGATACCTAAAACTTGAATTGTACTACTTCTTACTGGCTATTACATCATCTTAGAAGCTTCATCTGTGTTCTACTATGGTGCTTTTAGTGTCTCCGCATACCACAGCACGCGACAAAGCTTTCCAGGCGATAAGTAAAACCGTTTCAGAGAGAAGAGCAGCCAATGTGACGATCTGGCTTTAAGTCGATTCGATAACAAATGACGAAAACGGACGGATTTCTCAGGTTTTTACTACATATGAACACTTTTCACAATGTTCCGTGCAACTCGGCTGCTAGTCCTCCTTTTGATGCAGAATCTTAAGGTCCTAGCTCATGTCCAAGGCACCAAAGCCAGCTAAAAAGGATATAATCCTTACCTAAAACTTGAATTGTACTACTTCTTACTGGCTATTACATCAACGTAGAAGCTTCATCTGTGTTCTACTATGGTGCTTTCAGTGTCTCCGCATACCGCAGCACGCGACAAAGCTTTCCAGACGATAAGTACAACCGTTTCAGAGAGAAGAGCAGCCAATGTGACGATCTGGCTTTAAGTCGATTCGATAACAAATGACGAAAATGGACGTATTTCTCAGGATTTTACTACATATGAACACATTTCACATTCTCCCGTACAACGAGGCTGCTAGTTCTCCTTTCATGCAGAATCTTAAGGTCCTAGCTGATGTCCAAGGCACCAAAGCCAGCTAAAAAGTCAATAATCGATACCTAAAACTTGAATTGTACTACTTCTTACTGGCTATTACATCAACTTAGAAGCTTCATCTGTGTTCTACTATGGTGCTTTTAGTGTCTCCGCATACCGCATCACGCGACATAGCTTTGCAGGCGATAAGTACAACCGTTTCAGAGAGAAGAGCGGCCAATGTGACGATCGGGCTTTAAGTCGATTCGATAACAAATGACGAAAACGGACGGATTTCTCAGGTTTTTACTACATATGAACACATTTCACATTCTCCCGTGCAACGCGGCTGCTAGTCCTCCTTTCATGCAGAATCTTAAGGTCCTAGCTCATGTCCAAGGCTCCAAAGCCAGCTAAAAATTAAATAATCAGTACCTAAAACTTGAATTGTACTACTTCTTACTGGCTATTACATCAACTTAGAAGCTTCATCTGTGTTCTACTATGGTGCTTTTAGAGTCTCCGCATACCGCAGCACGCGACATAGCTTTGCAGACGATAAGTACAACCGTTTCAGAGAGAAGAGCGGCCAATTTGACGATCTGGCTTTAAGTCGATTCGATAACAAATGACGAAAACGGACGGATTTCTCAGGTTTTTACTACATATGAACACTTTTCACATTCTTCCCTGCAACTCGGCTGCTAGTCCTCCTTTCATGCAGGTTCCTAAGGTCCTAGCTCATGTCCAAGGCATCAAAGCCAGCTAAATAGTCAATAATCGATACCTAAAACTTGAATTGTACTACTTCTTACTGGCTATTACATCAACTTAGAAGCTTCATCTGTGTTCTACTATGGTGCTTTTAGAGTCTCCGCATACCGCAGCACGCGACATAGCTTTGCAGACGATAAGTACAACCGTTTCAGAGAGAAGAGCGGCCAATGTGACGATCTGGCTTTAAGTCGATTCGATAACAAATGACGAAAACGGACGGATTTCTCTGGTTTTTACTACATATGAACACTTTTCACATTCTCCCGTGCAACTCGGCTGCTAGTCCTCCTTTCATGCAGAATCTTAAGGTCCTAGCTCATGTCCAAGGCACCAAAGCCAGCTAAAAAGTATATAATCGATACCTAAAACTTGAATTATACTACTTCTTACTGGCTATTACATCAACTTAGAAGCTTCATCTGTGTTCTACTATGGTGCTTTTAGTGTCTCCGCATACCGCATCACGCGACATAGCATTGCAGGCGATAAGTACAACTGTTTCAGAGAGAAGAGCGGCCAATGTGACGATCTGGCTTTAAGTCGATTCGATAACAAATGACGAAAACGGACGGATTTCTCAGGTTTTTACTACATATGAACACTATTCACATTGTCCCGTGCAACTCGGTTGCTAGTCCTCCTTTTGATGCAGAATCTTAAGGTCCTAGCTCATGTCCAAGGCACCAAAGCCAGCTAAAAAGTCAATAATCGATACCTAAAACTTGAATTGTACTACTTCTTACTGGCTATTACATCAACATAGAAGCTTCAACTGTGTTCTACTATGGTGCTTTTAGTGTCTCCGCATACCGCAGCACGCGACATAGCTTTGCAGACGATAAGTACAGCCGTTTCAGAGAGAAGAGCGGCCAAGTGACGATCTGGCTTTAAGGCGATTCGATAACAAATGACGAAAACGGACGGATTTCTCATTTTTTTACTACATATGAACACTTTTCATATTGTCCCGTGCAACTCGGCTGCTAGTCCTCCTTTCATGCAGAATCTTAACTTCCTAGCTCATGTCCAAGGCACCAATCCAATCTAAGAAGTCAATAATCGATACCTAAAACTTGAATTGTACTACTTCTTACTGGCTATTACATCGACTTAGAAGCTTCATCTGTGTTCTAGTATGGTGATTTTATTGTCTCAGCATACCGCAGCACGCGACATAGCTTTGCAGACGATAAGTACAACCGTTTCAGAGAGAAGAGCGGCCAATGTGACGATCTGGCTTTAAGTCGATTCGATAACAAATGACGAAAACGGACGGATTTCTCAGGTTTTTACTACATATGAACACTTTTCACATTCTCCCGTGCAACTCGGCTGCTAGTCCTCCTTTCATGCAGAATCTTAAGGTCCTAGCTCATGTCCAAGGCACCAAAGCCAGCTAAAAAGTAAATAATCAGTACGTAAAACTTGAATTGTACTACTTCTTACTGGCTATTACATTAACTTAGAAGCTTCATCTGTCTTCTACTATGGTGCTTTTAGTGTCTCCGCATACCGCAGCACGCGACATAGCTTTGCAGACGATAAGTAGAACAATTTCAGGGAGAAGAGCGGCCAATGTGACGATCTGGCTTTAAGTCGATTCGATAACAAATGACGAAAACGGACGGATTTCTCAGGTTTTTACTACATATGAACACTTTTCACATTCTCCCCTGCAACTCGGCTGCTAGTCCTCCTTTCATGCAGAATCTTAAGGTCCTAGCTCATGTCCAAGGCACCAAAGCCAGCTAAAAAGTCAATAATCGATACCTAAAACTTGAATTGTACTACTTCTTACTGGCTATTACATCATCTTAGAAGCTTCTTCTGTGTTCTACTATGGTGCTTTTAGTGTCTCCGCATACCGCAGCACGCGACAAAGCTTTCCAGACGATAAGTACAACCGTTTCAGAGAGAAGAACAACCAATGTGACGATCTGGCTTTAAGTCGATTCGATAACAAATGACGAAAACGGACGGATTTCTCAGGTTTTTACTACATATGAACACTTTTCACATTCTCCCGTGCAACTCGGCTGCTAGTCCGCCTTTTGATGCAGAATCTTAAGGTCCTAGCTCATGTCCAAGGCACCAAAGGCAGCTAAAAAATCAATAATCGATACCTAAAACTTGAATTGTACTACTTCTTACTGGCTATTACATCAACGTAGAAGCTTCATCTGTGTTCTACTATGGTGCTTTTAGTTTCTCCGCATACCGCAGCACGCGACATAGCTTTGAAGACGGTAAGTACAACCGTTTCAGAGAGAAGAGCGGCCAATGTGACGATCTGGCTTTAAGTCGATTCGATAACAAATGACGAAAACGGACGGATTTCTCAGGTTTTTACTACATATGATAACTTTTCACATTCTCCCGTGCAACTCGGCTGCTAGTCCTCCTTTCATGCAGATTCTTAAGGTCCTAGCTCATGTCCAAGGCTCCAAAGCCAGCTAAAAAGTCAATAATCGATACCTAAAACTTGAATTTGTACTACTTCTTGCTGGCTATTACATCAACGTAGAAGCTTCATCTGTGTTCTACTATGGTGCTTTTAGTTTCTCCGCATACCGCAGCACGCGACATAGCTTTGAAGACGGTAAGTACAACCGTTTCAGAGAGAAGAGCGGCCAATGTGACGATCGGGCTTTAAGTCGATTCGATAACAAATGACGAAAACGGACGGATTTCTCAGGTTTTTACTACATATGAACACATTTCACATTCTCCCGTGCAACGCGGCTGCTAGTCCTCCTTTCATGCAGAATCTTAAGGTCCTAGCTCATGTCCAAGGCTCCAAAGCCAGCTAAAAATTAAATAATCAGTACCTAAAACTTGAATTGTACTACTTCTTACTGGCTATTACATCAACTTAGAAGCTTCATCTGTGTTCTACTATGGTGCTTTTAGAGTCTCCGCATACCGCAGCACGCGACATAGCTTTGCAGACGATAAGTACAACCGTTTCAGAGAGAAGAGCGGCCAATTTGACGATCTGGCTTTAAGTCGATCGATAACAAATGACGAAAACGGACGGATTTCTCAGGTTTTTACTACATATGAACACTTTTCACATTCTTCCCTGCAACTCGGCTGCTAGTCCTCCTTTCATGCAGGTTCCTAAGGTCCTAGCTCATGTCCAAGGCATCAAAGCCAGCTAAATAGTCAATAATCGATACCTAAAACTTGAATTGTACTACTTCTTACTGGCTATTACATCAACTTAGAAGCTTCATCTGTGTTCTACTATGGTGCTTTTAGAGTCTCCGCATACCGCAGCACGCGACATAGCTTTGCAGACGATAAGTACAACCGTTTCAGAGAGAAGAGCGGCCAATGTGACGATCTGGCTTTAAGTCGATTCGATAACAAATGACGAAAACGGACAGATTTCTCTGGTTTTTACTACATATGAACACTTTTCACATTCTCCCGTGCAACTCGGTTGCTAGTCCTCCTTTCATGCAGAATCTTGAGGTCCTAGCTCATGTCCAAGGCACCAAAGCCAGCTAAAAAGTATATAATCGATACCTAAAACTTGAATTATACTACTTCTTACTGGCTATTACATCAACTTAGAAGCTTCATCTGTGTTCTACTATGGTGCTTTTAGTGTCTCCGCATACCGCATCACGCGACATAGCATTGCAGGCGATAAGTACAACTGTTTCAGAGAGAAGAGCGGCCAATGTGACGATCTGGCTTTAAGTCGATTCGATAACAAATGACGAAAACGGACGGATTTCTCAGGTTTTTACTACATATGAACACTATTCACATTGTCCCGTGCAACTCGGTTGCTAGTCCTCCTTTTGATGCAGAATCTTAAGGTCCTAGCTCATGTCCAAGGCACCAAAGCCAGCTAAAAAGTCAATAATCGATACCTAAAACTTGAATTGTACTACTTCTTACTGGCTATTACATCAACATAGAAGCTTCAACTGTGTTCTACTATGGTGCTTTTAGTGCCTCCGCATACCGCAGCACTCGACATAGCTTTGCAGACGATAAGTACAGCCGTTTCAGAGAGAAGAGCGGCCAAGTGACGATCTGGCTTTAAGGCGATTCGATAACAAATGACGAAAACGGACGGATTTCTCATTTCTTTACTACATATGAACACTTTTCATATTGTCCCGTGCAACTCGGCTGCTAGTCCTCCTTTCATGCAGAATCTTAACTTCCTAGCTCATGTCCAAGGCACCAATCCAATCTAAGAAGTCAATAATCGATACCTAAAACTTGAATTGTACTACTTCTTACTGGCTATTACATCGACTTAGAAGCTTCATCTGTGTTCTAGTATGGTGACTTTATTGTCTCAGCATACCGCAGCACGCGACATAGCTTTGCAGACGATAAGTACAACCGTTTCAGAGAGAAGAGCGGCCAATGTGACGATCTGGCTTTAAGTCGATTCGATAACAAATGACGAAAACGGACGGATTTCTCAGGTTTTTACTACATATGAACACTTTTCACATTCTCCCGTGCAACTCGGCTGCTAGTCCTCCTTTCATGCAGAATCTTAAGGTCCTAGCTCATGTCCAAGGCACCACGCCAGTTAAGAAGTCAATAATCGATACCTAAAACTTGAATTGTACTACTTCTTACTGGCTATTACATCAACTTAGAAGCTTCATCTGTGTTCTACTATAGTGCTTTTAGTGTCTCCGCATACCGCAGCACGCGACATAGCTTTGAAGACGATAAGTACAACCGTTTCAGAGAGAAGAGCGGCCAATGTGACGATCTGGCTTTAAGTCGATTCGATAACAAATGACGAAAACGGACGGATTTCTCAGGTTTTTACTACATATGAACACTTATCACATTCTCCCCTGCAACTCGGCTGCTAGTCCTACTTTCATGCAGAATCTTAAGGTCCTAGCTCACGTCCAAGGCACCAAAGCCAGCTAAAAAGTCAATAATCGATACCTAAAACTTGAATTGTACTACTTCTTACTGGCTATTACATCATCTTAGAAGCTTCTTCTGTGTTCTACTATGGTGCTTTTAGTGTCTCCGCATACCGCAGCACGCGACAAAGCTTTCCAGACGATAAGTACAACCGTTTCAGAGAGAAGAACAACCAATGTGACGATCTGGCTTTAAGTCGATTCGATAACAAATGACGAAAACGGACGGATTTCTCAGGTTTTTACTACATATGAACACTTTTCACATTCTCCCGTGCAACTCGGCTGCTAGTCCGCCTTTTGATGCAGAATCTTAAGGTCCTAGCTCATGTCCAAGGCACCAAAGGCAGCTAAAAAATCAATAATCGATACCTAAAACTTGAATTGTACTACTTCTTACTGGCTATTACATCATCTTAGAACCTTCATCTGTGTTCTACTATGGTGCTTTTAGTGTCTCCGCATACCACAGCACGCGACAAAGCTTTCCAGACGATAAGTACAACCGTTTCAGAGAGAAGAGCAGCCAATGTGACGATCTGGCTTTAAGTCGATTCGATAACAAATGACGAAAACGGACGGATTTCTCAGGTTTTTACTACATATGAACACTTTTCACAATGTTCCGTGCAACTCGGCTGCTAGTAGTCCTTTTGATGCAGAATCTTAAGGTCCTAGCTCATGTCCAAGGCACCAAAGCCAGCTAAAAAATCAATAATCGATACCTAAAACTTGAATTGTACTACTTCTTACTGGCTATTACATCAACTTAGAAGCTTCATCTGTGTTCTACTACGGTGCTTTTAGTGTCTCCGCATACCGCAGCACGCGACATAGCTTTGAAGACGATAAGTACAACCGTTTCAGTGAGAAGAGCGGCCAATGTGACGATCTGGCTTTAAGTCGATTCGATAACAAATGACGAAAACGGACGGATTTCTCAGGTTTTTACTACATATGAATACTTTTCACATTCTCCCGTGCAACTCTGCTGCTAGTCCTCCTTTAATGCAGAATCTTAAGGTCCTAGCTCATGTCCAAGGCACCAAAGCCAGCTAAAAAGTCAATAATCGATACCTAAAACTTGAATTGTACTACATCTTACTGGCTATTACATCAACTTAGAAGCTTCATCTGTGTTCTACCATGGTGCTTTTAGTGTCTCCGCACACCGCAGTACGCGACATAACTTTGCAGACGATAAGTACAACCGTTTCAGAGAAAAGAGGGGCCAATGTGACGATCTGGCTTTAAGTCGATTCGATAACAAATGACGAAAACGGACGGATTTCTCAGGTTTTTACTACATATGAACACTTTTCAGATTCTCCAGTGCAACTCGGCTGCTAGTCCTCCTTTCATGCAGAATCGTAAGGTCCTAGCTCATGTCCAAGGCACCAAAGCCAGCTAAAAAGTCAATAATCGATACCTAAAACTTGAATTGTACTACTTCTTACTGGCTATTACATCATCTTAGAAGCTTCATCTGTGTTCTACTATGGTGCTTTTAGTGTCTCCGCATACCGCAGCACGCGACAAAACTTTCCAGACGATAAGTACAACCGTTTCAGAGAGAAGAGCAGCCAATGTGACGATTTGGCTTTAAGTCGATTCGATAACAAATGACGAAAACGGACGTATTTCTCAGGTTTTTACTACATATGAACACATTTCACATTCTCCCGTACAACGCGGCTGCTAGTCCTCATTTCATGCAGAATCTTAAGGTCCTAGCTCATGTCCAAGGCACCAAAGCCAGCTAAAAAGTATATAATCGATACCTAAAACTTGAATTGTACTACTTCTTACTGGCTATTACATCAACTTAGAAGCTTCATCTGTGTTCTACTATGGTGCTTTTAGTGTCTCCGCATACCGCATCAAGCGACATAGCTTTGCAGGCGATAAGTACAACCGTTTCAGAGAGAAGAGCGGCCAATGTGACGATCTGGCTTTAAGTCGATTCGATAACAAATGACGAAAACGGACGGATTTCTCAGGTTTTTACTACATATGAACACTTTTCACATTCTCCCATCCAACGCGGCTGCTAGTCCTCCTTTCATGCAGAATCTTAAGGTCCCAGCTCATGTCCAAGGCACCAAAGCCAGCTAAAAAGTCAATAATCGATACCTAAAACTTGAATTGTACTACTTCTTACTGGCTATTACATCATCATAGAAGCTTCATCTATGTTTTACTATGGTGCTTTTAGTGTCTCCGCATACCGCAGCACGCGACATAGCTTTGCAGACGATAAGTACAACCGTTTCAGAGACAAGAGCGGCCAATGTGACGATCTGGCTTTAAGTCGATTCGATAACAAATGACGAAAATGGACAGATTTCTCAGGTTTTTACTACATATGAACACTTTTCACATTCTCCCGTGCAACTCGGCTGCTCGTCCTCCTTTCATGCAGAATCTTAAGGTCCTACCTCATGTCCAAGGCACCAAAGCCAGCTAAAAAGTCAATAATCAGTACCTAAAACTTGAATTGTACTACTTCTTACTGGCTATTACATCGACTTAGAAGCTTCATCTGTGTTCTACTATGGTGATTTTAGAGTCTCCGCATACCGCAGCACGCGACATAGCTTTGCAGACGATAAGTACAACCGTTTCAGAGAGAAGAGCGGCCAATGTGACGATCTGGCTTTAAGTCATTCGATAACAAATGACGAAAACGGACGGATTTCTCAGGTTTTTACTACATATGAATACTTTTCACATTCTCCCGTACAACTCGGCTGCTAGTCCTCCTTTAATGCAGAATCTTAAGGTCCTAGCTCATGTCCAAGGCACCAAAGCCAGCTAAAAAGTCAATAATCGATACCTAAAACTTGAATTGTACTACTTGTTACTGGCTATTACATCAACTTAGAAGCTTCATCTGTGTTCTACTATGGTGCTTTTAGAGTCTCCGCATACCGCAGCACGCGACATAGCTTTGCAGACGATAAGTACAACCATTTCAGAGAGAAGAGCGGCCAATGTGACGATCTGGCTTTAAGTCGATTCGATAACAAATGACGAAAACGGACGGATTTCTCAGGTTTTTACTACATATGAACACCTTTCACATTCTCCCGTGCAACTCGGCTGCTAGTCCTCCTTTCATGCAGAATCTTAAGGTCCTAGCTCATGTCCAAGGCACCAAAGCCAGCAAAAAGTCAATAATCGATACCTAAAACTTGAATTGTACTACTTCTTACTGGCTATTACATCAACTTAGAAGCTTCATCTGTGTTCTACTATGGTGCTTTTAGTGTCTCCGCATACCGCATCACGCGACATAGCTTTGCAGGCGATAAGTACAACCGTTTCAGAGAGAAGAGCGGCCAATGTGACGATCTGGCTTTAAGTCGATTCGATAACAAATGACGAAAACGGACGGATTTCTCAGGTTTTTACTACATATGAACACTTTTCACATTCTCCTATCCAACGCGGCTGCTAGTCCTCCTTTCATGCAGAATCTTAAGGTCCTAGCTCATGTCCAAGGCACCAAAGCCAGCTAAAAAGTCAATAATCGATACCTAAAACTTGAATTGTACTACTTCTTACTGGCTATTACATCATCATAGAAGCTTCATCTGTGTTTTACTATGGTGCTTTTAGTGTCTCCGCATACCGCAGCACGCGACATAGCTTTGCAGACGATAAGTACAACCGTTTCAGAGACAAGAGCGGCCAATGTGACGATCTGGCTTTAAGTCGATTCGATAACAAATGACGAAAATGGACAGATTTCTCAGGTTTTTACTACATATGAACACTTTTCACATTCTCCCGTGCAACTCGGCTGCTCGTCCTCCTTTCATGCAGAATCTTAAGGTCCTAGCTCATGTCCAAGGCACCAAAGCCAGCTAAAAAGTCAATAATCAGTACCTAAAACTTGAATTGTACTACTTCTTACTGGCTATTACATCGACTTAGAAGCTTCATCTGTGTTCTACTATGGTGATTTTATTGTCTCCGCATACCGCAGCACGCGACATAGCTTTGAAGACGATAAGTACAACCGTTTCAGAGAGAAGAGCGGCCAATGTGACGATCAGGCTTTAAGTCGATTCGATAACAATTGACGAAAACGGACGTATTTCTCAGGTTTCTACTACATATGAACACATTTCACATTCTCCCGTGCAACGCGGCTGCTAGTCCTCCTTTCATGCAGAATCTTAAGGTCCTAGCTCATGTCCAAGGCACCAAAGCCAGCTAAAAAGTCAATAATCGATACCTAAAACTTGAATTGTACTACTTCTTACTGGCTATTACATCAACTTAGAAGCTTCATCTGTGTTCTACCATGGTGCTTTTAGTGTCTCCGCACACCGCAGCACGCGACATAGCTTTGCAGACGATAAGTACAATCGTTTCAGAGAAAAGAGGGGCCAATGTGACGATCTGGCTTTAAGTCGATTCGATAACAAATGACGAAAACGGACGGATTTCTCAGGTTTTTACTACATATGAACACATTTCACATTCTCCCGTGCAACTCGGCTGCTAGTCCTCCTTTCATGCAGAATCTTAAGGTCCTACCTCATGTCCAAGGCACCAAAGCCAGCTAAAAAGTCAATAATCGATACCTAAAACTGGAATTGTACTACTTCTTACTGGCTATCACATCAACTTAGAAGCTTCATCTGTGTTCTACTATGGTGCTTTTAGTGTCTCCGCATACCGCAGCACGCGACATAGCTCTGCAGACGATAGGTACAACCGTTTCAGACAGAAGAGCGGCCAATGGGACGATCTGGCTTTAAGTCGATTCGATAACAAATGACGAAAACGGACGGATTTCTCAGGTTTTTACTACATATGAACACTTTTCACATTGTCCCGTGCAACTCGGCTGCTAGTCCTCCTTTCATGCAGAATCTTAAGGTCCTAGATCATGTCCAAGGCACCAAAGAAAGCTAAAAAGTCAATAATCGATACCTAAAACTTGAATTGTACTACTTCTTACTGGCTATTACATCAACTTAGAAGCTTCATCTGTGTTCTACTATGGTGCTTTTAGTGTCTCCGCATACCGCAGCACGCGACATAGCTTTGAAGACGATAAGTACAACCGTTTCAGAGAGAAGAGCGGCCAATGTGACGACCTGGCTTTAAGGCGATTCGATAACAAATGACGAAAACGGACGGATTTCTCAGGTTTTTACTACATATGAACACTTTTCACATTCTCCCATCCAACGCGGCTGCTAGTCCTCCTTTCATGCAGAATCTTAAGGTCCTAGCTCATGTCCAAGGCACCAAAGCCAGCTATAAAGTCAATAATCGATACCTAAAACTTGAATTGTACTACTTCTTACTGGCTATTACATCATCATAGAAGCTTCATCTGTGTTCTACTATGGTGCTTTTAGTGTCTCCGCATACCGCAGCACGCGACATAGCTTTGCAGACGATAAGTACAATCGTTTCAGAGAGAAGAGCGGCCAATGTGACGATCTGGCTTTAAGTCGATTCGATAACAAATGACGAAAACGGACGGATTTCTCAGGTTTTTACTACATATGAACACTTTTCACATTGTCCCGTGCAACTCGGCTGCTAGTCCTCATTTTGATGCAGAATCTTAAGGTCCTAGCTCATGTCCAAGGCATCAAAGCCAGCTAAAAAATCAATAATCGATACCTAAAACTTGAATTGTACTACTTCTTACTGGCTATTACATCAACTTAGAAGCTTCATCTGTGTTCTACTATGGTGCTTTTAGTGTCTCCGCATACCGCAGCACGCGACATAGCTTTGAAGACGATAAGTACAACCGTTTCAGAGAGAAGAGCGGCCAATGTGACGATCTGGCTTTAAGTCGATTCGATAACAAATGACGAAAACGGACGGATTTCTCAGGTTTTTACTACATATGAATACTTTTCACATTCTCCCTTGCAACTCGGCTGCTAGTCCTCCATTCATGCAGTATCTTAAGGTCCTAGCTCATGTCCAAGGCACCAAAGCCAGCTAAAAAGTCAATAATCGATACCTAATACTTGAATTGTACTACTTCTTACTGGCTATTACATCAACTTAGAAGCTTCATCTGTGTTCTACTATGGTGCTTTTAGAGTCTCCGCATACCGCAGCACGCGACATAGCTTTGCAGACAATAAGTACAACCGTTTCAGAGAGAAGAGCGGCCAATGTGACGATCTGGCCGTAAGTCGATTCGATAACAAATGACGAAAACGGACGGATTTCTCAGGTTTTTACTACATATGAACACTTTTCACATTCTCCTATCCAACGCAGCTGCTAGTCCTCCTTTCATGCAGAATCTTAAGGACCTAGATCATGTCCAAGGCACCAAAGCCAGCTAAAAAGTCAATAATCGATACCTAAAACTTGAATTGTACTACTTCTTACTGGCTATTACATCATCATAGAAGCTTCATCTGTGTTCTACTATGGTGCTTTTAGTGTCTCCGCACACCGCAGCACGCGACATAGCTTTGCAGACGATAAGTACAACCGTTTCAGAGAGAAGAGCGGCCAATGTGACGATCTGGCTTTAAGTCGATTCAATAACAAATGCCGAAGACGGACGGATTTCTCAGGTTTTTACTACATATGAACACTTATCACATTGTCCCGTGCAACTCGGCTGCTAGTCCTCCTTTTGATGCAGAATCTTAAGGTCCTAGCTCATGTCCAAGGCACCAAAGCCAGCTAAAAAATCAATAATCGATACCTAAAACTTGAATTGTACTACTTCTTACTGGCTATTACATCAACTTAGAAGCTTCATCTGTGTTCTACTACGGTGCTTTTAGTTTCTCCGCATACCGCAGCACGCGACATAGTTTTGCAGACGATAAGTACAACCGTTTCAGAGAGAAGAGCGGCCAATGTGACGATCAGGCTTTAAGTCGATTCGATAACAATTGACAAAAACGGACGGATTTCTCAGGTTTCTACTACATATGAACACATTTCACATTCTCCCGTGCAACGCGGCTGCTAGTCCTCCTTTCATGCAGAATCTTAAGGTCCTAGCTCATGTCCAAGGCACCAAAGCCACCTAAAAAGTCAATAATCGATACCTAAAACTTGAATTGTACTACTTCTTACTGGCTATTACATCAACTTAGAAGCTTCATCTGTGTTCTACCATGGTGCTTTTAGTGTCTCCGCACACCGCAGCACGCGACATAGCTTTGCAGACGATAAGTACAATCGTTTCAGAGAAAAGAGGGGCCAATGTGACGATCTGGCTTTAAGTCGATTCGATAACAAATGACGAAAACGGACGGATTTCTCAGGTTTTTACTACATATGAACACTTTTCACATTCTCCCGTGCAACTCGGCTGCTAGTCCTCCTTTCATGCAGAATCTTAAGGTCCTACCTCATGTCCAAGGCACCAAAGCCAGCTAAAAAGTCAATAATCGATACCTACAACTGGAATTGTACTACTTCTTACTGGCTATCACATCAACTTAGAAGCTTCATCTGTGTTCTACTATGGTGCTTTTAGTGTCTCCGCATACCGCAGCACGCGACATAGCTCTGCAGACGATAAGTACAACCGTTTCAGACAGAAGAGCGACCAATGTGACGATCTGGCTTTAAGTCGATTCGATAACAAATGACGAAAACGGACGGATTTCTCAGGTTTTTACTACATATGTACACTTTTCACATTGTCCCGTGCAACTCGGCTGCTAGTCCTCCTTTCATGCAGAATCGTAAGGTCCTAGATCATGTCCAAGGCACCAAAGAAAGCTAAAAAATCAATAATCGATACCTAAAACTTGAATTGTACTACTTCTTACTGGCTATTACATCAACTTAGAAGCTTCATCTGTGTTCTACTATGGTGCTTTTAGTGTCTCCGCATACCGCAGCACGCGACATAGCTTTGAAGACGATAAGTACAACCGTTTCAGAGAGAAGAGCGGCCAATGTGACGATCTGGCTTTATGTCGATTCGATAACAAATGACGAAAACGGACGGATTTCTCAGGTTTTTACTACATATGAATACTTTTCACATTCTCCCTTGCAACTCGGCTGCTAGTCCTCCATTCATGCAGAATCTTAAGGTCCTAGCTCATGTCCAAGGCACCAAAGCCAGCTAAAAAGTCAATAATCGATACCTAATACTTGAATTGTACTACTTCTTACTGGCTATTACATCAACTTAGAAGCTTCATCTGTGTTCTACTATGGTGGTTTTAGAGTCTCCGCATACCGCAGCACGCGACATAGCTTTGCAGACAATAAGTACAACCGTTTCAGAGAGAAGAGCGGCCAATGTGACGATCTGGCTTTAAGTCGATTCGATAACAAATGACGAAAACGGACGGATTTCTCAGGTTTTTACTACATATGAACACTTTTCACATTCTCCTATCCAACGCAGCTGCTAGTCCTCCTTTCATGCAGAATCTTAAGGTCCTAGATCATGTCCAAGGCACCAAAGCCAGCTAAAAAGTCAATAATCGATACCTAAAACTTGAATTGTACTACTTCTTACTGGCTATTACATCATCATAGAAGCTTCATCTGTGTTCTACTATGGTGCTTTTAGTGTCTCCGCACACCGCAGCACGCGACATAGCTTTGCAGACGATAAGTACAACCGTTTCAGAGAGAAGAGCGGCCAATGTGACGATCTGGCTTTAAGTCGATTCGATAACAAATGACGAAGACGGACGGATTTCTCAGGTTTTTACTACATATGAACACTTATCACATTGTCCCGTGCAACTCGGCTGCTAGTCCTCCTTTTGATGCAGAATCTTAAGGTCCTAGCTCATGTCCAAGGCACCAAAGCCAGCTAAAAAATCAATAATCGATACCTAAAACTTGAACTGTACTACTTCTTACTGGCTATTACATCAACTTAGAAGCTTCATCTGTGTTCTACTACGGTGCTTTTAGTTTCTCCGCATACCGCAGCACGCGACATAGTTTTGCAGACGATAAGTACAACCGTTTCAGACAGAAGAGCGGCCAATGTGACGATCTGGCTTTAAGTCGATTCGATAACAAATGACGAAAACGGACGGATTTCTCAGGTTTTTACTACATATGAACACTTTTCACATTGTCCCGTGCAACTCGGCTGCTAGTCCTCCTTTTGATGCAGAATCTTAAGGTCCTAGCTCATGTCCAAGGCACCAAAGCCAGCTAAAAAATCAATAATCGATACCTAAAACTTGAATTGTACTACTTCTTACTGGCTATTACATCAACTTAGAAGCTTCATCTGTGTTCTGCTATGGTGCTTTTAGTGTCTCCGCATACCGCAGCACGCGACATAGCTTTGAAGACGATAAGTACAACCGTTTCAGAGAAAAGAGCGGCCAATGTGACGATCTGGCTTTAAGTCGATTCGATAACAAATGACGAAAACGGACGGATTTCTCAGGTTTTTACTACATATGAACACTTTTCACATTCTCCCATCCAACGCGGCTGCTAGTCCTCCTTTCATGCAGAATCTTAAGGTCCTAGCTCATGTCCAAGGCACCAAAGCCAGCTATAAAGTCAATAATCGATACCTAACACTTGAATTGTACTACTTCTTACTGGCTATTACATCATCATAGAAGCTTCATCTGTGTTCTACTATGGTGCTTTTAGTGTCTCCGCATACCGCATCACGCGACATAGCTTTGCAGACGATAAGTACAACCGTTTCAGAGAGAAGAGCTGCCAATGTGACGATCTGGCTTTAAGTCGATTCGATAACAAATGATGAAAACGGACGGATTTCTCAGGTTTTTACTACATATGAACACTTTTCACATTGTCCCGTGCAACTCGGCTGCTAGTCCTCATTTTGATGCAGAATCTTAAGGTCCTAGCTCATGTCCTAGGCACCAAAGCCAGCTAAAAAGTCAATAATCGATACCTAATACTTGAATTGTACTACTTCTTACTGGCTATTACATCAACTTAGAAGCTTCATCTGTGTTCTACTATGGTGCTTTTAGAGTCTCCGCATACCGCAGCACGCGACATAGCTTTGCAGACAATAAGTACAACCGTTTCAGAGAGAAGAGCGGCCAATGTGACGATCTGGCTTTAAGTCGATTCGATAACAAATGACGAAAACGGACGGATTTCTCAGGTTTTTACTACATATGAACACTTTTCACATTCTCCTATCCAACGCAGCTGCTAGTCCTCCTTTCATGCAGAATCTTAAGGACCTAGATCATGTCCAAGGCACCAAAGCCAGCTAAAAAGTCAATAATCGATACCTAAAACTTGAATTGTACTACTTCTTACTGGCTATTACATCATCATAGAAGCTTCATCTGTGTTCTACTATGGTGCTTTTAGTGTCTCCGCACACCGCAGCACGCGACATAGCTTTGCAGACGATAAGTACAACCGTTTCAGAGAGAAGAGCGGCCAATGTGACGATCTGGCTTTAAGTCGATTCGATAACAAATGACGAAGACGGACGGATTTCTCAGGTTTTTACTACATATGAACACTTATCACATTGTCCCGTGCAACTCGGCTGCTAGTCCTCCTTTTGATGCAGAATCTTAAGGTCCTAGCTCATGTCCAAGGCACCAAAGCCAGCTAAAAAATCAATAATCGATACCTAAAACTTGAATTGTACTACTTCTTACTGGCTATTACATCAACTTAGAAGCTTCATCTGTGTTCTACTACGGTGCTTTTAGTTTCTCCGCATACCGCAGCACGCGACATAGTTTTGCAGACGATAAGTACAACCGTTTCAGAGAGAAGAGCGGCCAATGTGACGATCAGGCTTTAAGTCGATTCGATAACAATTGACGAAAACGGACGGATTTCTCAGGTTTCTACTACATATGAACACATTTCACATTCTCCCGTGCAACGCGGCTGCTAGTCCTCCTTTCATGCAGAATCTTAAGGTCCTAGCTCATGTCCAAGGCACCAAAGCCAGCTAAAAAGTCAATAATCGATACCTAAAACTTGAATTGTACTACTTCTTACTGGCTATTACATCAACTTAGAAGCTTCATCTGTGTTCTACCATGGTGCTTTTAGTGTCTCCGCACACCGCAGCACGCGACATAGCTTTGCAGACGATAAGTACAATCGTTTCAGAGAAAAGAGGGGCCAATGTGACGATCTGGCTTTAAGTCGATTCGATAACAAATGACGAAAACGGACGGATTTCTCAGGTTTTTACTACATATGAACACTTTTCACATTCTCCCTTGCAACTCGGCTGCTAGTCCTCCATTCATGCAGAATCTTAAGGTCCTAGCTCATGTCCAAGGCACCAAAGCCAGCTAAAAAATCAATAATCGATACCTAATACTTGAATTGTACTACTTCTTACTGGCTATTACATCAACTTAGAAGCTTCATCTGTGTTCTACTATGGTGCTTTTAGAGTCTCCGCATACCGCAGCACGCGACATAGCTTTGAAGACAATAAGTACAACCGTTTCAGAGAGAAGAGCGGCCAATGTGACGATCTGGCTTTAAGTCGATTCGATAACAAATGACGAAAACGGACGGATTTCTCAGGTTTTTACTACATATGAACACTTTTCACATTCTCCTATCCAACGCAGCTGCTAGTCCTCCTTTCATGCAGAATCTTAAGGTCCTAGATCATGTCCAAGGCACCAAAGCCAGCTAAAAAGTAAATAATCGATACCTAAAACTTAAATTGTACTACTTCTTACTGGCTATTACATCATCATAGAAGCTTCATCTGTGTTCTACTATGGTGCTTTTAGTGTCTCCGCACACCGCAGCACGCGACATAGCTTTGCAGACGATAAGTACAACCGTTTCAGAGAGAAGAGCGGCCAATGTGACGATCTGGCTTTAAGTCGATTCTATAACAAATGACGAAGACGGACGGATTTCTCAGGTTTTTACTACATATGAACACTTATCACATTGTCCCGTGCAACTCGGCTGCTAGTCCTCCTTTTGATGCAGAATCTTAAGGTCCTAGCTCATGTCCAAGGCACCAAAGCCAGCTAAAAAATCAATAATCGATACCTAAAACTTGAATTGTACTACTTCTTACTGGCTATTACATCAACTTAGAAGCTTCATCTGTGTTCTACTACGGTGCTTTTAGTTTCTCCGCATACCGCAGCACGCGACATAGTTTTGCAGACGATAAGTACAACCGTTTCAGACAGAAGAGCGGCCAATGTGACGATCTGGCTTTAAGTCGATTCGATAACAAATGACGAAAACGGACGGATTTCTCAGGTTTTTACTACATATGAACACTTTTCACATTGTCCCGTGTAACTCGGCTGCTAGTCCTCCTTTTGATGCAGAATCTTAAGGTCCTAGCTCATGTCCAAGGCACCAAAGCAAGCTAAAAAATCAATAATCGATACCTAAAACTTGAATTGTACTACTTCTTACTGGCTATTACATCAACTTAGAAGCTTCATCTGTGTTCTGCTATAGTGCTTTTAGTGTCTCCGCATACCGCAGCACGCGACATAGCTTTGAAGACGATAAGTACAACCGTTTCAGAGAAAAGAGCGGCCAATGTGACGATCTGGCTTTAAGTCGATTCGATAACAAATGACGAAAACGGACGGATTTCTCAGGTTTTTACTACATATGAATACTTTTCACATTCTCCCTTGCAACTCGGCTGCTAGTCCTCCATTCATGCAGTATCTTAAGGTCCTAGCTCATGTCCAAGGCACCAAAGCCAGCTAAAAAGTCAATAATCGATACCTAATACTTGAATTGTACTACTTCTTACTGGCTATTACATCAACTTAGAAGCTTCATCTGTGTTCTACTATGGTGCTTTTAGAGTCTCCGCATACCGCAGCACGCGACATAGCTTTGCAGACAATAAGTACAACCGTTTCAGAGAGAAGAGCGGCCAATGTGACGATCTGGCTTTAAGTCGATTCGATAACAAATGACGAAAACGGACGGATTTCTCAGGTTTTTACTACATATGAACACTTTTCACATTCTCCTATCCAACGCAGCTGCTAGTCCTCCTTTCATGCAGAATCTTAAGGACCTAGATCATGTCCAAGGCACCAAAGCCAGCTAAAAAGTCAATAATCGATACCTAAAACTTGAATTGTACTACTTCTTACTGGCTATTACATCATCATAGAAGCTTCATCTGTGTTCTACTATGGTGCTTTTAGTGTCTCCGCACACCGCAGCACGCGACATAGCTTTGCAGACGATAAGTACAACCGTTTCAGAGAGAAGAGCGGCCAATGTGACGATCTGGCTTTAAGCCGATTCAATAACAAATGCCGAAGACGGACGGATTTCTCAGGTTTTTACTACATATGAACACTTATCACATTGTCCCGTGCAACTCGGCTGCTAGTCCTCCTTTTGATGCAGAATCTTAAGGTCCTAGCTCATGTCCAAGGCACCAAAGCCAGCTAAAAAATCAATATTCGATACCTAAAACTTGAATTGTACTACTTCTTACTGGCTATTACATCAACTTAGAAGCTTCATCTGTGTTCTACTACGGTGCTTTTAGTTTCTCCGCATACCGCAGCACGCGACATAGTTTTGCAGACGATAAGTACAACCGTTTCAGAGAGAAGAGCGGCCAATGTGACGATCAGGCTTTCAGTCGATTCATAACAATTGACGAAAACGGACGGATTTCTCAGGTTTCTACTACATATGAACACATTTCACATTCTCCCGTGCAACGCGGCTGCTAGTCCTCCTTTCATGCAGAATCTTAAGGTCCTAGCTCATGTCCAAGGCACCAAAGCCAGCTAAAAAGTCAATAATCGATACCTAAAACTTGAATTGTACTACTTCTTACTGGCTATTACATCAACTTAGAAGCTTCATCTGTGTTCTACTATGGTGCTTTTAGTGTCTCCGCACACCGCAGCACGCGACATAGCTTTGCAGACGATAAGTACAATCGTTTCAGAGAAAAGAGGGGCCAATGTGACGATCTGGCTTTAAGTCGATTCGATGACAAATGAGGAAAACGGACGGATTTCTCAGGTTTTTACTACATATGAACACTTTTCACATTCTCCCGTGCAACTCGGCTGCTAGTCCTCCTTTCATGCAGAATCTTAAGGTCCTACCTCATGTCCAAGGCACCAAAGCCAGCTAAAAAGTCAATAATCGATACCTACAACTGGAATTGTACTACTTCTTACTGGCTATCACATCAACTTAGAAGCTTCATCTGTGTTCTACTATGGTGCTTTTAGTGTCTCCGCATACCGCAGCACGCGACATAGCTCTGCAGACGATAAGTACAACCGTTTCAGACAGAAGAGCGACCAATGTGACGATCTGGCTTTAAGTCGATTCGATAACAAATGACGAAAACGGACGGATTTCTCAGGTTTTTACTACATATGAACACTTTTCACATTGTCCCGTGCAACTCGGCTGCTAGTCCTCCTTTCATGCAGAATCGTAAGGTCCTAGATCATGTCCAAGGCACCAAAGAAAGCTAAAAAATCAATAATCGATACCTAAAACTTGAATTGTACTACTTCTTACTGGCTATTACATCAACTTAGAAGCTTCATCTGTGTTCTACTATGGTGCTTTTAGTGTCTCCGCATACCGCAGCACGCGACATAGCTTTGAAGACGATAAGTACAACCGTTTCAGAGAGAAGAGCGGCCAATGTGACGATCTGGCTTTATGTCGATTCGATAACAAATGACGAAAACGGACGGATTTCTCAGGTTTTTACTACATATGAATACTTTTCACATTCTCCCTTGCAACTCGGCTGCTAGTCCTCCATTCATACAGAATCTTAAGGTCCTAGCTCATGTCCAAGGCACCAAAGCCAGCTAAAAAGTCAATAATCGATACCTAATACTTGAATTGTACTACTTCTTACTGGCTATTACATCAACTTAGAAGCTTCATCTGTGTTCTACTATGGTGCTTTTAGAGTCTCCGCATACCGCAGCACGCGACATAGCTTTGCAGACAATAAGTACAACCGTTTCAGAGAGAAGAGCGGCCAATGTGACGATCTGGCTTTAAGTCGATTCGATAACAAATGACGAAAACGGACGGATTTCTCAGGTTTTTACTACATATGAACACTTTTCACATTCTCCTATCCAACGCAGCTGCTAGTCCTCCTTTCATGCAGAATCTTAAGGTCCTAGATCATGTCCAAGGCACCAAAGCCAGCTAAAAAGTCAATAATCGATACCTAAAACTTGAATTGTACTACTTCTTACTGGCTATTACATCATCATAGAAGCTTCATCTGTGTTCTACTATGGTGCTTTTAGTGTCTCCGCACACCGCAGCACGCGACATAGCTTTGCAGACGATAAGTACAACCGTTTCAGAGAGAAGAGCGGCCAATGTGACGATCTGGCTTTAAGTCGATTCGATAACAAATGACGAAGACGGACGGATTTCTCAGGTTTTTACTACATATGAACACTTATCACATTGTCCCGTGCAACTCGGCTGCTAGTCCTCCTTTTGATGCAGAATCTTAAGGTCCTAGCTCATGTCCAAGGCACCAAAGCCAGCTAAAAAATCAATAATCGATACCTAAAACTTGAATTGTACTACTTCTTACTGGCTATTACATCAACTTAGAAGCTTCATCTGTGTTCTACTACGGTGCTTTTAGTTTCTCCGCATACCGCAGCACGCGACATAGTTTTGCAGACGATAAGTACAACCGTTTCAGACAGAAGAGCGGCCAATGTGACGATCTGGCTTTAAGTCGATTCGATAACAAATGACGAAAACGGACGGATTTCTCAGGTTTTTACTACATATGAACACTTTTCACATTGTCCCGTGCAACTCGGCTGCTAGTCCTCCTTTTGATGCAGAATCTTAAGGTCCTAGCTCATGTCCAAGGCACCAAAGCCAGCTAAAAAATCAATAATCGATACCTAAAACTTGAATTGTACTACTTCTTACTGGCTATTACATCAACTTAGAAGCTTCATCTGTGTTCTGCTATGGTGCTTTTAGTGTCTCCGCATACCGCAGCACGCGACATAGCTTTGAAGACGATAAGTACAACCGTTTCAGAGAAAAGAGCGGCCAATGTGACGATCTGGCTTTAAGTCGATTCGCTAACAAATGACGAAAACGGACGGATTTCTCAGGTTTTTACTACATATGAACACTTTTCACATTCTCCCATCCAACGCGGCTGCTAGTCCTCCTTTCATGCAGAATCTTAAGGTCCTAGCTCATGTCCAAGGCACCAAAGCCAGCTATAAAGTCAATAATCGATACCTAACACTTGAATTGTACTACTTCTTACTGGCTATTACATCATCATAGAAGCTTCATCTGTGTTCTACTATGGTGCTTTTAGTGTCTCCGCATACCGCATCACGCGACATAGCTTTGCAGACGATAAGTACAACCGTTTCAGAGAGAAGAGCTGCCAATGTGACGATCTGGCTTTAAGTCGATTCGATAAGAAATGATGAAAACGGACGGATTTCTCAGGTTTTTACTACATATGAACACTTTTCACATTGTCCCGTGCAACTCGGCTGCTAGTCCTCATTTTGATGCAGAATCTTAAGGTCCTAGCTCATGTCCTAGGCACCAAAGCCAGCTAAAAAGTCAATAATCGATACCTAATACTTGAATTGTACTACTTCTTACTGGCTATTACATCAACTTAGAAGCTTCATCTGTGTTCTACTATGGTGCTTTTAGAGTCTCCGCGTACCGCAGCACGCGACATAGCTTTGCAGACAATAAGTACAACCGTTTCAGAGAGAAGAGCGGCCAATGTGACGATCTGGCTTTAAGTCGATTCGATAACAAATGACGAAAACGGACGGATTTCTCAGGTTTTTACTACATATGAACACTTTTCACATTCTCCTATCCAACGCAGCTGCTAGTCCTCCTTTCATGCAGAATCTTAAGGACCTAGATCATGTCCAAGGCACCAAAGCCAGCTAAAAAGTCAATAATCGATACCTAAAACTTGAATTGTACTAATTCTTACTGGCTATTACATCATCATAGAAGCTTCATCTGTGTTCTACTATGGTGCTTTTAGTGTCTCCGCACACCGCAGCACGCGACATAGCTTTGCAGACGATAAGTACAACCGTTTCAGAGAGAAGAGCGGCCAATGTGACGATCTGGCTTTAAGTCGATTCGATAACAAATGACGAAGACGGACGGATTTCTCAGGTTTTTACTACATATGAACACTTATCACATTGTCCCGTGCAACTCGGCTGCTAGTCCTCCTTTTGATGCAGAATCTTAAGGTCCTAGCTCATGTCCAAGGCACCAAAGCCAGCTAAAAAATCAATAATCGATACCTAAAACTTGAATTGTACTACTTCTTACTGGCTATTACATCAACTTAGAAGCTTCATCTGTGTTCTACTACGGTACTTTTAGTTTCTCCGCATACCGCAGCACGCGACATAGTTTTGCAGACGATAAGTACAACCGTTTCAGAGAGAAGAGCGGCCAATGTGACGATCAGGCTTTAAGTCGATTCGATAACAATTGACGAAAACGGACGGATTTCTCAGGTTTCTACTACATATGAACACATTTCACATTCTCCCGTGCAACGCGGCTGCTAGTCCTCCTTTCATGCAGAATCTTAAGGTCCTAGCTCATGTCCAAGGCACCAAAGCCAGCTAAAAAGTCAATAATCGATACCTAAAACTTGAATTGTACTACTTCTTACTGGCTATTACATCAACTTAGAAGCTTCATCTGTGTTCTACCATGGTGCTTTTAGTGTCTCCGCACACCGCAGCACGCGACATAGCTTTGCAGACGATAAGTACAATCGTTTCAGAGAAAAGAGGGGCCAATGTGACGATCTGGCTTTAAGTCGATTCGATAACAAATGACGAAAACGGACGGATTTCTCAGGTTTTTACTACATATGAACACTTTTCACATTCTCCCTTGCAACTCGGCTGCTAGTCCTCCATTCATGCAGAATCTTAAGGTCCTAGCTCATGTCCAAGGCACCAAAGCCAGCTAAAAAGTCAATAATCGATACCTAATACTTGAATTGTACTACTTCTTACTGGCTATTACATCAACTTAGAAGCTTCATCTGTGTTCTACTATGGTGCTTTTAGAGTCTCCGCATACCGCAGCACGCGACATAGCTTTGAAGACAATAAGTACAACCGTTTCAGAGAGAAGAGCGGCCAATGTGACGATCTGGCTTTAAGTCGATTCGATAACAAATGACGAAAACGGACGGATTTCTCAGGTTTTTACTACATATGAACACTTTTCACATTCTCCTATCCAACGCAGCTGCTAGTCCTCCTTTCATGCAGAATCTTAAGGTCATAGATCATGTCCAAGGCACCAAAGCCAGCTAAAAAGTCAATAATCGATACCTAAAACTTGAATTGTACTACTTCTTACTGGCTATTACATCATCATAGAAGCTTCATCTGTGTTCTACTATGGTGCTTTTAGTGTCTCCGCACACCGCAGCACGCGACATAGCTTTGCAGACGATAAGTACAACCGTTTCAGAGAGAAGAGCGGCCAATGTGACGATCTGGCTTTAAGTCGATTCGATAACAAATGACGAAGACGGACGGATTTCTCAGGTTTTTACTACATATGAACACTTATCACATTGTCCCGTGCAACTCGGCTGCTAGTCCTCCTTTTGATGCAGAATCTTAAGGTCCTAGCTCATGTCCAAGGCACCAAAGCCAGCTAAAAAATCAATAATCGATACCTAAAACTTGAATTGTACTACTTCTTACTGGCTATTACATCAACTTAGAAGCTTCATCTGTGTTCTACTACGGTGCTTTTAGTTTCTCCGCATACCGCAGCACGCGACATAGTTTTGCAGACGATAAGTACAACCGTTTCAGACAGAAGAGCGGCCAATGTGACGATCTGGCTTTAAGTCGATTCGATAACAAATGACGAAAACGGACGGATTTCTCAGGTTTTTACTACATATGAACACTTTTCACATTGTCCCGTGTAACTCGGCTGCTAGTCCTCCTTTTGATGCAGAATCTTAAGGTCCTAGCTCATGTCCAAGGCACCAAAGCCAGCTAAAAAATCAATAATCGATACCTAAAACTTGAATTGTACTACTTCTTACTGGCTATTACATCAACTTAGAAGCTTCATCTGTGTTCTGCTATGGTGCTTTTAGTGTCTCCGCATACCGCAGCACGCGACATAGGTTTGAAGACGATAAGTACAACCGTTTCAGAGAAAAGAGCGGCCAATGTGACGATCTGGCTTTAAGTCGATTCGATAACAAATGACGAAAACGGACGGATTTCTCAGGTTTTTACTACATATGAACACTTTTCACATTCTCCCATCCAACGCGGCTGCTAGTCCTCCTTTCATGCAGAATCTTAAGGTCCTAGCTCATGTCCAAGGCACCAAAGCCAGCTATAAAGTCAATAATCGATACCTAACACTTGAATTGTACTACTTCTTACTGGCTATTACATCATCATAGAAGCTTCATCTGTGTTCTACTATGGTGCTTTTAGTGTCTCCGCATACCGCATCACGCGACACAGCTTTGCAGACGATAAGTACAACCGTTTCAGAGAGAAGAGCTGCCAATGTGACGATCTGGCTTTAAGTCGATTCGATAACAAATGACGAAAACGGACGGATTTCTCAGGTTTTTACTACATATGAACACTTTTCACATTGTCCCGTGCAACTCGGCTGCTAGTCCTCATTTTGATGCAGAATCTTAAGGTCCTAGCTCATGTCCTAGGCACCAAAGCCAGCTAAAAAATCAATAATCGATACCTAAAACTTGAATTGTACTACTTCTTACTGGCTATTACATCAACTTAGAAGCTTCATCTGTGTTCTACTATGGTGCTTTTAGTGTCTCCGCATACCGCAGCACGCGACATAGCTTTGAAGGAGATAAGTACAACCGTTTCAGAGAGAAGAGCGGCCAATGTGACGATCAGGCTTTAAGTCGATTCGATAACAATTGACGAAAACGGACGGATTTCTCAGGTTTCTACTACATATGAACACATTTCACATTCTCCCGTGCAACGCGGCTGCTAGTCCTCCTTTCATGCAGAATCTTAAGGTCCTAGCTCATGTCCAAGGCACCAAAGCCAGCTAAAAAGTCAATAATCGATACCTTAAACTTGAATTGTACTACTTCTTACTGGCTATTACATCAACTTAGAAGCTTCATCTGTGTTCTACCATGGTGCTTTTAGTGTCTCCGCACACCGCAGCACGCGACATAGCTTTGCAGACGATAAGTACAATCGTTTCAGAGAAAAGAGGGGCCAATGTGACGATCTGGCTTTAAGTCGATTCGATAACAAATGACGAAAACGGACGGATTTCTCAGGTTTTTACTACATATGAACACTTTTCACATTCTCCCGTGCAACTCGGCTGCTAGTCCTCCTTTCATGCAGAATCTTAAGGTCCTACCTCATGTCCAAGGCACCAAAGCCAGCTAAAAAGTCAATAATCGATACCTAAAACTGGAATTGTACTACTTCTTACTGGCTATCACATCAACGTAGAAGCTTCATCTGTGTTCTACTATGGTGCTTTTAGTGTCTCCGCATACCGCAGCACGCGACATAGCTCTGCAGACGATAAGTACAACCGTTTCAGACAGAAGAGCGGCCAATGTGACGATCTGGCTTTAAGTCGATTCGATAACAAATGACGAAAACGGACGGATTTCTCAGGTTTTTACTACATATGAACACTTTTCACATTGTCCCGTGCAACTCGGCTGCTAGTCCTCCTTTCATGCAGAATCTTAAGGTCCTAGATCATGTCCAAGGCACCAAAGAAAGCTAAAAAATCAATAATCGATTCCTAAAACTTGAATTGTACTACTTCTTACTGGCTATTACATCAACTTAGAAGCTTCATCTGTGTTCTACTATGGTGCTTTTAGTGTCTCCGCATACCGCAGCACGCGACATAGCTTTGAAGGAGATAAGTACAACCGTTTCAGGGAGAAGAGCGGCCAATGTGACGACCTGGCTTTAAGGCGATTCGATAACAAATGACGAAAACGGACGGAATTCTCAGGTTTTTACTACATATGAACACTTTTCACATTGTCCCGTGCAACTCGGCTGCTAGTCCTCATTTTGATGCAGAATCTTAAGGTCCTAGCTCATGTCCTAGGCACCAAAGCCAGCTAAAAAGTCAATAATCGATACCTAATACTTGAATTGTACTACTTCTTACTGGCTATTACATCAACTTAGAAGCTTCATCTGTGTTCTACTATGGTGCTTTTAGAGTCTCCGCGTACCGCAGCACGCAACATAGCTTTGCAGACAATAAGTACAACCGTTTCAGAGAGAAGAGCGGCCAATGTGACGATCTGGCTTTAAGTCGATTCGATAACAAATGACGAAAACGGACGGATTTCTCAGGTTTTTACTACATATGAACACTTTTCACATTCTCCTATCCAACGCAGCTGCTAGTCCTCCTTTCATGCAGAATCTTAAGGACCTAGATCATGTCCAAGGCACCAAAGCCAGCTAAAAAGTCAATAATCGATACCTAAAACTTGAATTGTACTAATTCTTACTGGCTATTACATCATCATAGAAGCTTCATCTGTGTTCTACTATGGTGCTTTTAGTGTCTCCGCACACCGCAGCACGCGACATAGCTTTGCAGACGATAAGTACAACCGTTTCAGAGAGAAGAGCGGCCAATGTGACGATCTGGCTTTAAGTCGATTCGATAACAAATGACGAAGACGGACGGATTTCTCAGGTTTTTACTACATATGAACACTTATCACATTGTCCCGTGCAACTCGGCTGCTAGTCCTCCTTTTGATGCAGAATCTTAAGGTCCTAGCTCATGTCCAAGGCACCAAAGCCAGCTAAATAATCAATAATCGATACCTAAAACTTGAATTGTACTACTTCTTACTGGCTATTACATCAACTTAGAAGCTTCATCTGTGTTCTACTACGGTGCTTTTAGTTTCTCCGCATACCGCAGCACGCGACATAGTTTTGCAGACGATAAGTACAACCGTTTCAGAGAGAAGAGCGGCCAATGTGACGATCAGGCTTTAAGTCGATTCGATAACAATTGACGAAAACGGACGGATTTCTCAGGTTTCTACTACATATGAACACATTTCACATTCTCCCGTGCAACGCGGCTGCTAGTCCTCCTTTCATGCAGAATCTTAAGGTCCTAGCTCATGTCCAAGGCACCAAAGCCAGCTAAAAAGTCAATAATCGATACCTAAAACTTGAATTGTACTACTTCTTACTGGCTATTACATCAACTTAGAAGCTTCATCTGTGTTCTACCATGGTGCTTTTAGTGTCTCCGCACACCGCAGCACGCGACATAGCTTTGCAGACGATAAGTACAATCGTTTCAGAGAAAAGAGGGGCCAATGTGACGATCTGGCTTTAAGTCGATTCGATAACAAATGACGAAAACGGACGGATTTCTCAGGTTTTTACTACATATGAACACTTTTCACATTCTCCCTTGCAACTCGGCTGCTAGTCCTCCATTCATGCAGAATCTTAAGGTCCTAGCTCATGTCCAAGGCACCAAAGCCAGCTAAAAAGTCAATAATCGATACCTAATACTTGAATTGTACTACTTCTTACTGGCTATTACATCAACTTAGAAGCTTCATCTGTGTTCTACTATGGTGCTTTTAGAGTCTCCGCATACCGCAGCACGCGACATAGCTTTGAAGACAATAAGTACAACCGTTTCAGAGAGAAGAGCGGCCAATGTGACGATCTGGCTTTAAGTCGATTCGATAACAAATGACGAAAACGGACGGATTTCTCAGGTTTTTACTACATATGAACACTTTTCACATTCTCCTATCCAACGCAGCTGCTAGTCCTCCTTTCATGCAGAATCTTAAGGTCATAGATCATGTCCAAGGCACCAAAGCCAGCTAAAAAGTCAATAATCGATACCTAAAACTTGAATTGTACTACTTCTTACTGGCTATTACATCATCATAGAAGCTTCATCTGTGTTCTACTATGGTGCTTTTAGTGTCTCCGCACACCGCAGCACGCGACATAGCTTTGCAGACGATAAGTACAACCGTTTCAGAGAGAAGAGCGGCCAATGTGACGATCTGGCTTTAAGTCGATTCGATAACAAATGACGAAGACGGACGGATTTCTCAGGTTTTTACTACATATGAACACTTATCACATTGTCCCGTGCAACTCGGCTGCTAGTCCTCCTTTTGATGCAGAATCTTAAGGTCCTAGCTCATGTCCAAGGCACCAAAGCCAGCTAAAAAATCAATAATCGATACCTAAAACTTGAATTGTACTACTTCTTACTGGCTATTACATCAACTTAGAAGCTTCATCTGTGTTCTACTACGGTGCTTTTAGTTTCTCCGCATACCGCAGCACGCGACATAGTTTTGCAGACGATAAGTACAACCGTTTCAGACAGAAGAGCGGCCAATGTGACGATCTGGCTTTAAGTCGATTCGATAACAAATGACGAAAACGGACGGATTTCTCAGGTTTTTACTACATATGAACACTTTTCACATTGTCCCGTGTAACTCGGCTGCTAGTCCTCCTTTTGATGCAGAATCTTAAGGTCCTAGCTCATGTCCAAGGCACCAAAGCCAGCAAAAAAATCAATAATCGATACCTAAAACTTGAATTGTACTACTTCTTACTGGCTATTACATCAACTTAGAAGCTTCATCTGTGTTCTGCTATGGTGCTTTTAGTGTCTCCGCATACCGCAGCACGCGACATAGCTTTGAAGACGATAAGTACAACCGTTTCAGAGAAAAGAGCGGCCAATGTGACGATCTGGCTTTAAGTCGATTCGATAACAAATGACGAAAACGGACGGATTTCTCAGGTTTTTACTACATATGAACACTTTTCACATTCTCCCATCCAACGCGGCTGCTAGTCCTCCTTTCATGCAGAATCTTAAGGTCCTAGATCATGTCCAAGGCACCAAAGAAAGCTAAAAAATCAATAATCGATTCCTAAAACTTGAATTGTACTACTTCTTACTGGCTATTACATCAACTTAGAAGCTTCATCTGTGTTCTACTATGGTGCTTTTAGTGTCTCCGCATACCGCAGCACGCGACATAGCTTTGAAGGAGATAAGTACAACCGTTTCAGGGAGAAGAGCGGCCAATGTGACGACCTGGCTTTAAGGCGATTCGATAACAAATGACGAAAACGGACGGAATTCTCAGGTTTTTACTACATATGAACACTTTTCACATTCTCCCATCCAACGCGGCTGCAGTCCTCCTTTCATGCAGAATCTTAAGGTCCTACCTCATGTCCAAGGCACCAAAGCCAGCTATAAAGTCAATAATCGATACCTAAAACTTGAATTGTACTACTTCTTACTGGCTATTACATCATCATAGAAGCTTCATCTGTGTTCTACTATGGTGCTTTTAGTGTCTCCGCATACCGCAGCACGCGACATAGCTTTGCAGACGATAAGTACAATCGTTTCAGAGAGAAGAGCGGCCAATGTGACGATCTGGCTTTAAGTCGATTCGATAACAAATGACGAAAACGGACGGATTTCTCAGGTTTTTACTACATATGAACACTTTTCACATTGTCCCGTGCAACTCGGCTGCTAGTCCTCATTTTGATGCAGAATCTTAAGGTCCTAGCTCATGTCCAAGGCATCAAAGCCAGCTAAAAAATCAATAATCGATACCTAAAACTCGAATTGTACTACTTCTTACTGGCTATTACATCAACTTAGAAGCTTCATCTGTGTTCTACTATGGTGCTTTTAGTGTCTCCGCATACCGCAGCACGCGACATAGCTTTGAAGACGATAAGTACAACCGTTTCAGAGAGAAGAGCGGCCAATGTGACGATCTGGCTTTAAGTCGATTCGATAACAAATGACGAAAACGGACGGATTTCTCAGGTTTTTACTACATATGAATACTTTTCACATTCTCCCTTGCAACTCGGCTGCTAGTCCTCCATTCATGCAGAATCTTAAGGTCCTAGCTCATGTCCAAGGCACCAAAGCCAGCTAAAAAGTCAATAATCGATACCTAAAACTTGAATTGTACTACTTCTTACTGGCTATTACATCAACTTAGAAGCTTCATCTGTGTTCTACTATGGTGCTTTTAGAGTCTCCGCATACCGCAGCACGCGACATAGCTTTGCAGACGATAAGTGCAACCGTTTCAGAGAGAAGAGCGGCCAATGTGACGATCTGGCTTTAAGTCGATTCGATAACAAATGACGAAGACGGACGGATTTCTCAGGTTTTTACTACATATGAACACTTATCACATTGTCCCGTGCAACTCGGCTGCTAGTCCTCCTTTTGATGCAGAATCTTAAGGTCCTAGCTCATGTCCAAGGCACCAAAGCCAGCTAAAAAATCAATAATCGATACCTAAAACTTGAATTGTACTACTTCTTACTGGCTATTACATCAACTTAGAAGCTTCATCTGTGTTCTACTACGCTGCTTTTCGTTTCTCCGCATACCGCAGCACGCGACATAGTTTTGCAGACGATAAGTACAACCGTTTCAGACAGAAGAGCGGCCAATGTGACGATCTGGCTTTAAGTCGATTCGATAACAAATGACGAAAACGGACGGATTTCTCAGGTTTTTACTACATATGAACACTTTTCACATTGTCCCGTGCAACTCGGCTGCTAGTCCTCCTTTTGATGCAGAATCTTAAGGTCCTAGCTCATGTCCAAGGCACCAAAGCCAGCTAAAAAATCAATAATCGATACCTAAAACTTGAATTGTACTACTTCTTACTGGCTATTACATCAACTTAGAAGCTTCATCTGTGATCTAGTATGGTGCTTTTAGTGTCTCCGCATACCGCAGCACGCGACATAGCTTTGAAGACGATAAGTACAACCGTTTCAGAGAAAAGAGCGGCCAATGTGACGATCTGGCTTTAAGTCGATTCGATAACAAATGACGAAAACGGTCGGATTTCTCAGGTTTTTACTACATATGAACACTTTTCACATTCTCCCATCCAACGCGGCTGCTAGTCCTCCTTTCATGCAGAATCTTAAGGTCCTAGCTCATGTCCAAGGCACCAAAGCCAGCTATAAAGTCAATAATTGATACCTAACACTTGAATTGTACTACTTCTTACTGGCTATTACATCATCATAGAAGCTTCATCTGTGTTCTACTATGGTGCTTTTAGTGTCTCCGCATACCGCATCACGCGACATAGCTTTGCAGACGATAAGTACAACCGTTTCAGAGAGAAGAGCTGCCAATGTGACGATCTGGCTTTAAGTCGATTCGATAACAAATGACGAAAACGGACGGATTTCTCAGGTTTTTACTACATAAGAACACTTTTCACATTGTCCCGTGCAACTCGGCTGCTAGTCCTCATTTTGATGCAGAATCTTAAGGTCCTAGCTCATGTCCTAGGCACCAAAGCCAGCTAAAAAATCATTAATCGATACCTAAAACTTGAATTGTACTACTTCTTACTGGCTATTACATCAACTTAGAAGCTTCATCTGTGTTCTACTATGGTGCTTTTAGTGTCTCCGCATACCGCATCACGCGACATAGCTTTGAAGACGATAAGTACAACCGTTTCAGAGAGAAGAGCGGCCAATGTGACGATCAGGCTTTAAGTCGATTCGACAACAATTGACGAAAACGGACGGATTTCTCAGGTTTCTACTACATATGAACACATTTCACATTCTCCCGTGCAACGCGGCTGCTAGTCCTCCTTTCATGCAGAATCTTAAGGTCCTAGCTCATGTCCAAGGCACCAAAGCCAGCTAAAAAGTCAATAATCGATACCTAAAACTTGAATTGTACTACTTCTTACTGGCTATTACATCAACTTAGAAGCTTCATCTGTGTTCTACCATGTTGCTTTTAGTGTCTCCGCACACCGCAGCACGCGACATAGCTTTGCAGACGATAAGTACAATCGTTTCAGAGAAAAGAGGGGCCAATGTGACGATCTGGCTTTAAGTCAATTCGATAACAAATGACGAAAACGGACGGATTTCTCAGGTTTTTACTACATATGAACACTTTTCACATTCTCCCGTGCAACTTGGCTGCTAGTCCTCCTTTCATGCAGAATCTTAAGGTCCTACCTCATGTCCAAGGCACCAAAGCCAGCTAAAAAGTCAATAATCGATACCTAAAACTGGAATTGTACTACTTCTTACTGGCTATCACATCAACTTAGAAGCTTCATCTGTGTTCTACTATGGTGCTTTTAGTGTCTCCGCATACCGCAGCACGCGACATAGCTCTGCAGACGATAAGTACAACCGTTTCAGACAGAAGAGCGGCCAATGTGACGATCTGGCTTTAAGTCGATTCGATAACAAATGACGAAAACGGACGGATTTCTCAGGTTTTTACTACATATGAACACTTTTCACATTGTCCCGTGCAACTCGGCTGCTAGTCCTCCTTTCATGCAGAATCTTAAGGTCCTAGATCATGTCCAAGGCACCAAAGAAAGCTAAAAAATCAATAATCGATACCTAAAACTTGAATTGTACTACTTCTTACTGGCTATTACATCAACTTAGAAGCTTCATCTGTGTTCTACTATGGTGCTTTTAGAGTCTCCGCATACCGCAGCACGCGACATAGCTTTGAAGACGATAAGTACAACCGTTTCAGAGAGAAGAGCGGCCAATGTGACGACCTGGCTTTAAGGCGATTCGATAACAAATGACGAAAACGGACGGAATTCTCAGGTTTTTACTACATATGAACACTTTTCACATTCTCCCATCCAACGCGGCTGCTAGTCCTCCTTTCATGCAGAATCTTAAGGTCCTAGCTCATGTCCAAGGCACCAAAGCCAGCTATAAAGTCAATAATCGATACCTAAAACTTGAATTGTACTACTTCTTACTGGCTATTACATCATCATAGAAGCTTCATCTGTGTTCTACTATGGTGCTTTTAGTGTCTCCGCATACCGCAGCACGCGACATAGCTTTGCAGACGATAAGTACAATCGTTTCAGAGAGAAGAGCGGCCAATGTGACGATCTGGCTTTAATTCGATTCGATAACAAATGACGAAAACGGACGGATTTCTCAGGTTTTTAGTACATCTGAACACTTTTCACATTGTCCCGTGCAACTCGGCTGCTAGTCCTCATTTTGATGCAGAATCTTAAGGTCCTAGCTCATATCCAAGGCATCAAAGCCAGCTAAAAAATCAATAATCGATACCTAAAACTTGAATTGTACTACTTCTTACTGGCTATTACATCAACTTAGAAGCTTCATCTGTGTTCTACTATGGTGCTTTTAGTGTCTTCGCATACCGCAGCACGCGACATAGCTTTGAAGACGATAAGTACAACCGATTCAGAGAGAAGAGCGGCCAATGTGACGATCTGGCTTTAAGTCGATTCGATAACAAATGACGAAAACGGACGGATTTCTCAGGTTTTTACTACATATGAATACTTTTCACATTCTCCCTTGCAACTCGGCTGCTAGTCCTCCATTCATGCAGAATCTTAAGGTCCTAGCTCATGTCCAAGGCACCAAAGCCAGCTAAAAAGTCAATAATCGATACCTAATACTTGAATTGTACTACTTCTTACTGGCTATTACATCAACTTAGAAGCTTCATCGGTGTTCTACTATGGTGCTTTTAGAGTCTCCGCATACCGCAGCACGCGACATAGCTTTGCAGACAATAAGTACAACCGTTTCAGAGAGAAGAGCGGCCAATGTGACGATATGGCTTTAAGTCGATTCGATAACAAATGACGAAAACGGACGGATTTCTCAGGTTTTTACTACATATGAACACTTTTCACATTCTCCTATCCAACGCAGCTGCTAGTCCTCCTTTCATGCAGAATCTTAAGGTCCTAGATCATGTCCAAGGCACCAAAGCCAGCTAAAAAGTCAATAATCGATACCTAAAACTTGATTTGTACTACTTCTTACTGGCTATTACATCATCATAGAAGCTTCATCTGTGTTCTACTATGGTGCTTTTAGTGTCTCCGCACACCGCAGCACGCGACATAGCTTTGCAGACGATAAGTACAACCGTTTCAGAGAGAAGAGCGGCCAATGTGACGATCTGGCTTTAAGTCGATTCGATAACAAATGACGAAGACGGACGGATTTCTCAGGTTTTTACTACATATGAACACTTATCACATTGTCCCGTGCAACTCGGCTGCTAGTCCTCCTTTTGATGCAGAATCTTAAGGTCCTAGCTCATGTCCAAGGCACCAAAGCCAGCTAAAAAATCAATAATCGATACCTAAAACTTGAATTGTACTACTTCTTACTGGCTATTACATCAACTTAGAAGCTTCATCTGTGTTCTACTACGGTGCTTTTAGTTTCTCCGCATACCGCAGCACGCGACATAGTTTTGCAGACGATAAGTACAACCGTTTCAGACAGAAGAGCGGCCAATGTGACGATCTGGCTTTAAGTCGATTCGATAACAAATGACGAAAACGGACGGATTTCTCAGGTTTTTACTACATATGAACACTTTTCACATTGTCCCGTGCAACTCGGCAGCTAGTCCTCCTTTTGATGCAGAATCTTAAGGTCCTAGCTCATGTCCAAGGCACCAAAGCCAGCTAAAAAATCAATAATCGATACCTAAAACTTGAATTGTACTACTTCTTACTGGCTATTACATCAACTTAGAAGCTTCATCTGTGTTCTACTATGGTGCTTTTAGTGTCTCCGCATACCGCAGCACGCGACATAGCTTTGAAGACGATAAGTACAACCGTTTCAGAGAAAAGAGCGGCCAATGTGACGATCTGGCTTTAAGTCGATTCGATAACAAATGACGAAAACGGACGGATTTCTCAGGTTTTTACTACATATGAACACTTTTCACATTCTCCCATCCAACGCGGCTGCTAGTCCTCCTTTCATGCAGAATCTTAAGGTCCTAGCTCATGTCCAAGGCACCAAAGCCAGCTATAAAGTCAATAATCGATACCTAACACTTGAATGGTACTACTTCTTACTGGCTATTACATCATCATAGAAGCTTCATCTGTGTTCTACTATGGTGCTTTTAGTGTCTCCGCATACCGCATCACGCGACATAGCTTTGCAGACGATAAGTACAACCGTTTCAGAGAGAAGAGCTGCCAATGTGACGATCTGGCTTTAAGTCGATTCGATAACAAATGACGAAAACGGACGGATTTCTCAGGTTTTTACTACATATAAACACTTTTCACATTGTCCCGTGCAACTCGGCTGCTAGTCCTCATTTTGATGCAGAATCTTAAGGTCCTAGCTCATGTCCTAGGCACCAAAGCCAGCTAAAAAATCAATAATCGATACCTAAAACTTGAATTGTACTACTTCTTACTGGCTATTACATCAACTTAGAAGCTTCATCTGTGTTCTACTATGGTGCTTTTAGTGTCTCCGCATACCGCAGCACGCGACATAGCTTTGAAGACGATAAGTACAACCGTTTCAGAGAGAAGAGCGGCCAATGTGACGATCTGGCTTTAAGTCGATTCGATAACAAATGACAAAAACGGACGGATTTCTCAGGTTTTTCCTACATATGAACACTTTTCACATTGTCCCGTGCAACTCGGCTGCTAGTCCTCATTTTGATGCAGAATCTTAAGGTCCTAGCTCATGTCCAAGGCACCAAAGCCAGCTAAAAAGTCAATAATCGATACCTAATACTTGAATTGTACTACTTCTTACTGGCTATTACATCAACTTAGAAGCTTCATCTGTGATCTACTATGGTGCTTTTAGTGTCTCCGCATACCGCAGCACGCGACATAGCTTTGAAGACGATAAGTACAACCGTTTCAGAGAGAAGAGCGGCCAATGTGACGATCTGGCTTTAAGTCGATTCGATAACAAATGACGAAAACGGACGGATTTCTCAGGTTTTTACTACATATGAATACTTTTCACATTGTCCCGTGCATTTCGGCTGGTAGTCCTCATTTTGATGCAGAATCTTAAGGTCTTAGCTCATGTCCAAGGCACCAAAGCCAGCTAAAAAGTCAATAATCGATACCTAATACTTGAATTGTACTACTTCTTACTGGCTATTACATCAACTTAGAAGCTTCATCCGTGTTCTACTATGGTGCTTTTAGTGTCTCCGCATACCGCATCACGCGACAAATCTTTGCACTCGATAAGTACAACCGTTTCAGAGAGAAGAGCTGCCAATGTGACGATCTGGCTTTAAGTCGATTCGATAACAAATGACGAAAACGGACGGATTTCACAGGTTTTTACTACATATGAACACTTTTAACATTGTCCCGTGCAACTCTGCTGCTAGTCCTCATTTTGATGCAGAATTTTAAGGTCCCAGCTCATGTCCAAGGCACCAAAGCCAGCTAAAAAATCAATAATCGATACCTAAAACTTGAATTGTACTACTTCTTACTGGCTATTACATCAACTTAGAAGCTTCATCTGTGTTCTACTATGGTGCTTTTAGTGTCTCCGCATACCGCAGCACGCGACATAGCTTTGAAGACGATAAGTACAACCGTTTCAGAGAGAAGAGCGGCCAATGTGACGATCTGGCTTTAAGTCGATTCGATAACAAATGACGAAAACGGACGGATTTCTCAGGTTTTTCCTACATATGAACACTTTTCACATTGTCCCGTGCAACTCGGCTGCTAGTCCTCATTTTGATGCAGAATCTTAAGGTCCTAGCTCATGTCCAAGGCACCAAAGCCAGCTAAAAAATCAATAATCGATACCTAAAACTTGAATTGTACTACTTCTTACTGGCTATTACATCAACTTAGAAGCTTCATCTGTGTTCTACTATGGTGCTTTTAGTGTCTCCGCATACCGCAGCACGCGACATAGCTTTGAAGACGATAAGTACAACCGTTTCAGAGAGAAGAGCGGCCAATGTGACGATCTGGCTTTAAGTCGATTCGATAACAAATGACGAAAACTGACGGATTTCTCAGGTTTTTACTACATATGAACACTTTTCATATTCACCCATCCAACGCGGCTGCTAGTCCTCATTTCATGCAGAATCTTAAGGTCCTAGCTCATGTCCAAGGCACCAAAGCCAGCTAAAAAGTCAATAATCGATACCTAAAACTTGAATTGTACTACTTCTCACTGGCTATTACATCATCATAGAAGCTTCATCTGTGTTCTACTATGGTGCTTTTAGTGTCTCCGCATACCGCAGCACGCGACATAGCTTTGCAGACGATAAGTACAACCGTTTCAGAGAGAAGAGCGGCCAATGTGACGATCTGGCTTCAAGTCGGTTCGATAACAAATGACGTAAACGGACGGATTTCTCAGGTTTTTACTACATATGAATACTTTTCACATTCTCCCTTGCAACTCGGCTGCTAGTATTCCATTCATGCAGAATCTTAAGGTCCTAGCTCATGTCCAAGGCACCAAAGCCAGCTAAAAAGTCAATAATCGATACCTAATACTTGAATTGTACTACTTCTTACTGGCTGTTACATCAACTTAGAAGCTTCATCTGTGTTCTACTATGGTGCTTTTAGAGTCTCCGCATACCGCAGCACGCGACATAGCTTTGCAGACGATAAGTACAAGCGTTTCAGAGAGAAGAGCGGCCAATGTGACGATCTGGCTTTAAGTCGATTCGATAACAAATAACGAAAACGGACGGATTTCTCAGGTTTTTACTACATATGAACACTTTTCACATTGTCCCGTGCAACTCGGCAGCTAGTCCTCCTTTTGATGCAGAATCTTAAGGTCCTAGCTCATGTCCAAGGCATCAAAGCCAGCTAAAAAATCAATAATCGATACCTAAAACTTGAATTGTACTACTTCTTACTGGCTATTACATCAACTTAGAAGCTTCATCTGTGTTCTACTATGGTGCTTTTAGTGTCTCCGCATACCGCAGCACGCGACATAGCTTTGAAGACGATAAGTACAACCGTTTCAGAGAGAAGAGCGGCCAATGTGACGATCTGGCTTTAAGTCGATTCGATAACAAATGACGAAAACGGACGGATTTCTCAGGTTTTTACTACATATGAATACTTTTCACATTCTCCCTTGCAACTCGGCTGCTAGTCCTCCATTCATGCAGAATCTTAAGGTCCTAGCTCATGTCCAAGGCACCAAAGCCAGCTAAAAAGTCAATAATCGATACCTAATACTTGAATTGTACTACTTCTTACTGGCTATTACATCAACTTAGAAGCTTCATCTGTGTTCTACTATGGTGCTTTTAGAGTCTCCGCATGCCGCAGCACGCGATATAGCTTTGCAGACGATAAGTACAACCGTTTCAGAGAGAAGAGCGGCCAATGTGACGATCTGGCTTTAAGTCGATTCGATAACAAATGACGAAAACGGACGGATTTCTCAGGTTTTTACTACATATGAACACTTTTCACATTCTCCTATCCAACGCGGCTGCTAGTCCTCCTTTCATGCAAAATCTTAAGGTCCTAGCTCATGTCCAAGGCACCAAAGCCAGCAAAAAAGTCAATAATCGATACCTAAAACTTGAATTGTACTACTTCTTACTGGCTATTACATCATCATAGAAGCTTCATCTGTGTTCTACTATGGTGCTTTTAGTGTCTCCACACACCGCAGCACGCGACATAGCTTTGCAGACGATAAGTACAACCGTTTCAGAGAGAAGAGCGGCCAATGTGACGATCTGGCTTTAAGTCGATTCGATAACAAATGACGAAAACGGACGGATTTCTCAGGTTTTTCCTACATATAAACACTTTTCACATTGTCCCGTGCAACTCGGCTGCTAGTCCTCCTTTTGATGCAGAGTCTTAAGGTCGTAGCTCATGTCCAAGGCACCAAAGCCAGCTAAAAAATCAATAATCGATACCTAAAACTTGAATTGTACTACTTCTTACTGGCTATTACATCAACTTAGAAGCTTCATCTGTGTTCTACTACGGTGCTTTCAGTTTCTCCGCATACCGCAGCACGCGACATAGTTTTGCAGACGATAAGTACAACCGTTTCAGAGAGAAGAGCGGCCAATGTGACGATCTGGCTTTAAGTCGATTCGATAACAAATGACGAAAACGAACGGATTTCTCAGGTTTTTACTACATATGAATACTTTTCACATTCTCCCGTGCAATTCGGTTGCTAGTCCTCCTTTAATGCAGAATCTTAAGGTCCTAGCTCATGTCCAATGCACCAAAGCCAGCTAAAATGTCAATAATCGATACCTAAAACTTGAATTGTACTACTTCTTACTGGCTATTACATCAACTTAGAAGCTTCATCTGTGTTCTACTATGGTGCTTTTAGTGTCTCCGCATACCGCAGCACGCGACATAGCTTTGCAGACGATAAGTACAACCGTTTCAGAGAGAAAAGCTGCCAATGTGACGATCTGGCTTTAAGTCGATTCGATAACAAATGACGAAAACGGACGGATTTCTCAGGTTTTTACTACATATGAACACTTTTCACATTCTCCCATCCAACGCGGCTGCTAGTCCTCCTTTCATGCAGAATCTTAAGGTCCTAGCTCATGTCCAAGGCACCAAAGCCAGCTAAAAAGTCAATAATCGATACCAAAAACTTGAATTGTACTACTTCTCACTGGCTATTACATCATCATAGAAGCTTCATCTGTGTTCTACTATGGTGCTTTTAGTGTCTCCGCATACCGCAGCACGCGACATAGCTTTGCAGACGATAAGTACAATCGTTTCAGAGAGAAGAGCGGCCAATGTGACGATCTGGCTTTAAGTCGATTCGATAACAAATGACGAAAACGGACGGATTTCTCAGGTTTTTACTACATATGAACACTTTTCACATTGTCCCGTGCAACTCGGCTGCTAGTCCTCATTTTGATGCAGAATCTTAAGGTCCTAGATCATGTCCAAGGCACCAAAGCCAGCGAAAAAATCAATAATCGATACCTAAAACTTGAATTGTACTACTTCTTACTGGCTATTACATCAACTTAGAAGCTTCATCTGTGTTCTACTATGATGCTTTTAGTGTCTCCGCATACCGCAGCACGCGACATAGCTTTGAAGACGATAAGTACAACCGTTTCAGAGAGAAGAGCGGCCAATGTGACGATCTGGCTTCAAGTCGATTCGATAACAAATGACGAAAACGGACGGATTTCTCAGGTTTTTACTACATATGAATACTTTTCACATTCCCCCTTGCAACTCGGCTGCTAGTCCTCCATTCATGCAGAATCTTAAGGTCCTAGCTCATGTCCAAGGCACCAAAGCCAGCTAAAAAGTCAATAATCGATACCTAATACTTGAATTGTACTACTTCTTACTTGCTAATACATCAACTTAGAAGCTTCATCTGTGTTCTACTATGGTGCTTTTAGAGTCTCCGCATACCGCAGCACGCGATATAGCTTTGCAGACGATAAGTACAACCGTTTCAGAGAGAAGAGCGGCCAATGTGACGATCTGGCTTTAAGTCGATTCGATAACAAATGACGAAAACGGACGGATTTCTCAGGTTTTTACTACATATGAATACTTTTCACATTCTCCCGTGCAATTCGGCTGCCAGTCTTCCTTTCATGCAGAATCTTAAGGTCCTAGCTCATGTCCAAGGCACCAAAGCCAGCTAAAATGTCAATAATCGATACCTAAAACTTGAATTGTACTACTTCTTACTGGCTATTACATCATCATAGAAGCTTCATCTGTGTTCTACTATGGTGCTTTTAGTGTCTCCGCATACCGCAGCGTGCGACATAGCTTTGCAGACGATAAGTAGAACCGTTTCAGAGAGAAGAGCGGCCAATGTGACGATCTGGCTTTAAGTCGATTCGATAACAAATGACGAAAACGGACGGATTTCTCAGGTTTTTACTACATATGAACACTTTTCACATTCTCCCATCCAACGCGGCTGCTAGTCCTCCTTTCATGCAGAATCTTAAGGTCCTAGCTCATGTCCAAGCCACCAAAGCCAGCTAAAAAGTCAATAATCGATACCAAAAACTTGAATTGTACTACTTCTCACTGGCTATTACATCATCATAGAAGCTTCATCTGTATTCTACTATGGTGCTTTTAGTGTCTCCGCATACCGCAGCACGCGACATAGCTTTGCAGACGATAAGTACAATCGTTTCAGAGAGAAGAGCGGCCAATGTGACGATCTGGCTTTAAGTCGATTCGATAACAAATGACGAAAACGGACGGATTTCTCAGGTTTTTACTACATATGAATACTTTTCACATTATCCCGTGCAATTCGGCTGCTAGTCTTCCTTTCATGCAGAATCTTAAGGTCCTAGCTCATGTCCAAGGCACCAAAGCCAGCTAAAATGTCAATAATCGATACCTAAAACTTGAATTGTACTACTTCTTACTGGCTATTACATCATCATAGAAGCTTCATCTGTGTTCTACTATGGTGCTTTTAGTGTCTCCGCATACCGCAGCGTGCGACATAGCTTTGCAGACGATACGTAGAACCGTTTCAGAGAGAAGAGCGGCCAATGTGACGATCTGGCTTTAAGTCGATTCGATAACAAATGACGAAAACGGACGGATTTCTCAGGTTTTTACTACATATGAACACTTTTCACATTCTCCCATCCAACGCGGCTGCTAGTCCTCCTTTCATGCAGAATCTTAAGGTCCTAGCTCATGTCCAAGCCACCAAAGCCAGCTAAAAAGTCAATAATCGATACCAAAAACTTGAATTGTACTACTTCTCACTGGCTATTACATCATCATAGAAGCTTCATCTGTATTCTACTATGGTGCTTTTAGTGTCTCCGCATACCGCAGCACGCGACATAGCTTTGCAGACGATAAGTACAATCGTTTCAGAGAGAAGAGCGGCCAATGTGACGATCTGGCTTTAAGTCGATTCGATAACAAATGACGAAAACGGACGGATTTCTCAGGTTTTTACTACATATGAACACTTTACACATTGTCCCGTGCAACTCGGCTGCTAGTCCTCATTTTGATGCAGAATCTTAAGGTCCTAGCTCATGTCCAAGGCACCAAAGCCAGCTAAAAAATCAATAATCGATACCTAAAACTTGAATTGTACTACTTCTTACTGGCTATTACATCAACTTAGAAGCTTCATCTGTGTCCTACTATGATGCTTTTAGTGTCTCCGCATACCGCAGCACGCGACATAGCTTTGAAGACGATAAGTACAACCGTTTCAGAGAGAAGAGCGGCCAATGTGACGATCTGGCTTCAAGTCGATTCGATAACAAATGACGAAAACGGGCGGATTTCTCAGGTTTTTACTACATATGAATACTTTTCACATTCTCCCTTGCAACTCGGCTGCTAGTATTCCATTCATGCAGAATCTTAAGGTCCTTGCTCATGTCCAAGGCACCAAAGCCAGCTAAAAAGTCAATAATCGATACGTAATACTTGAATTGTACTACTTCTTACTGGCTATTACATCAACTTAGAAGCTTCATCTGTGTTCTACTATGGTGCTTTTAGAGTCTCCGCATTCCGCAGCACGCGACATAGCTTTGCAGACGATAAGTACAACCGTTTCAGAGAAAAGAGGGGCCAATGTGACGATCTGGCTGTAAGTCGATTCGATAACAAATGACGAAAACGGACGGATTTCTCAGGTTTTTACTACATATGAACACTTTTCACATTCTCCCGTTCTACTCGGCTGCTAGTCCTCCTTTCATCCAGAATCTTAAGATCCTAGCTCATGTCCAAGGCACCAAAGCCAGCTAAAAAGTCAATAATCGATACCTAAAACTTGAATTGTACTACTTCTTACTGGCTATTACATCATCTTAGAAGCTTCATCTGTGTTCTACTATGGTGCTTTTAGTGTCTCCGCATACCGCAGCACGCGAAAAAGCTTTCCAGACGATAAGTACAACCGTTTCAGAGAGAAGAGCAGCCAATGTGACGATCTGGCTTTAAGTCGATTCGATAACAAATGACGAAAACGGACGGATTTCTCAGGTTTTTACTACATATGAAGACTTTTCACATTCTCCCGTACAACGCGGCTTCTAGTCCTCCTTTCATGCAGAATCTTAAGGTCCTAGCTCATGTCCAAGGCACCAAAGCCAGCTAAAAAGTCAATAATCGATACCTAAAACTTGAATTGTACTACCTCTTACTGGCTATCACATCAACTTAGAAGCTTCATCTGTGTTCTACTATGGTGCTTTTAGTGTCTCCGCATACCGCAGCACGCGACATAGCTTTGCAGACGATAAGTACAACCGTTTCAGACAGAAGAGCGGCCAATGTGACGATCTGGCTTTAAGTCGATTCGATAACAAATGACGAAAACGGACGGATTTCTCAGGTTTTTACCACATATGAACACTTTTAACATTGTCCCGTGCAACTCGGCTGCTAGTCCTCCTTTTGATGCAGAATCTTAAGGTCGTAGCTCATGTCCAAGGCACCAAAGCCAGCTAAAAAGTCAATAATCGATACCTAAAACTTGAATTGTACTACTTCTTACTGGCTATTACATCAACTTAGAAGCTTCATCTGTGTTCTACTATGGTGCTTTTAGTGTCTCCGCATACCGCAGCACGCGACATAGCTTTGAAGACGATAAGTACAACCGTTTCAGAGAGAAGAGCGGCCAATGTGACGATCTGGCTTTAAGTCGATTCGATAACAAATGACGAAAACGGACGGATTTCTCAGGTTTTTACTACATATGAATACTTTTCACATTCTCCCGTGCAACTCGGCTGCTAATCCTCCTTTCATGCAGATCCTTAAGGTCCTAGCTCATGTCCAAGGCATCAAAGCCAGCTAAAAAGTCAATAATCAATACCTAAAACTTGAATTGTACTACTTCTTACTGGCTATTACATCAAATTAGAAGCTTCATCTGTGTTCTACTGTGGTGGTTTTCGTGTCTCCGCCTACCGCGGCATACTACATAGCTTTGCAGACGATAAGTACAACCGTTTCAGAGACAAGAGCGGCCAATGTGTCGAACTGGCTTTAAGTCGATTCGATAACAAATGACGAAAACGGACGGATTTCTCATGTTTTTACTACATATGAACACTTTTTACATTCTCCCGTGCAACTCGGATGCTAGTCCTCCTTTCATGCAGAATCTTAAGGTCCTAGCTCATGTCCAAGGCACCATTGCCAGCTAAAAAGTCAATAATCGATACCTAAAACTTGAATTTACTACTTCTTACTGGCTATTACATCAACTTAGAAGCTTCATCTGTGTTCTACCATGGTGCTTTTAGTGTCTCCGCACACCGCAGCACGCGACATAGCTTTGCAGACGATAAGTATAACCGTTTCAGAGAAAAGAGGGGCCAATGTGACGATCGGGCTTTAAGTCGATTCGATAACAAATGACGAAAACGGACGGATTTCTCAGGTTTTTACTACATATGAACACTTTTCACATTCTCCCGTACAAAGCGGATGCTAGTCCTCCTTTCAGGCAGAATCTTAAGGTCCTAGCTCATGTCCATGGCACCAAAGCCAGCTAAAAAATCAATAATCGATACCTAAAACTTGAAATGTACTACTAGTTACTGGCTATTACATCAACTTAGAAGCTTCATCTGTGTTCTACTATGGTGCTTTTAGTGTCTCCGCATACCGCAGCACGCGACATAGCTTTGCAGACGATAAGTACAACCGTTTCAGAGAGAAGAGCGGCCAATGTGACGATCTGGCTTTAAGTCGATTCGATAACAAATGACGAAAACGGACGGATTTATCAGGTTTTTACTACATATGAACACTTTTCACATTCTCCCAAGCAACTCGGCTGCTAGTCCTCCTTTCATGCAGAATCTTAAGGTCCTAGCTCATGTCCAAGGCACCAAAGCCAGCTAAAAAGTCAATAATCGATACCTAAAACTTGAATTGTACTACTTCTTACTGGCTATTACATCATCTTAGAAGCTTCATCTGTGTTCTACTGTGGTGGTTTTAGTGTCTCCGCCTACCGCAGCATACGACATAGCTTTGCAGACGATAAGTAGAACCGTTTCAGAGAGAAGAGCGGCCAATGTGACGATCTGGCTTTAAGGCGATTCGATAACAAATGACGAAAACGGACGGATTTCTCAGGTTTTTACTACATATGAACACTTTTCACATTCTCCCGTGCAACTCGGCTGCTAGTCCTCCTTTCATGCAGAATCTTAAGGTCCTAGCTCATGTCCAAGGCACCAAAGCCAGCTAAAAAGTCAATAATCGATACCTAAAACTTGAATTGTACTACTTCTTACTGGCTATTACATCATCTTAGAAGCTTCATCTGTGTTCTACTGTGGTGGTTTTAGTGTCTCCGCCTACCGCAGCATACGACATAGCTTTGCAGACGATAAGTAGAACCGTTTCAGAGAGATGAGCAGCCAATGTGACGATCTGGCTTTAAGGCGATTCGATAACAAATGACGAAAACGGACGGATTTCTCAGGTTTTTACTACATATGAACACTTTTCACATTCTCCCGTGCAACTCGGCTGCTAGTCCTCCTTTCATGCAGAATCTTAAGGTCCTAGCTCATGTCCAAGGCACCAAAGCCAGCTAAAAAGTCAATAATCGATACCTAAAACTTGAATTGTACTACTTCTTACTGGCTATTACATCATCTTAGAAGCTACATCTGTGTTCTACTATGGTGCTTTTAGTGTCTCCGAATGCCGCAGTACGCGACATCGCTTTGCAGACGATAAATACAACCGTTTCAGAGAGAAGAGCGGCCAATGTGACGATTTGGCTTTAAGTCGATTCGATAAAAATGACGAAAACGGACGGATTTCTCAGGTTTTTACTACATATGAACACTTTTCACATTCTCCCGTGCAACTCGGCTGCTAATCCTCCTTTCATGCAGATTCTTAAGGTCCTAGCTCATGTCCAAGGCATCAAAGCCAGCTTAAAAGTCAATAATCAATACCTAAAACTTGAATTGTACTACTTCTTACTGGCTATTACATCAAATTAGAAGCTTCATCTGTGTTCTACTGTTGTGGTTTTAGTGTCTCCGCCTACCGCAGCATACGACATAGCTTTGCAGACGATAAGTACAACCGTTTCAGAGAGAAGAGCGGCCAATATGACGATCTGGCTTTAAGTCGATTCGATAACAAATGACGAAAACGGACGGATTTCTCAGGTTTTTACTACATATGAACACTTTTCACATTCTCCCGTGCAACTCGGCTGCTGGTCCTCCTTTCATGCAGAATCTTAAGGTCCTAGCTCATGTCCAAGGCACCAAAGCCAGCTAAAAAGTCAATAATCGATACCTAAAACTTGAATTGTACTACTTCTTACTGGCTATTACATCATCTTAGAAGCTACATCTGTGTTCTACTATGGTGCTTTTAGTGTCTCCGAATACCGCAGTACGCGACATAGCTTTGCAGACGATAAGTACAACCGTTCAGAGAGCAGAGCGGCCAATGTGACGATTTGGCATTAAGTCGATTCGATAAAAATGACGAAAACGGACGGATTTCTCAGGTTTTTACTCTATTTGAATACTTTTCACATTCTCCCGTGCAGCTCGGCTGCTTGTCCTCCTTTCATGCAGAATCTTAAGGTCCTAGCTCATGTCCAAGGCACCAAAGCCAGCTAAAAAGTCAATAATCGATACCTAAAACTTGAATTGTACTACTTCTTACTGGCTATTACATCAAATTAGAAGCTTCATCTGTGTTCAATTGTGGTGGTTTTAGTGTCTCCGCCTACCGCAGCATACGACATAGCTTTGCAGACGATAAGTACAACCGTTTCAGAGAGAAGAGCGGCCAATGTGACGATCTGGCTTTAAGTCGATTCGATAACAAATGACGAAAACGGACGGATTTCTCAGGTTTTTCCTACATATGAACACTTTTCACATTGTCCCGTGCAACTCGGCTGCTAGTCCTCCTTTTGATGCAGAATCTTAAGGTCCTAGCTCATGTCCAAGGCACCAAAGCCAGCTAAAAAATCAATAATCGATACCTAAAACTTGAATTGTACTACTTCTTACTGGCTATTACATCAACTTAGAAGCTTCATCTGTGTTCTACTGTGGTGGTTTTCGTGTCTCCGCCTACCGCGGCATACTACATAGCTTTGCAGACGATAAGTACAACCGTTTCAGAGACAAGAGCGGCCAATGTGTCGAACTGGCTTTAAGTCGATTCGATAACAAATGACGAAAACGGACGGATTTCTCATGTTTTTACTACATATGAACACTTTTTACATTCTCCCGTGCAACTCGGATGCTAGTCCTCCTTTCATGCAGAATCTTAAGGTCCTAGCTCATGTCCAAGGCACCATTGCCAGCTAAAAAGTCAATAATCGATACCTAAAACTTGAATTTACTACTTCTTACTGGCTATTACATCAACTTAGAAGCTTCATCTGTGTTCTACCATGGTGCTTTTAGTGTCTCCGCACACCGCAGCACGCGACATAGCTTTGCAGACGATAAGTATAACCGTTTCAGAGAAAAGAGGGGCCAATGTGACGATCGGGCTTTAAGTCGATTCGATAACAAATGACGAAAACGGACGGATTTCTCAGGTTTTTACTACATATGAACACTTTTCACATTCTCCCGTACAAAGCGGATGCTAGTCCTCCTTTCAGGCAGAATCTTAAGGTCCTAGCTCATGTCCATGGCACCAAAGCCAGCTAAAAAATCAATAATCGATACCTAAAACTTGAAATGTACTACTTGTTACTGGCTATTACATCAACTTAGAAGCTTCATCTGTGTTCTACTATGGTGCTTTTAGTGTCTCCGCATACCGCAGCACGCGACATAGCTTTGCAGACGATAAGTACAACCGTTTCAGAGAGAAGAGCGGCCAATGTGACGATCTGGCTTTAAGTCGATTCGATAACAAATGACGAAAACGGACGGATTTATCAGGTTTTTACTACATATGAACACTTTTCACATTCTCCCAAGCAACTCGGCTGCTAGTCCTCCTTTCATGCAGAATCTTAAGGTCCTAGCTCATGTCCAAGGCACCAAAGCCAGCTAAAAAGTCAATAATCGATACCTAAAACTTGAATTGTACTACTTCTTACTGGCTATTACATCATCTTAGAAGCTTCATCTGTGTTCTACTGTGGTGGTTTTAGTGTCTCCGCCTACCGCAGCATACGACATAGCTTTGCAGACGATAAGTAGAACCGTTTCAGAGAGAAGAGCGGCCAATGTGACGATCTGGCTTTAAGGCGATTCGATAACAAATGACGAAAACGGACGGATTTCTCAGGTTTTTACTACATATGAACACTTTTCACATTCTCCCGTGCAACTCGGCTGCTAGTCCTCCTTTCATGCAGAATCTTAAGGTCCTAGCTCATGTCCAAGGCACCAAAACCAGCTAAAAAGTCAATAATCGATACCTAAAACTTGAATTGTACTACTTCTTACTGGCTATTACATCATCTTAGAAGCTTCATCTGTGTTCTACTGTGGTGGTTTTAGTGTCTCCGCCTACCGCAGCATACGACATAGCTTTGCAGACGATAAGTAGAACCGTTTCAGAGAGATGAGCAGCCAATGTGACGATCTGGCTTTAAGGCGATTCGATAACAAATGACGAAAACGGACGGATTTCTCAGGTTTTTACTACATATGAACACTTTTCACATTCTCCCGTGCAACTCGGCTGCTAGTCCTCCTTTCATGCAGAATCTTAAGGTCCTAGCTCATGTCCAAGGCACCAAAGCCAGCTAAAAAGTCAATAATCGATACCTAAAACTTGAATTGTACTACTTCTTACTGGCTATTACATCATCTTAGAAGCTACATCTGTGTTCTACTATGGTGCTTTTAGTGTCTCCGAATGCCGCAGTACGCGACATCGCTTTGCAGACGATAAATACAACCGTTTCAGAGAGAAGAGCGGCCAATGTGACGATTTGGCTTTAAGTCGATTCGATAAAAATGACGAAAACGGACGGATTTCTCAGGTTTTTACTACATATGAACACTTTTCACATTCTCCCGTGCAACTCGGCTGCTAATCCTCCTTTCATGCAGATTCTTAAGGTCCTAGCTCATGTCCAAGGCATCAAAGCCAGCTTAAAAGTCAATAATCAATACCTAAAACTTGAATTGTACTACTTCTTACTGGCTATTACATCAAATTAGAAGCTTCATCTGTGTTCTACTGTTGTGGTTTTAGTGTCTCCGCCTACCGCAGCATACGACATAGCTTTGCAGACGATAAGTACAACCGTTTCAGAGAGAAGAGCGGCCAATATGACGATCTGGCTTTAAGTCGATTCGATAACAAATGACGAAAACGGACGGATTTCTCAGGTTTTTACTACATATGAACACTTTTCACATTCTCCCGTGCAACTCGGCTGCTGGTCCTCCTTTCATGCAGAATCTTAAGGTCCTAGCTCATGTCCAAGGCACCAAAGCCAGCTAAAAAGTCAATAATCGATACCTAAAACTTGAATTGTACTACTTCTTACTGGCTATTACATCATCTTAGAAGCTACATCTGTGTTCTACTATGGTTCTTTTAGTGTCTCCGAATACCGCAGTACGCGACATAGCTTTGCAGACGATAAGTACAACCGTTCAGAGAGCAGAGCGGCCAATGTGACGATTTGGCATTAAGTCGATTCGATAAAAATGACGAAAACGGACGGATTTCTCAGGTTTTTACTCTATTTGAATACTTTTCACATTCTCCCGTGCAGCTCGGCTGCTTGTCCTCCTTTCATGCAGAATCTTAAGGTCCTAGCTCATGTCCAAGGCACCAAAGCCAGCTAAAAAGTCAATAATCGATACCTAAAACTTGAATTGTACTACTTCTTACTGGCTATTACATCAAATTAGAAGCTTCATCTGTGTTCAATTGTGGTGGTTTTAGTGTCTCCGCCTACCGCAGCATACGACATAGCTTTGCAGACGATAAGTACAACCGTTTCAGAGAGAAGAGCGGCCAATGTGACGATCTGGCTTTAAGTCGATTCGATAACAAATGACGAAAACGGACGGATTTCTCAGGTTTTTCCTACATATGAACACTTTTCACATTGTCCCGTGCAACTCGGCTGCTAGTCCTCCTTTTGATGCAGAATCTTAAGGTCCTAGCTCATGTCCAAGGCACCAAAGCCAGCTAAAAAATCAATAATCGATACCTAAAACTTGAATTGTACTACTTCTTACTGGCTATTACATCAACTTAGAAGCTTCATCTGTGTTCTACTATGGTGCTTTTAGTGTCTCCGCATACCGCAGCACGCGACATAGCTTTGAAGACGATAAGTACAACCGTTTCAGAGAGAAGAGCGGCCAATGTGACGATCTGGCTTTATGTCGATTCGATAACAAATGACGAAAACGGACGGATTTCTCAGGTTTTTACTACATATGAACACTTTTCACATTCTCCCCTGCAACTCGGCTGCTAATCCTCCTTTCATGCAGATCCTTAAGGTCCTAGCTCATGTCCAAGGCATCTAAGCCAGCTAAAAAGTCAATAATCAATACCTAAAACTTGAATTGTACTACTTCTTACTGGCTATTACATCATCTTAGAAGCTACATCTGTGTTCTACTATGGTGCTTTTAGTGTCTCCGAATACCGCAGTACGCGACATAGCTTTGCAGACGATAAGTACAACCGTTCAGAGAGCAGAGCGGCCAATGTGACGATTTGGCATTAAGTCGATTCGATAAAAATGACGAAAACGGACGGATTTCTCAGGTTTTTACTCTATTTGAACACTTTTCACATTCTCCCGTGCAGCTCGGCTGCTTGTCCTCCTTTCATGCAGAATCTTAAGGTCCTAGCTCATGTCCAAGGCACCAAAGCCAGCTAAAAAGTCAATAATCGATACCTAAAACTTGAATTGTACTACTTCTTACTGGCTATTACATCAAATTAGAAGCTTCATCTGTGTTCAATTGTGGTGGTTTTAGTGTCTCCGCCTACCGCAGCATACGACATAGCTTTGCAGACGATAAGTACAACCGTTTCAGAGAGAAGAGCGGCCAATGTGACGATCTGGCTTTAAGTCGATTCGATAACAAATGACGAAAACGGACGGATTTCTCAGGTTTTTACTACATATGAACACATTTCACATTGTCCCGTGCAACTCGGCTGCTAGTCCTCCTTTTGATGCAGAATCTTAAGGTCCTAGCTCATGTCCAAGGCACCAAAGCCAGCTAAAAAATCAATAATCGATACCTAAAACTTGAATTGTACTACTTCTTACTGGCTATTACATCAACTTAGAAGCTTCATCTGTGTTCTACTATGGTGCTTTTAGTGTCTCCGCATACCGCAGCACGCGACATAGCTTTGAAGACGATAAGTACAACCGTTTCAGAGAGAAGAGCGGCCAATGTGACGATCTGGCTTTAAGTCGATTCGATAACAAATGACGAAAACGGACGGATTTCTCAGGTTTTTACTACATATGAACACTTTTCACATTCTCCCCTGCAACTCGGCTGCTAATCCTCCTTTCATGCAGATCCTTAAGGTCCTAGCTCATGTCCAAGGCATCAAAGCCAGCTAAAAAGTCAATAATCAATACTTAAAACTTGAATTGTACTACTTCTTACTGGCTATTACATCAAATTAGAAGCTTCATCTGTGTTCTACTGTGGTGGTTTTAGTGTCTCCGCCTACCGCGGCATACTACATAGCTTTGCAGACGATAAGTACAACCGTTTCAGAGACAAGAGCGGCCAATGTGTCGATCTGGCTTTAAGTCGATTCGATAACAAATGACGAAAACGGACGGATTTCTCAGGTTTTTACTACATATGAACACTTTTTACATTCTCCCGTGCAACTCGGATGCTAGTCCTCCTTTCATGCAGAATCTTAAGGTCCTAGCTCATGTCCAAGGCACCAAAGCCAGCTAAAAAGTCAATAATCGCTACCTAAATTTTGAATTGTACTACTTCTTACTGGCTATTACATCAACTTAGAAGCTTCATCTGTGTTCTACTATGGTGCTTTTAGTGTCTCCGCATACCGCATCACGCGGCATAGCTTTGCAGACGATAAGTACAACCGTTTCAGAGAGAAGAGCGGCCAAGTGACGATCGGGCTTTTAAGTCGATTCGATAACAAATGACGAAAACGGACGGATTTCTCAGGTTTCTACTACATATGAACACATTTCACATTCTCCCGTGCAACGCGGCTGCTAGTCCTCCTTTCATGCAGAATCTTAAGGTCCTAGCTCATGTCCAAGGCACCATTGCCAGCTAAAAAGTCAATAAACGATAAATAAAAATTGAATTTACTACTTCTTACTGGCTATTACATCAACTTAGAAGCTTCATCTGTGTTCTACCATGGTGCTTTTAGTGTCTCCGCCCACCGCAGCACGCGACATAGCTTTGCAGACGATAAGTATAACCGTTTCAGAGAAAAGAGGGGCCAATGTGACGATCTGGCTTTAAGTCGATTCGATAACAAATGACGAAAACGGACGGATTTCTCAGGTTTTTACTACATATGAACACTTTTCACATTCTCCCGTACAAAGCGGATGCTAGTCCTCCTTTCAGGCAGAATCTTAAGGTCCTAGCTCATGTCCATGGCACCAAAGCCAGCTAAAAAATCAATAATCGATACCTAAAACTTGAAATGTAGTACTTCTTACTGGCTATTACATCAACTTAGAAGCTTCATCTGTGTTCTACTATGGTGCTTTTAGTGTCTCCGCATACCGCAGCACGCGACATAGCTTTGCAGACGATAAGTAGAACCGTTTCAGAGAGAAGAGCGGCCAATGTGACGATCTGGCTTTAAGTCGATTCGATAACAAATGACGAAAACGGACGGATTTCTCAGGTTTTTACTACATATGAACACTTTTCACACTCTCCCGAGCAACTCGGCTGCTAGTCCTCCTTTCATGCAGAATCTTAAGGTCCTAGCTCATGTCCAAGGCACCAAAGCCAGCTAAGAAGTCAATAATCGATACCTAAAACTTGAATTGTACTACTTCTTACTGGCTATTACATCAACTTAGAAGCTTCATCTGTGTTCTACTATGGTGCTTTTAGTGTCTCCGCATACCGCAGCACGCGACATAGCTTTGAAGACGATAAGTACAACCGTTTCAGAGAGAAGAGCGGCCAATGTGACGATCTGGCTTTAAGTCGATTCGATAACAAATGACGAAAACGGACGGATTTCTCAGGTTTTTACTACATATGAACACTTTTCACATTCTCCCCTGCAACTCGGCTGCTAGTCCTCCTTTCATGCAGAATCTTAAGGTCCTAGCTCATGTCCAAGGCACCAAAGCCAGCTAAAAAGTCAATAATCGATACCTAAAACTTGAATTTTACTACTTCTTACTGGCTATTACATCATCTTAGAAGCTTCATCTGTGTTCTACTGTGGTGGTTTTAGTGTCTCCGCCTACCGCAGCATACGACATAGCTTTGCAGACGATAAGTACAACCGTTTCAGAGAGAAGAGCGGCCAATGTGACGATCTGGCTTTAAGTCGATTCGATAACAAATGACGAAAACGGACGGATTTCTCAGGTTTTTACTACATATGAACACTTTTCACATTCTCCCCTGCAACTCGGCTGCTAGTCCTCCTTTCATGCAGAATCTTAAGGTCCTAGCTCATGTCCAAGGCACCAAAGCCAGCTAAAAAGTCAATAATCGATACCTAAAACTTGAATTGTACTACTTCTTACTGGCTATTACATCAACTTAGAAGCTTCATCTGTTTTCTACTATGGTGCTTTTAGTGTCTCCGCATACCGCAGCACGCTACAAAGCTTTCGAGACGATAAGTACAACCGTTTCAGAGAGAAGAGCGGCCAATGTGACGATCTGGCTTTAAGTCGATTCGATAACAAATGACGAAAACGGACGGATTTCTCAGGTTTTTACTACATATGAACACTTTTCACATTCTCCCGTGCAACTCGGCTGCTAGTCATCCTTCTATGCAGAATCTTAAGGTCCTAGCTCATGTCCAAGGCATCAAAGCCAGCTAAAAAGTCAATAATCAATACCTAAAACTTCAATTGTACTACTTCTTACTGGCTATTACATCAAATTAGAAGCTTCATCTGTGTTCTACTGTGGTGGTTTTAGTGTCTCCGCCTACCGCAGCATACGACATAGCTTTGCAGACGATAAGTACAACCGTTTCAGAGAGAAGAGTGGCCAATGTGACGATCTGGCTTTAAGTCGATTCTGTAACAAATGACGAAAACGGACGGATTTCTCAGGTTTTTACTACATATGAACACTTTTCACATTCTCCCGTGCAACTCGGCTGCTAGTCCTCTTTTCATGCAGAATCTTAAGGTCCTAGCTCATGTCCAAGGCACCAAAGCCAGCTAAAAAGTCAATAATCGATACCTAAAACTTGAATTGTACTACTTCATACTGGCTATTACATCAACTTAGAAGCTTCATCTGTGTTCTACTATGGTGCTTTTAGAGTCTCCGCATACCGCAGCACGCGACATAGCTTTGAAGACGATAAGTACAACCGTTTCAGAGAGAAGAGCGGCCAATGTGACGATCTGGCTTTAAGTCGATTCGATAACAAATGACGAAAACGGACGGATTTCTCAGGTTTTTACTACATATGAACACTTTTCACATTCTCCCCTGCAACTCGGCTGCTAGTCCTCCTTTCATGCAGAATCTTAAGGTCCTAGCTCATGTCCAAGGCACCAAAGCCAGCTAAAAAGTCAATAATCGATACCTAAAACTTGAATTGTACTACTTCTTACTGGCTATTACATCATCTTAGAAGCTTCATCTGTGTTCCACTGTGGTGGTTTTAGTGTCTCCGCCTACCGCAGCATACGACATAGCTTTGCAGACGATAAGTACAACCGTTTCAGAGAGAAGAGCGGCCAATGTGTCGATCTGGCTTTAAGTCGATTCGATAACAAATGACGAAAACGGACGGATTTCTCAGGTTTTTACTACATATGAACACATTTCACATTCTCCCGTGCAACTCGGATGCTAGTTCTCCTTTCATGCAGAATCTTAAGGTCCTAGCTCATGTCCAAGGCACCAAAGCCAGCTAAAAAGTCAATAATCGATACCTAAAACTTGAATTCTACTACTTCTCACTGGCTATTACATCAACTTAGAAGCTTCATCTGTGTTCTACTATGGTGCTTTTAGTGTCTCCGCATACCGCATCACGCGACATAGCTTTGCAGACGATAAGTACAACCGTTTCAGAGAGAAGAGCGGCCAATGTGACGATCTGGCTTTAAGTCGATTCGATAACAAATGACGAAAACGGACGGATTTCTCAGGTTTTTACTACATATGAACACTTTTCACATTCTCCCGTACAAAGCGGCTGCTAGTCCTCCTTTCATGCAGAATCTTAAGGTCCTAGCTCATGTCCATGACACCAAAGCCAGCTAAAAAGTCAATAATCGATACCTAAAACTTGAATTGTACTACTTCTTACTTTCTATCGCATCAACTTAGAAGCTTCATCTGTGTTCTACTATGGTGCTTTTAGTGTCTCCGCATACCGCAGCACGCGACATAGCTTTGCAGACGATAAGTACAACCGTTTCAGACAGAAGAGCGGCCAATGTGACGATCTGGCTTTAAGTCGATTCGATAACAAATGACGAAAACGGACGGATTTCTCAGGTTTTTACTACATATGAACACTTTTCACATTCTCCCGTGCAACTCGGCTGCTAGTCCTCCTTTTGATGCAGAATCGTAAGGTCGTAGCTCATGTCCAAGGCACCAAAGCCAGCTAAGAAGTCAATAATCCTTACCTAAAACTTGAATTGTACTACTTCTTACTGGCTATTACATCAAACTAAGAATCTTCATCTGTGTTCTACTATGGTGCTTTTAGTGTCTCCGCATACCGCAGCACGCGACATAGCTTTGAAGACGATAAGTACAACCGTTTCAGAGAGAAGAGCGGCCAATGTGACGATCTGGCTTTAAGTCGATTCGATAACAAATGACGAAAACGGACGGATTTCTCAGGTTTTTACTACATATGAACACTTTTCACATTCTCCCCTGCAACTCGGCTGCTAGTCCTCCTTTCATGCAGAATCTTAAGGTCCTAGCTCATGTCCAAGGCACCAAAGCCAGCTAAAAAGTCAATAATCGATACCTAAAACTTGAATTGTACTACTTCTTACTGGCTATTACATCAACTTAGAAGCTTCATCTGTTTTCTACTATGGTGCTTTTAGTGTCTCCGCATACCGCAGCACGCGACAAAGCTTTCCAGACGATAAGTACAACCGTTTCAGAGAGAAGAGCAGCCAATGTGACGATCTGGCTTTAAGTCGATTTGATAACAAATGACGAAAACGGACGGATTTCTCAGGTTTTTACTACATATGAACACATTTCACTTTCTCCCGTACAACGCGGCTGCTAGTCCTCCTTTCATGCAGAATCTTAAGGTCCTAGCTCATGTCCAAGGCACCAAAGCCAGCTAAAAAGTCAATAATCAATACATAAAACTTGAATTGTACTACTTCTTACTGGCTATCACATCAACTTAGAAGCTTCATCTGTGTTGTACTATGGTGCTTTTCGTGTCTCCGCATACCGCAGCACGCGACATAGCTTTGAAGACGATAAGTACAACCGTTTCAGAGGGAAGAGCGGCCAATGTGACGATCTGGCTTTAAGTCGATTCGATAACAAATGACGAAAAGGGACGGATTTCTCAGGTTTTTACTACATATGAACACTTTTCACATTGTCCCGTGCAACTCGGCTGCTAGTCCTCCTTTTGATGCAGAATCTTAAGATCCTAGCTCATGTCCAAGGCACCAAAGGCAGCTAAAAAATCAATAATCGATACCTAAAACTTGAATTGTACTACTTCTTACTGGCTATTACATCAACTTAGAAGCTTCATCTGTGTTCTACTATGGTGCTTTTAGTCACTCCGCATACCGCAGCACGCGACATAGCTTTGAAGACGATAAGTACAACCGTTTCAGAGAGAAGAGCGGCCAATGTGACGATCTGGCTTTAAGTCGATTCGATAACAAATGACGAAAACGGACGGATTTCTCAGGTTTTTACTACATATGAACACTTTTCACATTCTCCCGTGCAACTCGGCAGCTAGTCCTCCTTTCATGCAGAATCTTAAGGTCCTAGCTCATGTCCAAGGCACCAAAGCCAGCTAAAAAGTCAATAATCGATACCTAAAACTTGAATTGTACTACCTCTTACTGGCTATTACATCATCTTAGAAGCTACATCTGTGATCTACTATGGTGCTTTTAGTGTCTCCGAATACCGCAGTACGCGACATAGCTTTGCAGACGATAAATACAACCGTTTCAGAGAGCAGAGCGGCCAATGTGACGATTTGGCTTTAAGTCGATTCGATAAAAATGACGAAAACGGACGGATTTCTCAGGTTTTTACTCTATTTGAACACTTTTCACATTCTCCCGTGCAGCTCGGCTGCTTGTCCTCCTTTCATGCAGAATCTTAATGTCCTAGCTCATGTCCAAGGCACCAAAGCCAGCTAAAAAGTCAATAATCGATACCTAAAACTTGAATTGTACTACTTCTTACTGGCTATTACATCAACTTAGGAGCTTCATCTGTGTTCTACTATGGTACTTTTAGTGTCTCCGCATAGCGCAGCACGAGACATAGCATTGCAGACGATAAGTACAACCGTTTCAGAGAGAAGAGCGGCCAATGTGACAATCTGGCTTTAAGTCGATTCGATAACAAATGACGAAAACGGACGGATTTCTCAGGTTTTTACTCCATATGAACACTTTTCAAATTCTCCCGTGCAACTCGGCTGCTAGTCCTCCTTTCATGCAGAATCTTAAGGTCCTAGCTCATGTCCAAGGCATCAAAGCTAGCTAAAAAGTCAATAACCGATACCTAAAAGTTGAATTGTACTACTTCTTACTGGCTATTATATCAACTTAGAAGCTTCATCTGTGTTCCACTAGGGTGATTTTAGTGTCCCCGCATGCCGCAGCACGCGACATAGCTTTGCAGACGATAAGTACAACCGTTTCAGAGAGAAGAGCGGCCAATGTGACGATCTGGCTTTAAGTCGATTCGATAACAAATGACGAAAACGGACGGACTTCTCAGGTTTTTACTACATATGAACACTTTTCACATTCTCCCGTGCACCTCGGCTGCTAATCCTCCTTTCATGCAGATTCTTAAGGTCCTAGCTCATGTCCAAGGCATCAAAGCCAGCTTAAAAGTCAATAATCAATACCTAAAACTTGAATTGTACTACTTCTTACTGGCTATTACATCAAATTAGAAGCTTCATCTGTGTTCTACTGTGGTGGTTTTAGTGTCTCCGCCTACCGCAGCATACGACATAGCTTTGCAGACGATAAGTACAACCGTTTCAGAGAGAAGAGCGGCCAATATGACGATCTGGCTTTAAGTCGATTCGATAACAAATGACGAAAACGGACTGATTTTTCAGGTTTTTACTACATATGAACACTTTTCACATTCTCCCGTGCAACTCGGCTGATAGTCCTCCTTTCATGCAGAATGTTAAGGTCCTAGCTCATGTCCAAGGCACCAAAGCCAGCTAAAAAGTCAATAATCGATACCTAAAACTTGAATTGTACTACTTCTTACTGGCTATTACATCATCTTAGAAGCTACATCTGTGTTCTACTATGGTGCTTTTAGTGTCTCCGAATACCGCAGTACGCGACATAGCTTTGCAGACGATAAATACAACCGTTTCAGAGAGAAGAGCGGCCAATGTGACGATCTGGCTTTAAGTCGATTCGATAACAAATGACGAAAACGGACGGATTTCTCAGGTTTTTACTACATATGAACACTTTACACATTCTCCCGTGCAACTCGGCTGCTAGTCCTCCTGCATGTAAAATCTTACGTTCCTAGCTCATGTCCAAGGCACCAAACAAGGGTAAAAAGTCAATAACCGATTCCTAAAACTTGAATTGTATTATTTCTTACTGGCTATTACATCATCTTAGAAGCTACATCTGTGTTCTACTATGGTGCTTTTAGTGTCTCCGAATACCGACGTTCGCGACATAGCTTTGCAGACGATAAGTACAACCGTTTCAGAGAGCAGAGCGGCCAATGTGACGATTTGGCTTTAAGTCGATTCGATAAAAATGACGAAAATGGACGGATTTCTCAGGTTTTTACTCTATTTGAACACTTTTCACATTCTCCCGTGCAACTCGGCTGCTAGTCCTCCTTTAATGCAGATTCTTAAGGTCCTAGCTCATTTCCAAGGCACCAAAGCCAGCTAAAAAGACAATAATCGATACCTAAAACTTGAATTGTACTACTACTTACTGGCTATTACATCAACTTAGAAGCTTCATCTGTGTTCTACTATGGTGCTTTTAGAGTCTCGGCATACCGCAGCACGCGACATAGCTTTGCAGACGATAAGTACAACCGTTTCAGAGAGAAGAGCGGCCAATGTGACGATCTGGCTTTAAGTCGATTCGATAACAAATGACGAAAACGGACGGATTTCTCAGGTTTTTACTACATATGAACACTTTTCACATTCTCCCGTGTAACTCGGCTGCTAGTCCTCCTTCTATGCAGAATCTTAAGGTCCTAGCTCATGTCCAAGGCATCAAAGCCAGCTAAAAAGTCAATAATCAATACCTAAAACTTCAATTGTACTACTTCTTACTGGCTATTACATCAAATTAGAAGCTTCATCTGTGTTCTACTGTGGTGGTTTTAGTGTCTCCGCCTACCGCAGCATACGACATAGCTTTGCAATCGACAAGTACAACCGTTTCAGAGAGAAGAGTGGCCAATGTGACGATCTGGCTTTAAGTCGATTCTATAACAAATGACGAAAACGGACGGATTTCTCAGGTTTTTACTACATATGAACACTTTTCACATTCTCCCGTGCAACTCGGCTGCTAGTCCTCCTTTCATGCAGAATCTTAAGGTCCTAGCTCATGTCCAAGGCACCAAAGCCAGCTAAAAAGTCAATAATCGATACCTAAAACATGAATTGTACTACTTCTTACTGGCTATTACATCAACTTAGAAGCTTCATCTGTGTTCTACTATGGTGCTTTTAGTGTCTCCGCATACCGCAGCACGCGACACAGCTTTGAAGACGATAAGTACAACCGTTTCAGAGAGAAGAGCGGCCAATGTGACGATCTGGCTTTAAGTCGATTCGATAACAAATGACGAAAACGGACGGATTTCTCAGGTTTTTACTACATATGAACACTTTTCACATTCTCCCATCCAACGCGGCTGCTAGTCCTCCTTTCATGCAGAATCTTAAGGTCCTAGCTCATGTCCAAGGCACCAAAGCCAGCTAAAAAGTCAATAATCGATACCTAAAACTTGAATTGTACTACTTCTTACTGGCTATTACATCATCTTAGAAGCTTCGTCTGTGTTCTACTATGGTCCTTTTAGTGTCTCCGCATACCGCAGCACGCGACAAAGCTTTCCAGACGATAAGTACAACCGTTTCAGAGAGAAGAGCAGCCAATGTGACGATCTGGCTTTAAGTCGATTCGATAACAAATGACGAAAACGGACGGATTTCTCAGGTTTTTACTACATATGAATACTTTTCACATTCTCCCGTGCAACTCGGCTGCTAGTCCTCCTTTAATGCAGAATCTTAAGGTCCTAGCTCATGTCCAAAGCACCAAAGCCAGCTAAAAAGTCAATAATCGATACCTAAAACTTGAATTGTACTACTTCTTACTGGCTATTACATCAAATTAGAAGCTTCATCTGTGTTCAATTGTGGTGGTTTTAGTGTCTCCGCCTACCGCAGCATACGACATAGCTTTGCAGACGATAAGTACAACCGTTTCAGAGAGAAGAGCGGCACAAAGTGTCGATCTGGCTTTAAGTCGATTCGATAACAAATGACGAAAACGGACGGATTTCTCAGGTTTTTACTACATATGAACACATTTCACATTCTCCCGTGCAACTCGGATGCTAGTCCTCCTTTCATGCAGAATCTTAAGGTCCTAGCTCATGTCCAAGACACCAAAGCCAGCTAAAAAGTCAATAGTCGATACCTAAAACTTGAATTGTACTACTTCTTACTGGCTATTACATCAACTCAGTAGCTTCATCTGTGTTCTACTATGGTGCTTTTAGTGTCTCCGCATACCGCATCACGCGACATAGCTTTGCAGACGATAAGTACAACCGTTTCAGAGAGAAGAGCGGCCAATGTGACGATCTGGCTTTAAGTCGATTCGTTAACAAATGACGAAAACGGACGGATTTCTCAGGTTTTTACTACATATGAACACTTTTCACATTCTCCCGTGCAACTCGGCTGCTATTCCTCCTTTCATGCCGAATCTTAAGGTAATAGCTCATGTCCAAGGCACCAAAGCCTGCTAAAAAGTCAATAATCAGTACCTAAAACTTGAATTGTACTACTTCTTACTGGCTATTACATCGACTTAGAAGCTTCATCTGTGTTCTACTATGGTGATTTTATTGTCTCCGCATACCGCAGCACGCGACATAGCTTTGCAGACGATAAGTACTACCGTTTCAGAGAGAAGAGCGGCCAAGTGACGATCGGGCTTTAAGTCGATTCGATAACAAATGACGAAAACGGACGGATTTCTCAGGTTTGTACTACATATGAACACATTTCACATTCTCCCGTGCAACGCGGCTGCTAGTCTTCCTTTCATGCAGAATGTTAAGGTCCTAGCTCATGTCCAAGGCACCACTGCCAGCTAAGAAGTCAATAATCGATACCTAAAACTTGAATTTACTACTTCTTACTGGCTATTACATCAACTTAGAAGCTTCATCTGTGTTCTACCATGGTGCTTTTAGTGTCTCCGCATACCGCAGCACGCGACAAAGCTTTCCAGACGATAAGTACAACCGTTTCAGAGAGAAGAGCAGCCAATGTGACGATCTGGCTTTAAGTCGATTTGATAACAAATGACGAAAACGGACGGATTTCTCAGGTTTTTACTACATATGAACACATTTCACATTCTCCCGTACAACGCGGCTGCTAGTCCTCCTTTCATGCAGAATCTTAAGGTCCTAGCTCATGTCCAAGGCACCAAAGCCAGCTAAAAAGTCAATAATCAATACCTAAAACTTGAATTGTACTACTTCTTACTGGCTATCACATCAACTTAGAAGCTTCATCTGTGTTGTACTATGGTGCTTTTCGTGTCTCCGCATACCGCAGCACGCGACATAGCTTTGAAGACGATAAGTACAACCGTTTCAGAGAGAAGAGCGGCCAATGTGACGATCTGGCTTTAAGTCGATTCGATAACAAATGACGAAAAGGGACGGATTTCTCAGGTTTTTACTACGTATGAACACTTTTCACATTGTCCCGTGCAACTCGTCTGCTTGTCCTCCTTTTGATGCAGAATCTTAAGATCCTAGCTCATGTCCAAGGCACCAAAGGCAGCTAAAAAATCAATAATCGATACCTAAAACTTGAATTGTACTACTTCTTACTGGCTATTACATCAACTTAGAAGCTTCATCTGTGTTCTACTATGGTGCTTTTAGTGTCTCCGCATACCGCAGCACGCGACATAGCTTTGAAGACGATAAGTACAACCGTTTCAGAGAGAAGAGCGGCCAATGTGACGATCTGGCTTTAAGTCGATTCGATAACAAATGACGAAAACGGACGGATTTCTCAGGTTTTTACTACATATGAACACTTTTCACATTCTCCCGTGCACCTCGGCTGCTAATCCTCCTTTCATGCAGATTCTTAAGGTCCTAGCTCATGTCCAAGGCATCAAAGCCAGCTTAAAAGTCAATAATCAATACCTAAAACTTGAATTGTACTACTTCTTACTGGCTATTACATCAAATTAGAAGCTTAATCTGTGTTCTACTGTGGTGGTTCTAGTGTCTCCGCCTACCGCAGCATACGACATAGCTTTGAAGACGATAAGTACAACCGTTTCAGAGAGAAGAGCGGCCAATATGACGATCTGGCTTTAAGTCGATTCGATAACAAATGACGAAGACAGACGGATTTCTCAGGTTTTTACTACATATGAACACTTTTCACATTCTCCCGTGCAACTCGGCTGCTAGTCCTCCTTTCATGCAGAATCTTAAGGTCCTAGCTCATGTCCAAGGCACCAAAGCAAGCTAAAAAGTCAATAATCGATACCTAAAACTTGAATTGTACTACTTCTTTCTGGCTATTACATCATCTTAGAAGCTTCATCTGTGTTCTACTATGGTGCTTTTAGTGTCTCCGAATACCGCAGTACGCGACATAGCTTTGCAGACGATAAATACAACCGTTTCAGAGAGCAGAGCGGCCAATGTGACGATTTGGCTTTAAGTCGATTCGATAAAAATGACGAAAACGGACGGATTTCTCAGGTTTTTACTCTATTTGAACACTTTTCACATTCTCCCGTGCAGCTCGGCTGCTTGTCCTCCTTTCATGCAGAATCTTAAGGTCCTAGCTCATGTCCAAGGCACCAAAGCCAGCTAAAAAGTCAATAATCGATACCTAAAACTTGAATTGTACTACTTCTTACTGGCAATTACATCAACTTAGAAGCTTCATCTGTGTTCTACTATGGTACTTTTAGTGTCTCCGCATAGCGCAGCACGAGACATAGCATTGCAGACGATAAGTACAACCGTTTCAGAGAGAAGAGCGGCCAATGTGACAATCTGGCTTGAAGTCGATTCGATAACAAATGACGATAACGGACGGATTTCTCAGATTTTTACTACATATGAACACTTTTCAAATTCTCCCGTGCAACTCGGCTGCTAGTCCTCCTTTCATGCAGAATCTTAAGGTCCTAGCTCATGTCCAAGGCATCAAAGCCAGCTAAAAAGTCAATATACGATACCTAAAACTTGATTTGTACTACTTCTTACTGGCTATTATATCAACTTAGAAGCTTCATCTGTGTTCCACTAGGGTGATTTTAGTGTCCCCGCATGCCGCAGCACGCGACATAGCTTTGCAGACGATAAGTACAACCGTTTCAGAGAGATGAGCGGCCAATGTGACGATCTGGCTTTAAGTCGATTCGATAACAAGTGACGAAAACGGACGGATTTCTCAGGTTTTTACTCTATTTGAACACTTTTCACATTCTCTCGTGCAACTCGGCTGCTAGTCCTCCTTTAATGCTGAATCTTAAGGTCCTAGCTCATGTCCAAGGCATCAAAGCCAGCTAAAAAGTCAATAATCAATACCTAAAACTTCAATTGTACTACATCTTACTGGCTATTACATCAAATTAGAAGCTTCATCAGTGTTCTACTGTGGTGGTTTTAGTGTCTCCGCCTACCGCAGCATACGACATAGCTTTGCAGACGATAAGTACAACCGTTTCAGAGAGAAGAGTGGCCAATGTGACGATCTGGCTTTAAGTCGATTCTATAACAAATGACGAAAACGGACGGATTTCTCAGGTTTTTACTACATACGAACACTTTTCACATTCTCCCGTGCAACTCGGCTGCTAGTCCTCCTTTCATGCAGAATCTTAAGGTCCTAGCTCATGTCCAAGGCACCAAAGCCAGCTAAAAAGTCAATAATCGATACCTAAAACTTGAATTGTACTACTTCTTACTGGCTATTACATCAACTTAGAAGCTTCATCTGTGTTCTACTATGGTGCTTTTAGTGTCTCCGCATACCGCAGCACGCGACATAGCTTTGAAGACGATAAGTACAACCGTTTCAGAGAGAAGAGCGGCCAATGTGACGATCCGGCTTTAAGTCGATTCGATAACAAATGACGAAAACGGACGGATTTCTCAGGTTTTTACTACATATAAACACTTTTCACATTCTAATGTGTAACTCGGCTGCTAGCCCTCCTTTCATGCAGAATCTTAAGGTCCTAGCTCATGTCCAAGGCACCAAAGCCAGCTAAAATGTCAATAATCAGTAACTAAAACTTGAATTGTACTACTTCTTACTGGCTATTACATCAACTTGGAAGTGTCATCTGTGTTCTACTATGGTGCTTTTAGTGTCTCCGAATACCGCAGTACGCGACATAGCTTTGCAGACGATAAATACAACCGTTTCAGAGAGCAGAGCGGCCAATGTGACGATTTGGCTTTAAGTCGATTCGATAAAAATGACGAAAACGTACGGATTTCTCAGGTTTTTACTCTATTTTAACACTTTTCACATTCTCCCGTGCAGCTCGGCTGCTTGTCCTCCTTTCATGCAGAATCTTAAGGTCCTAGCTCATGTCCAAGGCACAAAAGCCAGCTAAAAAGTCAATAATCGATACCTAAAACTTGAATTGTACTACTTCTTACTGGCTATTACATCAAATTAGAAGCTTCATCTGTGTTCTACTGTGGTGGTTTTAGTGTCTCCGCCTACCGCAGCATACGACATAGCTTTGCAGACGATAAGTACAACCGTTTCAGAGAGAAGAGTGGGCAATGTGACGATCTGGCTTTAAGTCGATTCTATAACAAATGACGAAAACGGACGGATTTCTCAGGTTTTTACTACATATGAACACTTTTCACATTCTCCCGTGCAACTCGGCTGCTAGTCCTCCTTTCATGCAGAATCTTAAGGTCCTAGCTCATGTCCAAGGCACCAAAGCCAGCTAAAAAGTCAATAATCGATACCTAAAACTTGAATTGTACTACTTCTTACTGGCTATTACATCAACTTAGAAGCTTCATCTGTGTTCCACTATGGTGCTTTTAGTGTCTTCGCATACCGCAGCACGCGACATAGCTTTGAAGACGATAAGTACAACCGTTTCAGAGAGAAGAGCGGCCAATGTGACGATCTGGCTTTAAGTCGATTCGATAACAAATGACGAAAACGGACGGATTTCTCAGGTTTTTACTACATATGAACACTTTTCACATTCTCCCGTGCAACTCGGCTGCTAGTCCTCCTTTCATGCAGAATCTTGAGGTCCTAGCTCATGTCCAAGGCACCAAAGCCAGCTAAAAAGTCAATAATCGATACCTAAAACTTGAATTGTACTACTTCTTACTGGCTATTACATCATCTTAGAAGCTACATCTGTGTTCTACTATGGTGCTTTTAGTGTCTCCGAATACCGCAGTACGCGACATAGCTTTGCAGACGATAAATACAACCGTTTCAGAGAGCAGAGCGGCCAATGTGACGATTTGGCTTTAAGTCGATTCGATAAAAATGACGAAAACGGACGGATTTCTCAGGTTTTTACTCTATTTTAACACTTTCACATTCTCCCGTGCAGCTCGGCTGCTTGTCCTCCTTTCATGCAGAATCTTAAGGTCCTAGCTCATGTCCAAGGCACAAAAGCCAGCTAAAAAGTCAATAATCGATACCTAAAACTTGAATTGTACTACTTCTTACTGGCTATTACATCAAATTAGAAGCTTCATCTGTGTTCTACTGTGGTGTTTTTAGTGTCTCCGCCTACCGCAGCATACGACATAGCTTTGCAGACGATAAGTACAACCGTTTCAGAGAGAAGAGTGGCCAATGTGACGATCTGGCTTTAAGTCGATTCTATAACAAATGACGAAAACGGACGGATTTCTCAGGTTTTTACTACATATGAACACTTTTCACATTCTCCCGTGCAACTCGGCTGCTAGTCCTCCTTTCATGCAGAATCTTAAGGTCCTACCTCATGTCCAAGGCACCAAAGCCAGCTAAAAAGTCAATAATCGATACCTAAAACTTGAATTGTACTACTTCTTACTGGCTATTACATCAACTTAGAAGCTTCATCTGTGTTCTACTATGGTGCTTTTAGTGTCTCCGCATACCGCAGCACGCGACATAGCTTTGAAGACGATAAGTACAACCGTTTCAGAGAGAAGAGCGGCCAATGTGACGATCTGGCTTTAAGTCGATTCGATAACAAATGACGAAAACGGACGGATTTCTCAGGTTTTTACTACATATGAACACTTTTCACATTCTCCCGTGCACCTCGGTTGCTAGTCCTCCTTTCATGCAGAATCTTAAGGTCCTAGCTCATGTCCAAGGCACCAAAGCCAGCTAAAAAGTCAATAATCGATACCTAAAACTTGAATTGTACTACTTCTTACTGGCTATTACATCATCTTAGAAGCTTCATCTGTGTTCTACTATGGTGCTTTTAGAGTCTCCGCATACCGCAGCACGCGATAAAGCTTTCCAAACGATAAGTACAACCGTTTCAGAGAGAAGAGCAGCCAATGTGACAATTTGGCTTTAAGTCGATTTGATAACAAATGACGAAAACGGACATATTTCTCAGGTTTTTACTACATATAAACACTTTTCACATTCTCCTGTGTAACTCGGCTGCTAGCCCTCCTTTCATGCAGAATCTTAAGGTCCTAGCTCATGTCCAAGGCACCAAAGCCAGCTAAAATGTCAATAATCAGTAACTAAAACTTGAATTGTACTACTTCTTACTGGCTATTACATCAACTTGGAAGTGTCATCTGTGTTCTACTATGGTGCTTTTCGTGTCTCCGCATACCGCAGCACGCGACATAGCTTTGAAGACGATAAGTACAACCGTTTCAGAGAGAAGAGCGGCCAATGTGTCGATCTGGCTTTAAGTCGATTCGATAACAAATGACGAAAAGGGACGGATTTCTCAGGTTTTTACTACATATGAACACTTTACACATTCTCCCGTGCAACTCGTTTGCTAGTCCTCCTGCATGTAAAATCTTAAGTTCCTAGCTCATGTCCAAGGCACCAAACAAGGGTAAAAAGTCAATAACCGATTCCTAAAACTTGTATTGTACTATTTCTTACTGGCTATTAAATCAACTTAGAAGCTTCATCTGTGTTCTACTATGGTGCTTTTAGTGTCTCCGCATACCGCAGCACGCGACATAGCTTTGAAGACGATAAGTACAACTGTTTCAGAGAGAAGAGCGGCCAATGTGACGACCTGGCTTTAAGTCGATTCGATAACAAATGACGAAAACGGACGGATTTCTCAGGTTTTTACTACATACGAACACTTTTCACATTCTCCCCTGCAACTCGGCTGCTAGTCCTCCTTTCATGCAGAATCTTAATGTCCTAGCTCATGTCCAAGGCACCAAAGCCAGCTAAAAAGTCAATAATCGATACCTAAAACTTGAATTGTACTACTTCTTTCTGGCTATTACATCATCTTAGAAGCTTCATCTGTGTTCTACTATGGTGCTTTTAGGGTCTCCGCATACCGCAGCACGCGACAAAGCTTTCCAGACGATAAGTACAACCGTTCCAGAGAGAAGAGCAGCCAATGTGACGATCTGGCTTTAAGTCGATTCGATAACAAATGACGAAAACGGACGGATTTCTCAGGTTTTTACTACATATGAACACTTTTTACATTCTCCCATGCAACTCGGCTGCTAGTCCTCCTTTCATGCAGAATCTTAAGGTCCTAGCTCATGTCCAAGTCACCAAAGCCAGTTAAAAAGTCAATAATCGATACCTAAAACTTGAATTGTACTACTTCTTACTGGCTATTACATCATCTTAGAAGCTTCATCTGTGTTCTACTATGGTGCTTTTAGTGTCTCCGAATACCGCTGTTCGCGACATAGCTTTGCAGACGATAAGTACAACCGTTTCCGATAGCAGAGCGGCCAATGTGACGATTTGGCCTTAAGTCGATTCGATAAAAATGACGAAAACGGACGGATTTCTCAGGTTTTTACTACATATGAACACTTTTCACATTCTCCCGTGCAACTCGGCTGCTAGTCCTCCTTTAATGCAGATTCTTAAGGTCCTAGCTCATGTCCAAGGCACCAAAGCCAGCTAAAAAGTCAATAATCGATACCTAAAACTTGAATTGTACTACTTCTTACTGGCTATTACATCAACTTAGAAGCTTCATCTGTGTTCTACTATGGTGCTTTTAGAGTCTCCGCATACCGCAGCACGCGACATAGCTTTGCAGACGATAAGGACAACCGTTAAGAGAGAAGAGCGGCCAATGTGACGATCTGGCTTTAAGTCGATTCGATAACAAATGACGAAAACGGACAGATTTCTCAGGTTTTTACTACATATGAACACTTTTCACATTCTCCCGTGCAACTCGGCTGCTAGTCCTCCTTTTATGCAGAATCTTAAGGTCCTAGCTCATGTCCAAGGCTCCAAAGCCAGCTAAAAAGTCAATAATCAATACCTAAAACTTGAATTGTACTACTTCTTACTGGCTATTACATCATCTTAGAAGCTTCATCTGTGTTCTACTATGGTGCTTTTAGTGTTTCCGCATACCGCAGCACACGACAAAGCTTTCCAGACGATAAGTACAACCGTTTCAGAGAGAAGAGCAGCCAATGTGACGATCTGGCTTTAAGTCGATTTGATAACAAATGACGAAAACGGACGGATTTCTCAGGTTTTTACTACATATAAACACTTTTCACATTCTCCTGTGTAACTCGGCTGCTAGTCCTCCTTTCATGCAGAATCTTAAGGTCCCAGCTCATGTCCAAGGCACCAAAGCCAGCTAAAATGTCAATAATCAGTAACTAAAACTTGAATTATACTACTTCTTACTGGCTATTACATCAACTTGGAAGTGTCATCTGTGTTCTACTATGGTGCTTTAAGTGTCTCTGCATACCGCAGCACGCGACATATCTCTGCACACGATAAGTACAACCGTTTCAGAGAGAAGAGCGGCCAATGTGACGATCTGGCTTTAAGTCGATTCGATAACAAATGACGAAAACGGACCGATTTCTCAGGTTTTTACTACATATGAACACTTTTCAAATTCTCCCGTGCAACTCGGCTGCTAGTCCTCCTTTCATGCAGAATCTTAAGGTCCTAGCTCATTTCCAAGGCATCAAAGCCAGCTAAAAAGTTAATAACCGATACCTAAAACTTGAATTGTACTACTTCTTACTGGGTATTATATCAACTTAGAAGCTTCATCTGTGTTCCACTAGGGTGATTTTAGTGTCCCCGCATGCCGCAGCACGCGACATAGCTTTGCAGACGATAAGTACAACCGTTTCAGAGAGAAGAGCGGCCAATGTGACGATCTGGCTTTAAGTCGATTCGATAACAAATGACGAAAACGGACGGATTTCTCAGGTTTTTACTCTATTTGAACACTTTTCACATTCTCTCGTGCAACTCGGCTGCTAGTCCTCCTTTAATGCAGAATCTTAAGGACCTAGCTCATGTCCAAGGCATCAAAGCCAGCTAAAAAGTCAATAATCAATACCTAAAACTTCAATTGTACTAGTTCTTACTGGCTATTACATCAAATTAGAAGCTTCATCTGTGTTCTACTGTGGTGGTTTTAGTGTCTCCGCCTACCGCAGCATACGACATAGCTTTGCAGACGATAAGTACAACCGTTTCAGAGAGAAGAGTGGCCAATGTGACGATCTGGCTTTAAGTCGATTCTATAACAAATGACGAAAACGGACGGATTTCTCAGGTTTTTACTACATATGAACACTTTTCACATTCTCCCGTGCAACTCGGCTGCTAGTCCTCCTTTCATGCAGAATCTTAAGGTCCTAGCTCATGTCCAAGTCACCAAAGCCAGCTAAAAAGTCAATAATCGATACCTAAAACTTGAATTGTACTACTTCTTACTGGCTATTACATCAACTTAGAAGCTTCATCTGTGTTCTACTATGGTGCTGTTAGTGTCTCCGCATACCGCAGCACGCGACATAGCTTTGAAGACGATAAGTACAACCGTTTCATAGAGAAGAGCGGCCAATGTGACGATCTGGCTTTAAGTCGATTCGATAACAAATGACGAAAACGGACGGATTTCTCAGGTTTTTACTACATATGAACACTTTTCACATTCTCCCCTGCAACTCGGCTGCTAGTCCTCCTTTCATGCAGAATCTTAAGGTCCTAGCTCATGTCCAAGGCACCAAAGCCAGCTAAAATGTCAATAATCAGTAACTAAAACTTGAATTGTACTACTTCTTACTGGCTATTACATCAACTTGGAAGTGTCATCTGTGTTCTACTATGGTGCTTTTAGTGTCTCTGCATACCGCAGCACGCGACATATCTCTGCACACGATAAGTACAACCGTTTCAGAGAGAAGAGCGGCCAATGTGACGATCTGGCTTTAAGTCGATTCGATAACAAATGACGAAAACGGACGGATTTCTCAGGTTTGTACTACATATGAACACTTTTCACATTCTCCCATGCAACTCGGCTGCTAGTCCTCCTTTCATGCAGAATCTTAAGGTCCTAGCTCATGTCCAAGTCACCAAAGCCAGTTAAAAAGTCAATAATCGATACCTAAAACTTGAATTGTATTACTTCTTACTGGCTATTACATCATCTTAGAAGCTTCATCTGTGTTCTACTATGGTGCTTTTAGTGTCTCCGAATACCGCCGTTCGCGACATAGCTTTGCAGACGATAAGTACAACCGTTTCCGAGAGCAGAGCGGCCAATGTGACGATTTGGCTTTAAGTCGATTCGATAAAAATGACGAAAACGGACGGATTTCTCAGGTTTTTACTACATATGAACACTTTTCACATTCTCCCGTGCAACTCGGCTGCTAGTCCTCCTTTAATGCAGATTCTTAAGGTCCTAGCTCATGTCCAAGGCACCAAAGCCAGCTAAAAAGTCAATAATCGATACCTAAAACTTGAATTGTACTACTTCTTACTGGCTATTACATCAACTTAGAAGCTTCATCTGTGTTCTACTATGGTGCTTTTAGAGTCTCCGCATAACGCAGCACGCGACATAGCTTTGCAGACGATAAGTACAACCGTTAAGAGAGAAGAGCGGCCAATGTGACGATCTGGCTTTAAGTCGATTCGATAACAAATGACGAAAACGGACGGATTTCTCAAGTTTTTACTACATATGAACACTTTTCACATTCTCCCGTGCAACTCGGCTGCTAGTCCTCCTTTCATGCAGAATCTTAAGGTCCTAGCTCATGTCCAAGGCACCAAAGCCAGCTAAAAAGTCAATAATCGATACCTAAAACTTGAATTGTACTACTTCTTACAGGCTATTACATCAACTTAGAAGCTTCATCTGTGTTCTACTATGGTGCTTTTAGTGTCTCCGCATACCGCAGCACGCGACATAGCTTTGAAGACGATAAGTACAACCGTTTCAGAGAGAAGAGCGGCCAATGTGACGAACTGGCTTTAAGTCGATTCGATAACAAATGACGAGAACGGACGGATTTCTCAGGTTTTTACTACATATGAACACTTTTCACATTCTCCCGTTCAACTCGGCTGCTAGTCCTCCTTTCATGCAGAATCTTAAGGTCCTAGCTCATGTCCAAGGCACCAAAGCCAGCTAAAAAGTCAATAATCGATACCTAAAACTTGAATTGTACTACTTCTTACTGGCTATTACATCATCTTAGAAGCTTCATCTGTGTTCTACTATGGTGCTTTTAGTGTTTCCGCATACCGCAGCACGCGACAAAGCTTTCCAGACGATAAGTACAACCGTTTCAGAGAGAAGAGCAGCCAATGTGACGATCTGGCTTTAAGTCGATTTGATAACAAATGACGAAAACGGACGGATTTCTCAGGTTTTTACTACATATAAACACTTTTCACATTCTCCTGTGTAACTCGGCTGCTAGCCCTCATTTCATGCAGAATCTTAAGGTCCCAGCTCATGTCCAAGGCACCAAAGCCAGCTAAAATGTCAATAATCAGTAACTAAAACTTGAATTGTACTACTTCTTACTGGCTATTACATCAACTTGGAAGTGTCATCTGTGTTCTACTATGGTGCTTTTAGTGTCTCTGCATACCGCAGCACGCGACATATCTCTGCACACGATAAGTACAACCGTTTCAGAGAGAAGAGCGGCCAATGTGACGATCTGGCTTTAAGTCGATTCGATAACAAATGACGAAAACGGACCGATTTCTCAGGTTTTTACTACATATGAACACTTTACACATTCTCCCGTGCAACTCGGCTGCTAGTCCTCCTGCATGTAAATTCTTAAGTTCCTAGCTCATGTCCAAGGCAGCAAACAAGGGTAAAAAGTCAAAAACCGAATCCTACAATTTGAATTGTACTATTTCTTACTGGCTATTACATCATCTTAGAAGCTACATCTGTGTTCTACAATGGTGCTTTTAGTGTCTCCGAATACCGCCGTTCGCGACATAGCTTTGCAGACGATAAGTACAACCGTTTCCGAGAGCAGAGCGGCCAATGTGACGATTTGGCTTTAAGTCGATTCGATAAAAATGACGAAAACGGACGGATTTCTCAGGTTTTTACTCTATTTGAACACTTTTCACATTCTCCCGTGCAACTCGGCTGCTAGTCCTCCTTTAATGCAGATTCTTAAGGTCCTAGCTCATGTCCGAGGCACCAAAGCCAGCTAAAAAGCCAATAATCGATACCTAAAACTTGAATTGTACTACTTCTTACTGGCTATTACATCAACATAGAAGCTTCATCTGTGTTCTACTATGGTGCTTTTAGAGTCTCCGCATACCGCAGCACGCGACATAGCTTTGCAGACGATAAGTACAACCGTTTAAGAGAGAAGAGCGGCCAATGTGACGATCTGGCTTTAAGTCGATTCGATAACAAATGACGAAAACGGACGGATTTCTCAGGTTTTTACTACATATGAACACTTTTCACATTCTCCCGTGCAACTCGGCTGCTAGTCCTCCTTCTATGCAGAATCGTAAGGTCCTAGCTCATGTCCAAGGCATCAAGCCAGCTAAAAAGTCAATAATCAATACCTAAATCTTCAATTGTACTACTTCTTACTGGCTATTACATCAAATTAGAAGCTTCATCTGTGTTCTACTGTGGTGGTTTTAGTGTCTCCGCATACCGCAGCACGCGACATAGCTTTGAAGACGATAAGTACAACCGTTTCAGAGAGAAGAGCGGCCAATGTGACGATCTGGCTTTAAGTCGATTTGATAACAAATGACGAAAACGGACGGATTTCTCAGGTTTTTACTACATATGAACACATTTCACATTCTCCCGTACAACGCGGCTGCTAGTCCTCCTTTAATGCAGAATCTTAAGGTCCTATCTCATGTCCAAGGCACCAAAGCCAGCTAAAAAGTCAATAATCGATACCTAAAACTTGAATTGTACTACTTCTTACTGGCTATTACATCAACTTAGAAGCTTCATCTGTGTTCTACTATGGTGCTTTTAGAGTCTCCGCATACCGCAGCACGCGACATAGCTTTGCAGACGATAAGTACAACCGTTTCAGAGAGAAGAGCGGCCAATGTGACGATCCGGCTTTAAGTCGATTCGATAACAAATGACGAAAACGGACGGATTTCTCAGGTTTTTACTACATATGAACACTTTTCACATTCTTCCGTGCAACTCGGCTGCTATTCCTCCTTTCATGCAGAATCTTAAGGTAATAGCTCATGTCCAAGGCACCAAAGCCAGCTAAAAAGTCAATAATCGATACCTAAAACTTGAATTGTACTACATCTTACTGGCTATTACATCATCATAGAGGCTTCATCTGTGTTCTACTATGGTGCTTTTAGTGTCTCCGCATACCGCAGCACGCGACATAGCTTTGCAGACGATAAGTACAAACATTTTAGAGAGAAGAGCGGCCAATGTGATGATCTGGCTTTAAGTCGATTCGATAACAAATGACGAAAACGGACGGATTTCTCAGGTTTTTACTACATATGATCACTTTTCACATTCTCCCGTGCAACTCGGCTGCTAGTCCTCCCTTCATGCAGAATCTTAAGGTCCTTGCTCATGTCCAAGGCACCAAAGCCAGCTAAAAACTCAATAATCAGTACCTAAAACTTGATTTGTACTACTTCTTACTGGCTATTACATCAACTTAGAAGCTTAATCTGTGTTCTACTATGGTGCTTTTAGTGTCTCCGCATACCGCAGCACGCGACATAGCTTTGCAGACGATAAGTACAACCGTTTCAGAGAGAAGAGCGGCCAAGTGACGATCTGGCTTTAAGGCGATTCGATAACAAATGACGAAAACGGACGGATTTCTCAGGTTGTTACTACATATGAACACTTTTCATATTGTCCCGTGCAACTCGGCAGCTAGTCCTCTTTTCATGCAGAATCTTAAAGTCCTAGCTCATGTCCAAGGCACCAAATCCGTCTAAGAAGTCGATATCGATACCTTAAACTTGAATTGTACTACTTCTTACTGGCTATTACATCATCATAGAAGCTTCATATGTGTTCTACTATGGTGCTTTTAGTGTCTCCGCATACCGCAGCACGCGACATAGCTTTGCAGACGGTAAGTACAACCGTTTCAGAGAGAAGAGCGGCCAATGTGACGATCTGGCTTTAAGTCGATTCGATAACATATGACGAAAACGGACGGATTTCTCAGGTTTTTACTACATATGAACACTTCTCACATTCTCCCGTGCAACTCGGTTGCTAGTCCTCCTTTCATGTAGAATCTTAAGGTCCTAGCTCATGTCCAAGGCATCAAAGCCAGCTTAAAAGTCAATAATCGATACCTTTAAATTGATTTGTACTAGTTCTTACTGGCTATTACATCAACTTAGAAGCTTCATCTGTGTTCTACTATGGTGCTTTTAGTGTCTCCGCATACCGCAGCACGCGACATAGCTTTGCAGACGATAAGTACAACCGTTTCAGAGAGAAGAGCAGCCAATGTGACGATCTGGCTTTAAGTCGATTCGATAACAAATGACGAAAACGGACGGATTTCTCAGGTTGGTTTTTACTACATATGAACACTTTTCACATTCTCCCGTGCAACTCGGCTGCTACTCCTCCTTTCATCCAGAATCTTAAGGTCCAAGCTCTTCTCCAAGGCACCAAAGCCAGCTACAAAGTCAATAATCGATATCTAAAACTTGAACTGTCCTACTTCTTACTGGCTATTACATCATCTTAGATGCTTCATATGTGTTCTACTATGGTGCTTTTAGTGTCTCCGCATACCGCAGCACGCGACATAGCTTTGCAGACGATAAGAACAACCGTTTCAGAGAGAAGAGCGGCCAATGTGACGATCTGGCTTTAAGTCCATTCGATAACAAATGACGAAAACGGACGGATTTCTCAGGTAGGTTTTTACTACATATGAACACTTTTCACATTCTCCCGTGCAACGCGGCTGCTAGTCCTCCTTTCATGCAGAATCTTAAGGTCCTAGCTCATGTCCAAGGCACCAAAGCCAGCTAAAATTCAATAAACGATACCTAAAACTTGAATTGTACTACTTCTTACTGGCTATTACATCAACTTAGAAGCTTCATCTGTGTTCTACTATGGTGATTTTAGTTTCTCCGCATACCGCAGCACGCGACACAGCTTTGAAGACGATAATTACAACCGTTTCAGAGAGAAGAGCGGCCAATGGGACAATCAGGCTTTAAGTCGATTCGATAACAAATGACGAAAACGAACGGATTTCTCAGGTTTTTACTACATATGAACACTTTACACATTGTCCCGTGCAACTCGGCTGCTAGTCCTCCTTTCATGCAGAATCTTAAGGTCCTAGCTCATGTCCAAGGCATCAAAGCCAGCTAAAAAGTCAATAATCGATACCTAAAACTTGAATTGGACTACTTCTTACTGGCTATTACATCAACTTAGAAGCTTCATCTGTGTTCCACTAGGGTGATTTTAGTGTCCCCGCATGCCGCAGCACGCGACATAGCTTTGCAGACGATAAGTACAAACGTTTCAGAGAGAAGAGCGGCCAATGTGACGATCTGGCTTTAAGTCGATTCGATAACAAATGACGAAAACGGACGGATTTCTCAGGTTTTTACTACATATAAACACTTTTCACATTCTCCTGTGTAACTCGGCTGCTAGTCCTCCTTTCATGCAGAATCTTAAGGTCCTAGCTCATGTCCAAGGCTCCAAGGCCAGCTAAAAAGTCAATAATCAGTAGCTAAAACTTGAATTGTACTACATCTAACTGGCTATTACAACAACTTAGAAGCCCCATCTGAGTTCTACAATGGTGCTTTTAGTGTCTCCGCATACCGCAGCATGCGACATAGCTTTGCAGACGATAAGTACAACCGTTTCGTAGGGAAGAGCAGCCAATGTGACGATCTGGCTTTAAGTCGATTCGATAACAAATGACGAAAACGGACGGATTTCTCAGGTTTTTACTACATATAAACACTTTTCACATTCTCCTGTGTAACTCGGCTGCTAGTCCTCCTTTCATGCAGAATCTTAAGGTCCTAGCTCATGTCCAAGGCACCAAAGCCAGCTAAAAAGTCAATAATCAGTAACTAAAACTTGAATTGTACTACTTCTTACTGGCTATTACATCAACTTGGAAGTGTCATCTGTGTTCTGCTATGGTGCTTTTAGTGTCTCTGCATACCGCAGCACGCGACATAGCTCTGCACACGATAAGTACAACCGTTTCAGAGAGAAGAGTGGCCAATGTGACGATCTGGCTTTTAGTCGATTCATTAACAAATGACGAAAACGGACGGATTTCTCTGGTTTTTACTACATATGAACGCTTTTCACATTCTCCCGTGCAACTCGGCAGCTAGTCCTCCTTTCATGCAGAATCTTAAGGTCCTAGCTCATGTCCAAGGCACCAAAGCCAGCTAAAAAGTCAATAATCGATACCTAAAACTTGAATTGTACTACTTCTTACTGGCTATTACATCAACTTAGAAGCTTCATCTGTGTTCTACTATGGTGCTTTTAGTGTCTCCGCATACCGCAGCACGCGACATAGCTTTGCAGACGATAAGTACAACCGTTTCAGAGTGAAGAGCGGCCAATGTGACGATCTGGCGAGTCGATAACAAATGACGAAAACGGACGGATTTCTCAGGTTTTTACTACATATGAACACTTTTCACATTCTCCCGTGCAACTCGGCTGCTAGTCCTCCTTTCATGCAGAATCTTAAGGTCCTAGCTCATGTCCAAGGCACCAAATCCATCTAAGAAGTCAATAATCGATACCTTAAACTTGAATTGTACTACTTCTTACTGGCTATTACATCAACTTAGAAGCTTCATCTGTGTTCTACTATGGTGCTTTTAGTGTCTCCGCATACCGCAGCACGCGACATAGCTTTGCAGACGATAAGTACAACCGTTTCAGAGAGAAGAGCGGCCAATGTGACGATCTGGCTTTAAGTCGATTTGATAAAAAATGACGAAAACGGACGGATCTCTCAGGTTTTTACTACATATAAACACTTTTCACATTCTCCTGTGTAGCTCGGCTGCTAGTCCTCCTTTCATGCAGAATCTTAAGGTCCTTGCTCATTTCCAAGGCATCAAAGCCAGCTTAAAAGTCAATAATCGATACCTTTAAATTGAATTGTACTACTTCTTACTGGCTATTACATCAACTTAGAAGCTTCATCTGTGTTCTACTATGGTGCTTTTAGTGTCTCCGCATACCGCAGCACGCGACATTGCTTTGCAGGCGATAAGTACAACCGTTTCAGAGAGAAGAGCGGCCAATGTGACGATCTGGCTTTAAGTCGATTCGATAACAAATGACGAAAACGGACGGATTTCTCAGGTTTTTACTGCATATGAACACTTTTCACATTCTCCCGTGCAACTCGGCTGCTACTCCTCTTTTCATCCAGAATCATAAAGTCCAAGCTCATCTCCAAGGCACCAAAGCCAGCTACAAAGTCAATAATCGATACCTAAAACTTGAACTGTCCTACTTCTTACTGGCTATTACATCATCTTAGAAGCTTCATATGTGTTCTACTATGGTGCTTTTAGTGTCTCCGCATACCGCAGCACGCGACATAGCTTTGCAGACGATAAGTACAACCGTTTCAGAGAGAAGAGCGGCCAATGTGACAATCAGGCTTTAAGTCGATTCGATAACAAATGACGAAAACGGACGGATTTCTCAGGTTTTTACTACATATGAACACTTTTCACATTCTCCCGTGCAACTCGGCTGCTACTCCTCCTTTCATCCAGAATCTTAAGGTCCTACCTCATCTCCAAGGCACCAATGCCAGCTAAAAAGTCAATAATCGATACCTAAAACTTGAACTGTCCTACTTCTTACTGGCTATTACATTATCTTAGAAGCTTCATATGTGTTCTACTATGGTGCTTTTAGTGTCTCCGCATACCGCAGCACGCGACATAGCTTTGCAGACGATAAGTACAACCGTTTCAGAGAGAAGAGCGGCCAATGTGACGATCTGGCTTTAAGTCGATTCGATAACAAATGACGAAAACGAACGGATTTCTCAGGTTTTTACTACATATGAACACTTTACACATTGTCCCGTGCAACTCGGCTTTTAGTACTCCTTTCATGTAGAATCTTAAGGTCCTAGCTCATGTCCAAGGCATCAAAGCCAGCTAAAAAGTCAATAATCGATACCTAAAACTTGAATTGGACTACTTCTTACTGGCTATTACATCAACTTAGAAGCTTCATCTGTGTTCCACTAGGGTGATTTTAGTGTCCCCGCATGCCGCAGCACGCGACATAGCTTTGCAGACAATAAGTACAACCGTTTCAGAGAGAAGAGCGCCCAATGTGACGATCTGGCTTTAAGTCGATTCGATAACAAATGACGAAAACGGACGGATTTCTCAGGTTTTTACTACATATAAACACTTTTCACATTCTCCTGTGTAACTCGGCTGCTAGTCCTCCTTTCATGCAGAATCTTAAGGTCCTAGCTCATGTCCAAGGCTCCAAGGCCAGCTAAAAAGTCAATAATCAGTAGCTAAAACTTGAATTGTACTACATCTTACTGGCTATTACATCAACTTAGAAGCTCCATCTGTGTTCTACTATGGTGCTTTTAGTGTCTCCGCATACCGCAGCATGCGACATAGCTTTGCAGACGATAAGTACGACCGTTTCGGAGGGAAGAGCAGCCAATGTGACGATCTGGCTTTAAGTCGATTCGATAACAAATGACGAAAACGGACGGATTTCTCAGGTTTTTACTACATATAAACACTTTTCACATTCTCCTGTGTAACTCGGCTGCTAGCCCTCCTCTCATGCAGAATCTTAAGGTCCTAGCTCATGTCCAAGGCACCAAAGCCAGCTAAAAAGTCAATAATCAGTAACTAAAACTTGAATTGTACAACTTCTTACTGGCTATTACATCAACTTGGAAGTGTCATCTGTGTTCTACTATGGTGCTTTTAGTGTCTCTGCATACCGCAGCACGCGACATAGCTCTGCACACGATAAGTACAACCGTTTCAGAGACAAGAGTGGCCAATGTGACGATCTGGCTTTAAGTCGATTCGATAACAAATGACGAAAACGGACGGATTTCTCAGGTTTTTACTACATATGAACACTTTTCACATTCTCCCGTGCAACTCGGCTCCTAGTCCTCCTTTCATGCAGAATCTTAAGGTCCTAGCTCATGTCCAAGACACCAAATCCATCTAAGAAATCAATAATCGATACCTTAAACTTGAATTGTACTACTTCTTACTGGCTATTACATCAACTTAGAAGCTTCATCTGTGATCTACTATGGTGCTTTTAGTGTCTCCGCATACCGCAGCACGCGACATAGCTTTGAAGACGATAAGTACAACCGTTTCCGAGAGAAGAGCGGCCAATGTGACGATCTGGCTTTAAGTCGATTCGATAACAAATGACGAAAATGGACGGATTTCTCAAGTTTGTACTACGTATGAACACTTTTCACATTCTCCCGTGCAACTCGGCTGCTACTCCTCCTTTCATGCAGAATCTTATGGTCCAAGCTCATCTCCAAGGCACCAAAGCCAGCTAAAAAGTCAATAATCGATACCTAAAACTTGAATTGTACTACTTCTTACTGGCTATTACATCTTCTTAGAAGCTTCATATGTGTTCTACTATGGTGCTTTTAGTGTCTCCGCATACCGCAGCACGCGACATAGCTTTGCAGACGATAAGTACAACCGTTTCAGAGAGAAGAGCGGCCAATGTGACGATCTGGCTTTAAGTCGATTTGATAACAAATGACGAAAACGGACGGATTTCTCAGGTTTTTACTACATATAAACACTTTTCACATTCTCCTGTGTAACTCGGCTGCTAGTCCTCCATTCATGCAGAATCTTAAGGTCCTAGCTCATGTCCAAGGCTCCAAAGCCAGCTAAAAAGTCAATAATCTGTAGCTAAAACTTGAATTGTACTACATCTTACTGGCTATTACATCAACTTAGAAGCTTCATCTGTGTTCTACTATGGTGCTTTTAGTGTCTCCGCATACCGCAGCATGCGACATTGCATTGCAGACGATAAGTACAACCGTTTCGGAGGGAAGAGCGGCCAATGTGACGATCTGGCTTTAAGTCGATTCGATAACAAATGACGAAAACGGACGGATTTCTCAGGTTTTTACTACATATGTACACTTTTCACATTCTCCTGGGCAACTCGGCTGCTAGTCCTCCTTTCATGCAGAATCTTAAGGACCTAGCTCATGTCCAAGGCACCAAATCCATCTAAGAAGTCAATAATCGATACCTTAATCTTGAAGTGTACTACTTCTTACTGGCTATTACATCAACTTAGAAGCTTCATCTGTGTTCCAATATGGTGCTTTTAGTGTCTCCGCATACCGCAGCACGCGATATAGCTTTGCAGACGATAAGTACAACCGTTTCAGAGAGAAGAGCGGCCAATGTGACAATCAGGCTTTAAGTCGATTCGATAACCAAAGACGAAAACGAACGGATTTCTCAGGTTTTTACTACATATGAACACTTTACACATTCTCCCGTGCAACTCGGCTGCTAGTCCTCCTGCATGTAAAATCTTAAGGTCCTAGCTCATGTACAAGGCATCAAAGCCAGCTAAAAAGTCAATAATCAATACCTAAAACTTGAATTGTACTACTTCTTACTGGCTATTACATCAAATTAGAAGCTTCATCTGTGTTCTACTGTGGTTGTTTTAGTGTCTCCGCCTACCGCAGCATACAACATAGCTTTGCAGACGATAAGTACAACCGTTTCAGAGAGAAGAGCGGCCAATGTGACGATCTGGCTTTAAGTCCATTCGATAACAAATGACGAAAACGGACGGATTTCTCAGGTTGGTTTTTACTACATATGAACACTTTTCACATTCTCCCGTGCAACGCGGCTGCTAGTCCTCCTTTCATGCAGAATCTTAAGGTCCTAGCTCATGTCCAAGGCACCAAAGCCAGCTAAAATTCAATAAACGATACCTAAAACTTGAATTGTACTACTTCTTACTGGCTATTACATCAACTTAGAAGCTTCATCTGTGTTCTACTATGGTGATTTTAGTTTCTCCGCATACCGCAGCACGCGACACAGCTTTGCAGACGATAATTACAACCGTTTCAGAGAGAAGAGCGGCCAATGGGACAATCAGGCTTTAAGTCGATTCGATAACAAATGACGAAAACGAACGGATTTCTCAGGTTTTTACTACATATGAACACTTTACACATTGTCCCGTGCATCTCGGCTGCTAGTCCTCCTTTCATGCAGAATCTTAAGGTCCTAGCTCATGTCCAAGGCATCAAAGCCAGCTAAAAAGTCAATAATCGATACCTAAAACTTGAATTGGACTACTTCTTACTGGCTATTACATCAACTTAGAAGCTTCATCTGTGTTCCACTAGGGTGATTTTAGTGTCCCCGCATGCCGCAGCACGCGACATAGCTTTGCAGACGATAAGTACAAACGTTTCAGAGAGAAGAGCGGCCAATGTGACGATCTGGCTTTAAGTCGATTCGATAACAAATGACGAAAACGGACGGATTTCTCAGCTTTTTACTACATATAAACACTTTTCACATTCTCCTGTGTAACTCGGCTGCTAGTCCTCCTTTCATGCAGAATCTTAAGGTCCTAGCTCATGTCCAAGGCTCCAAGGCCAGCTAAAAAGTCAATAATCAGTAGCTAAAACTTGAATTGTACTACATCTTACTGGCTATTACAACAACTTAGAAGCCCCATCTGAGTTCTACAATGGTGCTTTTAGTGTCTCCGCATACCGCAGCATGCGACATAGCTCTGCACACGATAAGTACAACCGTTTCAGAGAGAAGAGTGGCCAATGTGACGATCTGGCTTTCAGCCGATTCATTAACAAATGACGAAAACGGACGGATTTCTCTGGTTTTTACTACATATGAACGCTTTTCACATTCTCCCGTGCAACTCGGCAGCTAGTCCTCCTTTCATGCAGAATCTTAAGGTCCTAGCTCATGTCCAAGGCACCAAAGCCAGCTAAAAAGTCAATAATCGATACCTAAAACTTGAATTGTACTACTTCTTACTGGCTATTACATCAACTTAGAAGCTTCATCTGTGTTCTACTATGGTGATTTTAGTGTCTCCGCATACCGCATCACGCGACATAGCTTTGCAGACGATAAGTACAACCGTTTCAGAGAGAACAGCAGCCAATGTGACGATCTGGCTTTAAGTGGATTTGATAACAAATGACGAAAACGGACGGATTTCTCAGGTTTTTACTACATATAAACACTTTTCACATTCTCCTGTGTAACTCGGCTGCTAGTCCTCCATTCATGCAGAATCTTAAGGTCCTAGCTCATGTCCAAGGCTCCAAAGCCAGCTAAAAAGTCAATAATCTGTAGCTAAAACTTGAATTGTACTACATCTTACTGGCTATTACATCAACTTAGAAGCTTCATCTGTGTTCTACTATGGTGCTTTTAGTGTCTCCGCATACCGCAGCATGCGACATTGCATTGCAGACGATAAGTACAACCGTTTCGGAGGGAAGAGCGGCCAATGTGACGATCTGGCTTTAAGTCGATTCGATAACAAATGACGAAAACGGACGGATTTCTCAGGTTTTTACTACATATATACACTTTTCACATTCTCCTGGGCAACTCGGCTGCTAGTCCTCCTTTCATGCAGAATCTTAAGGACCTAGCTCATGTCCAAGGCACCAAATCCATCTAAGAAGTCAATAATCGATACCTTAATCTTGAAGTGTACTACTTCTTACTGGCTATTACATCAACTTAGAAGCTTCATCTGTGTTCCAATATGGTGCTTTTAGTGTCTCCGCATACCGCAGCACGCGATATAGCTTTGCAGACGATAAGTACAACCGTTTCAGAGAGAAGAGCGGCCAATGTGACAATCAGGCTTTAAGTCGATTCGATAACCAAAGACGAAAACGAACGGATTTCTCAGGTTTTTACTACATATGAACACTTTACACATTCTCCCGTGCAACTCGGCTGCTAGTCCTCCTGCATGTAAAATCTTAAGGTCCTAGCTCATGTACAAGGCATCAAAGCCAGCTAAAAAGTCAATAATCAATACCTAAAACTTGAATTGTACTACTTCTTACTGGCTATTACATCAAATTAGAAGCTTCATCTGTGTTCTACTGTGGTTGTTTTAGTGTCTCCGCCTACCGCAGCATACAACATAGCTTTGCAGACGATAAGTACAACCGTTTCAGAGAGAAGAGCGGCCAATGTGACGATCTGGCTTTAAGTCCATTCGATAACAAATGACGAAAACGGACGGATTTCTCAGGTTGGTTTTTACTACATATGAACTCTTTTCACATTCTCCCGTGCCACTCGGCTGCTACTCCTCCTTTCATCCAGAATCTTAAGGTCCAAGCTCTTCTCCAAGGCACCAATGCCAGCTACAAAGTCAATAATCGATATCTAAAACTTGAACTGTCCTACTTCTTACTGGCTATTACATCATCTTAGATGCTTCATATGTGTTCTACTATGGTGCTTTTAGTGTCTCCGCATACCGCAGCACGCGACATAGCTTTGCAGACGATAAGAACAACCGTTTCAGAGAGAAGAGCGGCCAATGTGACGATCTGGCTTTAAGTCCATTCGATAACAAATGACGAAAACGGACGGATTTCTCAGGTAGGTTTTTACTACATATGAACACTTTTCACATTCTCCCGTGCAACGCGGCTGCTAGTCCTCCTTTCATGCAGAATCTTAAGGTCCTAGCTCATGTCCAAGGCACCAAAGCCAGCTAAAATTCAATAAACGATACCTAAAACTTGAATTGTACTACTTCTTACTGGCTATTACATCAACTTAGAAGCTTCATCTGTGTTCTACTATGGTGATTTTAGTTTCTCCGCATACCGCAGCACGCGACACAGCTTTGCAGACGATAATTACAACCGTTTCAGAGAGAAGAGCGGCCAATGGGACAATCAGGCTTTAAGTCGATTCGATAACAAATGACGAAAACGAACGGATTTCTCAGGTTTTTACTACATATGAACACTTTACACATTGTCCCGTGCATCTCGGCTGCTAGTCCTCCTTTCATGCAGAATCTTAAGGTCCTAGCTCATGTCCAAGGCATCAAAGCCAGCTAAAAAGTCAATAATCGATACCTAAAACTTGAATTGGACTACTTCTTACTGGCTATTACATCAACTTAGAAGCTTCATCTGTGTTCCACTAGGGTGATTTTAGTGTCCCCGCATGCCGCAGCACGCGACATAGCTTTGCAGACGATAAGTACAAACGTTTCAGAGAGAAGAGCGGCCAATGTGACGATCTGGCTTTAAGTCGATTCGATAACAAATGACGAAAACGGACGGATTTCTCAGCTTTTTACTACATATAAACACTTTTCACATTCTCCTGTGTAACTCGGCTGCTAGTCCTCCTTTCATGCAGAATCTTAAGGTCCTAGCTCATGTCCAAGGCTCCAAGGCCAGCTAAAAAGTCAATAATCAGTAGCTAAAACTTGAATTGTACTACATCTTACTGGCTATTACAACAACTTAGAAGCCCCATCTGAGTTCTACAATGGTGCTTTTAGTGTCTCCGCATACCGCAGCATGCGACATAGCTCTGCACACGATAAGTACAACCGTTTCAGAGAGAAGAGTGGCCAATGTGACGATCTGGCTTTCAGCCGATTCATTAACAAATGACGAAAACGGACGGATTTCTCTGGTTTTTACTACATATGAACGCTTTTCACATTCTCCCGTGCAACTCGGCAGCTAGTCCTCCTTTCATGCAGAATCTTAAGGTCCTAGCTCATGTCCAAGGCACCAAAGCCAGCTAAAAAGTCAATAATCGATACCTAAAACTTGAATTGTACTACTTCTTACTGGCTATTACATCAACTTAGAAGCTTCATCTGTGTTCTACTATGGTGCTTTTAGTGTCTCCGCATACCGCATCACGCGACATAGCTTTGCAGACGATAAGTACAACCGTTTCAGAGAGAACAGCAGCCAATGTGACGATCTGGCATTAAGTCGATTCGATAACAAATGACGAAAACGGACGGATTTCTCAGGTTTTTACTTCATATGAACACTTTTCACATTCTCCCGTGCAACTCGGCTGCTAGTCCTCCTTTCAAGCAGAATCTGAAGGTCACAGCTCATGTCCAAGGCACCGAAGCCAGCTAAAAAGTCAATAATCGATACCTAAAACTTGAATTGTACTACTTCTTACTGGCTATTACATCATCATAGAAGCTTCATCTGTGTTCTACTATGGTGCTTTTAGTGTCTCCGCATACCGCAGCACGCGACATAGCTTTGCAGACGATAAGTACAACCGTTTCAGAGTGAAGAGCGGCCAATGTGACGATCTGGCGAGTCGATAACAAATGATGAAAACGGACGGATTTCTCAGGTTTTTACTACATATGAACACTTTTCACATTCTCCCGTGCAACTCGGCTGCTAGTCCTCCTTTCATGCAGAATCTTAAGGTCCTAGCTCATGTCCAAGGCACCAAATCCATCTAAGAAGTCAATAATCGATACCTTAAACTTGAATTGTACTACTTCTTACTGGCTATTACATCAACTTAGAAGCTTCATCTGTGTTCTACTATGGTGCTTTTAGTGTCTCCGCATACCGCAGCACGCGACATTGCTTTGCAGGCGATAAGTACAACCGTTTCAGAGAGAAGAGCGGCCAATGTGACGATCTGGCTTTAAGTCGATTCGATAACAAATGACGAAAACGGACGGATTTCTCAGGTTTTTACTGCATATGAACACTTTTCACATTCTCCCCTGCAACTCGGCTGCTACTCCTCTTTTCATCCAGAATCATAAAGTCCAAGCTCATCTCCAAGGCACCAAAGCCAGCTACAAAGTCAATAATCGATACCTAAAACTTGAACTGTCCTACTTCTTACTGGCTATTACATCATCTTAGAAGCTTCATATGTGTTCTACTATGGTGCTTTTAGTGTCTCCGCATACCGCAGCACGCGACATAGCTTTGCAGACGATAAGTACAACCGTTTCAGAGAGAAGGGCGGCCAATGTGACGATCTGTCTTTAAGTCGATTCGATAACAAATGACGAAAACGGACGGATTTCTCAGGTTGGTTTTTACTACATATGAACACTTTTCACATTCTCCCGTGCAACGCGGCTGCTAGTCCTCCTTTCATGCAGAATCTTAAGGTCCTAGCTCATGTCCAAGGCACCAAAGCCAGCTAAAAGGTCAATAAACGATACCTAAAACTTGAATTGTACTACTTCTTACTGGCTATTACATCAACTTAGAAGCTTCATCTGTGTTCTACTATGGTGCTTTTAGTTTCTCCGCATACCGCAGCACGCGACACAGCTTTGCAGACGATAATTACAACCGTTTCAGAGAGAAGAGCGGCCAATGTGCAATCAGGCTTTAAGTCGATTCGATAACAAATGACGAAAACGGACGGATTTCTCAGGTTTTTACTACATATGAACACTTTTCACATTCTCCCGTGCAACTCGGCTGCTACTCCTCCTTTCATCCAGAATCTTAAGGTCCTACCTCATCTCCAAGGCACCAATGCCAGCTAAAAAGTCAATAATCGATACCTAAAACTTGAACTGTCCTACTTCTTACTGGCTATTACATTATCTTAGAAGCTTCATATGTGTTCTACTATGGTGCTTTTAGTGTCTCCGCATACCGCAGCACGCGACATAGCTTTGCAGACGATAAGTACAACCGTTTCAGAGAGAAGAGCGGCCAATGTGACGATCTGGCTTTAAGTCGATTCGATAACAAATGACGAAAACGAACGGATTTCTCAGGTTTTTACTACATATGAACACTTTACACATTGTCCCGTGCAACTCGGCTTTTAGTACTCCTTTCATGTAGAATCTTAAGGTCCTAGCTCATGTCCAAGGCATCAAAGCCAGCTAAAAAGTCAATAATCGATACCTAAAACTTGAATTGGACTACTTCTTACTGGCTATTACATCAACTTAGAAGCTTCATCTGTGATCTACTATGGTGCTTTTAGTGTCTCCGCATACCGCAGCACGCGACATAGCTTTGAAGACGATAAGTACAACCGTTTCCGAGAGAAGAGCGGCCAATGTGACGATCTGGCTTTAAGTCGATTTGATAACAAATGACGAAAACAGACGGATTTCTCAGGTTTTTACTACATATAAACACTTTTCACATTCTCCTGTGTAACTCGGCCGCTAGTCCTCCATTCATGCAGAATCTTAAGGTCCTTGCTCATGTCCAAGGATCCAAAGCCAGCTAAAAAGTCAATAATCTGTAGCTAAAACTTGAATTGTACTACATCTTACTGGCTATTACATCAACTTAGAAGCTTCATCTGTGTTCTACTATGGTGCTTTTAGTGTCTCCGCATACCGCAGCATGCGACATTGCATTGCAGACGATAAGTACAACCGTTTCGGAGGGAAGAGCGGCCAATGTGACGATCTGGCTTTAAGTCGATTCGATAACAAATGACGAAAACGGACGGATTTCTCTGGTTTTTACTACATATGAACACTTTTCACATTCTCCTGGGCAACTCGGCTGCTAGTCCTCCTTTCATGCAGAATCTTAAGGACCTAGCTCATGTCCAAGGCACCAAATCCATCTAAGAAGTCAATAATCGATACCTTAATCTTGAAGTGTACTACTTCTTACTGGCTATTACATCAACTTAGAAGCTTCATCTGTGTTCCAATATGGTGCTTTTAGTGTCTCCGCATACCGCAGCACGCGATATAGCTTTGCAGACGATAAGTACAACCGTTTCAGAGAGAAGAGCAGCCAATGTGACAATCAGGCTTTAAGTCGATTCGATAACCAAAGACGAAAACGAACGGATTTCTCAGGTTTTTACTACATATGAACACTTTACACATTCTCCCGTGCAACTCGGCTGCTAGTCCTCCTGCATGTAAAATCTTAAGGTCCTAGCTCATGTACAAGGCATCAAAGCCAGCTAAAAAGTCAATAATCAATACCTAAAACTTGAATTGTACTACTTCTTACTGGCTATTACATCAAATTAGAAGCTTCATCTGTGTTCTACTGTGGTTGTTTTAGTGTCTCCGCCTACCGCAGCATACAACATAGCTTTGCAGACGATAAGTACAACCGTTTCAGAGAGAAGAGCGGCCAATGTGACGATCTGGCTTTAAGTCGATTCGATAACAAATGACGAAAATGGACGGATTTCTCAGGTTTTTACGACATATGAACACTTTTCACATTCTCCTGTGCAACTCGGCTGCTAGTCCTCCTTTCATGCAGAATCTTAAGGTCCTAGCCCATGTCCAAGGCTCCAAAGCCAGCTAAAAAGTCAATAATCAGTAGCTAAAACTTGAATTGTACTACATTTTACTGGCTATTACATCAACTTAGAAGCTTCATCGGTGTTTTACTATGGTGCTTTTACTGTCTCCGCATACCGCAGCATGCGACATAGCTTTGCAGACGATAAGTACAACCGTTTCAGAGAGACGAGTGGCCAGTGTGACGATCTGGCTTTAAGTCGATACGATAACAAATGACAAAAACGGACGGATTTCTCAGGTTTTTACTTCATATGAACACTTTTCAAATTCTCCCGTGCAACTCGGCTGCTAGTCCTCCTTTCATGCAGAATCTTAAGGTCCTAGCTGATGTCCAAGGCGTCAAAGCCAGCTAAAAAGTCAATAATCGATACATAAAACTTGAATTGTACTACTTCTTACTGGCTATTACATCAACTTAGAAGCTTCATCTGTGTTCCACTATGGTGCTTTTAGTGTCTCCGCATACCGCAGCACGCGACATAGCTTTGCAGACGATAAGTACAACCGTTTCAGAGAGGAGAGCGGCCAATGTGACGATCTGGCTTTAAGTCGATTCGATAACAATTGACGAAAACGGAAGGATTTCTCAGGTTTTTACTACATATGAACACTTATCAAATTCTCCCGTGCAACTTGGCTGCTAGTCCTCCTTTCATGCAGAATATTAAGGTCCTAGCTCATGTCCAAGGCATCAAAGCCAGCTAAAAAGTCAATAATCGATAACTAAAACTTGAATTGTACTACTTCTTACTGGCTATTACATCAACTTAGAAGCTTCATCTGTGTTCCACTATGGTGATTTTAGTGTCCCCGCATGCCGCAGCACGCGACATAGCTTTGCAGACGATAAGTACAACCGTTTCAGAGAGAAGAGCGGCCAATGTGACGATTTGGCTTTAAGTCGATTCGATAACTAATGACGAAAACGAACGGATTTCTCAGGTTTTTACTACATATGAACACTTTACACATTCTCCCGTGCAACTCGTCTGCTAGTCCTCCTGCATGTAAAATCTTAAGTTCCTAGCTCATGTCCAAGGCACCAAACAAGGGTAAAAAGTCAATAACCGATTCCTAAAACTTGAATGGTACTCTTTCTTACTGGCTATTACATCATCTTAGAAGCTACATCTGTGTTCTACTATGGTGCTTTTAGTGTCTCCGAATACCGCAGTACGCGACATAGCTTTGCAGACGATAAGTACAACCGTTTCAGAGAGCAGAGGCGGCCAATGTGACGATTTGGCTTTAAGTCGATTCGATAAAAATGACGAAAACGGACGGATTTCTCAGGTTTTTTCTCTATTTGAACACTTTTCACATTCTCCCATGCAACTCGGCTGCTAGTCCTCCTTTCATGCAGAATCTTAAGGTCCTACCTCATCTCCAAGGCACCAATGCCAGCTAAAAAGTCAATAATCGATACCTAAAACTTGAACTGTCCTACTTCTTACTGGCTATTACATTATCTTAGAAGCTTCATATGTGTTCTACTATGGTGCTTTTAGTGTCTCCGCATACCGCAGCACGCGACATAGCTTTGCAGACGATAAGTACAACCGTTTCAGAGAGAAGAGCGGCCAATGTGACGATCTGGCTTTAAGTCGATTCGATAACAAATGACGAAAACGAACGGATTTCTCAGGTTTTTACTACATATGAACACTTTACACATTGTCCCGTGCAACTCGGCTTTTAGTACTCCTTTCATGTAGAATCTTAAGGTCCTAGCTCATGTCCAAGGCATCAAAGCCAGCTAAAAAGTCAATAATCGATACCTAAAACTTGAATTGGACTACTTCTTACTGGCTATTACATCAACTTAGAAGCTTCATCTGTGTTCCACTAGGGTGATTTTAGTGTCCCCGCATGCCGCAGCACGCGACATAGCTTTGCAGACAATAAGTACAACCGTTTCAGAGAGAAGAGCGCCCAATGTGACGATCTGGCTTTAAGTCGATTCGATAACAAATGACGAAAACGGACGAATTTCTCAGGTTTTTACTACATATAAACACTTTTCACATTCTCCTGTGTAACTCGGCTGCTAGTCCTCCTTTCATGCAGAATCTTAAGGTCCTAGCTCATGTCCAAGGCTCCAAGGCCAGCTAAAAAGTCAATAATCAGTAGCTAAAACTTGAATTGTACTACATCTTACTGGCTATTACATCAACTTAGAAGCTCCATCTGTGTTCTACTATGGTGCTTTTAGTGTCTCCGCATACCGCAGCATGCGACATAGCTTTGCAGACGATAAGTACAACCGTTTCGGAGGGAAGAGCAGCCAATGTGACGATCTGGCTTTAAGTCGATTCGATAACAAATGACGAAAACGGACGGATTTCTCAGGTTTTTACTACATATAAACACTTTTCACATTCTCCTGTGTAACTCGGCTGCTAGTCCTCCTCTCATGCAGAATCTTAAGGTCCTAGCTCATGTCCAAGGCACCAAAGCCAGCTAAAAAGTCAATAATCAGTAACTAAAACTTGAATTGTACAACTTCTTACTGGCTATTACATCAACTTGGAAGTGTCATCTGTGTTCTACTATGGTGCTTTTAGTGTCTCTGCATACCGCAGCACGCGACATAGCTCTGCACACGATAAGTACAACCGTTTCAGAGACAAGAGTGGCCAATGTGACGATCTGGCTTTAAGTCGATTCGATAACAAATGACGAAAACGGACGGATTTCTCAGGTTTTTACTACATATGAACACTTTTCACATTCTCCCGTGCAACTCGGCTCCTAGTCCTCCTTTCATGCAGAATCTTGAGGTCCTAGCTCATGTCCAAGGCACCAAATCCATCTAAGAAATCAATAATCGATACCTTAAACTTGAATTGTACTACTTCTTACTGGCTATTACATCAACTTAGAAGCTTCATCTGTGATCTACTATGGTGCTTTTAGTGTCTCCGCATACCGCAGCACGCGACATAGCTTTGAAGACGATAAGTACAACCGTTTCCGAGAGAAGAGCGGCCAATGTGACGATCTGGCTTTAAGTCGATTCGATAACAAATGACGAAAATGGACGGATTTCTCAAGTTTGTACTACGTATGAACACTTTTCACATTCTCCCGTGCAACTCGGCTGCTACTCCTCCTTTCATGCAGAATCTTATGGTCCAAGCTCATCTCCAAGGCACCAAAGCCAGCTAAAAAGTCAATAATCGATACCTAAAACTTGAATTGTACTACTTCTTACTGGCTATTACATCTTCTTAGAAGCTTTATATGTGTTCTACTATGGTGCTTTTAGTGTCTCCGCATACCGCAGCACGCGACATAGCTTTGCAGACGATAAGTACAACCGTTTCAGAGAGAAGAGCGGCCAATGTGACGATCTGGCTTTAAGTCGATTTGATAACAAATGACGAAAACGGACGGATTTCTCAGGTTTTTACTACATATAAACACTTTTCACATTCTCCTGTGTAACTCGGCTGCTAGTCCTCCATTCATGCAGAATCTTAAGGTCCTAGCTCATGTCCAAGGCTCCAAAGCCAGCTAAAAAGTCAATAATCTGTAGCTAAAACTTGAATTGTACTACATCTTACTGGCTATTACATCAACTTAGAAGCTTCATCTGTGTTCTACTATGGTGCTTTTAGTGTCTCCGCATACCGCAGCATGCGACATTGCATTGCAGACGATAAGTACAACCGTTTCGGAGGGAAGAGCGGCCAATGTGACGATCTGGCTTTAAGTCGATTCGATAACAAATGACGAAAACGGACGGATTTCTCAGGTTTTTACTACATATGAACACTTTTCACATTCTCCTGGGCAACTCGGCTGCTAGTCCTCCTTTCATGCAGAATCTTAAGGACCTAGCTCATGTCCAAGGCACCAAATCCATCTAAGAAGTCAATAATCGATACCTTAATCTTGAAGTGTACTACTTCTTACTGGCTATTACATCAACTTAGAAGCTTCATCTGTGTTCCAATATGGTGCTTTTAGTGTCTCCGCATACCGCAGCACGCGATATAGCTTTGCAGACGATAAGTACAACCGTTTCAGAGAGAAGAGCGGCCAATGTGACAATCAGGCTTTAAGTCGATTCGATAACCAAAACGAAAACGAACGGATTTCTCAGGTTTTTACTACATATGAACACTTTACACATTCTCCCGTGCAACTCGGCTGCTAGTCCTCCTGCATGTAAAATCTTAAGGTCCTAGCTCATGTACAAGGCATCAAAGCCAGCTAAAAAGTCAATAATCAATACCTAAAACTTGAATTGTACTACTTCTTACTGGCTATTACATCAAATTAGAAGCTTCATCTGTGTTCTACTGTGGTTGTTTTAGTGTCTCCGCCTACCGCAGCATACAACATAGCTTTGCAGACGATAAGTACAACCGTTTCAGAGAGAAGAGCGGCCAATGTGACGATCTGGCTTTAAGTCGATTCGATAACAAATGACGAAAATGGACGGATTTCTCAGGTTTTTACGACATATGAACACTTTTCACATTCTCCCGTGCAACTCGGCTGCTAGTCCTCCTTTCATGCAGAATCTTAAGGTCCTAGCTCATGTTCAAGGCACCAAATCCATCTAAGAAGTCAATAATCGATACCTTAAACTTGAAGTGTACTACTTCTTACTGGCTATTACATCAACTTAGAAGCTTCATCTGTGTTCTACTATGGTGCTTTTAGTTTCTCCGCATACCGCAGCACGCGACACAGCTTTGCAGACGATAAGTACAACCGTTTCAGAGAGAAGAGCGGCCAATGTGACGATTTGGCTTTAAGTCGATTCGATAACAAATGACCAAAACGGACGGATTTCTCAGGTTTTTACTACATATGAACACTTTTCACATTCTCCTGTGCAACTCGGCTGCTAGTCCTCCTTTCATGCAGAATCTTAAGGTCCTAGCCCATGTCCAAGGCTCCAAAGCCAGCTAAAAAGTCAATAATCAGTAGCTAAAACTTGAATTGTACTACATTTTACTGGCTATTACATCAACTTAGAAGCTTCATCGGTGTTTTACTATGGTGCTTTTACTGTCTCCGCATACCGCAGCATGCGACATAGCTTTGCAGACGATAAGTACAACCGTTTCAGAGAGAAGAGTGGCCAGTGTGACGATCTGGCTTTAAGTCGATACGATAACAAATGACAAAAACGGACGGATTTCTCAGGTTTTTACTTCATATGAACACTTTTCAAATTCTCCCGTGCAACTCGGCTGCTAGTCCTCCTTTCATGCAGAATCTTAAGGTCCTAGCTGATGTCCAAGGCGTCAAAGCCAGCTAAAAAGTCAATAATCGATACATAAAACTTGAATTGTACTACTTCTTACTGGCTATTACATCAACTTAGAAGCTTCATCTGTGTTCCACTATGGTGCTTTTAGTGTCTCCGCATACCGCAGCACGCGACATAGCTTTGCAGACGATAAGTACAACCGTTTCAGAGAGGAGAGCGGCCAATGTGACGATCTGGCTTTAAGTCGATTCGATAACAATTGACGAAAACGGAAGGATTTCTCAGGTTTTTACTACATATGAACACTTATCAAATTCTCCCGTGCAACTTGGTTGCTAGTCCTCCTTTCATGCAGAATATTAAGGTCCTAGCTCATGTCCAAGGCATCAAAGCCAGCTAAAAAGTCAATAATCGATAACTAAAACTTGAATTGTACTACTTCTTACTGGCTATTACATCAACTTAGAAGCTTCATCTGTGTTCCACTATGGTGATTTTAGTGTCCCCGCATGCCGCAGCACGCGACATAGCTTTGCAGACGATAAGTACAACCGTTTCAGAGAGAAGAGCGGCCAATGTGACGATTTGGCTTTAAGTCGATTCGATAACAAATGACGAAAACGAACGGATTTCTCAGGTTTTTACTACATATGAACACTTTACACATTCTCCCGTGCAACTCGTCTGCTAGTCCTAATGCATGTAAAATCTTAAGTTCCTAGCTCATGTCCAAGGCACCAAACAAGGGTAAAAAGTCAATAACCGATTCCTAAAACTTGAATGGTACTCTTTCTTACTGGCTATTACATCATCTTAGAAGCTACATCTGTGTTCTACTATGGTGCTATTAGTGTCTCCGAATACCGCAGTACGCGACATAGCTTTGCAGACGATAAGTACAACCGTTTCAGAGAGCAGAGGCGGCCAATGTGACGATTTGGCTTTAAGTCGATTCGATAAAAATGACGAAAACGGACGGATTTCTCAGGTTTTTACTCTATTTGAACACTTTTCACATTCTCCCATGCAACTCGGCTGCTAGTCCTCCTTTCATGCAGAATCTTAAGGTCCTAGCTCATGTCCAAGGCTCCAAAGCCAGCTAAAAAGCAAATTATCAGAAGCTAAAACTTGAATTGTACTACATCTTACTGGCTATAACATCAACTTAGAAGCTTCATCTGTGTTCTACTATGGTGCTTTTAGTGTCTCCGCATACCGCAGCATGCGACATAGCTTTGCAGACGATAAGTACAACCGTTTCGGAGGGAACAGCGGCCAATGTGACGATCTGGCTTTAAGTCGATTCGATAACAAATGACGAAAACGGACGAATTTCTCAGGTTTTTACTACATATGAACACTTTTCACATTCTCCTGGGCAACTCGGCAGCTAGTCCTCCTTTCATGCAGAATCTTAAGGTCCTAGCTCATGTCCAAGGCACCAAAGCCAGCTAAAAAGTAAATAATCAGTAACTAAAACTTGAATTGTACTACTTCTTACTGGCTATTACATCAACTTGGAAGTGTCATCTGTGTTCTACTATGGTGCTTTTAGTGTCTCTGCATACCACAGCACGCGACATAGCTCTGCAGACGATAAGTACAACCGTTTCAGAGAGAAGAGCGGCCAATGTGACGATCTGGCTTTAAGTCGATTCGATAACAAATGACGAAAACGAACGGATTTCTCAGGTTTTTACTACATATAAACACTTTTCACATTCTCCTGTGTAACTCGGCTGCTAGTCCTCCTTTCATGCAGAATCTTAAGGTCCTAGCCCATGTCCAAGGCACCAAGGCCAGCTAAAAAGTCAATAATCAGTAGCTAAAACTTGAATTGTACTACATCTTACTGGCTATTACATCAACTTAGAAGCTTCATCTGTGTTCTACTATGGTGCTTTTAGTGTCTCCGCATACCGCAGCATGCGACATAGCTTTGCAGACGATAAGTACAACCGTTTCGGAGGGAAGAGCAGCCAATGTGACGATCTGGCTTTAAGTCGGTTCGATAACAAATGAAGAAAACGGACAGATTTCTCAGGTTTTTACTACATATAAACAGTTTTCACATTCTCCTGTGTAACTCGGCTGCTAGTCCTCTTTTCATGCAGAATCTTAAGGTCCTAGCTCATGTCCAAGGCACCAAAGCCAGCTAAAAAGTCAATAATCAGTAACTAAAACTTGAATTGTACTACTTATTACTGGCTATTACATCAACTTGGAAGTGTCATCTGTGTTCTACCATGGTGCTTTTAGTGTCCCTGCATACCGCATCACGCGACATAGCTCTGCACACGATAAATACAACCGTTTCAGAGAGAAGAGTGGCCAATGTGACGATCTGGCTTTAAGTCGATTCGATAACAAATGACGAAAACGGACGGATTTCTCAGGTTTTTACTACATATGAACACTTTTCACATTCTCCCGTGCAACTCTGCTGCTAGTCCTCCTTTCATGCAGAATATTAAGGTCCTAGCTCATGTCCAAGGCACCAAAGCCAGCTAAAAAGTCAATAATCGATACCTAAAACTTGAATTGTACTACTTCTTACTGGCTATTACATCAACTCAGAAGCTTCATCTGTGTTCTACTATGGTGCTTTTAGTGTCTCCGCATACCGCATCACGCGACATAGCTTTGCAGACGATAAGTACAACCGTTTCAGACAGAAGAGCAGCCAATGTGACGATCTGGCTTTAAGTCGATTCGATAACAAATGACGAAAACGGACGGATTTCTCAGGTTTTTACTACATATGAACACTTTTCACATTCTCCCGTGCAACTCGGCTGCTAGCCCTCCTTTCATGCAGAATCTTAAGGTCCTAGCTCATGTCCAAGGCTCCAAGGCCAGCTAAAAAGTCAATAATCAGTAGCTAAAACTTGAATTGTACTACATCTTACTGGCTATTACATCAACTTAGAAGCTCCATCTGTGTTCTACTATGGTGCTTTTAGTGTCTCCGCATACCGCAGCATGCGACATAGCTTTGCAGACGATAAGTACAACCGTTTCGGAGGGAAGAGCAGCCAATGTGACGATCTGGCTTTAAGTCGATTCGATAACAAATGACGAAAACGGACGGATTTCTCAGGTTTTTAATACATATAAACACTTTTCACAGTCTCCTGTGTAACTCGGCTGCTAGTCCTCCTCTCATGCAGAATCTTAAGGTCCTAGCTCATGTCCAAGGTACAAAAGCCAGCTAAAAAGTCAATAATCAGTAACTAAAACTTGAATTCTACAACTTCTTACTGGCTATTACATCAACTTGGAAGTGTCGTCTGTGTTCTACTATGGTGCTTTTAGTGTCTCTGCATACCGCAGCACGCGACATAGCTCTGCACACGATAAGTACAACCGTTTCAGAGACAAGAGTGGCCAATGTGACGATCTGGCTTTAAGTCGATTCGATAACAAATGACAAAAACGGACGGATTTCTCAGGTTTTTACTACATATGAACACTTTTCACATTCTCCCGTGCAACTCGGCTCCTAGTCCTCCTTTCATGCAGAATCTTAAGGTCCTAGGTCATGTCCAAGGCACCAAATCCATCTAAGAAGTCAATAATCGATACCTTAAACTTGAATTGTACTACTTCTTACTAGCTATTACATCAACTTAGAAGCTTCATCTGTGTTCTACTATGGTGCTTTTAGTGTCTCCGCATACCGCAGCACGCGACATAGCTTTGAAGACGATAAGTACAACCGTTTCCGAGAGAAGAGCGGCCAATGTGACGATCTGGCTTTAAGTCGATTCGATAACAAATGACGAAAATGACGGATTTCTCAAGTTTGTACTACGTATGAACACTTTTCACATTCTCCCGTGCAACTCGGCTGCTACTCCTCCTTTCATGCAGAATCTTATGGTCCAAGCTCATCTCCAAGGCACCAAAGCCAGCTAAAAAGTCAATAATCGATACCTAAAACTTGAATTGTACTACTTCTTACTGGCTATTACATCTTCTTAGAAGCTTCATATGTGTTCTACTATGGTGCTTTTAGTGTCTCCGCATACCGCAGCACGCGACATAGCTTTGCAGACGATAAGTACAACCGTTTCAGAGAGAAGAGCGGCCAATGTGACGATCTGGCTTTAAGTCGATTTGATAACAAATGACGAAAACGGACGGATTTCTCAGGTTTTTACTACATATAAACACTTTTCACATTCTCCTGTGTAACTCGGCTGCTAGTCCTCCATTCATGCAGAATCTTAAGGTCCTAGCTCATGTCCAAGGCTCCAAAGCCAGCTAAAAAGTCAATAATCTGTAGCTAAAACTTTAATTGTACTACATCTTACTGGCTATTACATCAACTTAGAAGCTTCATCTGTGTTCTACTATGGTGCTTGTAGTGTCTCCGCATACCGCAGCATGCGACATTGCATTGCAGACGATATGTACAACCGTTTCGGAGGGAAGAGCGGCCAATGTGACGATCTGGCTTTAAGTCGATTCGATAACAAATGACGAAAACGGACGGATTTCTCAGGTTTTTACTACATATGAACACTTTTCACATTCTCCTGGGCAACTCGGCTGCTAGTCCTCCTTTCATGCAGAATCTTAAGGACCTAGCTCATGTCCAAGGCACCAAATCCATCTAAGAAGTCAATAATCGATACCTTAATCTTGAAGTGTACTACTTCTTACTGGCTATTACATCAACTTAGAAGCTTCATCTGTGTTCCAATATGGTGCTTTTAGTGTCTCCGCATACCGCAGCACGCGATATAGCTTTGCAGACGATAAGTACAACCGTTTCAGAGAGAAGAGCGGCCAATGTGACAATCAGGCTTTAAGTCGATTCGATAACCAATGCCGAAAACGAACGGATTTCTCAGGTTTTTACTACATATGAACACTTTACACATTCTCCCGTGCAACTCGGCTGCTAGTCCTCCTGCATGTAAAATCTTAAGGTCCTAGCTCATGTCCAAGGCATCAAAGCCAGCTAAAAAGTCAATAATCAATACCTAAAACTTGAATTGTACTACTTCTTACTGGCTATTACATCAAATTAGAAGCTTCATCTGTGTTCTACTGTGGTTGTTTTAGTGTCTCCGCCTACCGCAACATACGACATAGCTTTGCAGACGATAAGTACAACCGTTTCAGAGAGAAGAGCGGCCAATGTGACGATCTGGCTTTAAGTCGATTCGATAACAAATGACGAAAATGGACGGATTTCTCAGGTTTTTACTACATATGAACACTTTTCACATTCTCCCGTGCAACTCGGCTGCTAGTCCTCCTTTCATGCAGAATCTTAAGGTCCTAGCTCATGTTCAAGGCACCAAATCCATCTAAGAAGTCAATAATCGATACCTTAAACTTGAAGTGTACTACTTCTTACTGGCTATTACATCAACTTAGAAGCTTCATCTGTGTTCTACTATGGTGCTTTTAGTTTCTCCGCATACCGCAGCACGCGACACAGCTTTGCAGACGATAAGTACAACCGTTTCAGAGAGAAGAGCGGCCAATGTGACAATCAGGCTTTAAGTCGATTCGATAACAAATGACGAAAATGGACCGATTTCTCAGGTTTTTACTACATATGAACACTTTTCACATTCTCCCGTGCAACTAAGCTGCTAGTCCTCCTTTCATGCAGAATCTTAAGGTAATAGCTCATGTCCAATGCACCAAAGCCAGCTAAAAAGTCAATAATCAGAAGCTAAAACTTGAATTGTACTACATCTTACTGGCTATTACATCAACTTAGAAGCTTCATCGGTGTTCTACTATGGTGCTTTTAGTGTCTCCGCATACCGCAGCATGCGACATAGCTTTGCAGACGATAAGTATAACCGTTTGGAGGGAAGAGCGGCCAATGTGACGATCTGGCTTTTAGTCGATTCGATAACAAATGACGAAAACGGACGGATTTCTCAGGTTTTTACTACATATGAACACTTTTCACATTCTCCCGTGCAACTCGGCTGCTAGTCCTCCTTTCATGCAGAATCTTAAGGTAATAGCTCATGTCCAAGGCACCAAAGCCAACTAAGAAGTCAATAATCGATACCTAAAACTTGAATTGTACTACTTCTTAGTGGCTATTACATCAAATTAGAAGCTTCATCTGTGTTCTAGTATGGTGATTTTAGTGTCCCCGCATACCGCAGCACGCGACATAGCTTTGCAGACGATAAGTACAACCGTTTCAGAGAGAAGAGCGGCCAATGTGACGATTTGGCTTTAAGTCGATTCGATAACAAATGACCAAAACGGACGGATTTCTCAGGTTTTTACTACATATGAACACTTTTCACATTCTCCTGTGCAACTCGGCTGCTAGTCCTCCTTTCATGCAGAATCTTAAGGTCCTAGCCCATGTCCAAGGCTCCAAAGCCAGCTAAAAAGTCAATAATCAGTAGCTAAAACTTGAATTGTACTACATTTTACTGGCTATTACATCAACTTAGAAGCTTCATCGGTGTTTTACTATGGTGCTTTTACTGTCTCCGCATACCGCAGCATGCGACATAGCTTTGCAGACGATAAGTACAACCGTTTCAGAGAGAAGAGTGGCCAGTGTGACGATCTGGCTTTAAGTCGATACGATAACAAATGACAAAAACGGACGGATTTCTCAGGTTTTTACTTCATATGAACACTTTTCAAATTCTCCCGTGCAACTCGGATGCTAGTCCTCCTTTCATGCAGAATCTTAAGGTCCTAGCTGATGTCCAAGGCGTCAAAGCCAGCTAAAAAGTCAATAATCGATACCTAAAACTTGAATTGTACTACTTCTTACTGGCTATTACATCAACTTAGAAGCTTCATCTGTGTTCCACTATGGTGCTTTTAGTGTCTCCGCATACCGCAGCACGCGACATAGCTTTGCAGACGATAAGTACAACCGTTTCAGAGAGGAGAGCGGCCAATGTGACGATCTGGCTTTAAGTCGATTCGATAACAATTGAGGAAAACGGACGGATTTCTCAGGTTTTTACTACATATGAACACTTATCAAATTCTCCCGTGCAACTTGGCTGCTAGTCCTCCTTTCATGCAGAATATTAAGGTACTAGCTCATGTCCAAGGCATCAAAGCCAGCTAAAAAGTCAATAATCGATAACTAAAACTTGAATTGTACTACTTCTTACTGGCTATTACATCAACTTAGAAGCTTCATCTGTGTTCCACTATGGTGATTTTAGTGTCCCCGCATGCCGCAGCACGCGACATAGCTTTGCAGACGATAAGTACAACCGTTTCAGAGAGAAGAGCGGCCAATGTGACGATTTGGCTTTAAGTCGATTCGATAACAAATGACGAAAACGAACGGATTTCTCAGGTTTTTACTACATATGAACACTTTACACATTCTCCCGTGCAACTCGTCTGCTAGTCCTCCTGCATGTAAAATCTTAAGTTCCTAGCTCATGTCCAAGGCACCAAACAAGGGTAAAAAGTCAATAACCGATTCCTAAAACTTGAATGGTACTCTTTCTTACTGGCTATTACATCATCTTAGAAGCTACATCTGTGTTCTACTATGGTGCTTTTAGTGTCTCCGAATACCGCAGTACGCGACATAGCTTTGCAGACGATAAGTACAACCGTTTCAGAGAGCAGAGGCGGCCAATGTGACGATTTGGCTTTAAGTCGATTCGATAAAAATGACGAAAACGGACGGATTTCTCAGGTTTTTACTCTATTTGAACACTTTTCACATTCTCCCATGCAACTCGGCTGCTAGTCCTCCTTTCATGCAGAATCTTAAGGTCCTAGCTCATGTCCAAGGCTCCAAAGCCAGCTAAAAAGCAAATTATCAGAAGCTTAAAAATTGAATTGTACTACATCTTACTGGCTATAACATCAACTTAGAAGCTTCATCTGTGTTCTACTATGGTGCTTTTAGTGTCTCCGCATACCGCAGCATGCGACATAGCTTTGCAGACGATAAGTACAACCGTTTCGGAGGGAACAGCGGCCAATGTGACGATCTGGCTTTAAGTCGATTCGATAACAAATGACGAAAACGGACGGATTTCTCAGGTTTTTACTACATATGAACACTTTTCACATTCTCCTGGGCAACTCGGCAGCTAGTCCTCCTTTCATGCAGAAACTTAAGGTCCTAGCTCATGTCCAAGGCACCAAAGCCAGCTATAAAGTAAATAATCAGTAACTAAAACTTGAATTGTACTACTTCTTACTGGCTATTACATCAACTTGGAAGTGTCATCTGTGTTCTACTATGGTGCTTTTAGTGTCTCTGCATACCACAGCACGCGACATAGCTCTGCAGACGATAAGTACAACCGTTTCAGAGAGAAGAGCGGCCAATGTGACGATCTGGCTTTAAGTCGATTCGATAACAAATGACGAAAACGAACGGATTTCCTAGGTTTTTACTACATATAAACACTTTTCACATTCTCCTGTGTAACTCGGCTGCTAGTCCTCCTTTCATGCAGAATCTTAAGGTCCTAGCCCATGTCCAAGGCACCAAATCCATCTAAGAAGTCAATAATCGATACCTTAAACTTGAATTGTACTACTTCTTACTGGCTATTTCATCAACTTAGAAGCTTCATCTGTGTTCTACTATGGTGCTTTTAGTGTCTCCGCATACCGCAGCACGCGACATAGCTTTGAAGACGATAAGTACAACCGTTTCCGAGAGAAGAGCGGCCAATGTGACGATCTGGCTTTAAGTCGATTCGATAACAAATGACGCAAACGGACGGATTTCTCAAGTTTGTACTACATATGAACACTTTTCACATTCTCCCGTGCAACTCGGCTGCTACTCCTCCTTTCATGCAGAATCTTTTGGTCCAAGCTCATCTCCAAGGCACCAAAGCCAGCTAAAAAGTCAATAATCGATACCTAAAACTTGAATTGTACTACTTCTTACTGGCTATTACATCTTCTTAGAAGCTTAATATGTGTTCTACTATGGTGCTTTTAGTGTCTCCACATACCGCAGCACGCGACATAGCTTTGCAGACGATAAGTACAACCGTTTCAGAGAGAAGAGCGGCCAATGTGACGATCTGGCTTTAAGTCGATTCGATAACAAATGACGAAAACGGACGGATTTCTCAGGTTTTTACTACATATAAACACTTTTCACATTCTCCTGTGTAACTCGGCTGCTAGTCCTCCTTTCATGCAGAATCTTAAGGTAGTAGCTCATGTCCAAGCCTCCAAAGCCAGCTAAAAAGTCAATAATCAGTAGCTAAAACTTGAATTGTACTACTTCTTACTGGCTATTACATCAACTTAGAAGCTTCATCTGTGTTCTATTATGGTGCTTTTAGTGTCTCCGCATACCGCATCACGCGACATAGCTTTGCAGACGATAAGTACAACCGTTTCAGAGAGAAGAGCGGCCAATGTGACAATCAGGCTTTAAGTCGATTCGATAACAAATGACGAAAACGAACGGATATCTCAGGTTTTTACTACATATGAACACTTTACACATTCTCCCGTGCAACTCGGCTGCTAGTCCTCCTGCATGTAAAATCTTAAGGTCCTAGCTCATGTCCAAGGCTCGAAAGCCAGCTAAAAAGTCAATAATCAATACCTTAAACTTGAATTGTACTACTTCTTACTGGCTATTACATCAAATTAGAAGCTTCATCTGTGTTCTACTATGGTGGTTTTAGTGTCTCCGCCTACCGCAGCATACGACATAGCTTTGCAGACGATAAGTACAACCGTTTCAGAGAGAAGAGCGGCCAATGTGACGATCTGGCTTAAGTCGATTCGATAACAAATGACGAAAATGGACGGATTTCTCAGGTTTTTACTACATATGAACACTTTTCACATTCTCCCGTGCAACTCGGCTGCTAGTCCTCTTTTCATGCAGAATCTTAAGGTCCTAGCTCATGTCCAAGTCACCAAATCCATCTAAGAAGTCAATAATCGATACCTTAAACTTGAAGTGTACTACTTCTTACTGGCTATTACATCAACTTAGAAGCTTCATCTGTGTTCTACTATGGTGCTTTTAGTGTCTCCGCATACCGGAGCAAGAGACATAGCTTTGCAGACGATAATTAGGACCATTTCAGAGAGAAGAGCGGCCAATGTGATGATCTGGCTTTAAGTCGAGTCGATAACAAATGACGAAAACGGACCGATTTCTCAGGTTTTTACTACATATGAACACTTTTCAAATTCTCCCGTGCAACTCGGCTGCTAGTCCTCCTTTCATGAATAATCTTAAGGTCCTAGCTCATGTCCAAGGCATCAAAGCCAGCTAAAAAGTCGATAATCGATACCTAAAACTTGAATTGTACTAGTTCTTACTGGCTATTACATCTACTTAGAAGCTTCATCTGTGTTCCAATATGGTGCTTTTAGTGTCTCCGCATACCGCAGCACGCGACATAGCTTTGCAGACGATAAGTACAACCGTTTCAGAGAGGAGAGCGGCCAATGTGACGATCTGGCTTTAAGTCGATTCGATAACAAATGACGAAAACGGACGGATTTCTCAGGTTTTTACTACATATGAACACTTTTCACATTCTCCCGTGCAACTCGGCTGCTAGTCCTCCTTTCATGCAGAATCTTAAGGTAATAGCTCATGTCCAAGGCACCAAAGCCAGCTAAAAAGTCAATAATCAGAAGCTAAAACTTGAATTGTACTACATCTTACTGGCTATTACATCAACTTAGAAGCTTCATCGGTGTTCTACTATGGTGCTTTTAGTGTCTCCGCATACCGCAGCATGCGACATAGCTTTGCAGACGATAAGTACAACCGTTTCGGAGGGAAAAGCGGCAAATGTGACGATCTGGCTTTAAGTCGATTCGATAACAAATGACGAAAAAGGACGGATTTCTCAGGTTTTTACTACATATGAACACTTTTCACATTCTCCCGTGCAACTCGGCTGCTAGTCCTCCTTTCATGCAGAATCTTAAGGTAATAGCTCATGTCCAAGGCACCAAAGCCAACTAAGAAGTCAAAAATCGATACCTAAAACTTGAATTGTACTACTTCTTACTGGCTATTACATCAACTTAGAAGCTTCAACTGTGTTCTAGTATGGTGATTTTAGTGTCCCCGCATACCGCAGCACGCGACATAGCTTTACAGACGATAAGTACAACCGTTTCAGAGAGAAGAGCGGCCAATGTGACGATTTGGCTTTAAGTCGATTCGATAACAAATGACCAAAACGGACGGATTTCTCAGGTTTTTACTACATATGAACGCTTTTCACATTCTCCCGTGCAACTCGGCTGCTAGTCCTCCTTTCATGCAGAATCTTAAGGTAATAGCTCATGTCCAAGGCACCAAAGCCAGCTAAAAAGTCAATAATCAGAAGCTAAAACTTGAATTGTACTACATCTTACTGGCTATTACATCAACTTAGAAGCTTCATCGGTGTTCTACTATGGTGCTTTTAGTGTCTCCGCATACCGCAGCATGCGACATAGCTTTGCAGACGATAAGTACAACCGTTTCGGAGGGAAGAGCGGCCAATGTGACGATCTGGCTTTAAGTCGATTCGATAACAAATGACCAAAACGGACGGATTTCTCAGGGTTTTACTACATATGAACACTTTTCACATTCTCCCGTGCAACTCGGCTGCTAGTCCTCCTTTCATGCAGAATATTAAGGTAATAGCTCATGTCCAAGGCACCAAAGCCAACTAAGAAGTCAAAAATCGATACCTAAAACTTGAATTGTACTACTTCTTACTGGCTATTACATCAACTTGGAAGTGTCATCTGTGTTCTACTATGGTGCTTTTAGTGTCTCTGCATACCACAGCACGCGACATAGCTCTGCAGACGATAAGTACAACCGTTTCAGAGAGAAGAGCGGCCAATGTGACGATCTGGCTTTAAGTCGATTCGATAACAAATGACGAAAACGAACGGATTTCCTAGGTTTTTACTACATATAAACACTTTTCACATTCTCCTGTGTAACTCGGCTGCTAGTCCTCCTTTCATGCAGAATCTTAAGGTCCTAGCCCATGTCCAAGGCACCAAATCCATCTAAGAAGTCAATAATCGATACCTTAAACTTGAATTGTACTACTTCTTACTGGCTATTTCATCAACTTAGAAGCTTCATCTGTGTTCTACTATGGTGCTTTTAGTGTCTCCGCATACCGCAGCACGCGACATAGCTTTGAAGACGATAAGTACAACCGTTTCCGAGAGAAGAGCGGCCAATGTGACGATCTGGCTTTAAGTCGATTCGATAACAAATGACGCAAACGGACGGATTTCTCAAGTTTGTACTACATATGAACACTTTTCACATTCTCCCGTGCAACTCGGCTGCTACTCCTCCTTTCATGCAGAATCTTTTGGTCCAAGCTCATCTCCAAGGCACCAAAGCCAGCTAAAAAGTCAATAATCGATACCTAAAACTTGAATTGTACTACTTCTTACTGGCTATTACATCTTCTTAGAAGCTTAATATGTGTTCTACTATGGTGCTTTTAGTGTCTCCACATACCGCAGCACGCGACATAGCTTTGCAGACGATAAGTACAACCGTTTCAGAGAGAAGAGCGGCCAATGTGACGATCTGGCTTTAAGTCGATTCGATAACAAATGACGAAAACGGACGGATTTCTCAGGTTTTTACTACATATAAACACTTTTCACATTCTCCTGTGTAACTCGGCTGCTAGTCCTCCTTTCATGCAGAATCTTAAGGTAGTAGCTCATGTCCAAGCCTCCAAAGCCAGCTAAAAAGTCAATAATCAGTAGCTAAAACTTGAATTGTACTACTTCTTACTGGCTATTACATCAACTTAGAAGCTTCATCTGTGTTCTATTATGGTGCTTTTAGTGTCTCCGCATACCGCATCACGCGACATAGCTTTGCAGACGATAAGTACAACCGTTTCAGAGAGAAGAGCGGCCAATGTGACAATCAGGCTTTAAGTCGATTCGATAACAAATGACGAAAACGAACGGATATCTCAGGTTTTTACTACATATGAACACTTTACACATTCTCCCGTGCAACTCGGCTGCTAGTCCTCCTGCATGTAAAATCTTAAGGTCCTAGCTCATGTCCAAGGCTCGAAAGCCAGCTAAAAAGTCAATAATCAATACCTTAAACTTGAATTGTACTACTTCTTACTGGCTATTACATCAAATTAGAAGCTTCATCTGTGTTCTACTATGGTGGTTTTAGTGTCTCCGCCTACCGCAGCATACGACATAGCTTTGCAGACGATAAGTACAACCGTTTCAGAGAGAAGAGCGGCCAATGTGACGATCTGGCTTAAGTCGATTCGATAACAAATGACGAAAATGGACGGATTTCTCAGGTTTTTACTACATATGAACACTTTTCACATTCTCCCGTGCAACTCGGCTGCTAGTCCTCTTTTCATGCAGAATCTTAAGGTCCTAGCTCATGTCCAAGTCACCAAATCCATCTAAGAAGTCAATAATCGATACCTTAAACTTGAAGTGTACTACTTCTTACTGGCTATTACATCAACTTAGAAGCTTCATCTGTGTTCTACTATGGTGCTTTTAGTGTCTCCGCATACCGGAGCAAGAGACATAGCTTTGCAGACGATAATTAGGACCATTTCAGAGAGAAGAGCGGCCAATGTGATGATCTGGCTTTAAGTCGAGTCGATAACAAATGACGAAAACGGACCGATTTCTCAGGTTTTTACTACATATGAACACTTTTCAAATTCTCCCGTGCAACTCGGCTGCTAGTCCTCCTTTCATGAATAATCTTAAGGTCCTAGCTCATGTCCAAGGCATCAAAGCCAGCTAAAAAGTCGATAATCGATACCTAAAACTTGAATTGTACTAGTTCTTACTGGCTATTACATCTACTTAGAAGCTTCATCTGTGTTCCAATATGGTGCTTTTAGTGTCTCCGCATACCGCAGCACGCGACATAGCTTTGCAGACGATAAGTACAACCGTTTCAGAGAGGAGAGCGGCCAATGTGACGATCTGGCTTTAAGTCGATTCGATAACAAATGACGAAAACGGACGGATTTCTCAGGTTTTTACTACATATGAACACTTTTCACATTCTCCCGTGCAACTCGGCTGCTAGTCCTCCTTTCATGCAGAATCTTAAGGTAATAGCTCATGTCCAAGGCACCAAAGCCAGCTAAAAAGTCAATAATCAGAAGCTAAAACTTGAATTGTACTACATCTTACTGGCTATTACATCAACTTAGAAGCTTCATCGGTGTTCTACTATGGTGCTTTTAGTGTCTCCGCATACCGCAGCATGCGACATAGCTTTGCAGACGATAAGTACGACCGTTTCGGAGGGAAAAGCGGCAAATGTGACGATCTGGCTTTAAGTCGATTCGATAACAAATGACGAAAACGGACGGATTTCTCAGGTTTTTACTACATATGAACACTTTTCACATTCTCCCGTGCAACTCGGCTGCTAGTCCTCCTTTCATGCAGAATCTTAAGGTAATAGCTCATGTCCAAGGCACCAAAGCCAACTAAGAAGTCAAAAATCGATACCTAAAACTTGAATTGTACTACTTCTTACTGGCTATTACATCAACTTAGAAGCTTCAACTGTGTTCTAGTATGGTGATTTTAGTGTCCCCGCATACCGCAGCACGCGACATAGCTTTACAGACGATAAGTACAACCGTTTCAGAGAGAAGAGCGGCCAATGTGACGATTTGGCTTTAAGTCGATTCGATAACAAATGACCAAAACGGACGGATTTCTCAGGTTTTTACTACATATGAACGCTTTTCACATTCTCCCGTGCAACTCGGCTGCTAGTCCTCCTTTCATGCAGAATCTTAAGGTAATAGCTCATGTCCAAGGCACCAAAGCCAGCTAAAAAGTCAATAATCAGAAGCTAAAACTTGAATTGTACTACATCTTACTGGCTATTACATCAACTTAGAAGCTTCATCGGTGTTCTACTATGGTGCTTTTAGTGTCTCCGCATACCGCAGCATGCGACATAGCTTTGCAGACGATAAGTACAACCGTTTCGGAGGGAAGAGCGGCCAATGTGACGATCTGGCTTTAAGTCGATTCGATAACAAATGACCAAAACGGACGGATTTCTCAGGGTTTTACTACATATGAACACTTTTCACATTCTCCCGTGCAACTCGGCTGCTAGTCCTCCTTTCATGCAGAATATTAAGGTAATAGCTCATGCCCAAGGCACCAAAGCCAACTAAGAAGTCAAAAATCGATACCTAAAACTTGAATTGTACTACTTCTTACTGGCTATTACATCAACTTACAAGCTTCATCTGTGTTCTAGTACGATGATTTTAGTGTCCCCGCATACCGCAGCACGCGATATAGCTTTACAGACGATAAGTACAACCGTTTCAGAGAGCAGAGCGGCCAATGTGACGATTTGGCTTTAAGTCGATTCGATAACAAATGACCAAAACGGACGGATTTCTCAGGTTTTTACTACATATGAACGCTTTTCACATTCTCCTGTGCAACTCGGCTGCTAGTCCTCCTTTCATGCAGAATCTTAAGGTCCTAGCCCATGTCCAATGCTCCAAAGCCAGCTAAAAAGTTAATAATCGGTAGCTGAAACTTGAATTGTACTACTTCTTACTGGCTATTACATCAAATTAGAAGCTTCATCTGTGTTCTACTATGGTGCTTTTAGTGTCTCCGCATACCGCATCACGCGACATAGCTTTGCAGACGATAAGTACAACCGTTTCAGAGAGAAGAGCGGCCAATGTGACAATCAGGCTTTAAGTCGATTCGATAATAAATGACGAAAACGAACGGATTTCTCAGGTTTTTACTACATATGAACACTTTACACATTCTCCCGTGCAACTCGGCTGCTAGTCCTCCTGCATGTGAAATCTTAAGGTCCTAGCTCATGTCCAAGGCTCCAAAGCCAGCTAAAAAGTCAATAATCAATACCTTAAACTTGAATTGTACTACTTCTTACTGGCTATTACATCAAATTGGAAGCTTCAACTGTGTTCTACTATGGTGCTTTTAGTGTCTCCGCATACCGCATCACGCGACATAGCTTTGCAGACGATAAGTACAACCGTTTCAGAGAGAAGAGCGGCCAATGTGACAATCAGGCTTTAAGTCGATTCGATAACAAATGACGAAAACGAACGGATTTCTCAGGTTTTTACTACATATGAACACTTTACACATTCTCCCGTGCAACTCGGCTGCTAGTCCTCCTGCATGTAAAATCTTAAGGTCCTAGCTCATGTCCAAGGCTCCAAAGCCAGCTAAAAAGTCAATAATCAATACCTTAAACTTGAATTGTACTACTTCTTACTGGCTATTACATCAAATTAGAAGCTTCATCTGTGTTCTACTATGGTGGTTTTAGTGTCTCCGCCTACCGCAGCATACGACATAGCTTTGCAGACGATAAGTACAACCGTTTCAGAGAGAAGAGCGGCCAATGTGACGATCTGGCTTTAAGTCGATTCGATAACAAATGACGAAAACGGACGGATTTCTCAGGTTTTTACTACATATGAACACTTTTCACATTCTCCCGTGCAACTCGGCTGCTAGTCCTCCTTTCATGCAGAATCTTAAGGTAATAGCTCATGTCCAAGGCACCAAAGCCAGCTAAAAAGTCAATAATCAGAAGCTAAAACTTGAATTGTACTACATCTTACTGGCTATTACATCAACTTAGAAGCTTCATCGGTGTTCTACTATGGTGCTTTTAGTGTCTCCGCATACCGCAGCATGCGACATAGCTTTGCAGACGATAAGTACAACGGTTTCGGAGGGAAGAGCGGCCAATGTGACGATTTGGCTTTAAGTCGATTCGATAACAAATGACCAAAACGGACGGATTTCTCAGGTTTTTACTACATATGAACGCTTTTCACATTCTCCTGTGCAAATCGGCTGCTAGTCCTCCTTTCATGCAGAATCTTAAGTTAATAGCTCATGTCCAAGGCACCAAAGCCAACTAAGAAGTCAAAAATCGATACCTAAAACTTGAATTGTACTACATCTTACTGGTTATTACATCAACTTAGAAGCTTCATCGGTGTTTTACTATGGTGCTTTTACTGTCTCCGCATACTGCAGCATGCGACATAGCTTTGCAGACGATAAGTACAACCGTTACAGAGAGAAGAGTGGCCAGTGTGACGATCTGGCTTTAAGTCGATACGATAACAAATGACAAAAACGGACGGATTTCTCACGTTTTTACTACATATGAACACTCTTCACATTCTCCCGTACAACTCGGCTGTTAGTCCTCCTTTCATGCAGAATCTTAAGGACCTAGCTAATGTCCAAGGCACCAAAGCCAGCTAAAAGTCAATAATCGATACCTAAAACGTGAATTGTACTACTTCTTCCTGGCTATTACATCAACTTAGAAGCTTCATCTGTGTTCTACTATGGTGCTTTTAGTTTCTCCGCATACCGCAGCACGCGACACAGCTTTGCAGACGATAAGTACAACCGTTTCAGAGAGAAGAGCGGCCAATGTGACAATCAGGCTTTAAGACGATTCGATAACAAATGACGTAAACGGACGGATTTCTCAGGTTTTTACTACATATGAACGCTTTTCAAATTCTCCCGTGCAACTCGGATGCTAGTCCTCCTTTCATGCAGAATCTTAAGGACCTAGCTAATGTCCAAGGCACCAAAGCCAGCTAAAAGTCAATAATCGATACCTAAAACGTGAATTGTACTACTTCTTCCCGGCTATTACATCAACTTAGAAGCTTCATCTGTGTTCCACTATGGTGCTTTTAGTGTCTCCGCATAGCGCAGCACGCGACATAGCATTGCAGACGATAAGTACAACCGTTTCTGAGAGAAGAGCGGCCAATGTGACAATCTGGCTTTAAGTCGATTCGATAACAAATGACGAAAACGGACGGATTTCTCAGGTTTTTACTACATATGAACACTTTTCTAATTCTCCCGTGCAACTTGGCTGCTAGTCCTCCTTTCATGCAGAATATTAGGGTCCTAGCTCATGTCCAAGGCATCAAAGCCAGCTAAAAAAGTCAATAATCGATAACTAAAACTAGAATTGTACTACTTCTTACTGGCTATTACATCAACTTAGAAGCTTCATCTGTGTTCCACTATGGTGATTTTAGTGTCCCCGCATGCCGCAGCACGCGACATAGCTTTGCAGACGATAAGTACAACCGTTTCAGAGAGAAGAGCGGCCAATGTGACGATCTGGCTTTAAGTCGATTCGATAACAAATGACGAAAACGAACAGATTTCTCAGGTTTTTACTACATATGAACACTTTTCACATTCTCCCGTGTAACTCGTCTGCTAGTCCTCCTGCATGTAAAATCGTAAGTTCCTAGCTCATGTCCGAGGCACCAAACTAGGGTAAAAAGTCAATAACCGATTCCTAAAACTTGAATGGTACTATTTCTTACTGGCTATTACATCATCTTAGAAGCTACATCTGTGTTCTACTATGGTGCTTTTAGTGTCTCCGAATACCGCAGTACGCGACATAGCTTTGCATACGATAAGTACAACCGTTTCAGAGAGCAGAGCGGCCAATGTGACGATTTGGCTTTAAGTCGATTCGATAAAAATGACGAAAACGGATGGATTTCTCAGGTTTTTACTCTATTTGAACACTTTTCACATTCTCCCGTGCAACTCGGCTGCTAGTCCTCCTTTCATGCAGAATCTTAAGGTCCTAGCTCATGTCCAAGGCACCAAAGCCAGCTAAAAAGTCAATAATCGATACCTAAAACTTGAATTGTACTACTTCTTACTGGCTATTACATCAACTTAGAAGCTTCATCTGTGTTCTACTATGGTGCTTTTAGTGTCTCCGCATAGCGCAGCACGCGACATAGCATTGCAGACGATAAGTACAACCGTTTCAGAGAGAAGAGCGGCCAATGTGACAATCTGGCTTTAAGTCGATATCGATAACAAATGACGAAAACGGACGGATTTCTCAGGTTTTTACTACATATGAAAACTTTTCAAATTCTCCCGTGCAACTCGGCTGCTAGTCCTCCTTTCATGGAGAATCTTAAGGTCCTAGCTCATGTCCAAGGCATCAAAGCCAGCTAAAAAGTCAATAATCGATACCTAAAACTTGAATTATACTACTTCTTACTGGCTATTACATCAACTTAGAAGCTTCATCTGTGTTCCACTATGGTGATTTTAGTGTCAACGCATGCCGCAGCACGCGACATAGCTTTGCAGACGATAAGTACAACCGTTTCAGAGAGAAGAGCGGCCAATGTGACGATCTGGCTTTAAGTCGATTCGATAACAAATGACGAAAACGGACGGATTTCTCAGGTTTTTACTACATATAAACACTTTTCACATTCTCCTGTGTAACTCGGCTGCTAGTCCTCCTTTCATGCAGAATCTTAAGGTCCTAGCTCATGTCCAAGGCCCCAAAGCCAGCTAAAAAGCAAATAATCAGTAGCTAAAACTTGAATTGTACTACATCTTACTGGCTATTACATCAACTTAGAAGCTTCATCTGTGTTCTACTATGGTGCTTTTAGTGTCTATGCATACCGCAGCATGCGACATAGCTTTGCAGACGATAAGTACAACCGTTTCAGAGGGAAGAGCGGCCAATGTGACGATCTGGCTTTAAGTCGATTCGATAACACATGACGAAAACGGACGGATTTCTCAGGTTTTTACTACATATGAACACTTTTCACATTCTCCCGGGCAACTCGGCTGCTAGTCCTCTTTTCATGCAGAATCTTAAGGTCCTAGCTCATGTCCAAGGCACCAAAGCCAGCTAAAAAGTCAATAATCAATAACTAAAACTTGAATTGTACTACTTCTTACTGGCTATTACATCAACTTGGAAGTGTCATCTGTGTTCTACTATGGTGCTTTTAGTGTCTCTGCATACCGCAGCACGCGACATAGCTCTGCAGACGATAAGTAAACCGTTTCAGAGAGAAGAGCAGCCAATGTGACGATCTGGCTTTAAGTCGATTCGATAACAAAGACGAAAACGAATGGATTTCTCAGGTTTTTACTACATATGAACACTTTACACATTCTCCCGTGCAACTCGGCTGCTAGTCCTCCTGCATGTAAAATCTTAAGTTCCTAGCTCATGTCCAAGGCACCAAACAAGGGTAAAAAGTCAATAACCGATTAATAAAACTAGAATTGTACTATTTCTTACTGGCTACTACATCATCTTAGAAGCTACATCTGTGTTCTACTATGGGGCTTTTAGTGTCTCCGAATACCGCCGCACGCGACATTGCTTTGCAGACGATAAGTACAACCGTTTCAGAGAGCAGAGCGGCCAATGTGACGATTTGGCTTTAAGTCGATTCGATAAAAATGACTAAAACGGACGGATTTCTCAGGATTTTTACTCTATTTGAACACTTTTCACATTCTCCCGTGCAACTCGGCTGCTAGTCCTCCTTTAATGCAGATTCTTAAGGTCCTAGCTCATGTCCAAGGCACCAAAGCCAGCTAAAAAGTCAATAATCGACACCTAAAACTTGAATTGTACTACTTACTTACTGGCTATTACATCAACTTAGAAGCTTTATCTGTGTTCTACTATGGTGCTATTAGAGTCTCCGCATACCGCAGCACGCGACATAGCTTTGCAGACGATAAGTACAACCGTTTCAGAGAGAAGAGCGGCCAATGTGACGATCTGGCTTAAGTCGATTCGATAACCAATGACGAAAATGGACGGATTTCTCAGGTTTTTACTACATATGAACACTTTTCACATTCTCCCGTGCAACTCGGCTGCTAGTCCTCCTTTCATGCAGAATCTTAAGGTAATAGCTCATGTCCAAGGCACCAAAGCCAGCTAAAAAGTCAATAATCAGAAGCTAAAACTTGAATTGTACTACATCTTACTGGCTATTACATCAACTTAGAAGCTTCATCGGTGTTCTACTATGGTGCTTTTAGTGTCTCCGCATACCGCAGCATGCGACATAGCTTTGCAGACGATAAGTACAACCGTTTCGGAGGGAAGAGCGGCCAATGTGACGATCTGGCTTTAAGTCGATTCGATAACAAATGACGAAAACGGACGGATTTCTCAGGTTTTTACTACATATGAACACTTTTCACATTCTCCCGTGCAACTCGGCTGCTAGTCTTCCTTTCATGCAGAATCTTAAGGTAATAGCCCATGTCCAAGGCACCAAAGCCAACTAAGAAGTCAAAAATCGATACCTAAAACTTGAATTGTACTACTTCTTACTGGCTATTACATCAACTTAGAAGCTTCATCTGTGTTCTAGTATGGTGATTTTAGTGTCCCCGCATACCGCAGCACGCGACATAGCTTTACAGACGATAAGTACAACCGTTTCAGAGAGAAGAGCGGCCAATGTGACGATCTGGCTTTAAGTCGATTCGATAACAAATGACCAAAACGGACGGATTTCTCAGGATTTTACTACATATGAAAACTTTTCAAATTCTCCCGTGCAACTCGGCTGCAAGTCCTCCTTTCATGGAGAATCTTAAGGTCCTAGCTCATGTCCAAGGCATCAAAGCCAGCTAAAAAGTCAATAATCGATACCTAAAACTTGAATTATACTACTTCTTACTGGCTATTACATCAACTTAGAAGCTTCATCTGTGTTCCACTATGGTGATTTTAGTGTCCCCGCAAGCCGCAGCACGCGACATAGCTTTGCAGACGATAAGTACAACCGTTTCAGAGAGAAGAGCGGCCAATGTGACGATCTGGCTTTAAGTCGATTCGATAACAAATGACGAAAACGGACGGATTTCTCAGGTTTTTACTACATATAAACACTTTTCACATTCTCCTGTGTAACTCGGCTGCTAGTCCTCCTTTCATGCAGAATCTTAAGGTCCTAGCTCATGTCCAAGGCTCCAAAGCCAGCTAAAAATCAAATAACCAGTAGCTAAAAGTTGAATTGTACTACATCTTACTGGCTATTACATCAACGTAGAAGCTTCATCTGTGTTCTACTATGGTGCTTTTAGTGTCTCCGCATACCGCAGCATGCGACATAGCTTTGCAGACGATAAGTACAACCGTTTCGGAGGGAAGAGCGGCCAATGTGACGATCTGGCTTTAAGTCGATTCGATAACACATGACGAAAACGGACGGATTTCTCAGGTTTTTACTACATATGAACACTTTTCACATTCTCCTGGGCAACGCGGCTGCTAGTCCTCCTTTCATGCAGAATCTTAAGGTCCTAGCTCATGTCCAAGGCACCAAAGCCAGCTAAAAAGTCAATAATCAGTAACTAAAACTTGAATTGTACTACTTCTTACTGGCTATTACATCAACTTGGAAGTGTCATCTGTGATCTACTATGGTGCTTTTAGTGTCTCTGCATACCGCAGCACGCGACATAGCTCTGCAGACGATAAGTACAACCGTTTCAGAGAGAAGAGCAGCCAATGTGACGATCTGGCTTTAAGTCGATTCGATAACAAAGACGAAAACGAACGGATTTCTCAGGTTTTTACTACATATGAACACTTTACACATTCTCCCGTGCAGCTCGGCTGCTAGTCCTCCTGCATGTAAAATCTTAAGTTCCTAGCTCATGTCCAAGGCACCAAACAAGGGTAAAAAGTCAATAACCGATTAATAAAACTAGAATTGTACTATTTCTTACTGGCTATTACATCATCTTAGATGCTACATCTGTGTTCTACTATGGGGATTTTAGTGTCTCCGAATACCGCCGTACGCGACATTGCTTTGCAGACGATAAGTACAACCGTTTCAGAGAGCAGAGCGGCCAATGTGACGATTTGGCTTTAAGTCGATTCGATAAAAATGACTAAAACGGACGGATTTCTCAGGTTTTTACTCTATTTGAACACTTTTCACATTCTCCCGTGCAACTCGGCTGCTAGTCCTCCTTTAATGCAGATTCTTAAGGTCCTAGCTCAATTCCAGGCACCAAAGCCAGCTAAAAAGTCAATAATCGATAACTAAAACTTGAATTGTACTACTACTTACTGGCTATTACATCAACTTAGAAGCTTTATCTGTGTTCTACTATGGTGCTATTAGAGTCTCCGCATACCGCAGCACGCGACATAGCTTTGCAGACGATAAGAACAACCGTTTCGGAGAGAAGAGCGGCCAATGTGACGATCTGGCTTTAAGGAGATTCGATAACAAATGACGAAGACGGACGGATTTCTCAGGTTTTTACTACATATGAACACTTTTCACATTCTCCCGTGCAACTCGGCTGCTAGTCCTCCTTCTATGCAGAATCTTAAGGTCCTAGCTCATGTCCAAGGCATCAAAGCCAGCTAAAAAGTCAATAATCAATACCTAAAACTTCAATTGTACTACTTCTTACTGGCTATTACATCAAATTAGAAGCTTCATCTGTGTTCTACTGTGGTGGTTTTAGTGTCTCCGCCTACCGCAGCATACGACATAGCTTTGCAGACGATAAGTACAACCGTTTCAGAGAGAAGAGCGGCCAATGTGACGATCTGGCTTTAAGTCGATTCGATAACAAATGACGAAAACGGACGGATTTCTCAGGTTTTTACTACATATGAACACTTTTCACATTCTCCCGTGCAACTTGGCTGCTAGTCCTCCTTTCATGCAGAATCTTAAGGTAATAGCTCATGTCCAAGGCACCAAAGCCAACTAAGAAGTCAAAAATCGATACCTAAAACTTGAATTGTACTACATCTTACTGGTTATTACATCAACTTAGAAGCTTCATCGGTGTTTTACTATGGTGCTTTTACTGTCTCCGCATACCGCAGCATGCGACATAGCTTTGCAGACGATAAGTACAACCGTTACAGAGAGAAGAGTGGCCAGTGTGACGATCTGGCTTTAAGTCGATACGATAACAAATGACAAAAACGGACGGATTTCTCACGTTTTTACTACATATGAACACTCTTCACATTCTCCCGTACAACTCGGCTGTTAGTCCTCCTTTCATGCAGAATCTTAAGGACCTAGCTAATGTCCAAGGCACCAAAGCCAGCTAAAAGTCAATAATCGATACCTAAAACGTGAATTGTACTACTTCTTCCTGGCTATTACATCAACTTAGAAGCTTCATCTGTGTTCTACTATGGTGCTTTTAGTTTCTCCGCATACCGCAGCACGCGACACAGCTTTGCAGACGATAAGTACAACCGTTTCAGAGAGAAGAGCGGCCAATGTGACAATCAGGCTTTAAGACGATTCGATAACAAATGACGTAAACGGACGGATTTCTCAGGTTTTTACTACATATGAACGCTTTTCAAATTCTCCCGTGCAACTCGGATGCTAGTCCTCCTTTCATGCAGAATCTTAAGGTCCTAGCTGATGTCCAAGGCGTCAAAGCCAGCTAAAAAGTCAATAATCGATACCTAAAACTTGAATTGTACTACTCCTTACTGGCTATTACATCAACTTAGAAGCTTCATCTGTGTTCCACTATGGTGCTTTTAGTGTCTCCGCATAGCGCAGCACGCGACATAGCATTGCAGACGATAAGTACAACCGTTTCTGAGAGAAGAGCGGCCAATGTGACAATCTGGCTTTAAGTCGATTCGATAACAAATGACGAAAACGGACGGATTTCTCAGGTTTTTACTACATATGAACACTTTTCTAATTCTCCCGTGCAACTTGGCTGCTAGTCCTCCTTTCATGCAGAATATTAGGGTCCTAGCTCATGTCCAAGGCATCAAAGCCAGCTAAAAAAGTCACTAATCGATAACTAAAACTTGAATTGTACTACTTCTTACTGGCTATTACATCAACTTAGAAGCTTCATCTGTGTTCCACTACGGTGATTTTAGTGTCCCCGCATGCCGCAGCACGCGACATAGCTTTGCAGACGATAAGTACAACCGTTTCAGAGAGAAGAGCGGCCAATGTGACGATCTGGCTTTAAGTCGATTCGATAACAAATGACGAAAACGAACAGATTTCTCAGGTTTTTACTACATATGAACACTTTTCACATTCTCCCGTGCAACTCGTCTGCTAGTCCTCCTGCATGTAAAATCGTAAGTTCCTAGCTCATGTCCGAGGCACCAAACTAGGGTAAAAAGTCAATAACCGATTCCTAAAACTTGAATGGTACTATTTCTTACTGGCTATTACATCATCTTAGAAGCTACTTCTGTGTTCTACTATGGTGCTTTTAGTGTCTCCGAATACCGCAGTACGCGACATAGCTTTGCATACGATAAGTACAACCGTTTCTGAGAGCAGAGCGGCCAATGTGACGATTTGGCTTTAAGTCGATTCGATAAAAATGACGAAAACGGATGGATTTCTCAGGTTTTTACTCTATTTGAACACTTTTCACATTCTCCCGTGCAACTCGGCTGCTAGTCCTCCTTTCATGCAGAATCTTAAGGTCCTAGCTCATGTCCAAGGCACCAAAGCCAGCTAAAAAGTCAATAATCGATACCTAAAACTTGAATTGTACTACTTCTTACTGGCTATTACATCAACTTAGAAGCTTCATCTGTGTTCTACTATGGTGCTTTTAGTGTCTCCGCATAGCGCAGCACGCGACATAGCATTGCAGACGATAAGTACAACCGTTTCAGAGAGAAGAGCGGCCAATGTGACAATCTGGCTTTAAGTCGATATCGATAACAAATGACGAAAACGGACGGATTTCTCAGGTTTTTACTACATATGAAAACTTTTCAAATTCTCCCGTGCAACTCGGCTGCTAGTCCTCCTTTCATGGAGAATCTTAAGGTCCTAGCTCATGTCCAAGGCATCAAAGCCAGCTAAAAAGTCAATAATCGATACCTAAAACTTGAATTATACTACTTCTTACTGGCTATTACATCAACTTAGATGCTTCATCTGTGTTCCACTATGGTGATTTTAGTGTCAACGCATGCCGCAGCACGCGACATAGCTTTGCAGACGATAAGTACAACCGTTTCAGAGAGAAGAGCGGCCAATGTGACGATCTGGCTTTAAGTCGATTCGATAACAAATGACGAAAACGGACGGATTTCTCAGGTTTTTACTACATATAAACACTTTTCACATTCTCCTGTGTAACTCGGCTGCTAGTCCTCCTTTCATGCAGAATCTTAAGGTCCTAGCTCATGTCCAAGGCCCCAATGCCAGCTAAAAAGCAAATAATCAGTAGCTAAAACTTGAATTGTACTACATCTTACTGGCTATTACATCAACTTAGAAGCTTCATCTGTGTTCTACTATGGTGCTTTTAGTGTCTATGCATACCGCAGCATGCGACATAGCTTTGCAGACGATAAGTACAACCGTTTCGGAGGGAAGAGCGGCCAATGTGACGATCTGGCTTTAAGTCGATTCGATAACACATGACGAAAACGGACGGATTTCTCAGGTTTTTACTACATATGAACACTTTTCACATTCTCCCGGGCAACTCGGCTGCTAGTCCTCTTTTCATGCAGAATCTTAAGGTCCTAGCTCATGTCCAAGGCACCAAAGCCAGCTAAAAAGTCAATAATCAATAACTAAAACTTGAATTGTACTACTTCTTACTGGCTATTACATCAACTTGGAAGTGTCATCTGTGTTCTACTATGGTGCTTTTAGTGTCTCTGCATACCGCAGCACGCGACATAGCTCTGCAGACGATAAGTAAACCGTTTCAGAGAGAAGAGCAGCCAATGTGACGATCTGGCTTTAAGTCGATTCGATAACAAAGACGAAAACGAATGGATTTCTCAGGTTTTTACTACATATGAACACTTTACACATTCTCCCGTGCAACTCGGCTGCTAGTCCTCCTGCATGTAAAATCTTAAGTTCCTAGCTCATGTCCAAGGCACCAAACAAGGGTAAAAAGTCAATAACCGATTAATAAAACTAGAATTGTACTATTTCTTACTGGCTACTACATCATCTTAGAAGCTACATCTGTGTTCTACTATGGGGCTTTTAGTGTCTCCGAATACCGCCGCACGCGACATTGCTTTGCAGACGATAAGTACAACCGTTTCAGAGAGCAGAGCGGCCAATGTGACGATTTGGCTTTAAGTCGATTCGATAAAAATGACTAAAACGGACGGATTTCTCAGGATTTTTACTCTATTTGAACACTTTTCACATTCTCCCGTGCAACTCGGCTGCTAGTCCTCCTTTAATGCAGATTCTTAAGGTCCTAGCTCATGTCCAAGGCACCAAAGCCAGCTAAAAAGTCAATAATCGACACCTAAAACTTGAATTGTACTACTTACTTACTGGCTATTACATCAACTTAGAAGCTTTATCTGTGTTCTACTATGGTGCTATTAGAGTCTCCGCATACCGCAGCACGCGACATAGCTTTGCAGACGATAAGTACAACCGTTTCAGAGAGAAGAGCGGCCAATGTGACGATCTGGCTTAAGTCGATTCGATAACCAATGACGAAAATGGACGGATTTCTCAGGTTTTTACTACATATGAACACTTTTCACATTCTCCCGTGCAACTCGGCTGCTAGTCCTCCTTTCATGCAGAATCTTAAGGTAATAGCTCATGTCCAAGGCACCAAAGCCAGCTAAAAAGTCAATAATCAGAAGCTAAAACTTGAATTGTACTACATCTTACTGGCTATTACATCAACTTAGAAGCTTCATCGGTGTTCTACTATGGTGCTTTTAGTGTCTCCGCATACCGCAGCATGCGACATAGCTTTGCAGACGATAAGTACAACCGTTTCGGAGGGAAGAGCGGCCAATGTGACGATCTGGCTTTAAGTCGATTCGATAACAAATGACGAAAACGGACGGATTTCTCAGGTTTTTACTACATATGAACACTTTTCACATTCTCCCGTGCAACTCGGCTGCTAGTCTTCCTTTCATGCAGAATCTTAAGGTAATAGCCCATGTCCAAGGCACCAAAGCCAACTAAGAAGTCAAAAATCGATACCTAAAACTTGAATTGTACTACTTCTTACTGGCTATTACATCAACTTAGAAGCTTCATCTGTGTTCTAGTATGGTGATTTTAGTGTCCCCGCATACCGCAGCACGCGACATAGCTTTACAGACGATAAGTACAACCGTTTCAGAGAGAAGAGCGGCCAATGTGACGATCTGGCTTTAAGTCGATTCGATAACAAATGACCAAAACGGACGGATTTCTCAGGATTTTACTACATATGAAAACTTTTCAAATTCTCCCGTGCAACTCGGCTGCAAGTCCTCCTTTCATGGAGAATCTTAAGGTCCTAGCTCATGTCCAAGGCATCAAAGCCAGCTAAAAAGTCAATAATCGATACCTAAAACTTGAATTATACTACTTCTTACTGGCTATTACATCAACTTAGAAGCTTCATCTGTGTTCCACTATGGTGATTTTAGTGTCCCCGCATGCCGCAGCACGCGACATAGCTTTGCAGACGATAAGTACAACCGTTTCAGAGAGAAGAGCGGCCAATGTGACGATCTGGCTTTAAGTCGATTCGATAACAAATGACGAAAACGGACGGATTTCTCAGGTTTTTACTACATATAAACACTTTTCACATTCTCCTGTGTAACTCGGCTGCTAGTCCTCCTTTCATGCAGAATCTTAAGGTCCTAGCTCATGTCCAAGGCTCCAAAGCCAGCTAAAAATCAAATAACCAGTAGCTAAAAGTTGAATTGTACTACATCTTACTGGCTATTACATCAACGTAGAAGCTTCATCTGTGTTCTACTATGGTGCTTTTAGTGTCTCCGCATACCGCAGCATGCGACATAGCTTTGCAGACGATAAGTACAACCGTTTCGGAGGGAAGAGCGGCCAATGTGACGATCTGGCTTTAAGTCGATTCGATAACAAATGACGAAAACGGACGGATTTCTCAGGTTTTTACTACATATGAACACTTTTCACATTCTCCCGTGCAACTCGGCTGCTAGTCTTCCTTTCATGCAGAATCTTAAGGTAATAGCCCATGTCCAAGGCACCAAAGCCAACTAAGAAGTCAAAAATCGATACCTAAAACTTGAATTGTACTACTTCTTACTGGCTATTACATCAACTTAGAAGCTTCATCTGTGTTCTAGTATGGTGATTTTAGTGTCCCCGCATACCGCAGCACGCGACATAGCTTTACAGACGATAAGTACAACCGTTTCAGAGAGAAGAGCGGCCAATGTGACGATCTGGCTTTAAGTCGATTCGATAACAAATGACAAAAACGGACGGATTTCTCAGGATTTTACTACATATGAAAACTTTTCAAATTCTCCCGTGCAACTCGGCTGCTAGTCCTCCTTTCATGGAGAATCTTAAGGTCCTAGCTCATGTCCAAGGCATCAAAGCCAGCTAAAAAGTCAATAATCGATACCTAAAACTTGAATTATACTACTTCTTACTGGCTATTACATCAACTTAGAAGCTTCATCTGTGTTCCACTATGGTGATTTTAGTGTCAACGCATGCCGCAGCACGCGACATAGCTTTGCAGACGATAAGTACAACCGTTTCAGAGAGAAGAGCGGCCAATGTGACGATCTGGCTTTAAGTCGATTCGATAACAAATGACGAAAACGGACGGATTTCTCAGGTTTTTACTACATATAAACACTTTTCACATTCTCCTGTGTAACTCGGCTGCTAGTCCTCCTTTCATGCAGAATCTTAAGGTCCTAGCTCATGTCCAAGGCCCCAATGCCAGCTAAAAAGCAAATAATCAGTAGCTAAAACTTGAATTGTACTACATCTTACTGGCTATTACATCAACTTAGAAGCTTCATCTGTGTTCTACTATGGTGCTTTTAGTGTCTATGCATACCGCAGCATGCGACATAGGTTTGCAGACGATAAGTACAACCGTTTCGGAGGGAAGAGCGGCCAATGTGACGATCTGGCTTTAAGTCGATTCGATAACACATGACGAAAACGGACGGATTTCTCAGGTTTTTACTACATATGAACACTTTTCACATTCTCCCGGGCAACTCGGCTGCTAGTCCTCTTTTCATGCAGAATCTTAAGGTCCTAGCTCATGTCCAAGGCACCAAAGCCAGCTAAAAAGTCAATAATCAATAACTAAAACTTGAATTGTACTACTTCTTACTGGCTATTACATCAACTTGGAAGTGTCATCTGTCTTCTACTATGGTGCTTTTAGTGTCTCTGCATACCGCAGCACGCGACATAGCTCTGCAGACGATAAGTAAACCGTTTCAGAGAGAAGAGCAGCCAATGTGACGATCTGGCTTTAAGTCGATTCGATAACAAAGACGAAAACGAATGGATTTCTCAGGTTTTTACTACATATGAACACTTTACACATTCTCCCGTGCAACTCGGCTGCTAGTCCTCCTGCATGTAAAATCTTAAGTTCCTAGCTCATGTCCAAGGCACCAAACAAGGGTAAAAAGTCAATAACCGATTAATAAAACTAGAATTGTACTATTTCTTACTGGCTACTACATCATCTTAGAAGCTACATCTGTGTTCTACTATGGGGCTTTTAGTGTCTCCGAATACCGCCGCACGCGACATTGCTTTGCAGACGATAAGTACAACCGTTTCAGAGAGCAGAGCGGCCAATGTGACGATTTGGCTTTAAGTCGATTCGATAAAAATGACTAAAACGGACGGATTTCTCAGGATTTTTACTCTATTTGAACACTTTTCACATTCTCCCGTGCAACTCGGCTGCTAGTCCTCCTTTAATGCAGATTCTTAAGGTCCTAGCTCATGTCCAAGGCACCAAAGCCAGCTAAAAAGTCAATAATCGACACCTAAAACTTGAATTGTACTACTTACTTACTGGCTATTACATCAACTTAGAAGCTTTATCTGTGTTCTACTATGGTGCTATTAGAGTCTCCGCATACCGCAGCACGCGACATAGCTTTGCAGACGATAAGTACAACCGTTTCAGAGAGAAGAGCGGCCAATGTGACGATCTGGCTTAAGTCGATTCGATAACCAATGACGAAAATGGACGGATTTCTCAGGTTTTTACTACATATGAACACTTTTCACATTCTCCCGTGCAACTCGGCTGCTAGTCCTCCTTTCATGCAGAATCTTAAGGTAATAGCTCATGTCCAAGGCACCAAAGCGAGCTAAAAAGTCAATAATCAGAAGCTAAAACTTGAATTGTACTACATCTTACTGGCTATTACATCAACTTAGAAGCTTCATCGGTGTTCTACTATGGTGCTTTTAGTGTCTCCGCATACCGCAGCATGCGACATAGCTTTGCAGACGATAAGTACAACCGTTTCGGAGGGAAGAGCGGCCAATGTGACGATCTGGCTTTAAGTCGATTCGATAACAAATGACGAAAACGGACGGATTTCTCAGATTTTTACTACATATGAACACTTTTCACATTCTCCCGTGCAACTCGGCTGCTAGTCTTCCTTTCATGCAGAATCTTAAGGTAATAGCCCATGTCCAAGGCACCAAAGCCAACTAAGAAGTCAAAAATCGATACCTAAAACTTGAATTGTACTACTTCTTACTGGCTATTACATCAACTTAGAAGCTTCATCTGTGTTCTAGTATGGTGATTTTAGTGTCCCCGCATACCGCAGCACGCGACATAGCTTTACAGACGATAAGTACAACCGTTTCAGAGAGAAGAGCGGCCAATGTGACGATCTGGCTTTAAGTCGATTCGATAACAAATGACCAAAACGGACGGATTTCTCAGGATTTTACTACATATGAAAACTTTTCAAATTCTCCCGTGCAACTCGGCTGCAAGTCCTCCTTTCATGGAGAATCTTAAGGTCCTAGCTCATGTCCAAGGCATCAAAGCCAGCTAAAAAGTCAATAATCGATACCTAAAACTTGAATTATACTACTTCTTACTGGCTATTACATCAACTTAGAAGCTTCATCTGTGTTCCACTATGGTGATTTTAGTGTCCCCGCATGCCGCAGCACGCGACATAGCTTTGCAGACGATAAGTACAACCGTTTCAGAGAGAAGAGCGGCCAATGTGACGATCTGGCTTTAAGTCGATTCGATAACAAATGACGAAAACGGACGGATTTCTCAGGTTTTTACTACATATAAACACTTTTCACATTCTCCTGTGTAACTCGGCTGCTAGTCCTCCTTTCATGCAGAATCTTAAGGTCCTAGCTCATGTCCAAGGCTCCAAAGCCAGCTAAAAATCAAATAACCAGTAGCTAAAAGTTGAATTGTACTACATCTTACTGGCTATTACATCAACGTAGAAGCTTCATCTGTGTTCTACTATGGTGCTTTTAGTGTCTCCGCATACCGCAGCATGCGACATAGCTTTGCAGACGATAAGTACAACCGTTTCGGAGGGAAGAGCGGCCAATGTGACGATCTGGCTTTAAGTCGATTCGATAACACATGACGAAAACGGACGGATTTCTCAGGTTTTTACTACATATGAACACTTTTCACATTCTCCTGGGCAACGCGGCTGCTAGTCCTCCTTTCATGCAGAATCTTAAGGTCCTAGCTCATGTCCAAGGCACCAAAGCCAGCTAAAAAGTCAATAATCAATAACTAAAACTTGAATTGTACTACTTCTTACTGGCTATTACATCAACTTGGAAGTGTCATCTGTGATCTACTATGGTGCTTTTAGTGTCTCTGCATACCGCAGCACGCGACATAGCTCTGCAGACGATAAGTACAACCGTTTCAGAGAGAAGAGCAGCCAATGTGACGATCTGGCTTTAAGTCGATTCGATAACAAAGACGAAAACGAACGGATTTCTCAGGTTTTTACTACATATGAACACTTTACACATTCTCCCGTGCAGCTCGGCTGCTAGTCCTCCTGCATGTAAAATCTTAAGTTCCTAGCTCATGTCCAAGGCACCAAACAAGGGTAAAAAGTCAATAACCGATTAATAAAACTAGAATTGTACTATTTCTTACTGGCTATTACATCATCTTAGACGCTACATCTGTGTTCTACTATGGGGATTTTAGTGTCTCCGAATACCGCCGTACGCGACATTGCTTTGCAGACGATAAGTACAACCGTTTCAGAGAGCAGAGCGGCCAATGTGACGATTTGGCTTTAAGTCGATTCGATAAAAATGACTAAAACGGACGGATTTCTCAGGTTTTTACTCTATTTGAACACTTTTCACATTCTCCCGTGCAACTCGGCTGCTAGTCCTCCTTTAATGCAGATTCTTAAGGTCCTAGCTCAATTCCAGGCACCAAAGCCAGCTAAAAAGTCAATAATCGATAACTAAAACTTGAATTGTACTACTACTTACTGGCCATTACATCAACTTAGAAGCTTTATCTGTGTTCTACTATGGTGCTATTAGAGTCTCCGCATACCGCAGCACGCGACATAGCTTTGCAGACGATAAGTACAACCGTTTCGGAGAGAAGAGCGGCCAATGTGACGATCTGGCTTTAAGGAGATTCGATAACAAATGACGAAAACGGACGGATTTCTCAGGTTTTTACTACATATGAACACTTTTCACATTCTCCCGTGCAACTCGGCTGCTAGTCCTCCTTTCATGCAGAATCTTAAGGTAATAGCTCATGTCCAAGGCTCCAAAGCCAGCTAAAAAGTCAATAATCAGAAGCTAAAACTTGAATTGTACTACATCTTACTGGCTATTACATCAACTTAGAAGCTTCATCGGTGTTCTACTATGGTGCTTTTAGTGTCTCCGCATACCGCAGCATGCGACATAGCTTTGCAGACGATAAGTACAACCGTTTCGGAGGGAAGAGCGGCCAATGTGACGATCTGGCATTAAGTCGATTCGATAACAAATGACGAAAACGGACGGATTTCTCAGGTTTTTACTACATATGAACACTTTTCACATTCTCCCGTGCAACTCGGCTGCTAGTCCTCCTTTCATGCAGAATCTTAAGGTAATAGCTCATGTCCAAGGCACCAAACCCAACTAAGAAGTCAAAAATCGATAGCTAAAACTTGAATTGTACTACTTCTTACTGGCTATTACATCAACTTAGAAGCTTCATCTGTGTTCTAGTATGGTGATTTTAGTGTCCCCGCATACCGCAGCACGCAACATAGCTTTACAGACGATAAGTACAACCGTTTCAGAGAGAAGAGCGGCCAATGTGACGATCTGGCTTTAAGTCGATTCGATAACAAATGACCAACACGGACGGACTTCTCAGGTTTTTACTACATATGAACACTTTTCACATTCTCCTGTGCAACTCTGCTGCTAGTCCTCCTTTCATGCAGAATCTTAAGGTCCTAGCCCATGTCCAAGGCTCCAAAGCCAGTTAAAAAGTCAATAATCAGTAGCTAAAACTTGAATTGTACTACATCTTACTGCCTATTACATCAACTTAGAAGCTTCATCGGTGTTTTACTATGGTGCTTTTACTGTCTCCACATACCGCAGCATGCGACATAGCTTTGCAGACGATAAGTACAACCGTTTCAGAGAGAAGAGTGGCCAGTGTGACGATCTGGCTTTAAGTCGATACGATAACAAATGACAAAAACGGACGGATTTCTCACGTTTTTACTACATATGAACACGTTTCACATTCTCCCGTGCAACTCGGCTGTTAGTCCTCCTTTCATGCAGAATCTTAAGGTCCTAGCTCATGTCCAAGGCACCAAAGCCAGCTAAAAAGTCAATAATCGATACCTAAAACGTGAATTGTACTACTTCTTACTGGCTATTACATCAACTTAGAAGCTTCATCTCTGTTCTACTACGGTGCTTTTAGTTTCTCCGCATACCGCAGCACGCGACACAGCTTTGCAGACGATAAGTACAACCGTTTCAGAGAGAAGAGCGGCCAATGTGACAATCAGGCTTTAAGACGATTCGATAACAAATGACGTAAACGGACGGATTTCTCAGGTTTTTACTACATATGAACACTTTTCAAATTCTCCCGTGCAACTCGGATGCTAGTCCTCCTTTCATGCAGAATCTTAAGGTCCTAGCTCATGTCCAAGGCGTCAAAGCCAGCTAAAAAGTCAATAATCGATACCTAAAACTTGAATTGTACTACTTCTTACTGGCTATTACATCAACTTAGAAGCTTCATCTGTGTTCCACTATGGTGCTTTTAGTGTCTCCGCATAGCGCAGCACGCGACATAGCATTGCAGACGATAAGTACAACCGTTTCTGAGAGAAGAGCGGCCAATGTGACAATCTGGCTTTAAGTCGATTCGATAACAAATGACGAAAACGGACGGATTTCTCAGGATTTTACTACATATGAACACTTTTCAAATTCTCCCGTGCAACGTGGCTGCTAGTCCTCCTTTCATGCAGAATATTAAGGTCCTAGCTCATGTCCAAGGCATCAAAGCCAGCTAAAAAGTCAATAATCGATACCTAAAACTTGAATTGTACTACTTCTTACTGGCTATTACTTCAAGTTAGAAGCTTCATCTGTGTTCCACTATGGTGATTTTAGTGTCCCCGCATGTCGCAGCACGCGACATAGCTTTGCAGACGATAAGTACAACCGTTTCAGAGAGAAGAGCGGCCAATGTGACGATTTGGCTTTAAGTCGATTCGATAACAAATGACGAAAACGAACGGATTTCACAGGTTTTTACTACATATGAACACTTTACACATTCTCCCGTGCAACTCGTCTGCTAGTCCTCCTGCATGTAAAATCTTAAGTTCCTAGCTCATGTCCAAGGCACCAAACAAGGGTAAAAAGTCAATAACCGTTTCCTAAAACTTGAATGGTACTATTTCTTACTGGCTATTACATCATCTTAGAAGCTACATCTGTGTTCTACTATGGTGCTTTTAGTGTCTCCGAATACCGCAGTACGCGACATAGCTTTGCAGACGATAAGTACAACCGTTTCAGAGAGCAGAGCGGCCCATGTGACGATTTGGCTTTAAGTCGATTCGATAAAAATGACGAAAACGGACGGATTTCTCAGGTTTTTACTCTATTTGAACACTTTTCACATTCTCCCGTGCAACTCGGCTGCTAGTCCTCCTTTCATGCAGAATCTTAAGGTCCTAGCTCATGTCCAAGGCACCAAAGCCAGCTAAAAAGTCAATAATCGATACCTAAAACTTGAATTGTACTACTTATTACTGGCTATTACATCAACTTAGAAGCTTCATCTGTGTTCTACTATGGTGCTTTTAGTTTCTCCGCATAGCGCAGCACGCGACATAGCATTGCAGACGATAAGTACAACCGTTTCAGAGAGAAGAGCGGCCAATGTGACGATCTGGCTTTAAGTCGATTCGATAACAAATGACGAAAACGGACGGATTTCTCAGGTTTTTACTACATATGAAAACTTTTCAAATTCTCCCGTGCAACTCGGCTGCTAGTCCTCCTTTCATGGAGAATCATAAGGTCCTAGCTCATGTCCAAGGCATCAAAGCCAGCTAAAAAGTCAATAATCGATACCTAAAACTTGAATTATAATACTTCTTACTGGCTATTACATCAACTTAGAAGCTTCATCTGTGTTCCACTATGGTGATTTTAGTGTCCCCGCATGCCGCAGCACGCGACATAGCTTTGCAGACGATAAGTACAACCGTTTCAGAGAGAAGAGCGGCCAATGTGACGATCTGGCTTTAAGTCGATTCGATAACAAATGACGAAAACGGACGGATTTCTCAGGTTTTTACTACATATAAACATTTTTCACATTCTCCTGTGTAACTCGGCTGCTAGTCCTCCTTTCATGCAGAATCTTAAGGTCCTAGCTCATGTCCAAGGCTCCAAAGCCAGCAAAAAAGCAAATAATCAGTAGCTAAAACTTGAATTGTACTACACCTTACTGGCTATTACATCAACTTAGAAGCTTCATCTGTTTTCTACTATGGTGCTTTTAGTGTCTCCGCATACCGCAGCATGCGACATAGCTTTGCAGACGATAAGTACAACTGTTTCGGAGGGAAGAGCGGCCAATGTGACGATTTGGCTTTAAGTCGATTCGATAACACATGACGAAAACGGACGGATTTCTCAGGTTTTTACTACATATGAACACTTTTCACATTCTCCTGGGCAACTCGGCTGCTAGTCCTCCTTTCATGCAGAATCTTAAGGTCCTAGCTCATGTCCAAGGCAACAAAGCCAGCTAAAAAGTCAATAATCAGTAACTAAAACTTGAATTGTACTACTTCTTACTGGCTATTACAACAACTTGGAAGTGTCATCTGTGTTCTACTATGGTGCTTTTAGTGTCTCCGAAAACCGCCGTACGCGACATAGCTTAGCAGACGATAAGTACAACCGTTTCAGAGAGCAGAGCGGCCAATGTGACGATTTCGCTTTAAGTCGATTCGATAAAAATGACTAAAACGGACGGATTTCTCAGGTTTTTACTCTATTTGAACACTTTTCACATTCTCCCGTGCAACTCGGCTGCTAGTCCTCCTTTAATGCAGATTCTTAAGGTCCTAGCTCATGTCCAAGGCACCAAAGCCAGCTAAAAAGTCAATAATCGATACCTAAAACTTGAATTGTACCGCTACTTACTGGCTATTACATCAACTTAGAAGCTTTATCTGTGTTCTACTATGGTGCTTTTAGAGTCTCCGCATACCGCAGCACGCGACATAGCTTTGCAGACGATAAGTACAACCGTTTCAGAGAGAAGAGCGGCCAATGTGACGATCTGGCTTTAAGTCGATTCGATAACAAATGACGAAGACGGACTGATTTCTCAGGTTTTTACTACATATGAACACTTTTTACATTCTCCCGTGCAACTCGGCTGCTAGTCCTCCTTCTATGCAAAATCTTAAGGTCCTAGCTCATGTCCAAGGCATCAAAGCCAGCTAAAAAGTCAGTAATCAATACCTAAAACTTGAATTGTACTACTTCTTACTGGCTATTACATCAAATTAGAAGCTTCATCTGTGTTCTACTGTGGTGGTTTTAGTGTCTCTGCCTACCGCAGCATACGACATAGCTTTGCAGACGATAAGTACAACCGTTTTAGAGAGAAGAGCGGCCAATGTGACGATCTGGCTTTAAGTCGATTCGATAACAAATGACGAAAACGGACGGATTTCTCAGGTTTTTACTACATATGAACACTTTTCACATTCTCCCGTGCAACTCGGCTGCTAGTCCTCCTTTCATGCAGAATCTTAAGGTAATAGCTCATGTCCAAGGCACCAAAGCCAGCTAAAAAGTCATTAATCGATACCTAAAACTTGAATTGTACTACTTCTTACTGGCTATTACATCATCATAGAAGCTTCATATGTGTTCCACTATGGTGCTTTTAGTGTCTCCGCATTCCGCAGCACGAACCATAGCTTTTCAGACGATAAGTACAACCGTTTCAGAGAGAAGAGCGGCCAATGTGACGATCTGGCTTTAAGTCGATTCGATAACAAATGACGAAAACGGACGGATTTCTCAGGTTTTTACTACATATGAACACTTTTCACATTCTCCCGTGCAACTCGGTTGCAAGTCCTCCTTTCATGCAGAATCTTAAGGTCCTAGCTCATGTCCAAGGCAGCAAATCCATCTAAGAAGTCAATAATCGATACCTTAAACTTGAATTGTACTACTTCTTACTGGCTATTACATCATCATAGAAGCTTCATCTGTGTTCTACTATGGTGCTTTTAGTGTCTCCGCATACTGCAGCACGCGACATAGCTTTGAAGACGATAAGTACAACCGTTTCCGAGAGAAGAGCGGCCAATGTGACGATCTGGCTTTAAGTCGATTCGATAACAAATGACGAAAACGGACGGATTTCTCAGGTTTTTACTACATATGAACACTTTTCACATTCTCCCGTGCAACTCGGCTGCTAGTCCTCCTTTAATGCAGAATCTTAAGGCCCTAGCTCATCTCCAAGGCACCAAAGCCAGCTAAAAAGTAAATAATCGGTACCTAAAACTTGAATTGTACTACTTCTTACTGGCTATTACATCATCTTAGAAGCTTCATATGTGTTCTACTATGGTGCTTTTAGGGTCTCCGCATACCGCAGCTCGCGACATAGCTTTGCAGACGATAAGTACAACCGTTTCAGAGAGAAGAGCGGCCAATGTGACGATCTGGCTTTAAGTCGATTCGATAACAAATGACGAAAACGGACGGATTTCTCAGTTTGGTTTTTACTACATTTGAACACTTTTCACATTCTCCCGTGCAACGCGGCTGCTAGTCCTCCTTTCATGCAGAATCTTAAGGTCCTAGCTCATGTCCAAGGCACCAAAGCCAGCTAAAAAGTCAATAATCGATACCTAAAACTTGAATTGTACTACTTCTTACTGGCTATTACATCAACTTAGAAGCTTCATCTGTGTTCCACTATGGTGCTTTAAGTGTCTCCGCATACCGCAGCACGCGACATAGCTTTGCAGACTATAAGTACAACCGTTTCAGAGAGGAGAGCGGCCAATGTGACGATCTGGCTTTAAGTCGATTCGATAACAAATGTCGAAAACGAACGGATTTCTCAGGTTTTTACTACATATGAACACTTTTCACATTCTCCCGTGCAACTCGGCTGCTAGTCCTCCTTTCATGCAGAATCTTAAGGTAATAGCTCTTGTCCAAGGCACCAAAGCCAGCTAAAAAGTCAATAATCGATACCTAAAACTTGAATTGTACTACTTCTTACTGGCTATTACATCAACTTAGAAGCTTCATCTGTGTTCTACTATGGTGCTTGTAGTGTCTCCGCATATCGCAGCACGCGACATAGCATTGCAGACGATAAGTACAATCGTTTCAGAGAGAAGAGCGGCCAATGTGACAATCTGGCTTTAAGTCGATTCGATAACAAATGGCGAAAACGGACGGATTTCTCAGGTTTTTACTACATATGAACACTTTTCAAATTCTCCCGTGCAACTCGGCTGCTAGTCCTCCTTTCATGCAGAATCTTAAGGTCCTAGCTCATGTCCAAGGCATCAAAGCCAGCTAAAAAGTCAATAATCGATACCTAAAACTGGAATTGTACTACTTCTTACTGGCTATTACAACAACTTGGAAGTGTCATCTGTGTTCTACTATGGTGCTTTTAGTGTCTCCGCATACCGCAGCATGCGACATAGCTTTGCAGACGATAAGTACAACTGTTTCGGAGGGAAGAGCGGCCAATGTGACGATTTGGCTTTAAGTCGATTCGATAACACATGACGAAAACGGACGGAGTTCTCAGGTTTTTACTCTATTTGAACACTTTTCACATTCTCCCGTGCAACTCGGCTGCTAGTCCTCCTTTCATGCAGAGTCTTAAGGTCCTAGCTCATGTCCAAGGCATCAAAGCCAGCTAAAAAGTCAGTAATCAATACCTAAAACTTGAATTGTACTACTTCTTACTGGCTATTACATCAAATTAGAAGCTTCATCTGTGTTCTACTATGGTGCTTTTAGTGTCTCCGCATTCCGCAGCACGAACCATAGCTTTTCAGACGATAAGTACAACCGTTTCAGAGAGAAGAGCGGCCAATGTGACGATCTGGCTTAAAGTCGATTCGATAACAAATGACGAAAACGGACGGGTTTCTCAGGTTTTTACTACATATGAACACTTTTCGCATTCTCCCGTGCAACTCGGTTGCAAGTCCTCCTTTCATGCAGAATCTTAAGGTCCTAGCTCATGTCCAAGGCAGCAAATCCATCTAAGAAGTCAATAATCGATACCTTAAACTTGAATTGTACTACTTCTTACTGGCTATTACATCATCATAGAAGCTTCATCTGTGTTCTACTATGGTGCTTTTAGTGTCTCCGCATACTGCAGCACGCGACATAGCTTTGAAGACGATAAGTACAACCGTTTCCGAGAGAAGAGCGGCCAATGTGACGATCTGGCTTTAAGTCGATTCGATAACAAATGACGAAAACGGACGGATTTCTCAGGTTTTTACTACATATGAACACTTTTCACATTCTCCCGTGCAACTCGGCTGCTAGTCCTCCTTTAATGCAGAATCTTAAGGCCCTAGCTCATCTCCAAGGCACCAAAGCCAGCTAAAAAGTAAATAATCGGTACCTAAAACTTGAATTGTACTACTTCTTACTGGCTATTACATCATCTTAGAAGCTTCATATGTGTTCTACTATGGTGCTTTTAGAGTCTCCGCATACCGCAGCTCGCGACATAGCTTTGCAGATGATAAGTACAACCGTTTCAGAGAGAAGAGCGGCCAATGTGACGATCTGGCTTTAAGTCGATTCGATAACAAATGACGAAAACGGACGGATTTCTCAGGTTTTTACTACATATGAACACTTTTCACATTCTCCCGTGCAACTCGGCTGCTAGTCCTCCTTTAATGCAGAATCTTAAGGTCCTAGCTCATGTCCAAGGCACCAAAGCCAGCTAAAAAGTCAATAATCGATACCTAAAACTAGAATTGTACTACTTCTTACTGGCTATTACATCAACTTAGAAGCTTCATCTGTGTTCCACTATGGTGCTTTAAGTGTCTCCGCATACCGCAGCACGCGACATAGCTTTGCAGACTATAAGTACAACCGTTTCAGAGAGGAGAGCGGCCAATGTGACGATCTGGCTTTAAGTCGATTCGATAACAAATGTCGAAAACGAACGGATTTCTCAGGTTTTTACTACATATGAACACTTTTCACATTCTCCCGTGCAACTCGGCTGCTAGTCCTCCTTTCATGCAGAATCTTAAGGTAATAGCTCTTGTCCAAGGCACCAAAGCCAGCTAAAAAGTCAATAATCGATACCTAAAACTTGAATTGTACTACTTCTTACTGGCTATTACATCAACTTAGAAGCTTCATCTGTGTTCTACTATGGTGCTTGTAGTGTCTCCGCATATCGCAGCACGCGACATAGCATTGCAGACGATAAGTACAATCGTTTCAGAGAGAAGAGCGGCCAATGTGGCAATCTGGCTTTAAGTCGATTCGATAACAAATGGCGAAAACGGACGGATTTCTCAGGTTTTTACTACATATGAACACTTTTCAAATTCTCCCGTGCAACTCGGCTGCTAGTCCTCCTTTCATGCAGAATCTTAAGGTCCTAGCTCATGTCCAAGGCATCAAAGCCAGCTAAAAAGTCAATAATCGATACCTAAAACTGGAATTGTACTACTTCTTACTGGCTATTACGTCAACTTGGAAGCTTCATCTGTGTTCCACTATGGTGATTTTAGTGTCCCCGCATGCCGCAGCACGCGACATAGCTTTGCAGACGATAAGTACAACCGTTTCGGAGAGAAGAGCGGCAAATGTGACGATCTGGCTTTAAGTCCATTCGATAACAAATGACGAAAACGGACGGATTTCTCAGGTTTTTACTACATATGAACACTTTTCACATTCTCCTGGGCAACTCGGCTGCTACTCCTCCTTTCATGCAGAATCTTAAGGTCCTACCTCATGTCCAAGGCACCAAAGCCAGCTGAAAAGTCAATAATCAGTAACTAAAACTTGAATTGTACTACTTCTTACTGGCTATTACATCAACTTGGAAGTGTCATCTGTGTTCTACTATGGTGCGTTTGGTGTCTCTGCATACCGCAGCACGCGACGTAGCTCTGCAGACGATAAGTACAACCGTTTCAGAGAGAAGAGCGGCCAATGTGACGATTTGGCTTTAAGTCGATTCGATAAAAATGACGAAAACGGACGGATTTCTCAGGTTTTTACTCTATTTGAACACTTTTCACATTCTCCCGTGCAACTCGGCTGCTAGTCCTCCTGCATGTAAAATCTTAAGTTCCTAGCTCATGTCCAAGGCACCAAACAAGGGTAAAAAGTCAATAACCGGTTCCTAAAACTTGAATTGTACTACTTCTTACTGGCTATTACATCAACTTGGAAGTGTCATCTGTGTTCTACTATGGTGCTTTTAGTGTCTCTGCATAACGCAGCACGCGACGTAGCTCTGCAGATGATAAGTACAACCGTTTCAGAGAGAAGAGCGGCCAATGTGACGATTTGGCTTTAAGTCGATTCGGTAAAAATGACGAAAACGGACGGATTTCTCAGGTTTTTACTACATATGAACACTTTTCACATTCTCCCGTGCAACTCGGCTGCTAGTCCTCCTTTCATGCAGAATCTTAAGGTAATAGCTCATGTCCAAGGCGCCAAAGCCAACTAAGAAGTCAATAATCGATACCTAAAACTTGAATTGTACTACTTCTTACTGGCTATTACATCAACTTAGAAGCTTCATCTGTGTTCTACTATGGAGATTTTAGTGTCTCCGCATACCGCAGCACGCGACATAGCATTGCAGACGATAAGTACAACCGTTTCAGGGAGAAGAGCGGCCAATGTGACGATCGGGCTTTAAGTTGATTCGATAACAAATGACGAAAACGGACGGATTTCTCAGGTTTTTACTACATACGAACACTTTTCACATTCTCCCGTGCAATTCGGCTGCTAGTCCTCCTTTCATGCAGAATCTTAAGGTAATAGCTCATGTCCAAGGCACCAAAGCCAACTAAGAAGTCAATAATCGATACATAAAACTTGAATTGTACTACTTCTTACTGGCTATTACATCAACTTGGAAGTGTCATCTGTGTTCTACAATGGTGCTTTTAGTGTCTCTGCATACCGCAGCATGCGACATAGCTCTGCAGTTGGTAAGTACAACCGTTTCAGAGAGAAGAGCGGCCGATGTGACCATCTGGCTTTAAGTCGATTCGATAACAAATGACGAAAACGAACGGATTTCTCAGGTTTTTACTACATATGAACACTTTACACATTCTCACGTGCAACTCGGCTCCTAGTCCTCCTTTCATGCAGAATCTTAAGGTGCTAGCTCATGTCCAAGTCACCAAACAAGGGTAAAAAGTCAATAACCGAATCCTAAACCTTGAATTGTACTATTTCTTACTGCCTATTACATCATCTTAGAAGCTTCATCTGTGTTCTACTATGGTGCTTTTAGTGTCTCCGAATACCGCAGTACGCGACATAGCTTTGCAGACGATAAGTACAACCGTTTCAGAGAGAAGAGCAGCCAATGTGACGATTTGGCTTTAAGTCGATTCGATAACAAATGACGAAAACGAACGGACTTCTCAGGTTTTTACTCTATATGAATACTTTTCACATTCTCCCGTGCAATTAGGCTGCTAGTCCTCCTTTCATGAAGAATCTTAAGGTCCTAGCTCATGTCCAAGGCACCAAAGCCAGCTAAAAAGTCAATAATCAGTACCTAAAACTTGAATTTTACTACTTCTTACTGGCTATTACACCAACTTGGAAGTATCATCAGTGTTCTACTATGGTGCTTTTAGTGTCTCTGCATACCGCAGCACGCGACATAACTCTGCAGACGGTAAGTACAACCGTTTCAGAGAGAAGAGCGGCCAATGTGACCATCTGGCTTGAAGTCGATTCGATAACAAATGACGAAAACAAACGGATTTCTCAGGTTTTTACTCTATATTAACACTTTTCACATTCTCCCGTGCAATTAGGCAGCTAGTCCTCCTTTCATGCAGAATCTTAAGGTCCTAGCTCATGTCCAAGGCACCAAAGCCAGCTAAAAAGTCAATAATCGATACCTAAAACTTGAATTGTACTAGGTCTTACTGGCTATTACATCAACTTAGAAGCTTCATCTGTGTCCTACTATGATGATTTTCGTGTCTCCGCATACCGCAGCACGCGACATAGTTTTGCAGACGATAAGTACAACCGTTTCAGAGAGAAGAGCGGCCAATGTGACGATCTGGCTTTAAGTCGATTCGATAACAAATGACGAAAACGGACGGATTTCTCAGGTTTTTACTACATATGAACACTTTCCACATTCTCCCGTGCAACTCGGCTGCTAGTCCTCCTTTTATGCAGAATCTTAAGGTCCTAGCTCATGTCCAAGGCACAAAAGCCAGCTAAAAAGTCAATAATCGATACCTAAAACTTGATTTGGACTACTTCTTACTGGCCATTACATCAACTTAGAAGCTTCATCTGTGTTCTACTATGGTGCTTTTAGTGTCTCCGCATACCGCAGCACGCGACATAGCTTTGCAGACGATAAGTACAACGGTTTCAGAGAGAAGAACGGCAAATGTGACGATCTGGCTTTAAGTCGATTAGATAACAAATGACGAAAACGGACGGATTTCTCAGGTTTTTACTACATATGAACACTTTTCACATTCTCCCGTGCAACTCGGGTGCTAGTCCTCCTTTCATGCAGAATCTTAAGGTCATAGCTCATGTCCAAGGCACCAAAGCCAGCTAAAAAGTCAATACGTATACCTAAAACTTGAATTCTACTATTTCTTACTGCCTATTATATCATCTTAGAAGCTTCATCTGTGTTCTACTATGGTGCGTTTAGTGTCTCCGAATACAACAGTACGCGACATAGCTTTGCAGTCGATAAGTACAACCGTTTCAGAGAGAAGAGCGGCCAATGTGACGATCGGGCTTTAAGTCGATTCGATAACAAATGACGAAAACTGACGGATTTCTCAGGTTTTTACTACATATGAACACTTTTCACATTCTCCCGTGCAACTCGGCTGCTAGTCCTCCTTTCATGCCGAATCTCAAGGTCCTAGCTCATGTCCAAGGCACCAAAGCCAGCTAAAAAGTCAATAATCGATACCTAAAACTTGAATTATATTATTTCTTAGTGGCTATTACATCAACTTAGAAGCTTCATCTGTGTTCTACTATGGTGATTTTAGTGTCTCCACATACCGCAGCACGCGACATAGCTCTGCAGACGATAAGTACAACCGTTTAAGAGAGAAGAGCGGCCAATGTGTCCATCTGGCTTTAAGTCTATTCGATAACAAATGACGAAAACGGACGGATGTCTCAGGTTTTTACCACATATGAACACTTTTCACATTCTCCCGTGCAACTGGGCAGCTAGTCCTCCTTTTATGCAGAATCTTAAGGTCCTAGCTCATGTCCAAGGCACCAAAGCCAGCTAAAAAGTCAATAATCGATACCTAAAACTTGAATTGGATTACTTCTTACTCGCTATTACATCAACTTAGAAGCTTCATCTGTGTTCTACTATGGTGCTTTTAGTGTCTCCGCATACCGCAGCACGCGACCTAGCTTTGCAGACGATAAGTACAACCGTTCCAGAGAGAGAAGAGCGGCCAATGTGACGATCTGGCTTTAAGTCGATTCGATAACAAATGACGAAAACGGACGGATTTCTCAGGTTTTTACTACATATGAACACTTTTCACATTCTCCCGTGCAACTCGGCTGCTACTCCTCCTTTCATGAAGAATCTTAAGGTCCTAGCTCATGTCCAAGGCACCAAAGCCAGCTAAAAAGTCAATAATCAATACCTAAAACTTGAATTGTACAACTTCTTACTGGCTATTACATCATCTTAGAAGCTTCATATGTGTTCTACTATGGTGCTTTTAGTGCCTCCGCATACCGCAGCACGTGACATAGCTTGGCAGACGATAAGTACAACCGTTTCAGAGAGAAGAGCGGCCAATGTGACGATCTGGCTTTAAGTCGATTCGATAACAAATGAAGAAAACGGACGGATTTCTCAGGTTGGTTTTTACTACATATGAACAGTTTTCACATTCTCCCGTACAACTGGGCTGCTAGTCCTCCTTTCATACAGAATCTTTTAATGTCCTAGCTCATGTTCAAGGCACCAAAGCCAGCTAAAAATACAATAACCGATACCTAGAACTTGAATTGTACTACTTCTTACTGGCTATTACATCATCTTAAAAGCTTCATCTGTGTTCTACTATGGTGTTTTTAGTGTCTCCGAATATCGCAGTACGCGTCATAGCTTTGCAGACGATAAGTACAACCGTTGCAGAGAGAAGAGCGGCCAATGTGACGATCTAGCTTTAAGTCGATTCGATAACAAATGACGAAAACGGACGGATTTCTCAGGTTTTCACTACATATGAACACTTTTCACATTCTCCCGTGCAACTCGGCTGCTAGTCCTCCTTTCATGCAGAATCTTAAGGTCCTGGCTCATGTCCAAGGCACCAAAGCAAGCTAAAAAGTCAATAACCGATACCTAAAAATTGAATTGTACTACTTCTTACTGGCTATTACATCATCTTAAAAGCTTCATCTGTGTTCTACTATGGTGTTTTTAGTGTCTCCGAATATCGCAGTACGCGTCATAGCTTTGCAGACGATAAGTACAACCGTTGCAGAGAGAAGAGCGGCCAATGTGACGATCTGGCTTTAAGTCGATTCGATAACAAATGACGAAAACGAACGGATTTCTCAGGTTTTTACTACATATGAAGACTTTTCACATTCTCCCGTGCAACTCGGCTGCTAGTCCTCCTTTCATGCCGAATCTCAAGGTCCTAGCTCATGTCCAAGGCACCAAAGCCAGCTAAAAAGTCAATAATCGATACCTAAAACTTGAATTGTACTATTTCTTACTGGCTATTACATCAACTTAGAAGCTTCATCTGTGTTCTACTATGGTGATTTTAGTGTCTCCACATACCGCAGCACGCGACATAGCTCTGCAGACGATAAGTACAACCGTTTAAGAGAGAAGAGCGGCCAATGTGTCCATCTGGCTTTAAGTCGATTTGATAACAAATGACGAAAACGGACGGATTTCTCAGGTTTTTACTACATATGAACACTTTTCACATTCTCCCAAGCAACCCGGCTGCTAGTCCTCCTCTCATGCAGAATCTTAAGGTCCTAGCTCATGTCCAAGGCACCGAAGCCAGCTAAAAAGTCAATAATCGATACCTAAAACATTAATTGTACTACTTCTTACTGGCTATTGCATCAACTTAGAAGCTTCATCTGTGTTGTACTATGGTGATTTTAGCGTCCCTGCATACCGCAGCACGCGACATAGCTTTGCAGACGATAAGTACAACCATTTCAGAGAGAAGAGCGGCCAATGTGACGATCTGGCTATAAGTCGATTGGATAACAAATGACGAAACCGGACGGATATCTCAGGTTTTTACTACATATGAACACTTTTCACATTCTCCCGTGCAACTCGGCTGCTAGTCCTCCTTTCATGCAGAATCTTAAGGTCCTAGCTCATGTCCAAGGCTCCAAAGCCACCTAAAAAGTCAATAATCGATACCTAAAACTTGAATTCTACTACTTCTTACTGGCTATTACATCAACTTAGAAGCTTCATCTGTGTTCTACTATGGTGCTTTTAGTGTCTCCGAATACCGCAGTACGCGACATAGCTTTGCAGACGATAAGAACAACCGTTTCAGAGAGCAGAGCTGCCAATGTGATGATTTGGCTTTAAGTCGATTCGATAACAAATGACGAAAACGGACGGATTTCTCAGGTTTTTACTACATATGAACACTTTTCACATTCTCCCGTGCAACTCGGCTGCTAGTCCTCCTCTCATGCAGAATCTTAAGGTCCTAGCTCTTGTCCAAGGCACCGAAGCCAGCTAAAAAGTCAATAATCGATACCTAAAACATGAATTGTACTACTTCTTACTGGCTATTGCATCAACTTAGAAGCTTCATCTGTGTTCTACTATGGTGCTTTTAGAGTCTCCGCATACCGCAGCTCGCGACATAGCTTTGCATACGATAAGTACAACCGTTTCAGAGAGAAGAGCGGCCAATGTGACGATCTGGCTTTAAGTCGATTCGATAACAAATGACGAAAACGGACGGATTTCTCAGTTTGGTTTTTACTACATTTGAACACTTTTCACATTCTCCCGTGCAACGCGGCTGCTAGTCCTCCTTTCATGCAGAATCTTAAGGTCCTAGCTCATGTCCAAGGCACCAAAGCCAGCTAAAAAGTCAATAATCGATACCTAAAACTTGAATTGTACTACTTCTTACTGGCTATTACATCAACTTAGAAGCTTCATCTGTGTTCCACTATGGTGCTTTAAGTGTCTCCGCATACCGCAGATCGCGACATAGCTTTGCAGACTATAAGTACAACCGTTTCAGAGAGGAGAGCGGCCAATGTGACGATCTGGCTTTAAGTCGATTCGATAACAAATGTCGAAAACGAACGGATTTCTCAGGTTTTTACTACATATGAACACTTTTCACATCCTCCCGTGCAACTCGGCTGCTAGTCCTCCTTTCATGCAGAATCTTAAGGTAATAGCTCTTGTCCAAGGCACCAAAGCCAGCTAAAAAGTCAATAATCGATACCTAAAACTTGAATTGTACTACTTCTTACTGGCTATTACATCAACTTAGAAGCTTCATCTGTGTTCTACTATGGTGTTTTTAGTGTCTCCGAATATCGCAGTACGCGTCATAGCTTTGCAGACGATAAGTACAACCGTTGCAGAGAGAAGAGCGGCCAATGTGACGATCTAGCTTTAAGTCGATTCGATAACAAATGACGAAAACGGACGGATTTCTCAGGTTTTCACTACATATGAACACTTTTCACATTCTCCCGTGCAACTCGGCTGCTGGTCCTCCTTTCATGCAGAATCTTAAGGTCCTGGCTCATGTCCAAGGCACCAAAGCCAGCTAAAAAGTCAATAACCGATACCTAAAAATTGAATTGTACTACTTCTTACTGGCTATTACATCATCTTAAAAGCTTCATCTGTGTTCTACTATGGTGTTTTTAGTGTCTCCGAATATCGCAGTACGCGTCATAGCTTTGCAGACGATAAGTACAACCGTTGCAGAGAGAAGAGCGGCCAATGTGACGATCTGGCTTTAAGTCGATTCGATAACAAATGAGGAAAACGAACGGATTTCTCAGGTTTTTACTACATATGAAGACTTTTCACATTCTCCCGTGCAACTCGGCTGCTAGTCCTCCTTTCATGCCGAATCTCAAGGTCCTAGCTCATGTCCAAGGCACCAAAGCCAGCTAAAAAGTCAATAATCGATACCTAAAACTTGAATTGTACTATTTCTTACTGGCTATTACATCAACTTAGAAGCTTCATCTGTGTTCTACTATGGTGATTTTAGTGTCTCCACATACCGCAGCACGCGACATAGCTCTGCAGACGATAAGTACAACCGTTTAAGAGAGAAGAGCGGCCAATGTGTCCATCTGGCTTTAAGTCGATTTGATAACAAATGACGAAAACGGACGGATTTCTCAGGTTTTTACTACATATGAACACTTTTCACATTCTCCCGTGCAACCCGGCTGCTAGTCCTCCTCTCATGCAGAATCTTAAGGTCCTAGCTCATGTCCAAGGCACCGAAGCCAGCTAAAAAGTCAATAATCGATACCTAAAACATTAATTGTACTACTTCTTACTGGCTATTGCATCAACTTAGAAGCTTCATCTGTGTTGTACTATGGTGATTTTAGCGTCCCTGCATACCGCAGCACGCGACATAGCTTTGCAGACGATAAGTACAACCATTTCAGAGAGAAGAGCGGCCAATGTGACGATCTGGCTATAAGTCGATTGGATAACAAATGACGAAAACGGACGGATATCTCAGGTTTTTACTACATATGAACACTTTTCACATTCTCCCGTGCAACTCGGCTGCTAGTCCTCCTTTCATGCAGAATCTTAAGGTCCTAGCTCATGTCCAAGGCTCCAAAGCCACCTAAAAAGTCAATAATCGATACCTAAAACTTGAATTGGACTACTTCTTACTGGCTATTACATCAACTTAGAAGCTTCATCTGTGTTCTACTATGGTGCTTTTAGTGTCTCCGAATACCGCAGTACGCGACATAGCTTTGCAGACGATAAGAACAACCGTTTCAGAGAGCAGAGCTGCCAATGTGATGATTTGGCTTTAAGTCGATTCGATAACAAATGACGAAAACGGACGGATTTCTCAGGTTTTCACATTCTCCCGTGCAACTCGGCTGCTAGTCCTCCTCTCATGCAGAATCTTAAGGTCCTAGCTCTTGTCCAAGGCACCGAAGCCAGCTAAAAAGTCAATAATCGACACCTAAAACATGAATTGTACTACTTCTTACTGGCTATTGCATCAACTTAGAAGCTTCATCTGTGTTCTACTATGGTGCTTTTAGAGTCTCCGCATACCGCAGCTCGCGACATAGCTTTGCAGACGATAAGTACAACCGTTTCAGAGAGAAGAGCGGCCAATGTGACGATCTGGCTTTAAGTCGATTCGATAACAAATGACGAAAACGGACGGATTTCTCAGTTTGGTTTTTACTACATTTGAACACTTTTCACATTCTCCCGTGCAACGCGGCTGCTAGTCCTCCTTTCATGCAGAATCTTAAGGTCCTAGCTCATGTCCAAGGCACCAAAGCCAGCTAAAAAGTCAATAATCGATACCTAAAACTTGAATTGTACTACTTCTTACTGGCTATTACATCAACTTAGAAGCTTCATCTGTGTTCCACTATGGTGCTTTAAGTGTCTCCGCATACCGCAGAACGCGACATAGCTTTGCAGACTATAAGTACAACCGTTTCAGAGAGGAGAGCGGCCAATGTGACGATCTGGCTTTAAGTCGATTCGATAACAAATGTCGAAAACGAACGGATTTCTCAGGTTTTTACTACATATGAACACTTTTCACATCCTCCCGTGCAACTCGGCTGCTAGTCCTCCTTTCATGCAGAATCTTAAGGTAATAGCTCTTGTCCAAGGCACCAAAGCCAGCTAAAAAGTCAATAATCGATACCTAAAACTTGAATTGTACTACTTCTTACTGGCTATTACATCAACTTAGAAGCTTCATCTGTGTTCTACTATGGTGCTTGTAGTGTCTCCGCATATCGCAGCACGCGACATAGCATTGCAGACGATAAGTACAATCGTTTCAGAGAGAAGAGCGGCCAATGTGACAATCTGGCTTTAAGTCGATTCGATAACAAATGGCGAAAACGGACGGATTTCTCAGGTTTTTACTACATATGAACACTTTTCAAATTCTCCCGTGCAACTCGGCTGCTAGTCCTCCTTTCATGCAGAATCTTAAAGTCCTAGCTCATGTCCAAGGCATCAAAGCCAGCTAAAAAGTCAATAATCGATACCTAAAACTGGAATTGTACTACTTCTTACTGGCTATTACGTCAACTTGGAAGCTTCATCTGTGTTCCACTATGGTGATTTTAGTGTCCCCGCATGCCGCAGCACGCGACATAGCTTTGCAGACGATAAGTACAACCGTTTCGGAGAGAAGAGCGGCAAATGTGACGATCTGGCTTTAAGTCCATTCGATAACAAATGACGAAAACGGACGGATTTCTCAGGTTTTTACTACATATGAACACTTTTCACATTCTCCTGGGCAACTCGGCTGCTACTCCTCCTTTCATGCAGAATCTTAAGGTCCTAGCTCATGTCCAAGGCACCGAAGCCAGCTAAAAAGTCAATAATCGATACCTAAAACTTGAACTGTACTACTTCTTACTGGCTATAACATCAACTTAAAAGCTTCATCTGTGTTCTACTATGGTGCTTTTAGTGTCTCCGCATACCGCAACACGCGACATAGCTTTGCAGACGATAAGTACAACGGTTTCAGAGAGAAGAGCGGCCAATGTGACGATCTGGCTTTAAGTCGATTCGATAAAAATGACGAAAACGGACGGATTTCTCAGGTTTTTACTCTATTTGAACACTTTTCACATTCTCCCGTGCAACTCGGCTGCTAGTCCTCCTGCATGTAAAATCTTAAGTTCCTAGCTCATGTCCAAGGCACCAAACAAGGGTAAAAAGTCAATAACCGGTTCCTAAAACTTGAATTGTACTACTTCTTACTGGCTATTACATCAACTTGGAAGTGTCATCTGTGTTCTACTATGGTGCTTTTAGTGTCTCTGCATAACGCAGCACGCGACGTAGCTCTGCAGATGATAAGTACAACCGTCTCAGAGAGAAGAGCGGCCAATGTGACGATTTGGCTTTAAGTCGATTCGATAAAAATGACGAAAACGGACGGAGTTCTCAGGTTTTTACTCTATTTGAACACTTTTCACATTCTCCCGTGCAACTCGGCTGCTAGTCCTCCTTTCATGCAGAGTCTTAAGGTCCTAGCTCATGTCCAAGGCACCAAAGCCAGCAAAAAATTCAATAATCAATACCTAAAACTTGAATTGTACTACTTCTTACTGGCTATTACATCAACTTAGAAGCTTCATCTGTGTTCTACTATGGAGATTTTAGTGTCTCCGCATACCGCAGCACGCGACATAGCATTGCAGACGATAAGTACAACCGTTTCAGAGAGAAGAGCGGCCAATGTGACCATCTGGCTTGAAGTCGATTCGATAACAAATGACGAAAACAAACGGATTTCTCAGGTTTTTACTCTATATTAACACTTTTCACATTCTCCCGTGCAATTAGGCAGCTAGTCCTCCTTTCATGCAGAATCTTAAGGTCCTAGCTCATGTCCAAGGCACCAAAGCCAGCTAAAAAGTCAATAATCGATACCTAAAACTTGAATTGTTCTAGTTCTTACTGGCTATTACATCAACTTAGAAGCTTCATCTGTGTTCTACTATGATGATTTTCGTGTCTCCGCATACCGCAGCACGCGACATAGTTTTGCAGACGATAAGTACAACCGTTTCAGAGAGAAGAGCGGCCAATGTGACGATCTGGCTTTAAGTCGATTCGATAACAAATGACGAAAACGGACGGATTTCTCAGGTTTTTACTACATATGAACACTTTCCACATTCTCCCGTGTAACTCGGCTGCTACTCGTCCTTTCATGATGAATCTTAAGGTCCTAGCTCATGTCCAAGGCACCAAAGCCAGCTAAAAAGTCAATAATCAATACCTAAAACTTGAATTGTACAACTTATTACTTTCTATTACATCATCTTAGAAGCTTCATCTGTGTTCTACTATGGTGCTTTTAGTGCCTCCGCACACCGCAGCACGCGACATAGCTTTGCAGACGATAAGTACAACCGTTTCAGAGAGAAGAGCGGCCAATGTGACGATTTGGCTTTAAGTCGATTCGATAACAAATGACGAAAACGGACGGATTTCTCAGGTTTTTACTACATATGAACACTTTTCACATTGTCCCGTGCAACTCGGCTGCTAGTCCTCCTTTCAGGAAGAATCTCAAGGTCCTAGCTCATGTCCAAGGCACCAAACAAGGGTAAAAAGTCAATAACCGGTTCCTAAAACTTGAATTGTACTACTTCTTACTGGCTATTACATCAACTTAGAAGCTTCATCTGTGTTCTACTATGGTGATTTTATTGTCTCCACATACCGCAGCATGCGACATAGTTTTGCAGACTATAAGTACAACCGTTTCAGAGAGAAGAGCGGTCAATGTGACCATCTGGCTTTAAGTCAATTCGATAAAAATGACGAAAACTGACGGATGTCTCAGGTTTTTATTACATATGAACACTTTTCACATTCTCCCGTGCAACTCGGCTGCTAGTCCTCCTTTTATGCAGAATCTTAAGGTCCTAGCTCATGTCCAAGGCACAAAGGCCAGCTAAAAAGTCAATAATCGATACCTAAAACTTGAATTGTACTACTTCTTACTGGCTATTACATCAACTTAGAAGCTTCATCTGTGTTCCACTATGGTGCTTTAAGTGTCTCCGCATACCGCAGAACGCGACATAGCTTTGCAGACTATAAGTACAACCGTTTCAGAGAGGAGAGCGGCCAATGTGACGATCTGGCTTTAAGTCGATTCGATAACAAATGTCGAAAACGAACGGATTTCTCAGGTTTTTACTACATATGAACACTTTTCACATCCTCCCGTGCAACTCGGCTGCTAGTCCTCCTTTCATGCAGAATCTTAAGGTAATAGCTCTTGTCCAAGGCACCAAAGCCAGCTAAAAAGTCAATAATCGATACCTAAAACTTGAATTGTACTACTTCTTACTGGCTATTACATCAACTTAGAAGCTTCATCTGTGTTCTACTATGGTGCTTGTAGTGTCTCCGCATATCGCAGCACGCGACATAGCATTGCAGACGATAAGTACAATCGTTTCAGAGAGAAGAGCGGCCAATGTGACAATCTGGCTTTAAGTCGATTCGATAACAAATTTCGAAAACGGACGGATTTCTCAGGTTTTTACTACATATGAACACTTTTCAAATTCTCCCGTGCAACTCGGCTGCTAGTCCTCCTTTCATGCAGAATCTTAAAGTCCTAGCTCATGTCCAAGGCATCAAAGCCAGCTAAAAAGTCAATAATCGATACCTAAAACAGGAATTGTACTACTTCTTACTGGCTATTACGTCAACTTGGAAGCTTCATCTGTGTTCCACTATGGTGATTTTAGTGTCCCCGCATGCCGCAGCACGCGACATAGCTTTGCAGACGATAAGTACAACCGTTTCGGAGAGAAGAGCGGCAAATGTGACGATCTGGCTTTAAGTCCATTCGATAACAAATGACGAAAACGGACGGATTTCTCAGGTTTTTACTACATATGAACACTTTTCACATTCTCCTGGGCAACTCGGCTGCTACTCCTCCTTTCATGCAGAATCTTAAGGTCCTAGCTCATGTCCAAGGCACCGAAGCCAGCTAAAAAGTCAATAATCGATACCTAAAACTTGAACTGTACTACTTCTTACTGGCTATAACATCAACTTAAAAGCTTCATCTGTGTTCTACTATGGTGCTTTTAGTGTCTCCGCATACCGCAACACGCGACATAGCTTTGCAGACGATAAGTACAACGGTTTCAGAGAGAAGAGCGGCCAATGTGACGATCTGGCTTTAAGTCGATTCGATAAAAATGACGAAAACGGACGGATTTCTCAGGTTTTTACTCTATTTGAACACTTTTCACATTCTCCCGTGCAACTCGGCTGCTAGTCCTCCTGCATGTAAAATCTTAAGTTCCTAGCTCATGTCCAAGGCACCAAACAAGGGTAAAAAGTCAATAACCGGTTCCTAAAACTTGAATTGTACTACTTCTTACTGGCTATTACATCAACTTGGAAGTGTCATCTGTGTTCTACTATGGTGCTTTTAGTGTCTCTGCATAACGCAGCACGCGACGTAGCTCTGCAGATGATAAGTACAACCGTTTCAGAGAGAAGAGCGGCCAATGTGACGTTTTGGCTTTAAGTCGATTCGATAAAAATGACGAAAACGGACGGAGTTCTCAGGTTTTTACTCTATTTGAACACTTTTCACATTCTCCCGTGCAACTCGGCTGCTAGTCCTCCTTTCATGCAGAGTCTTAAGGTCCTAGCTCATGTCCAAGGCACCAAAGCCAGCTAAAAATTCAATAATCAATACCTAAAACTTGAATTGTACTACTTCTTACTGGCTATTACATCAACTTAGAAGCTTCATCTGTGTTCTACTATGGAGATTTTAGTGTCTCCGCATACCGCAGCACGCGACATAGCTTTGCAGACGATAAGTACAACCGTTTCAGAGAGAAGAGCGGCCAATGTGACGATTTGGCTTTAAGTCGATTCGATAACAAATGACGAAAACGGACGGATTTCTCAGGTTTTTACTACATATGAACACTTTTCACATTGTCCCGTGCAACTCGGCTGCTAGTCCTCCTTTCAGGAAGAATCTCAAGGTCCTAGCTCATGTCCAAGGCACCAAACAAGGGTAAAAAGTCAATAACCGGTTCCTAAAACTTGAATTGTACTACTTCTTACTGGCTATTACATCAACTTAGTAGCTTCATCTGTGTTCTACTATGGTGATTTTATTGTCTCCACATACCGCAGCATGCGACATAGTTTTGCAGACTATAAGTACAACCGTTTCAGAGAGAAGAGCGGTCAATGTGACCATCTGGCTTTAAGTCAATTCGATAAAAATGACGAAAACTGACGGATGTCTCAGGTTTTTATTACATATGAACACTTTTCACATTCTCCCGTGCAACTCGGCTGCTAGTCCTCCTTTTATGCAGAATCTTAAGGTCCTAGCTCATGTCCAAGGCACAAAGGCCAGCTAAAAAGTCAATAATCGATACCTAAAACTTGATTTGGACTACTTCTTACTGGCTATTACATCAACTTAGAAGCTTCATCTGTGTTCTACTATGGTGCTTTTAGTGTCTCCGCATACCGCAGCACGCGACATAGCTTTGCAGACGATAAGTACAACGGTTTCAGAGAGAAGAACGGCAAATGTGACGATCTGGCTTTAAGTCGATTAGATAACAAATGACGAAAACGGACGGATTTCTCAGGTTTTTACTACATATGAACACTTTTCACATTCTCCCGTGCAACTCGGGTGCTAGTCCTCCTTTCATGCAGAATCTTAAGGTCATAGCTCATGTCCAAGGCACCAAAGCCAGCTAAAAATTCAATACGTATACCTAAAACTTGAATTCTACTATTTCTTACTGGCTATTACATCAACTTAGAAGCTTCATCTGTGTTCTACTATGGTGCTTTTAGTGTCTCCGAATACCGCAGTACACGACATAGCTCTGCAGACGATAAGAACAACCGTTTCAGAGAGCAGAGCTGCCAATGTGATGATTTGGTTTTAAGTCGATTCGATAACAAATGACGAAAACGGACGGATTTCTCAGGATTTTACTACATATGAACACTTTTCAAATTCTCCCGTGCAACTTGGCTGCTAGTCCTCCTTTCATGCAGAATATTAAGGTCCTAGCTCATGTCCAAGGCATCAAAGCCAGCTAAAAAGTCAATAATCGATACCTAAAACTTGAATTGTACTACTTCTTACTGGCTATTACTTCAAGTTAGAAGCTTCATCTGTGTTCCACTATGGTGATTTTAGTGTCCCCGCATGTCGCAGCACGCGACATAGCTTTGCAGACGATAAGTACAACCGTTTCAGAGAGAAGAGCGGCCAATGTGACGATTTGGCTTTAAGTCGATTCGATAGCAAATGACGAAAACGAACGGATTTCTCAGGTTTTTACTACATATGAACACTTTACACATTCTCCCGTGCAACTCGTCTGCTAGTCCTCCTGCATGTAAAATCTTAAGTTCCTAGCTCATGTCCAAGGCACCAAACAAGGATAAAAAGTCAATAACCGATTCCTAAAACTTGAATGGTACTATTTCTTACTGGCTATTACATCATCTTAGAAGCTACATCTGTGTTCTACTATGGTGCTTTTAGTGTCTCCGAATACCGCAGTACGCGACATAGCTTTGCAGACGATAAGTACAACCGTTTCAGAGAGCAGAGCGGCCCATGTGACGATTTGGCTTTAAGTCGATTCGATAAAAATGACGAAAACGTACGGATTTCTCAGGTTTTTACTCTATTTGAACACTTTTCACATTCTCCCGTGCAACTCGGCTGCTAGTCCTCCTTTCATGCAGAATCTTAAGGTCCTAGCTCATGTCCAAGGCACCAAAGCCAGCTAAAAAGTCAATAATCGATACCTAAAACTTGAATTGTACTACTTCTTACTGGCTATTACATCAACTTAGAAGCTTCATCTGTGTTCTACTATGGTGCTTTTAGTTTCTCCGCATAGCGCAGCACGCGACATAGCATTGCAGACGATAAGTACAACCGTTTCAGAGAGAAGAGCGGAAAATGTGACAATCTGGCTTTAAGTCGATTCGATAACAAATGACGAAAACGGACGGATTTCTCAGGTTTTTACTACATATGAAAACTTTTCAAATTCTCCCGTGCAACTCGGCTGCTAGTCCTCCTTTCATGGAGAATCATAAGGTCCTAGCTCATGTCCAAGGCATCAAAGCCAGCTAAAAGGTCAATAATCGATACCTAAAACTTGAATTATAATACTTCTTACTGGCTATTACATCAACTTAGAAGCTTCATCTGTGTTCCACTATGGTGATTTTAGTGTCCCCGCATGCCGCAGCACGCGACATAGCTTTGCAGACGATAAGTACAACCGTTTCAGAGAGAAGAGCGGCCAATGTGACGATCTGGCTTTAAGTCGATTCGATAACAAATGACGAAAACGGACGGATTTCTCAGGTTTTTACTACATATGAACACTTTTCACATTCTCCTGGGCAACTCGGCTGCTAGTCCTCCTTTCATGCAGAATCTTAAGGTCCTAGCTCATGTCCAAGGCAACAAAGCCAGCAAAAAGTCAATAATCAGTAACTAAAACTTGAATTGTACTACTTCTTACTGGCTATTACAACAACTTGGAAGTGTCATCTGTGTTCTACTATGGTGCTTTTAGTGTCTCTGCATACCGCAGCACGCGACATAGCTCTGCAGACGATAAGTACAACCGTTTCAGAGAGAAGAGCGGCCAATGTGACGATCTGGCTTTAAGTCGATTCGATAACAAATGACGAAAACGAACGGATTTCTCAGGTTTTTACTACATATGAACACTTTACACATTCTCCCGTGCAATTCGTCTGCTAGTCCTCCTGCATGTAAAATCTTAAGTTCCTAGCTCATGTCCAAGGCACCAAACAAGGGTAAAAAGTCAATAACCGATTCCTAAAACTTGAATGGTACTCTTTCTTACTGGCTATTACATCATTTTAGAAGCTACATCTGTGTTCTACTATGGAGCTTTTAGTGTCTCCGAAAACCGCCGTACGCGACATAGCTTTGCAGACGATAAGTACAACCGTTTCAGAGAGCAGAGCGGCCAATGTGACGATTTCGCTTTAAGTCGATTCGATAAAAATGACTAAAACGGACGGATTTCTCAGGTTTTTACTCTATTTGAACAATTTTCACATTCTCCCGTGCAACTCGGCTGCTAGTCCTCCTTTAATGCAGATTCTTAAGGTCCTAGCTCACGTCCAAGGCACCAAAGCCAGCTAAAAAGTCAATAATCGATACCTAAAACTTGAATTGTACCGCTACTTACTGGCTATTACATCAACTTAGAAGCTTTATCTGTGTTCTACTATGGTGCTTTTAGAGTCTCCGCATACCGCAGCACGCGACATAGCTTTGCAAACGATAAGTACAACCGTTTCAGAGAGAAGAGCGGCCAATGTGACGATCTGGCTTTAAGTCGATTCGATAACAAATGACGAAGACGGACTGATTTCTCAGGTTTTTACTACATATGAACACTTTTTACATTCTCCCGTGCAACTCGGCTGCTAGTCCTCCTTCTATGCAAAATCTTAAGGTCCTAGCTCATGTCCAAGGCATCAAAGCCAGCTAAAAAGTCAGTAATCAATACCTAAAACTTGAATTGTACTACTTCTTACTGGCTATTACATCAAATTAGAAGCTTCATCTGTGTTCTACTGTGGTGGTTTTAGTGTCTCTGCCTACCGCAGCATACGACATAGCTTTGCAGACGATAAGTACAACCGTTTTAGAGAGAAGAGCGGCCAATGTGACGATCTGGCTTTAAGTCGATTCGTTAACAAATGACGAAAACGGACGGATTTCTCAGGTTTTTACTACATATGAACACTTTTCACATTCTCCCGTGCAACTCGGCTGCTAGTCCTCCTTTCATGCAGAATCTTAAGGTAATAGCTCATGTCCAAGGCACCAAAGCCAGCTAAAAAGTCATTAATCGATACCTAAAACTTGAATTGTACTACTTCTTACTGCCTATTACATCATCATAGAAGCTTCATCTGTGTTCCACTATGGTGCTATTAGTGTCTCCGCATTCCGCAGCACGAACCATAGCTTTTCAGACGATAAGTACAACCGTTTCAGAGAGAAGAGCGGCCAATGTGACGATCTGGCTTTAAGTCGATTCGATAACAAATGACGAAAACGGACGGATTTCTCAGGTTTTTACTACATATGAACACTTTTCACATTCTCCCGTGCAACTCGGTTGCAAGTCCTCCTTTCATGCAGAATCTTAAGGTCCTAGCTCATGTCCAAGGCAGCAAATCCATCTAAGAAGTCAATAATCGATACCTTAAACTTGAATTGTACTACTTCTTACTGGCTATTACATCATCATAGAAGCTTCATCTGTGTTCTACTATGGTGCTTTTAGTGTCTCCGCATACTGCAGCACGCGACATAGCTTTGAAGACGTTAAGTACAACCGTTTCCGAGAGAAGAGCGGCCAATGTGACGATCTGGCTTTAAGTCGATTCGATAACAAATGACGAAAACGGACGGATTTCTCAGGTTTTTACTACATATGAACACTTTTCACATTCTCCCGTGCAACTCGGCTGCTAGTCCTCCGTTAATGCAGAATCTTAAGGCCCTAGCTCATCTCCAAGGCACCAAAGCCAGCTAAAAAGTAAATAATCAGTACCTAAAACTTGAATTGTACTACTTCTTACTGGCTATTACATCATCTTAGAAGCTTCATATGTGTTCTACTATGGTGCTTTTAGGGTCTCCGCATACCGCAGCTCGCGACAAAGCTTTGCAGACGATAAGTACAACCGTTTCAGAGAGAAGAGCGGCCAATGTGACGATCTGGCTTTAAGTCGATTCGATAACAAATGACGAAAACGGACGGATCTCTCAGTTTGGTTTTTACTACATTTGAACACTTTTCACATTCTCCCGTGCAACGCGGCTGCTAGTCCTCCTTTCATGCAGAATCTTAAGGTCCTAGCTCATGTCCAAGGCACCAAAGCCAGCTAAAAAGTCAATAATCGATACCTAAAACTTGAATTGTACTACTTCTTACTGGCTATTACATCAACTTAGAAGCTTCATCTGTGTTCCACTATGGTGCTTTAAGTGTCTCCGCATACCGCAGCACGCGACATAGCTTTGCAGACTATAAGTACAACCGTTTCAGAGAGGAGAGCGGCCAATGTGACGATCTGGCTTTAAGTCGATTCGATAACAAATGTCGAAATCGAACGGATTTAACAGGTTTTTACTACATATGAACACTTTTCACATTCTCCCGTGCAACTCGGCTGCTAGTCCTCCTTTCATGCAGAATCTTAAGGTAATAGCTCTTGTCCAAGGCACCAAAGCCAGCTAAAAAGTCAATAATCGATACCTAAAACTTGAATTGTACTACTTCTTACTGGCTATTACATCAACTTAGAAGCTTCATCTGTGTTCTACTATGGTGCTTGTAGTGTCTCCGCATATCGCAGCACGAGACATAGCATTGCAGACGATAAGTACAATCGTTTCAGAGAGAAGAGCGGCCAATGTGACAATCTGGCTTTAAGTCGATTCGATAACAAATGGCGAAAACGGACGGATTTCTCAGGTTTTTACTACATATGAACACTTTTCAAATTCTCCCGTGCAACTCGGCTGCTAGTCCTCCTTTCATGCAGAATCTTAAGGTCCTAGCTCATGTCCAAGGCATCAAAGCCAGCTAAAAAGTCAATAATCGATACCTAAAACTGGAATTGTACTACTTCTTACTGGCTATTACAACAACTTGGAAGTGTCATCTGTGTTCTACTATGGTGCTTTTAGTGTCTCCGCATACCGCAGCATGCGACATAGCTTTGCAGACGATAAGTACAACTGTTTCGGAGGGAAGAGCGGCCAATGTGACGATTTGGCTTTAAGTCGATTCGATAACACATGACGAAAACGGACGGAGTTCTCAGGTTTTTACTCTATTTGAACACTTTTCACATTCTCCCGTGCAAGTCGGCTGCTAGTCCTCCTTTCATGCAGAGTCTTAAGGTCCTAGCTCATGTCCAAGGCATCAAAGCCAGCTAAAAAGTCAGTAATCAATACCTAAAACTTGAATTGTACTACTTCTTACTGGCTATTACATCAAATTAGAAGCTTCATCTGTGTTCTACTGTGGTGGTTTTAGTGTCTCTGCCTACCGCAGCATACGACATAGCTTTGCAGACGATAAGTACAACCGTTTTAGAGAGAAGAGCGGCCAATGTGACGATCTGGCTTTAAGTCGATTCGATAACAAATGACGAAAACGGACGGATTTCTCAGGTTTTTACTACATATGAACACTTTTCACATTCTCCCGTGCAACTCGGTTGCAAGTCCTCCTTTCATGCAGAATCTTAAGGTCCTAGCTCATGTCCAAGGCAGCAAATCCATCTAAGAAGTCAATAATCGATACCTTAAACTTGAATTGTACTACTTCTTACTGGCTATTACATCATCATAGAAGCTTCATCTGTGTTCTACTATGGTGCTTTTAGTGTCTCCGCATACTGCAGCACGCGACATAGCTTTGAAGACGATAAGTACAACCGTTTCCGAGAGAAGAGCGGCCAATGTGACGATCTGGCTTTAAGTCGATTCGATAACAAATGACGAAAACGGACGGATTTCTCAGGTTTTTACTACATATGAACACTTTTCACATTCTCCCGTGCAACTCGGCTGCTAGTCCTCCTTTAATGCAGAATCTTAAGGCCCTAGCTCATCTCCAAGGCACCAAAGCCAGCTAAAAAGTAAATAATCGGTACCTAAAACTTGAATTGTACTACTTCTTACTGGCTATTACATCATCTTAGAAGCTTCATATGTGTTCTACTATGGTGCTTTTAGGGTCTCCGCATACCGCAGCTCGCGACATAGCTTTGCAGACGATAAGTACAACCGTTTCAGAGAGAAGAGCGGCCAATGTGACGATCTGGCTTTAAGTCGATTCGATAACAAATGACGAAAACGGACGGATTTCTCAGTTTGGTTTTTACTACATTTGAACACTTTTCACATTCTCCCGTGCAACGCGGCTGCTAGTCCTCCTTTCATGCAGAATCTTAAGGTCCTAGCTCATGTCCAAGGCACCAAAGCCAGCTAAAAAGTCAATAATCGATACCTAAAACTTGAATTGTACTACTTCTTACTGGCTATTACATCAACTTAGAAGCTTCATCTGTGTTCCACTATGGTGCTTTAAGTGTCTCCGCATACCGCAGCACGCGACATAGCTTTGCAGACTATAAGTACAACCGTTTCAGAGAGGAGAGCGGCCAATGTGACGATCTGGCTTTAAGTCGATTCGATAACAAATGTCGAAAACGAACGGATTTCTCAGGTTTTTACTACATATGAACACTTTTCACATTCTCCCGTGCAACTCGGCTGCTAGTCCTCCTTTCATGCAGAATCTTAAGGTAATAGCTCTTGTCCAAGGCACCAAAGCCAGCTAAAAAGTCAATAATCGATACCTAAAACTTGAATTGTACTACTTCTTACTGGCTATTACATCAACTTAGAAGCTTCATCTGTGTTCTACTATGGTGCTTGTAGTGTCTCCGCATATCGCAGCACGCGACATAGCATTGCAGACGATAAGTACAATCATTTCAGAGAGAAGAGCGGCCAATGTGACAATCTGGCTTTAAGTCGATTCGATAACAAATGGCGAAAACGGACGGATTTCTCAGGTTTTTACTACATATGAACACTTTTCAAATTCTCCCGTGCAACTCGGCTGCTAGTCCTCCTTTCATGCAGAATCTTAAGGTCCTAGCTCATGTCCAAGGCATCAAAGCCAGCTAAAAAGTCAATAATCGATACCTAAAACTTGAATTGTACTACTTCTTACTGGCTATTACGTCAACTTGGAAGCTTCATCTGTGTTCCACTATGGTGATTTTAGTGTCCCCGCATGCCGCAGCACGCGACATAGCTTTGCAGACGATAAGTACAACCGTTTCGGAGAGAAGAGCGGCAAATGTGACGATCTGGCTTTAAGTCCATTCGATAACAAATGACGAAAACGGACGGATTTCTCAGGTTTTTACTACATATGAACACTTTTCACATTCTCCTGGGCAACTCGGCTGCTACTCCTCCTTTCATGCAGAATCTTAAGGTCCTACCTCATGTCCAAGGCACCAAAGCCAGCTGAAAAGTCAATAATCAGTAACTAAAACTTGAATTGTACTACTTCTTACTGGCTATTACATCAACTTGGAAGTGTCATCTGTGTTCTACTATGGTGCGTTTGGTGTCTCTGCATACCGCAGCACGCGACGTAGCTCTGCAGACGATAAGTACAACCGTTTCAGAGAGAAGAGCGGCCAATGTGACGATTTGGCTTTAAGTCGATTCGATAAAAATGACGAAAACGGACGGATTTCTCAGGTTTTCACTCTATTTGAACACTTTTCACATTCTCCCGTGCAACTCGGCTGCTAGTCCTCCTGCATGTAAAATCTTAAGTTCCTAGCTCATGTCCAAGGCACCAAACAAGGGTAAAAAGTCAATAACCGGTTCCTAAAACTTGAATTGTACTACTTCTTACTGGCTATTACATCAACTTGGAAGTGTCATCTGTGTTCTACTATGGTGCTTTTAGTGTCTCTGCATAACGCAGCACGCGACGTAGCTCTGCAGATGATAAGTACAACCGTTTCAGAGAGAAGAGCGGCCAATGTGACGATTTGGCTTTAAGTCGATTCGATAAAAATGACGAAAACGGACGGAGTTCTCAGGTTTTTACTCTATTTGAACACTTTTCACATTCTCCCGTGCAACTCGGCTGCTAGTCCTCCTTTCATGCAGAGTCTTAAGGTCCTAGCTCATGTCCAAGGCACCAAAGCCAGCTAAAAATTCAATAATCAATACCTAAAACTTGAATTGTACTACTTCTTACTGGCTATTACATCAACTTAGAAGCTTCATCTGTGTTCTACTATGGAGATTTTAGTGTCTCCGCATACCGCAGCACGCGACATAGCATTGCAGACGATAAGTACAACCGTTTCAGAGAGAAGAGCGGCCAATGTGACGATCGGGCTTTAAGTCGATTCGATAACAAATGACGAAAACGGACGGATTTCTCAGGTTTTTACTACATATGAACACTTTTCACATTCTCCCGTGCAACTCGGCTGCTAGTCCTCCTTTCATGCAGAATCTTAAGGTAATAGCTCATGTCCAAGGCGCCAAAGCCAACTAAGAAGTCAATAATCGATACCTAAAACTTGAATTGTACTACTTCTTACTGGCTATTACATCAACTTAGAAGCTTCATCTGTGTTCTACTATGGAGATTTTAGTGTCTCCGCATACCGCAGCACGCGACATAGCATTGCAGACGATAAGTACAACCGTTTCAGGAAGAAGAGCGGCCAATGTGACGATCGGGCTTTAAGTCGATTCGATAACAAATGACGAAAACGGACGGATTTCTCAGGTTTTTACTACATACGAACACTTTTCACATTCTCCCGTGCAATTCGGCTGCTAGTCCTCCTTTCATGCAGAATCTTAAGGTAATAGCTCATGTCCAAGGCACCAAAGCCAACTAAGAAGTCAATAATCGATACATAAAACTTGAATTGTACTACTTCTTACTGGCTATTACATCAACTTGGAAGTGTCATCTGTGTTCTACAATGGTGCTTTTAGTGTCTCTGCATACCGCAGCATGCGACATAGCTCTGCAGTTGGTAAGTACAACCGTTTCAGAGAGAAGAGCGGCCGATGTGACCATCTGGCTTTAAGTCGATTCGATAACAAATGACGAAAACGAACGGATTTCTCAGGTTTTTACTACATATGAACACTTTACACATTCTCACGTGCAACTCGGCTCCTAGTCCTCCTTTCATGCAGAATCTTAAGGTGCTAGCTCATGTCCAAGTCACCAAACAAGGGTAAAAAGTCAATAACCGATTCCTAAACCTTGAATTGTACTATTTCTTACTGCCTATTACATCATCTTAGAAGCTTCATCTGTGTTCTACTATGGTGCTTTTAGTGTCTCCGAATACCGCAGTACGCGACATAGCTTTGCAGACGATAAGTACAACCGTTTCAGAGAGAAGAGCAGCCAATGTGACGATTTGGCTTTAAGTCGATTCGATAACAAATGACGAAAACGAACGGACTTCTCAGGTTTTTACTCTATATGAATACTTTTCACATTCTCCCGTGCAATTAGGCTGCTAGTGCTCCTTTCATGAAGAATCTTAAGGTCCTAGCTCATGTCCAAGGCACCAAAGCCAGCTAAAAAGTCAATAATCAGTACCTAAAACTTGAATTTTACTACTTCTTACTGGCTATTACACCAACTTGGAAGTATCATCAGTGTTCTACTATGGTGCTTTTAGTGTCTCTGCATACCGCAGCACGCGACATAACTCTGCAGACGGTAAGTACAACCGTTTCAGAGAGAAGAGCGGCCAATGTGACCATCTGGCTTGAAGTCGATTCGATAACAAATGACGAAAACAAACGGATTTCTCAGGTTTTTACTCTATATTAACACTTTTCACATTCTCCCGTGCAATTAGGCAGCTAGTCCTCCTTTCATGCAGAATCTTAAGGTCCTAGCTCATGTCCAAGGCACCAAAGCCAGCTAAAAAGTCAATAATCGATACCTAAAACTTGAATTGTACTAGGTCTTACTGGCTATTACATCAACTTAGAAGCTTCATCTGTGTCCTACTATGATGATTTTCGTGTCTCCGCATACCGCAGCACGCGACATAGTTTTGCAGACGATAAGTACAACCGTTTCAGAGAGAAGAGCGGCCAATGTGACGATCTGGCTTTAAGTCGATTCGATAACAAATGACGAAAACGGACGGATTTCTCAGGTTTTTACTACATATGAACACTTTCCACATTCTCCCGTGTAACTCGGCTGCTACTCCTCCTTTCATGAAGAATCTTAAGGTCCTAGCTCATGTCCAAGGCACCAAAGCCAGCTAAAAAGTCAATAATCAATACCTAAAACTTGAATTGTACAACTTATCACTTTCTATTACATCATCTTAGAAGCTTCATCTGTGTTCTACTATGGTGCTTTTAGTGCCTCCGCACACCGCAGCACGCGACATAGCTTTGCAGACGATAAGTACAACCGTTTCAGAGAGAAGAGCGGCCAATGTGACGATTTGGCTTTAAGTCGATTCGATAACAAATGACGAAAACGGACGGATTTCTCAGGTTTTTACTACATATGAACACTTTTCACATTGTCCCGTGCAACTCGGCTGCTAGTCCTCCTTTCAGGAAGAATCTCAGGGTCCTAGCTCATGTCCAAGGCACCAAACAAGGGTAAAAAGTCAATAACCGGTTCCTAAAACTTGAATTGTACTACTTCTTACTGGCTATTACATCAACTTAGAAGCTTCATCTGTGTTCTACTATGGTCATTTTATTGTCTCCACATACCGCAGCATGCGACATAGCTTTGCAGACTATAAGTACAACCGTTTCAGAGAGAAGAGCGGTCAATGTGACCATCTGGCTTTAAGTCAATTCGATAAAAATGACGAAAACTGACGGATGTCTCAGGTTTTTATTACATATGAACACTTTTCACATTCTCCCGTGCAACTCGGCTGCTAGTCCTCCTTTTATGCAGAATCTTAAGGTCCTAGCTCATGTCCAAGGCACAAAAGCCAGCTAAAAAGTCAATAATCGATACCTAAAACTTGATTTGGACTACTTCTTACTGGCCATTACATCAACTTAGAAGCTTCATCTGTGTTCTACTATGGTGCTTTTAGTGTCTCCGCATACCGCAGCACGCGACATAGCTTTGCAGACGATAAGTACAACGGTTTCAGAGAGAAGAACGGCAAATGTGACGATCTGGCTTTAAGTCGATTAGATAACAAATGACGAAAACGGACGGATTTCTCAGGTTTTTACTACATATGAACACTTTTCACATTCTCCCGTGCAACTCGGGTGCTAGTCCTCCTTTCATGCAGAATCTTAAGGTCATAGCTCATGCCCAAGGCACCAAAGCCAGCTAAAAAGTCAATACGTATACCTAAAACTTGAATTCTACTATTTCTTACTGGCTATTATATCATCTTAGAAGCTTCATCTGTGTTCTACTATGGTGCGTTTAGTGTCTCCGAATACAACAGTACGCGACATAGCTTTGCAGTCGATAAGTACAACCGTTTCAGAGAGAAGAGCGGCCAATGTGACGATCGGGCTTTAAGTCGATTCGATAACAAATGACGAAAACTGACGGATTTCTCAGGTTTTTACTACATATGAACACTTTTCACATTCTCCCGTGCAACTCGGCTGCTAGTCCTCCTTTCATGCCGAATCTCAAGGTCCTAGCTCATGTCCAAGGCACCAAAGCCAGCTAAAAAGTCAATAATCGATACCTAAAACTTGAATTATATTATTTCTTAGTGGCTATTACATCAACTTAGAAGCTTCATCTGTGTTCTACTATGGTGATTTTAGTGTCTCCACATACCGCAGCACGCGACATAGCTCTGCAGACGATAAGTACAACCGTTTAAGAGAGAAGAGCGGCCAATGTGTCCATCTGGCTTTAAGTCGATTCGATAACAAATGACGAAAACGGACGGATTTCTCAGGTTTTTACTACATACGAACACTTTTCACATTCTCCCATGCAACTCGGCTGCTAGTCCTCCTTTCATGCAGAATCTTAAGGTCCTAGCTCATGTCCAAGGCACCGAAGCCAGCTAAAAAGTCAATAATGGATACCTAAAACTTGAACTGTACTACTTCTTACTGGCTATAACATCAACTTAAAAGCTTCATCTGTGTTCTACTATGGTGCTTTTAGTGTCTCCGCATACCGCAACACGCGACATAGCTTTGCAGACGATAAGTACAACGGTTTCAGAGAGAAGAGCGGCCAATGTGACGATCTGGCTTTAAGTCTATTCGATAACAAATGACGAAAACGGACGGATGTCTCAGGTTTTTACCACATATGAACACTTTTCACATTCTCCCGTGCAACTGGGCAGCTAGTCCTCCTTTTATGCAGAATCTTAAGGTCCTAGCTCATGTCCAAGGCACCAAAGCCAGCTAAAAAGTCAATAATCGATACCTAAAACTTGAATTGGATTACTTCTTACTCGCTATTACATCAACTTAGAAGCTTCATCTGTGTTCTACTATGGTGCTTTTAGTGTCTCCGCATACCGCAGCACGCGACCTAGCTTTGCAGACAATAAGTACAACCGTTCCAGAGAGAGAAGAGCGGCCAATGTGACGATCTGGCTTTAAGTCGATTCGATAACAAATGACGAAAACGGACGGATTTCTCAGGTTTTTACTACATATGAACACTTTTCACATTCTCCCGTGCAACTCGGCTGCTACTCCTCCTTTCATGAAGAATCTTAAGGTCCTAGCTCATGTCCAAGGCACCAAAGCCAGCTAAAAAGTCAATAATCAATACCTAAAACTTGAATTGTACAACTTCTTACTGGCTATTACATCATCTTAGAAGCTTCATATGTGTTCTACTATGGTGCTTTTAGTGCCTCCGCATACCGCAGCACGTGACATAGCTTGGCAGACGATAAGTACAACCGTTTCAGAGAGAAGAGCGGCCAATGTGACGATCTGGCTTTAAGTCGATTCGATAACAAATGAAGAAAACGGACGGATTTCTCAGGTTGGTTTTTACTACATATGAACAGTTTTCACATTCTCCCGTACAACTGGGCTGCTAGTCCTCCTTTCATACAGAATCTTTTAATGTCCTAGCTCATGTTCAAGGCACCAAAGCCAGCTAAAAATACAATAACCGATACCTAGAACTTGAATTGTACTACTTCTTACTGGCTATTACATCTTCTTAAAAGCTTCATCTGTGTTCTACTATGGTGTTTTTAGTGTCTCCGAATATCGCAGTACGCGTCATAGCTTTGCAGACGATAAGTACAACCGTTGCAGAGAGAAGAGCGGCCAATGTGACGATCTAGCTTTAAGTCGATTCGATAACAAATGACGAAAACGGACGGATTTCTCAGGTTTTCACTACATATGAACACTTTTCACATTCTCCCGTGCAACTCGGCTGCTAGTCCTCCTTTCATGCAGAATCTTAAGGTCCTGTCTCATGTCCAAGGCACCAAAGCCAGCTAAAAAGTCAATAACCGATACCTAAAAATTGAATTGTACTACTTCTTACTGGCTATTACATCATCTTAAAAGCTTCATCTGTGTTCTACTATGGTGTTTTTAGTGTCTCCGAATATCGCAGTACGCGTCATAGCTTTGCAGACGATAAGTACAACCGTTGCAGAGAGAAGAGCGGCCAATGTGACGATCTGGCTTTAAGTCGATTCGATAACAAATGAAGAAAACGAACGGATTTCTCAGGTTTTTACTACATATGAAGACTTTTCACATTCTCCCGTGCAACTCGGCTGCTAGTCCTCCTTTCATGCCGAATCTCAAGGTCCTAGCTCATGTCCAAGGCACCAAAGCCAGCTAAAAAGTCAATAATCGATACCTAAAACATTAATTGTACTACTTCTTACTGGCTATTGCATCAACTTAGAAGCTTCATCTGTGTTGTACTATGGTGATTTTAGCGTCCCTGCATACCGCAGCACGCGACATAGCTTTGCAGACGATAAGTACAACCATTTCAGAGAGAAGAGCGGCCAATGTGACGATCTGGCTATAAGTCGATTGGATAACAAATGACGAAAACGGACGGATATCTCAGGTTTTTACTACATATGAACACTTTTCACATTCTCCCGTGCAACTCGGCTGCTAGTCCTCCTTTCATATAGAATCTTAAGGTCCTAGCTCATGTCCAAGGCTCCAAAGCCACCTAAAAAGTCAATAATCGATACCTAAAACTTGAATTCTACTACTTCTTACTGGCTATTACATCAACTTAGAAGCTTCATCTGTGTTCTACTATGGTGCTTTTAGTGTCTCCGAATACCGCAGTACGCGACATAGCTTTGCAGACGATAAGAACAACCGTTTCAGAGAGCAGAGCTGCCAATGTGATGATTTGGCTTTAAGTCGATTCGATAACAAATGACGAAAACGGACGGATTTCTCAGGTTTTTACTACATATGAACACTTTTCACATTCTCCCGTGCAACTCGGCTGCTAGTCCTCCTCTCATGCAGAATCTTAAGGTCCTAGCTCTTGTCCAAGGCACCGAAGCCAGCTAAAAAGTCAATAATCGATACCTAAAACATGAATTGTACTACTTCTTACTGGCTATTGCATCAACTTAGAAGCTTCATCTGTGTTCTACTATGGTGCTTTTAGAGTCTCCGCATACCGCAGCTCGCGACATAGCTTTGCAGACGATAAGTACAACCGTTTCAGAGAGAAGAGCGGCCAATGTGACGATCTGGCTTTAAGTCGATTCGATAACAAATGACGAAAACGGACGGATTTCTCAGTTTGGTTTTTACTACATTTGAACACTTTTCACATTCTCCCGTGCAACGCGGCTGCTAGTCCTCCTTTCATGCAGAATCTTAAGGTCCTAGCTCATGTCCAAGGCACCAAAGCCAGCTAAAAAGTCAATAATCGATACCTAAAACTTGAATTGTACTACTTCTTACTGGCTATTACATCAACTTAGAAGCTTCATCTGTGTTCCACTATGGTGCTTTAAGTGTCTCCGCATACCGCAGCACGCGACATAGCTTTGCAGACTATAAGTACAACCGTTTCAGAGAGGAGAGCGGCCAATGTGACGATCTGGCTTTAAGTCGATTCGATAACAAATGTCGAAAACGAACGGATTTCTCAGGTTTTTACTACATATGAACACTTTTCACATCCTCCCGTGCAACTCGGCTGCTAGTCCTCCTTTCATGCAGAATCTTAAGGTAATAGCTCTTGTCCAAGGCACCAAAGCCAGCTAAAAAGTCAATAATCGATACCTAAAACTTGAATTGTACTACTTCTTACTGGCTATTACATCAACTTGGAAGTGTCATCTGTGTTCTACTATGGTGCGTTTGGTGTCTCTGCATACCGCAGCACGCGACGTAGCTCTGCAGACGATAAGTACAACCGTTTCAGAGAGAAGAGCGGCCAATGTGATGATTTGGCTTTAAGTCGATTCGATAAAAATGACGAAAACGGGCGGATTTCTCAGGTTTTTACTCTATTTGAACACTTTTCACATTCTCCCGTGCAACTCGGCTGCTAGTCCTCCTGCATGTAAAATCTTAAGTTCCTAGCTCATGTCCAAGGCACCAAACAAGGGCAAAAAGTCAATAACCGGTTCCTAAAACTTGAATTGTACTACTTCTTACTGGCTATTACATCAACTTGGAAGTGTCATCTGTGTTCTACTATGGTGCTTTTAGTGTCTCTGCATAACGCAGCACGCGACGTAGCTCTGCAGATGATAAGTACAACCGTTTCAGAGAGAAGAGCGGCCAATGTGACGATTTGGCTTTAAGTCGATTCGATAAAAATGACGAAAACGGACGGAGTTCTCAGGTTTTTACTCTATTTGAACACTTTTCACATTCTCCCGTGCAACTCGGCTGCTAGTCCTCCTTTCATGCAGAGTCTTAAGGTCCTAGCTCATGTCCAAGGCACCAAAGCCAGCTAAAAATTCAATAATCAATACCTAAAACTTGAATTGTACTACTTCTTACTGGCTATTACATCAACTTAGAAGCTTCATCTGTGTTCTACTATGGAGATTTTAGTGTCTCCGCATACCGCAGCACGCGACATAGCATTGCAGACGATAAGTACAACCGTTTCAGGGAGAAGAGCGGCCAATGTGACGATCGGGCTTTAAGTCGATTCGATAACAAATGACGAAAACGGACGGATTTCTCAGGTTTTTACTACATACGAACACCTTTCACATTCTCCCGTGCAACTCGGCTGCTAGTCCTCCTTTCATGCAGAATCTTAAGGTAATAGCTCATGTCCAAGGCACCAAAGCCAACTAAGAAGTCAATAATCGATACATAAAACTTGAATTGTACTACTACTTACTGGCTATTACATCAACTTGGAAGTGTCATCTGTGTTCTACAATGGTGCTTTTAGTGTCTCTGCATACCGCAGCATGCGACATAGCTCTGCAGACGGTAAGTACAACCGTTTCAGAGAGAAGAGCGGCCGATGTGACCATCTGGCTTTAAGTCGATTCGATAACAAATGACGAAAACGAACGGATTTCTCAGATTTTTACTACATATGAACACTTTACACATTCTCCCGTGCAACTCGGCTGCTAGTCCTCCTTTCATGCAGAATCTTAAGGTGCTAGCTCATGTCCAAGTCACCAAACAAGGGTAAAAAGTCAATAACCGATTCCTAAACCTTGAATTGTACTATTTCTTACTGCCTATTACATCATCTTAGAAGCTTCATCTGTGTTCTACTATGGTGCTTTTAGTGTCTCCGAATACCGCAGTACGCGACATAGCTTTGCAGACGATAAGTACAACCGTTTCAGAGAGAAGAGCAGCCAATGTGACGATTTGGCTTTAAGTCGATTCGATAACAAATGACGAAAACGAACGGACTTCTCAGGTTTTTACTCTATATGAATACTTTTCACATTCTCCCGTGCAATTAGGCTGCTAGTCCTCCTTTCATGAAGAATCTTAAGGTCCTAGCTCATGTCCAAGGCACCAAAGCCAGCTAAAAAGTCAATAATCAGTACCTAAAACTTGAATTTTACTACTTCTTACTGGCTATTACACCAACTTGGAAGTATCATCAGTGTTCTACTATGGTGCTTTTAGTGTCTCTGCATACCGCAGCACGCGACATAACTCTGCAGACGGTAAGTACAACCGTTTCAGAGAGAAGAGCGGCCAATGTGACCATCTGGCTTGAAGTCGATTCGATAACAAATGACGAAAACTAACGGATTTCTCAGGTTTTTACTCTATATTAACACTTTTCACATTCTCCCGTGCAATTAGGCAGCTAGTCCTCCTTTCATGCAGAATCTTAAGGTCCTAGCTCATGTCCAAGGCACCAAAGCCAGCTAAAAAGTCAATAATCGATACCTAAAACTTGAATTGTACTAGTTCTTACTGGCTATTACATCAACTTAGAAGCTTCATCTGTGTTCTACTATGATGATTTTCGTGTCTCCGCATACCGCAGCACGCGACATAGTTTTGCAGACGATAAGTACAACCGTTTCAGAGAGAAGAGCGGCCAATGTGACGATCTGGCTTTAAGTCGATTCGATAACAAATGACGAAAACGGACGGATTTCTCAGGTTTTTACTACATATGAACACTTTTCACATTGTCCCGTGCAACTCGGCTGCTAGTCCTCCTTTCAGGAAGAATCTCAAGGTCCTAGCTCATGTCCAAGGCACCAAACAAGGGTAAAAAGTCAATAACCGGTTCCTAAAACTTGAATTGTACTACTTCTTACTGGCTATTACATCAACTTAGAAGCTTCATCTGTGTTCTACTATGGTGATTTTATTGTCTCCACATACCGCAGCATGCGACATAGCTTTGCAGACTATAAGTACAACCGTTTCAGAGAGAAGAGCGGTCAATGTGACCATCTGGCTTTAAGTCAATTCGATAAAAATGACGAAAACTGACGGATGTCTCAGGTTTTTATTACATATGAACACTTTTCACATTCTCCCGTGCAACTCGGCTGCTAGTCCTCCTTTTATGCAGAATCTTAAGGTCCTAGCTCATGTCCAAGGTACAAAGGCCAGCTAAAACGTCAATAATCGATACCTAAAACTTGATTTGGACTACTTCTTACTGGCTATTACATCAACTTAGAAGCTTCATCTGTGTTCTACTATGGTGCTTTTAGTGTCTCCGCATACCGCAGCACGCGACATAGCTTTGCAGACGATAAGTACAACGGTTTCAGAGAGAAGAACGGCAAATGTGACGATCTGGCTTTAAGTCGATTAGATAACAAATGACGAAAACGGACGGATTTCTCAGGTTTTTACTACATATGAACACTTTTCACATTCTCCCGTGCAACTCGGGTGCTAGTCCTCCTTTCATGCAGAATCTTAAGGTCATAGCTCATGTCCAAGGCACCAAAGCCAGCTAAAAAGTCAATACGTATACCTAAAACTTGAATTCTACTATTTCTTACTGGCTATTACATCAACTTAGAAGCTTCATCTGTGTTCTACTATGGTGCTTTTAGTGTCTCCGAATACCGCAGTACACGACATAGCTCTGCAGACGATAAGAACAACCGTTTCAGAGAGCAGAGCTGCCAATGTGATGATTTGGTTTTAAGTCGATTCGATAACAAATGACGAAAACGGACGGATTTCTCAGGTTGGTTTTTACTACATATGAACACTTTTCACATTCACCCGTGCAACTCGGCTGCTAGTCCTTCTTTCATGCAGAACCTTAAGGTCCTAGATCATGTCCAAGGCACCAAAGCCCGCTAAAAAGTCAATAATCGATACCTAAAACTTGAATTGTACTACTTCTTACTGGCTATTACATCAACTTAGAAGCTTTATCTGTGTTCTACTCTGATGATTTTCGTGTCTCCGCATACCGCAGCTCGCGACATAACTTTGCAGACAATAAGTACAACCGTTTCTGAGAGAAGAGTGGCCAATGTGACGATCTAGCTTTAAGTCGATTCGATAACAAATGACGAAAACGGACGGATTTCTCAGGTTTTCACTACATATGAACACTTTTCACATTCTCCCGTGCAACTCGGCTGCTAGTCCTCCTTTCATGCAGAATCTTAAGGTCCTGGCTCATGTCCAAGGCACCAAAGCCAGCTAAAAAGTCAATAACCGATACCTAAAAATTGAATTGTACTACTTCTTACTGGCTATTACATCATCTTAAAAGCTTCATCTGTGTTCTACTATGGTGTTTTTAGTGTCTCCGAATATCGCAGTACGCGTCATAGCTTTGCAGACGATAAGTACAACCGTTGCAGAGAGAAGAGCGGCCAATGTGACGATCTGGCTTTAAGTCGATTCGATAACAAATGACGAAAACGAACGGATTTCTCAGGTTTTTACTACATATGAAGACTTTTCACATTCTCCCGTGCAACTCGGCTGCTAGTCCTCCTTTCATGCCGAATCTCAAGGTCCTAGCTCATGTCCAAGGCACCAAAGCCAGCTAAAAAGTCAATAATCGATACCTAAAACTTGAATTGTACTATTTCTTACTGGCTATTACATCAACTTAAGAGCTTCATCTGTGTTCTACTATGGTGATTTTAGTGTCTCCACATACCGCAGCACGCGACATAGCTCTGCAGACGATAAGTACAACCGTTTAAGAGAGAAGAGCGGCCAATGTGTCCATCTGGCTTTAAGTCGATTCGATAACAAATGACGAAAACGGACGGATTTCTCAGGTTTTTACTACATATGAACACTTTTCACATTCTCCCGTGCAACCCGGCTGCTAGTCCTCCTCTCATGCAGAATCTTAAGGTCCTAGCTCATGTCCAAGGCACCGAAGCCAGCTAAAAAGTCAATAATCGATACCTAAAACATTAATTGTACTACTTCTTACTGGCTATTGCATCAACTTAGAAGCTTCATCTGTGTTGTACTATGGTGATTTTAGCGTCCCTGCATACCGCAGCACGCGACATAGCTTTGCAGACGATAAGAACAACCGTTTCAGAGAGCAGAGCTGCCAATGTGATGATTTGGCTTTAAGTCGATTCGATAACAAATGACGAAAACGGACGGATTTCTCAGGTTGGTTTTTACTACATATGAACACTTTTCACATTCACCCGTGCAACTCGGCTGCTAGTCCTTCTTTCATGCAGAATCTTAAGGTCCTAGATCATGTCCAAGGCACCAAAGCCCGCTAAAAAGACAATAATCGATACCTAAAACTTGAATTGTACTACTTCTTACTGGCTATTACATCAACTTAGAAGCTTTATCTGTGTTCTACTCTGATGATTTTCGTGTCTCCGCATACCGCAGCACGCGACATAACTTTGCAGACAATAAGTACAACCGTTTCTGAGAGAAGAGTGGCCAATGTGACGATCTGGCTTTAAGTCGAATCGATAACAAATGACGAAAACGGACGGATTTCTCAGGTTTTTAATACATATGAACACTTTTCACATTCTCCCGTGCAACTCGGCTGCTAGTCCTCCTCTCATGCAGAATCTTAAGGTCCTAGCTCATGTCCAAGGCACCGAAGCCAGCTAAAAAGTCAATAATCGATACCTAAAACATGAATTGTACTACTTCTTACTGGCTATTGCATCAACTTAGAAGCTTCATCTGTGTTCTACTATGGTGATTTTAGCGTCCCTGCATACCGCAGCACGCGACATAGCTTTGCAGACGATAAGTACAACCGTTTCAGAGAGAAGAGCGGCCAATGTGACGATCTGGCTATAAGTCGATTCGATAACAAAAGACGAAAACGGACGGATTTCTCATGTTTTTACTACATATGAACACCTTTCACATTCTCCCGTGCAACTCGGCTGCTAGTCCTAATTTCATGCAGAATCTTAAGGTCCTAGCTCATGTCCAAGGCACCGAAGCCAGCTAAAAATCAATAATCGATACCTAAAACTTGAATTCTACTACTTCTTACTGGCTATTACATCAACTTAAAAGCTTCATCTGTGTTCTACTATGGTGCTTTTAGTGTCTCCGCATACCGCAGCACGCGACATAGCTTTGCAGGCGATAAGTACAACCGTTTTAGAGAGAAGAGCGGCCAATGTTACGATCTGGCTTTAAGTCGATTCGATAACAAATGACGAAAACGGACGGATGTCTCAGGTTTTTACTACATATGAACACTTTTCACATTCTCCCGTGCAACTCGGCTGCTAGTCCTCTTTTATGCAGAATCTTAAGGTCCTAGCTCATGTCCAAGGCACCAAAGCCAGCTACAAAGTCAATAATCGATTCCTAAAACTTGAATTGGACTACTTCTTACTGGCTATTACATCAACTTAGAGCCTTCATCTGTGTTCGACTACGGTGCTTTTAGTTTCTCCGCATACCGCAGCACGCGACATATTTTTGCAGACGATAAGTACAACCGTTTCAGAGAGAAGAGCGGCCAATGTGACGATCTGGCTTTAAGTCGATTGGATAACAAATGACGAAAACGGACGGATTTCTGAGGTTTTTACTACATATGAACACTTTTCACATTCTCCCGTGCAACTCGGCTGCTAGTCCTTCTTTCATGCAGAATTTTAAGGTCCTAGATCATGTCCAAGGCCCCAAAGCCAGCTAAAGAGTCAATAATCAATATCTAAAACTTGAATTGTACTACTTCTTACTGGCTATTACATCAACTTAGAAGCTTCATCTGTGTTCTACTATGGTGCTTTTAGTGTCTCCGCATATCGCAGCACGCGACATAGCTTTGCAGACGATAAGTACAACGGTTTCAGAGAGAAGAGCGGCAAATGTGACGATCTGGCTTTAAGTCGGTTCGATAACAAATGACGCAAACGGACGGATTTCTCAGGTTTTTACTAGATATGAACACTTTTCACATTCTCCCGTGCAACTCGGCTGCTAGTCCTCCTTTCATGCATAATCTTAAGGTCATAGTTCATGTCCAAGGCACCAAAGCCAGCTAAAAAGTCAATAACGATATCTAAAACTTGAATTGTACTATTTCTTACTGGCTATTACATCATCTTAGAAGCTTCATCTGTGTTCTACTATGGTGCGTTTAGTGTCTCCGAATACCGCAGTACGCGACATAGCTTTGCAGACGATAAGTACAACCGTTTCAGAGAGCAGAGCTGCCAATGTGATGATTTGGCTTTAAGTCGATTCGATAACAAATGACGAAAACGGACGGATTTCTCAGGTTGGTTTTTACTACATATGAACACTTTTCACATTCACCCGTGCAACTCGGCTGCTAGTCCTTCTTTCATGCAGAATCTTAAGGTCCTAGATCATGTCCAAGGCACCAAAGCCAGCTAAAAAGTCAATAATCAATACCTAAAACTTGAATTGTACTACTTCTTACTGGCTATTTAATCATCTTAAAAGCTTCATCTGTGTTCTACTATGGAGTTTTTAGTGTCTTCGAATATCGCAGTACGCGTCATAGCTTTGCAGACGATAAGTACAACCGTTTCAGAGAGAAGAGCGGCCAATGTGACGATCTGGCTTTAAGTCGATTCGATAACAAATGAAGAAAACGGACGGATTTCTCAGGTTTTTACTACATATGAACACTTTTCACATTCTCCCGTGCAACTCGGCTGCTAGTCCTCCTTTCATGCCGAATCTCAACGTCCTAGCTCATGTCCAAGGCACCAAAGCCAGCTAAAAAGTCAATAATCGATACCTAAAACTTGAATTGTACTATTTCTTACTGGCTATTACATCAACTTAGAAGCTTCATCTGTGTTCTACAATGGTGATTTTAGTGTCTCCACATACCGCAGCACGCGACATAGCTCTGCAGACGATAAGTACAACCGTTTAAGAGAGAAGAGCGGCCAATGTGTCCATCTGGCTTTAAGTCGATTCGATAACAAATGACGAAAACGGACGGATTTCTCAGGTTTTTACTACATATGAACACTTTTCACATTCTCCCGTGCAACTCGGCTGCTACTCCTCCTCTCATGCAGAATCTTAAGGTCCTAGCTCATGTCCAAGGCACCGAAGCCAGCTAAAAAGTCAATAATCGATACGTAAAACATGAATTGTACTACTTCTTACTGGCTATTGCATCAACTTAGAAGCTTCATCTGTGTTCTACTATGGTGATTTTAGCGTCCCTGCATACCGCAGCACGCGACATAGCTTTGTAGACGATAAGTACAACCGTTTCAGAGAGAAGAGCGGCCAATGTGACGATTTGGCTATAAGTCGATTCGATAACAAATGACGAAAACGGACCGATTTCTCAGGTTTTTACTACATATGAACACCTTTCACATTCTCCCGTGCAACTCGGCTGCTAGTCCTAATTTCATGCAGAATCTTAAGGTCCTAGCTCATGTCCAAGGCAGCGAAGCCAGCTAAAAATCAATAATCGATACCTAAAACATGAATTCTACTACTTCTTACTGGCTATTACATCAACTTAAAAGCTTCATCTCTGTTCTACTATGGTGATTTTAGTGTCTCCGCATACCGCAGCACGCGACATAGCTTTGCAGACGATAAGTACAACCGTTTTAGAGAGAAGAGCGGCCAATGTTACGATCTGGCTTTAAGTCGATTCGATAACAAATGACGAAAACGGACGGATGTCTCAGGTTTTTACTACATATGAACACTTTTCACATTCTCCCGTGCAACTCGGCTGCTAGTCCTTCTTTCATGCAGAATCTTAAGGTCCTAGATCATGTCCAAGGCCCCAAAGCCAGCTAAAGAGTCAATAATCAATATCTAAAACTTGAATTGTACTACTTCTTACTGGCTATTACATCACCTTAGAAGCTTCATCTGTGTTCTCCTATGGTGCTTTTAGTGTCTCCGCATATCGCAGCACGCGACATAGCTTTGCAGACGATAAGTACAACGGTTTCAGAGAGAAGAGCGGCAAATGTGACGATCTGGCTTTAAGTCGATTCGATAACAAATGACGCAAACGGACGGATTTCTCAGGTTTTTACTAGATATGAACACTTTTCACATTCTCCCGTGTAACTCGGCTGCTAGACCTCCTTTCATGCATAATCTTAAGGTCATAGCTCATGTCCAAGGCACCAAAGCCAGCTAAAACGTCAATAACAATATCTAAGACTTGAATTGTACTATTTCTTACTGGCTATTACATCATCTTAGAAGCTTCATCTGTGTTCTACTATGGTGCGTTTAGTGTCTCCGAATACCGCAGCACGCGACATAGCTTTGCAGACGATAAGTACAACCGTTTTAGAGAGAAGAGCGGCCAATGTTACGATCTGGCTTTAAGTCGATTCGATAACAAATGACGAAAACGGACGGATTTCTCAGGTTTTTACTACATATGAACACTTTTCACATTCTCCCGTGCAACTCGGCTGCTAGTCCTCCTTTTATGCAGAATCTTAAGGTCCTAGCTCATGTCCAAGGCACCAAAGCCAGCTAAAACGTCAATAATCGATACCTAAAACTTGAATTGGACTACTTCTTACTGGCTATTACATCAATTTAGAACCTTCATCAATGTTCTACTACGGTGCTTTTAGTCTCTCCGCATACCGCAGCACGCGACATAGTTTTGCAGACGATAAGTACAACCGTTTCAGAGAGAAGAGCGGCCAATGTGACGATCTGGCTTTAAGTCGATTGGATAAAAAAATGACGAAAACGGACAAATTTCTAAGGTTTTTACTACATATGAACACTTTTCACATTCTCCCGGGCAACTCGGCTGCTAGTCCTTCTTTCATGCAGAATCTTAAGGTCCTAGATCATGTCCAAGGCACCAAAGCCAGCTAAAAAGTCAATAATCGATATCTAAAACTTGAATTGTACTACTTCTTACTGGCTATTACATCAACTTAGAAGCTTCATCTGTGTTCTACTATGGTGCGTTTAGTGTCTCCGAATACCGCAGCACGCGACATAGCTTTGCAGACGATAAGTACAATCGTTTCAGAGAGCAGAGCGGCCAATGTGACGATTTGGCTTTAAGTCGATTCGATAACAAATGACGAAAACGGACGAATTTCTCAGGTTTTTACTACATATAAACACTTTTCACATTCTCCCGTGCAACTCGGCTGCTAGTCCTCCTTTCATGCAGAATCGTAAGGTCCTAGCTCATGTCCAAGGCACAAAAGCCGGCCTAAAAGTCAATATTCGATACCTAAAACTTGAATTGTACTAGTTCTTACTGGCTATTACATCAACTTACAAGCTTTATCTGTGTTCTACTATGGTGTTTTTAGTGTCTCCGAGTACCGCAGTACGTGACATAGCTTTGCAGACGATAAGTACAACCGTTTCAGAGAGAAGAGCGGCCAATGTGACCATATGGCTTTAAGTCGATTCGATAACAAATGACGAAAACGGACGGATTTCTCAGGTTTTAACTACATATGAACACTTTTCACATTCTCCCGTGCAACTCGGCTGCTAGTCCTCCTTTCATGCAGAATCTTAAGGTCCTAGCTCATGTCCAAGTCACCAAAGCAATCTAAAAAGTCAATAATCGATACCTAAAACTTGAATTGGACTACTTCTTACTGGCTATTACATCAACTTAGATGCTTCATCTATGTTCTACTACGGCGCTTTTAGTTTCTCCGCATACCGCAGCACGCGACACAGCTTTGCAGACGATAAGTACAACCGTTTTAGAGAGAAGAGCGGCTAATGTTACGATCTGGCTTTAAGTCGATTCGATAACAAATGACGAAAACGGACGGATGTCTCAGGTTTTTACTACATATGAACACTTTTCACATTCTCCCGTGCAACTCGGCTGCTAGTCCTCCTTTCATGCAGAATCTTAAGGTCCTAGCTCATGTCCAAGGCACCAAAGCCAGCTAAAAAGTCAATAATCGATACCTAAAACTTGAATTGGACTACTTCCTACTGGCTATTTCATCAACTTAGAACCTTCATCTATGTTCTACTACGGTGCTTTTAGTGTCTCCGCATACCGCAGCACGCGACTTAGTTTTGCAGAAGATAAGTACAACCGTTGCAGAGAGCAGAGCGGCCAATGTGACGCTTTGGCTTTAAGTCGATTCGATAACAAATGACGAAAACGGACGGATTTCTCAGGTTTTTACTACATATAAACACTTTTCACATTCTCCCGTGCAACTCGGCTGCTAGTCCTCCTTTCATGCAGAATCTTAAGGTCCTAGCTCTTGTCCAAGGCACCAAAGCCAGCTAAAAAGTCAATAATCAATATCTAAAACTTGAATTGTACTACTTCTTACTGGCTATTACATCAACTTAGAAGCTTCATCTGTGTTCTACTATGGTGCTTTTAGTGTCTCCGCATATCGCAGCACGCGACATAGCTTTGCAGACGATAAGTACATCGGTTTCAGAGAGAAGAGCGGCCAATGTGACGATCTGGCTTTAAGTCGATTCGATAACAAATGACGCAAACGGACGGATTTCTCAGGTTTTTACTAGATATGAACACTTTTCACATTCTCCCGTGCAACTCTGCTCCTAGTCCTTCTTTCATGCAGAATCTTTAGGTCCTAGCTCATGTCCAAGGGGCCAAAGCGAGCCAAAAAGTCAATAACCGATACCTAAAAATTGAATTGTACAACTTCTTACTGGCTATTACATCATCTTAGAAGCTTCACCTGTGTTCTACTATGGTGTTTTTAGTGTCTCCGAATACCGCAGTACGTGACATAGCTTTGCAGACGATAAGTACAACCGTTTCAGAGAGAAGAGCGGCCAATGTGACCATCTGGCTTTAAGTCGATTCGATAACAAATGACGAAAACGGACGGATTTCTCAGGTTTTTACTACATATGAACACTTTCCACATTCTCCCGTGCAACTCGGCTGCTAGTCCTCCTTTCATGCAGAATCTTAAGGTCGTAGCTCATGTCCAAGTCACCAAAGCCAGCTAAAAAGTCAATAACCGATACCTAAAACATGAATTGTACTACTTCTTACTGGCTATTACATCAACTTAGAAGCTTCATCTGTGTTCTACAATGGTGCTTTTAGTCTCTCCGCATACCGCAGCACGCGACATAGCTTTGTAGACGATAAGTACAACCGTTTCAGAGAGGAGAGCGGCCAATGTGACGATCTGGCTTTAAGTCGATTCGATAACAAATGACGAAAACGGACGGATTTCTCAGGTTTTTACTACATATGAACACTTTTCATATTCTCCCGTGCAACTCGGCTGCTAGTCCTCCTTTCATGCAGAATCTTAAGGTCCTAGCTCATGTCCAAGTCACCAAAGCCAGCTAAAATGTCAATAATCGATACCAAAAACTTCAATTGGACTACTTCTTACTGGCTATTACATCAACTTAGATGCTTCATCTGTGTTCTACTATGGTGATTTTAGTGTCTCCGCATACCGCAGCACGCGACATAGCTTTGCAGACGATAAGTACAACCGTTTCAGAGAGAAGAGCGGCCAATGTGACGATCTGGCTATAAGTCGATTCGATAACAAATGACGAAAACGCACGGATTTCACAGGTTTTTACTACATGCGAACACTTTTCACATTCTCCCGTGCAACTCGGCTGCTAGTCCTCCTTTCATGCACAATCTCAAGGTCCTAGCTCATGTCCAAGGCACCAAGGCAGCTAAAAGATCAATAATCAATACTTAAAACTTGAATTGTACTACTTCTTACTGGCTAATACATCAACTTAGAAGCTTCATCTGTGTTCTACTATGGTGATTTTAGTGTCTCCGCATATCGCAGCATGCGACATAGCTTTGCAGACGATAAGTACATCGGTTTCAGAGAGAAGAGCGGCCAATGTGACGATCTGGCTTTAAGACGATTCGATAACAAATGACGCAAACGGACGGATTTCTCAGGTTTTTACTAGATATGAACACTTTTCACATTCTCCCGTGCAACTCGGCTGCTAGTCCTCCTTTCATGCAGAATTCTAAGGTCATAGCCCATGTCCAAGGCACCAAAGAAAGCTAAAAAGTCAAAAACGATATCTAAAACTTGAATTGTACTATTTCTTACTGCCTATTACATCATCTTAGAGGCTTCATCTGTGTTCTACTATGGTGCGTTTAGTGTCTCCGAATACCGCAGTACGCGACATAGCTTTGCAGACGATAAGTACAACCGTTTCAGAGAGCAGAGCGGCCAATGTGACGATTTGGCTTTAAGTCGATTCGATAACAAATGACGAAAACGGACGGATTTCTCAGGTTTTTACTACATATGAACACTTTTCACATTCTCCCGTGCAACTCTGCTCCTAGTCCTTCTTTCATGCAGAATCTTAAGGTCCTAGCTCATGTCCAAGGGGCCAAAGCGAGCCAAAAAGTCAAAAACCGATACCTAAAAATTGAATTGTACAACTTCTTACTGGCTATTACATCATCTTAGAAGCTTCACCTGTGTTCTACTATGGTGTTTTTAGTGTCTCCGAATACCGCAGTACGTGACATAGCTTTGCAGACGATAAGTACAACCGTTTCAGAGAGAAGAGCGGCCAATGTGACCATCTGGCTTTAAGCCGATTCGATAACAAATGACGAAAACGGACGGATTTCTCAGGTTTTTACTACATATGAACACTTTCCACATTCTCCCGTGCAACTCGGCTGCTAGTCCTCCTTTCATGCAGAATCTTAAGGTCCTAGCTCATGTCCAAGGCACCGAAGCCAGCTAAAAAGTCAATAATCGATACATAAAACTTGAATTGTACTACTTCTTACTGGCTATTGCATCAACTTAGAATCTTCATCTGTGTTCTACTATGGTGCTTTTAGTGTCTCCGCATACCGCAGCACGCGACATAGCTTTGCAGACGATAAGTACAACGGTTTGAGAGAGAAGAGCGGCCGATGTGACGATCTGGCTTTAAGTCGATTCGATAACAAATGACGAAAACGGACGGATTTCTCAGGTTTTTACTACGTATGAACACTTCTCACATTCACCCGTGCAACTCCTTTGCTAGTCCTCCTTTCATGCAGAATCTTAAGGTCCTAGCTCATGTCCAAGGCATCAAAGCCAGCTAAAAAGTCAAAAATCGATAATTAAAACTTGAATTGTACTACTTCTTACTGGCTATTACATCAACTTAGAAGCTTCATCTGTGTTCTACTATGAAGATTTTCTTGTCTCCGCATACCGCAGCACGCGACATAGCTTTGCAGACGATATGTACAACCGTTCAGAGAGAAGCGCGGCCAATGTGACGATCTGGCTTTAAGTCGATTCGATAACAAATGACGAAAACGGACGGATTTCTCAGGTTTTTACTACATATGAACACTTTTCACATTGTCCCGTGCAACTCGGCTGCTAGTCCTCCTTTCATGCAGAATCTTAAGGTCCTAGCTCATGTCCAAGTCACCAAAGCCAGCTAAAATGTCAATAATCGATACCAAAAACTTCAATTGGACTACTTCTTACTGGCTATTACATCAACTTAGATGCTTCATCTGTGTTCTACTATGGTGATTTTAGTGTCTCCGCATACCGCAGCAAGCGACATAGCTTTGCAGACGATAAGTACAACCGTTTCAGAGAGAAGAGCGGCCAATGTGACGATCTGGCTATAAGTCGATTCGATAACAAATGACAAAAACGCACGGATTTCACAGGTTTTTTCCTACATGCGAACACTTTTCACATTCTCCCGTGCAACTCGGCTGCTAGTCCTCCTTTCATGCAGAATCTCAAGGTCCTAGCTCATGTCCAAGGCACCAAGGCAGCTACAAGGTCAATAATCAATACTTAAAACTTGAATTGTACTACTTCTTACTGGCTATTACATCAACTTAGAAGCTTCATCTGTGTTCTACTATGGTGCCTTTAGTGTCTCCGCATACCGCAGCAGGCGACATAGCTTTGCAGACGATAAGTACAACCGTTTCAGAGAGAAGAGCGGTCAATGTGACGATCTGGCTTTAAGACGATTCGATAACAAATGACGAAAACGGACGGATTTCTTGGGTTTTTACTACATATGAACACTTTTCACATTCTCCCGAGCAACTCGACAGCTAGTCCTCCTTTCATGCAGAATCTTAAGGTCGTAGCTCATGTCCAAGTCACCAAAGCCAGCTAAAAAGTCACTAACCGATACCTAAAACTTGAATTGTACTACTTCTTACTGGCTATTACATCAACTTAGAAGCTTCATCTGTGTTCTACAATGGTGCTTTTAGTGTCTCCGCATACCGCAGCACGCGACATAGCTTTGTAGACGATAAGTACAACCGTTTCAGAGAGGAGAGCGGCCAATGTGACGATCTGGCTTTAAGTCGATTCGATAACAAATGACGAAAACGGACGGATTTCTCAGGTTTTTAATACATATGAACACTTTTCATATTCTCCCGTGCAACTCGGCTGCTAGTCCTCCTTTCATGCAGAATCTTAAGGTCCTAGCTCATGTCCAAGTCACCAAAGCCAGCTAAAATGTCAATAATCGATACCAAAAACTTCAATTGGACTACTTCTTACTGGCTATTACATCAACTTAGATGCTTCATCTGTGTTCTACTATGGTGATTTTAGTGTCTCCGCATACCGCAGCACGCGACATTGCTTTGCAGACGATAAGTACAACCGTTTCAGAGAGAAGAGCGGCCAATGTGACGATCTGGCAATAAGTCGATTCGATAACAAATGACGAAAACGCACGGATTTCACAGGTTTTTACTACGTGCGAACACTTTTCACATTCTCCCGTGCAACTCGGCTGCTAGTCCTCCTTTCATGCACAATCTCAAGGTCCTAGCTCATGTCCAAGGCACCAAGGCAGCTAAAAGGTCAATAATCAATACTTAAAACTTGAATTGTACTACTTCTTACTGGCTAATACATCAACTTAGAAGCTTCATCTGTGTTCTACTATGGTGCCTTTAGTGTCTCCGCATACCGCAGCAGGCGACATAGCTTTGCAGACGATAAGTACAACCATTTCAGAGAGAAGAGCGGTCAATGTGACGATCTGGCTTTAAGACGATTCGATAACAAATGACGAAAACGGACGGATTTCTTGGGTTTTTACTACATATGAACACTTTTCACATTCTCCCGTGCAACTCGGCAGCTAGTCCTCCTTTCATGCAGAATCTTAAGGTCGTAGCTCATGTCCAAGTCACCAAAGCCAGCTAAAAAGTCAAAAACCGATACCTAAAACTTGAATTGTACTACTTCTTACTGGCTATTACATCAACTTAGAAGCTTCATCTGTGTTCTACAATGGTGCTTTTAGTGTCTCCGCATACCGCAGCACGCGACATAGCTTTGTAGACGATAAGTACAACCGTTTCAGAGAGGAGAGCGGCCAATGTGACGATCTGGCTTTATGTCGATTCGATAACAAATGACGAAAACGAACGGATTTCTCAGGTTTTTACTACATGCGAACACTTTTCACATTCTCCCGTGCAACTCGGCTGCTAGTCCTCCTTTCATGCACAATCTCAAGGTCCTAGCTCATGTCCAAGGCACCAAGGCAGCTAAAAGATCAATAATCAATACTTAAAACTTGAATTGTACTACTTCTTACTGGCTAATACATCAACTTAGAAGCTTCATCTGTGTTCTACTATGGTGATTTTAGTGTCTCCGCATATCGCAGCATGCGACATAGCTTTGCAGACGATAAGTACATCGGTTTCAGAGAGAAGAGCGGCCAATGTGACGATCTGGCTTTAAGACGATTCGATAACAAATGACGCAAACGGACGGATTTCTCAGGTTTTTACTAGATATGAACACTTTTCACATTCTCCCGTGCAACTCGGCTGCTAGTCCTCCTTTCATGCAGAATTCTAAGGTCATAGCCCATGTCCAAGGCACCAAAGAAAGCTAAAAAGTCAAAAACGATATCTAAAACTTGAATTGTACTATTTCTTACTGCCTATTACATCATCTTAGAGGCTTCATCTGTGTTCTACTATGGTGCGTTTAGTGTCTCCGAATACCGCAGTACGCGACATAGCTTTGCAGACGATAAGTACAACCGTTTCAGAGAGCAGAGCGGCCAATGTGACGATTTGGCTTTAAGTCGATTCGATAACAAATGACGAAAACGGACGGATTTCTCAGGTTTTTACTACATATGAACACTTTTCACATTCTCCCGTGCAACTCTGCTCCTAGTCCTTCTTTCATGCAGAATCTTAAGGTCCTAGCTCATGTCCAAGGGGCCAAAGCGAGCCAAAAAGTCAAAAACCGATACCTAAAAATTGAATTGTACAACTTCTTACTGGCTATTACATCATCTTAGAAGCTTCACCTGTGTTCTACTATGGTGTTTTTAGTGTCTCCGAATACCGCAGTACGTGACATAGCTTTGCAGACGATAAGTACAACCGTTTCAGAGAGAAGAGCGGCCAATGTGACCATCTGGCTTTAAGCCGATTCGATAACAAATGACGAAAACGGACGGATTTCTCAGGTTTTTACTACATATGAACACTTTCCACATTCTCCCGTGCAACTCGGCTGCTAGTCCTCCTTTCATGCAGAATCTTAAGGTCCTAGCTCATGTCCAAGGCACCGAAGCCAGCTAAAAAGTCAATAATCGATACATAAAACTTGAATTGTACTACTTCTTACTGGCTATTGCATCAACTTAGAATCTTCATCTGTGTTCTACTATGGTGCTTTTAGTGTCTCCGCATACCGCAGCACGCGACATAGCTTTGCAGACGATAAGTACAACGGTTTGAGAGAGAAGAGCGGCCGATGTGACGATCTGGCTTTAAGTCGATTCGATAACAAATGACGAAAACGGACGGATTTCTCAGGTTTTTACTACGTATGAACACTTCTCACATTCACCCGTGCAACTCCTTTGCTAGTCCTCCTTTCATGCAGAATCTTAAGGTCCTAGCTCATGTCCAAGGCATCAAAGCCAGCTAAAAAGTCAAAAATCGATAATTAAAACTTGAATTGTACTACTTCTTACTGGCTATTACATCAACTTAGAAGCTTCATCTGTGTTCTACTATGAAGATTTTCTTGTCTCCGCATACCGCAGCACGCGACATAGCTTTGCAGACGATATGTACAACCGTTCAGAGAGAAGCGCGGCCAATGTGACGATCTGGCTTTAAGTCGATTCGATAACAAATGACGAAAACGGACGGATTTCTCAGGTTTTTACTACATATGAACACTTTTCACATTGTCCCGTGCAACTCGGCTGCTAGTCCTCCTTTCATGCAGAATCTTAAGGTCCTAGCTCATGTCCAAGTCACCAAAGCCAGCTAAAATGTCAATAATCGATACCAAAAACTTCAATTGGACTACTTCTTACTGGCTATTACATCAACTTAGATGCTTCATCTGTGTTCTACTATGGTGATTTTAGTGTCTCCGCATACCGCAGCAAGCGACATAGCTTTGCAGACGATAAGTACAACCGTTTCAGAGAGAAGAGCGGCCAATGTGACGATCTGGCTATAAGTCGATTCGATAACAAATGACAAAAACGCACGGATTTCACAGGTTTTTTCCTACATGCGAACACTTTTCACATTCTCCCGTGCAACTCGGCTGCTAGTCCTCCTTTCATGCAGAATCTCAAGGTCCTAGCTCATGTCCAAGGCACCAAGGCAGCTACAAGGTCAATAATCAATACTTAAAACTTGAATTGTACTACTTCTTTCTGGCTATTACATCAACTTAGAAGCTTCATCTGTGTTCTACTATGGTGCCTTTAGTGTCTCCGCATACCGCAGCAGGCGACATAGCTTTGCAGACGATAAGTACAACCGTTTCAGAGAGAAGAGCGGTCAATGTGACGATCTGGCTTTAAGACGATTCGATAACAAATGACGAAAACGGACGGATTTCTTGGGTTTTTACTACATATGAACACTTTTCACATTCTCCCGAGCAACTCGACAGCTAGTCCTCCTTTCATGCAGAATCTTAAGGTCGTAGCTCATGTCCAAGTCACCAAAGCCAGCTAAAAAGTCACTAACCGATACCTAAAACTTGAATTGTACTACTTCTTACTGGCTATTACATCAACTTAGAAGCTTCATCTGTGTTCTACAATGGTGCTTTTAGTGTCTCCGCATACCGCAGCACGCGACATAGCTTTGTAGACGATAAGTACAACCGTTTCAGAGAGGAGAGCGGCCAATGTGACGATCTGGCTTTAAGTCGATTCGATAACAAATGACGAAAACGGACGGATTTCTCAGGTTTTTAATACATATGAACACTTTTCATATTCTCCCGTGCAACTCGGCTGCTAGTCCTCCTTTCATGCAGAATCTTAAGGTCCTAGCTCATGTCCAAGTCACCAAAGCCAGCTAAAATGTCAATAATCGATACCAAAAACTTCAATTGGACTACTTCTTACTGGCTATTACATCAACTTAGATGCTTCATCTGTGTTCTACTATGGTGATTTTAGTGTCTCCGCATACCGCAGCACGCGACATTGCTTTGCAGACGATAAGTACAACCGTTTCAGAGAGAAGAGCGGCCAATGTGACGATCTGGCAATAAGTCGATTCGATAACAAATGACGAAAACGCACGGATTTCACAGGTTTTTACTACGTGCGAACACTTTTCACATTCTCCCGTGCAACTCGGCTGCTAGTCCTCCTTTCATGCACAATCTCAAGGTCCTAGCTCATGTCCAAGGCACCAAGGCAGCTAAAAGGTCAATAATCAATACTTAAAACTTGAATTGTACTACTTCTTACTGGCTAATACATCAACTTAGAAGCTTCATCTGTGTTCTACTATGGTGCCTTTAGTGTCTCCGCATACCGCAGCAGGCGACATAGCTTTGCAGACGATAAGTACAACCATTTCAGAGAGAAGAGCGGTCAATGTGACGATCTGGCTTTAAGACGATTCGATAACAAATGACGAAAACGGACGGATTTCTTGGGTTTTTACTACATATGAACACTTTTCACATTCTCCCGTGCAACTCGGCAGCTAGTCCTCCTTTCATGCAGAATCTTAAGGTCGTAGCTCATGTCCAAGTCACCAAAGCCAGCTAAAAAGTCAAAAACCGATACCTAAAACTTGAATTGTACTACTTCTTACTGGCTATTACATCAACTTAGAAGCTTCATCTGTGTTCTACAATGGTGCTTTTAGTGTCTCCGCATACCGCAGCACGCGACATAGCTTTGTAGACGATAAGTACAACCGTTTCAGAGAGGAGAGCGGCCAATGTGACGATCTGGCTTTATGTCGATTCGATAACAAATGACGAAAACGGACGGATTTCTTGGGTTTTTACTACATATGAACACTTTTCACATTCTCCCGTGCAACTCGGCAGCTAGTCCTCCTTTCATGCAGAATCTTAAGGTCCTAGCTCATGTCCAAGGCACCAAAGCCAGCTAAAAAGTCTATAACCGATACCTAAAACTTGAATTGTACTACTTCTTACTGGCTATTACATCAACTTAGAAGCTTCATCTGTGTTCTACTATGGTGCTTTTAGTGTCTCCGCATACCGCAGCACGCGACATAGCTTTGTAGACGATAAGTACAACCGTTTCAGAGAGAAGAGCGGCCAATGTGACGATCTGGCTTTAAGTCGATTCGATAACAAATGACGAAAAGGACTTATTTCTCAGGTTTTTATTACATATGAACACTTTTCACATTCTCCCGTGCTACTCGGTTGCTAGTCCTCCTTTCATGCAGAATCTTAAGGTCCTAGCTCATGTCCAAGTCACCAAAGCCAGCTAAAAAGTCAATAATCGATACCTAAATTTGAATTGAACTACTTCTTACTGGCTATTACATCAACTTAGAAGCTTCATCTGTGTTCTACTATGGTGATTTTAGTGTCTCCGCATATCGCAGCACGCGACATAGCTTTGCAGACGATAAGTACAACGGTTTCAGAGAGAAGAGCGGCAAATGTGACGATCTGGCTTTAAGTCGATTCGATAACAAATGACGCAAACGGACGGATTTCTCAGGTTTTTACTACATATGAACACTTTTCACATTCTCCCGTGCAACTCGGCTGCTAGTCCTCCTTTCATGCAGAATCTTAAGGTCATAGCACATGTCCAAGGCACCAAAGCCAGCTAAAAAGTCAATAACGATATCTAAAACTTGAATTGTACTATTTCTTACTGGCTATTACATCATTTTAGAAGCTTCATCTGTGTTCTACTATGGTGCTTTTAGTGTCTCCGCATAACGCAGCACGCGACATAGCTTTGCAGACGATAAGTACAACTGTTTCAGAGAGAAGAGCGGTCAATGTGACGATGTGGCTTTAAGACGATTCGATAACAAATGACGAAAACAGGCGGATTTCTTGGGTTTTTACTACATATGAACACTTTTCACATTCTCCCGTGCAACTCGGCAGCTAGTCCTCCTTTCATGTCGAATCTTAAGGTCATAGCCCATGTCCAAGGCACCAAAGCCAGCTAAAAAGTCAATAACCGATACCTAAAACTAGAATTGTACTACTTCTTACTGGCTATTACATCAACTTAGAAGCTTGATCTGTGTTGTACTATGGTGCTTTTAGTGTCTCAGCATACCGCAGCAGGCGACATAGCTTTGCAGACGATAAGTACAACCGTTTCAAAGAGAAGACCGGTCAATGTACGATCTGGCTTTAAGACGATTCGATAACAAATGACGAAAACGGACCGATTTCTCAGGTTTTTACTACATGCGAACACTTTTCACATTCTACCGTGCAAATCGGCTGCTAGTCCTCCTTTCATGCAGAATCTCAAGGTCCTAGCTCATGTCCAAGGCACCAAGGCAGCTAAAAGGTCAATAATCAATACTTAAAACTTGAATTGTACTACTTCTTACTGGCTATTACATCAACTTAGAAGCTTCATCTGTGTTCTACTATGGTGCTTTTAATGTCTCCGCATACCGCAGCACGCGACATAGCTTTGCAGACGATAAGTACAACCGTTTCAGAGAGAAGAGCGGTCAATGTGACGATCTGGCTTTAAGACGATTCGATAACAAATGACGAAAACGGACGGATTTCTTGGGTTTTTACTACATATGAACACTTTTCACATCTCCCGTGCAACTCGGCAGCTAGTCCTCCTTTCATGCAGAATCTTAAGGTCCTAGCTCATGTCCAAGGCACCAAAGCCAGCTAAAAAGTCAATAACCGATACCTAAAACTTGAATTGTACTACTTCTTACTGGCTATTACATCAACTTAGAAGCTTCATCTGTGTTCTACTATGGTGCTTTTAGTGTCTCCGCATACCGCAGCACGCGACATAGCTTTGTAGACGATAAGTACAACCGTTTCAGAGAGAAGAGCGGCCAATGTGACGATCTGGCTTTAAGTCGATTCGATAACAAATGACGAAAACGGACTTATTTCTCAGGTTTTTATTACATATGAACACTTTTCACATTCTCCCGTGCAACTCGGTTGCTAGTCCTCCTTTCATGCGGAATCTTAAGGTCCTAGCTAAAGTCCAAGTCACCAAAGCCAGCTAAAAATTCAATAATCGATACCTAAATTTCAATTGGACTACTTCTTACTGGCTATTACATCAACTTAGATGCTTCATCTGTGTTCTACTATGGTGATTTTAGTGTCTCCGCATACCGCAGCACGCGAAATAGCTTTGCAGACGATAAGTACAACCGTTTCAGAGAGAAGAGCGGCCAATGTGACGATCTGGCTTTAAGTCGATTCGATAACAAATGACGAAAACGGACGGATTTCTCAGGATTTTATTACATATGAACACTTTTCACATTCTCCCGTGCAACTCGGCTGCTAGTCCTCCTTTCATGCAGAATCTTAAGGTCCAAGCTCATCTCCAAGGCACCAAAGCCAGCTAAAAAGTCAATAATCAATACCTAAAACTTGAATTCTACTACTTCTTACTGGCTATTACATGAACTTAGAAGCTTCATCTCTGTTCTACTATGGTGCTTTTAGTGTCTCTACATACCGCAGCACGCGACATAGCTTTGCAGAAGATAAGTACAACCGTTTCAGAGAGAAGAGCGGCCAATGTGACGATCTGGCTAAAAGTCGATTCGATAACAAATGACGAAAACGGACGGATTTCTCAGGTTTTTACTACATATGAACACATTTCACATTCTCCCGGGCAACTCGCTGCTAGTCCTTCTTTCATGCAGAATCTTAAGGTCCTAGATCATGTCCAAGGCACCAAAGCCAGCTAAAAAGTCAATAATCAATATGTAAGTCTTGAATTGTACTACTTCTTACTGGCTATTACATTAACTTAGAAGCTCGATCTGTGTTGTACTATGGTGCTTTTAGTGTCTCCGCATATCGCAGCACGCGACATAGCTTTGCAGACGATAAGTACAACGGTTTCAGAGAGAAAAGCGGCCAATGTGACGATCTGGCTTTAAGTCGATTCGATAACAAATGACGCAAACGGACGGATTTCTCAGGTTTTTACTACATATGAACACTTTTCACATTCTCCCGTGCAACTTGGCTGCTAGTCCTCCTTTCATGCAGAATCTTAAGGTCATAGCCCATGTCCAAGGCACCAAAGCAAGCTAAAAAGTCAATAACGATATCTAAAACTTGAATTGTACTATTTCTTACTGGCCATTACATCATCTTAGAAGCTTCATCTGTGTTCTACTATGGTGCTTTTAGTGTCTCCGCATAACGCAGCACGCGACATAGCTTTGCAGACGATAAGCACAACCGTTTGAGAGAAGAGCGGTCAATGTGACGATCTGGCTTTAAGACGATTCGATAACAAATGACGAAAACGGACGGATTTCTTGGGTTTTTACTACATATGAACACTTTTCACATTCTCCCGTGCAACTCGGCAGCAAGTCCTCCTTTCATGTAGAATCTTAATGTCCTAGCTCATGTCCAAGGCACCAAAGCCAGCTAAAAAGTCAATAACCGATACCTAAAACTAGAATTGTACTACTTCTTACTGGCTATTACATCAACTTAGAAGCTCGATCTGTGTTGTACTATGGTGCTTTTAGTGTCTCAGCATACCGCAGCACGCGACATAGCTTTGCAGACGATAAGTACAACCGTTTCAGAGAGAAGAGCGGCCAATTTGACGATCTGGCTTTAAGACGATTCGATAACAAATGACGAAAACGGACGGATGTCTCAGGTTTTTACTACATATGAACACTTTTCACATTCTCCCGTGCAACTCTGCTCCTAGTCCTCCTTTCATGCAGAATCTTTAGGTCCTAGCTCATGTCCAAGGGGCCAAAGCGAGCCAAAAAGTCAATAACCGATACCTAAAAATTGAATTGTACAACTTCTTACTGGCTATTACATCATCTTAGAAGCTTCACCTGTGTTCTACTATGGTGTTTTTAGTGTCTCAGAATACCGCAGTACGTGACATAGCTTTGCAGACGATAAGTACAACCGTTTCAGAGAGAAGAGCGGCCAATGTGACCATCTGGCTTTAAATCGATTCGATAACAAATGACGAAAACGGACGGATTTCTCAGGTTTTTACTACATATGAACACTTTCCACATTCTCCCGTGCAACTCGGCTGCTAGTCCTCCTTTCATGCAGAATCTTAAGGTCCTAGCTCATGTCCAAGGCACCGAAGCCAGCTAAAAAGTCAATAATCGATACATAAAACTTGAATTGTACTACTTCTTACTGGCTATTGCATCAACTTAGAAGCTTCATCTGTGTTCTACTATGGTGCTTTTAGTGTCTCCGCATACCGCAGCACGCGACATAGCTTTGCAGACGATAAGTACAACGGTTTCAGAGAGAAGAGCGGCCGATGTGACGATCTGGCTTTAAGTCGATTCGATAACAAATGACGAAAACGGACGGATTTCTCAGGTTTTTACTACGTATGAACACTTCTCACATTCACCCGTGCAACTCGGCTGCTAGTCCTCCTTTCATGCAGAATCTTAAGGTCCTAGCTCATGTCCAAGGCATCAAAGCCAGCTAAAAAGTCAATAATCGATAACTAAAACTTGAATTGTACTACTTCTTACTGGCTATTACATCAACTTAGAAGCTTCATCTGTGTTCTACTATGAAGATGTTCTTGTCTCCGCATACCGCATCACGCGACATAGCTTTGCAGACGATATGTACAACCGTTCAGAGAGAAGAGCGGCCAATGTGACGATCTGGCTTTAAGTCGATTCGATAACAAATGACGAAAACGGACGGATTTCTCAGGTTTTTACTACATATGAACACTTTTCATATTCTCCCGTGCAACTCGGCTGCTAGTCCTCCTTTCATGCAGAATCTTAAGGTCCTAGCTAATGTCCAAGTCACCAAAGCCAGCTAAAATGTCAATAATCGATACCAAAAACTTCAATTGGACTACTTCTTACTGGCTATTACATCAACTTAGATGCTTCATCTGTGTTCTACTATGGTGATTTTAGTGTCTCCGCATACCGCAGCAAGCGACATAGCTTTGCAGACGATAAGTACAACCGTTTCAGAGAGAAGAGCGGCCAATGTGACGATCTGGCTATCAGTCGATTCGACAACAAATGACGAAAACGCACGGATTTCACAGGTTTTTACTACATGCGAACACTTTTCACATTCTCCCGTGCAACTCGGCTGCTAGTCCTCCTTTCATGCAGAATCTCAAGGTCCTAGCTCATGTCCAAGGCACCAAGGCAGCTAAAAGGTCAATAATCAATACTTAAAACTTGAATTGTACTACTTCTTACTGGCTATTACATCAACTTAGAAGCTTCATCTGTGTTCTACTATGGTGCCTTTAGTGTCTCCGCAAACCGCAGCAGGCGACATAGCTTTGCAGACGATAAGTACAACCGTTTCAGAGAGAAGAGCGGTCAATGTGACGATCTGGCTTTAAGACGATTCGATAACAAATGACGAAAACGGACGGATTTCTTGGGTTTTTACTACATATGAACACTTTTCACATTCTCCCGTGCAACTCGACAGCTAGTCCTCCTTTCATGCAGAATCTTAAGGTCGTAGCTCATGTCCAAGTCACCAAAGCCAGCTAAAAAGTCAATAACCGATACCTAAAACATGAATTGTACCACTTCTTACTGGCTATTACATCAACTTAGAAGCTTCATCTGTGTTCTACAATGGTGCTTTTAGTGTCTCCGCATACCGCAGCACGCGACATAGCTTTGTAGACGATAAGTACAACCGTTTCAGAGAGGAGAGCGGCCAATGTGACGATCTGGCTTTAAGTCGATTCGATAACAAATGACGAAAACGGACGGATTTCTCAGGTTTTTACTACATATGAACACTTTTCATATTCTCCCGTGCAACTCGGCTGCTAGTCCTCCTTTCATGCAGAATCTTAAGGTCCTAGCTCATGTCCAAGTCACCAAAGCCAGCTAAAATGTCAATAATCGATACCAAAATCTTCAATTGGACTACTTCTTACTGGCTATTACATCAACTTAGATGCTTCATCTGTGTTCTACTATGGTGATTTTAGTGTCTCCGCATACCGCAGCACGCGACATAGCTTTGCAGACGATAAGTACAACCGTTTCAGAGAGAAGAGCGGCCAATGTGACGATCTGGCTATAAGTCGATTCGATAACAAATGACGAAAACGCACGGATTTCACAGGTTTTTACTACATGCGAACACTTTTCACATTCTCCCGTGCAACTCGGCTGCTAGTCCTCCTTTCATGCACAATCTCAAGGTCCTAGCTCATGTCCAAGGCACCAAGGCAGCTAAAAGATCAATAATCAATACTTAAAACTTGAATTGTACTACTTCTTACTGGCTAATACATCAACTTAGAAGCTTCATCTGTGTTCTACTATGGTGATTTTAGTGTCTCCGCATATCGCAGCATGCGACATAGCTTTGCAGACGATAAGTACATCGGTTTCAGAGAGAAGAGCGGCCAATGTGACGATCTGGCTTTAAGACGATTCGATAACAAATGACGCAAACGGACGGATTTCTCAGGTTTTTACTAGATATGAACACTTTTCACATTCTCCCGTGCAACTCGGCTGCTAGTCCTCCTTTCATGCAGAATTCTAAGGTCATAGCCCATGTCCAAGGCACCAAAGAAAGCTAAAAAGTCAAAAACGATATCTAAAACTTGAATTGTACTATTTCTTACTGCCTATTACATCATCTTAGAGGCTTCATCTGTGTTCTACTATGGTGCGTTTAGTGTCTCCGAATACCGCAGTACGCGACATAGCTTTGCAGACGATAAGTACAACCGTTTCAGAGAGCAGAGCGGCCAATGTGACGATTTGGCTTTAAGTCGATTCGATAACAAATGACGAAAACGGACGGATTTCTCAGGTTTTTACTACATATGAACACTTTTCACATTCTCCCGTGCAACTCTGCTCCTAGTCCTTCTTTCATGCAGAATCTTAAGGTCCTAGCTCATGTCCAAGGGGCCAAAGCGAGCCAAAAAGTCAAAAACCGATACCTAAAAATTGAATTGTACAACTTCTTACTGGCTATTACATCATCTTAGAAGCTTCACCTGTGTTCTACTATGGTGTTTTTAGTGTCTCCGAATACCGCAGTACGTGACATAGCTTTGCAGACGATAAGTACAACCGTTTCAGAGAGAAGAGCGGCCAATGTGACCATCTGGCTTTAAGCCGATTCGATAACAAATGACGAAAACGGACGGATTTCTCAGGTTTTTACTACATATGAACACTTTCCACATTCTCCCGTGCAACTCGGCTGCTAGTCCTCCTTTCATGCAGAATCTTAAGGTCCTAGCTCATGTCCAAGGCACCGAAGCCAGCTAAAAAGTCAATAATCGATACATAAAACTTGAATTGTACTACTTCTTACTGGCTATTGCATCAACTTAGAAGCTTCATCTGTGTTCTACTATGAAGATTTTCTTGTCTCCGCATACCGCAGCACGCGACATAGCTTTGCAGACGATATGTACAACCGTTCAGAGAGAAGAGCGGCCAATGTGACGATCTGGCTTTAAGTCGATTCGATAACAAATGACGAAAACGGACGGATTTCTCAGGTTTTTACTACATATGAACACTTTTCATATTCTCCCGTGCAACTCGGCTGCTAGTCCTCCTTTCATGCAGAATCTTAAGGTCCTAGCTCATGTCCAAGTCACCAAAGCCAGCTAAAATGTCAATAATCGATACCAAAAACTTCAATTGGACTACTTCTTACTGGCTATTACATCAACTTAGATGCTTCATCTGTGTTCTACTATGGTGATTTTAGTGTCTCCGCATACCGCAGCAAGCGACATAGCTTTGCAGACGATAAGTACAACCGTTTCAGAGAGAAGAGCGGCCAATGTGACGATCTGGCTATAAGTCGATTCGATAACAAATGACAAAAACGCACGGATTTCACAGGTTTTTTCCTACATGCGAACACTTTTCACATTCTCCCGTGCAACTCGGCTGCTAGTCCTCCTTTCATGCAGAATCTCAAGGTCCTAGCTCATGTCCAAGGCACCAAGGCAGCTACAAGGTCAATAATCAATACTTAAAACTTGAATTGTACTACTTCTTACTGGCTATTACATCAACTTAGAAGCTTCATCTGTGTTCTACTATGGTGCCTTTAGTGTCTCCGCATACCGCAGCAGGCGACATAGCTTTGCAGACGATAAGTACAACCGTTTCAGAGAGAAGAGCGGTCAATGTGACGATCTGGCTTTAAGACGATTCGATAACAAATGACGAAAACGGACGGATTTCTTGGGTTTTTACTACATATGAACACTTTTCACATTCTCCCGTGCAACTCGACAGCTAGTCCTCCTTTCATGCAGAATCTTAAGGTCGTAGCTCATGTCCAAGTCACCAAAGCCAGCTAAAAAGTCACTAACCGATACCTAAAACTTGAATTGTACTACTTCTTACTGGCTATTACATCAACTTAGAAGCTTCATCTGTGTTCTACAATGGTGCTTTTAGTGTCTCCGCATACCGCAGCACGCGACATAGCTTTGTAGACGATAAGTACAACCGTTTCAGAGAGGAGAGCGGCCAATGTGACGATCTGGCTTTAAGTCGATTCGATAACAAATGACGAAAACGGACGGATTTCTCAGGTTTTTAATACATATGAACACTTTTCATATTCTCCCGTGCAACTCGGCTGCTAGTCCTCCTTTCATGCAGAATCTTAAGGTCCTAGCTCATGTCCAAGTCACCAAAGCCAGCTAAAATGTCAATAATCGATACCAAAAACTTCAATTGGACTACTTCTTACTGGCTATTACATCAACTTAGATGCTTCATCTGTGTTCTACTATGGTGATTTTAGTGTCTCCGCATACCGCAGCACGCGACATTGCTTTGCAGACGAAAAGTACAACCGTTTCAGAGAGAAGAGCGGCCAATGTGACGATCTGGCAATAAGTCGATTCGATAACAAATGACGAAAACGCACGGATTTCACAGGTTTTTACTACGTGCGAACACTTTTCACATTCTCCCGTGCAACTCGGCTGCTAGTCCTCCTTTCATGCACAATCTCAAGGTCCTAGCTCATGTCCAAGGCACCAAGGCAGCTAAAAGGTCAATAATCAATACTTAAAACTTGAATTGTACTACTTCTTACTGGCTAATACATCAACTTAGAAGCTTCATCTGTGTTCTACTATGGTGCCTTTAGTGTCTCCGCATACCGCAGCAGGCGACATAGCTTTGCAGACGATAAGTACAACCATTTCAGAGAGAAGAGCGGTCAATGTGACGATCTGGCTTTAAGACGATTCGATAACAAATGACGAAAACGGACGGATTTCTTGGGTTTTTACTACATATGAACACTTTTCACATTCTCCCGTGCAACTCGGCAGCTAGTCCTCCTTTCATGCAGAATCGTAAGGTCCTAGCTCATGTCCAAGTCACCAAAGCCAGCTAAAAAGTCAAAAACCGATACCTAAAACTTGAATTGTACTACTTCTTACTGGCTATTACATCAACTTAGAAGCTTCATCTGTGTTCTACAATGGTGCTTTTAGTGTCTCCGCATACCGCAGCACGCGACATAGCTTTGTAGACGATAAGTACAACCGTTTCAGAGAGGAGAGCGGCCAATGTGACGATCTGGCTTTATGTCGATTCGATAACAAATGACGAAAACGGACGGATTTCTTGGGTTTTTACTACATATGAACACTTTTCACATTCTCCCGTGCAACTCGGCTGCTAGTCCTCCTTTCATGCAGAATCTTAAGGTCCTAGCTCATGTCCAAGGCACCAAAGCCAGCTAAAAAGTCAATAACCGATACCTAAAACTTGAATTGTACTACTTCTTACTGGCTATTACATCAACTTAGAAGCTTCATCTGTGTTCTACTATGGTGCTTTTAGTGTCTCCGCATACCGCAGCACGCGACATAGCTTTGTAGACGATAAGTACAACCGTTTCAGAGAGAAGAGCGGCCAATGTGACGATCTGGCTTTACGTCGATTCGATAACAAATGACGAAAAGGACTTATTTCTCAGGTTTTTATTACATATGAACACTTTTCACATTCTCCCGTGCTACTCGGTTGCTAGTCCTCCTTTCATGCAGAATCTTAAGGTCCTAGCTCATGTCCAAGTCACCAAAGCCAGATAAAAAGTCAATAATCGATACCTAAATTTGAATTGAACTACTTCTTACTGGCTATTACATCAACTTAGATGCTTCATCTGTGTTCTACTATGGTGATTTTAGTGTCTCCGCATATCGCAGCACGCGACATAGCTTTGCAGACGATAAGTACAACGGTTTCAGAGAGAAGAGCGGCAAATGTGACGATCTGGCTTTAAGTCGATTCGATAACAAATGACGCAAACGGACGGATTTCTCAGGTTTTTACTACATATGAACACTTTTCACATTCTCCCGTGCAACTCGGCTGCTAGTCCTCCTTTCATGCAGAATCTTAAGGTCATAGCACATGTCCAAGGCACCAAAGCCAGCTAAAAAGTCAATAACGATATCTAAAACTTGAATTGTACTATTTCTTACTGGCTATTACATCATCTTAGAAGCTTCATCTGTGTTCTACTATGGTGCTTTTAGTGTCTCCGCATAACGCAGCACGCGACATAGCTTTGCAGACGATAAGTACAACTGTTTCAGAGAGAAGAGCGGTCAATGTGACGATGTGGCTTTAAGACGATTCGATAACAAATGACGAAAACAGGCGGATTTCTTGGGTTTTTACTACATATGAACACTTTTCACATTCTCCCGTGCAACTCGGCAGCTAGTCCTCCTTTCATGTCGAATCTTAAGGTCATAGCCCATGTCCAAGGCACCAAAGCCAGCTAAAAAGTCAATAACCGATACCTAAAACTAGAATTGTACTACTTCTTACTGGCTATTACATCAACTTAGAAGCTTGATCTGTGTTGTACTATGGTGCTTTTAGTGTCTCAGCATACCGCAGCAGGCGACATAGCTTTGCAGACGATAAGTACAACCGTTTCAAAGAGAAGACCGGTCAATGTACGATCTGGCTTTAAGACGATTCGATAACAAATGACGAAAACGGACGGATTTCTCAGGTTTTTACTACATGCGAACACTTTTCACATTCTCCCGTGCAAATCGGCTGCTAGTCCTCCTTTCATGCAGAATCTCAAGGTCCTAGCTCATGTCCAAGGCACCAAGGCAGCTAAAAGGTCAATAATCAATACTTAAAACTTGAATTGTACTACTTCTTACTGGCTATTACATCAACTTAGAAGCTTCATCTGTGTTCTACTATGGTGCTTTTAATGTCTCCGCATACCGCAGCACGCGACATAGCTTTGCAGACGATAAGTACAACCGTTTCAGAGAGAAGAGCGGTCAATGTGACGATCTGGCTTTAAGACGATTCGATAACAAATGACGAAAACGGACGGATTTCTTGGGTTTTTACTACATATGAACACTTTTCACATCTCCCGTGCAACTCGGCAGCTAGTCCTCCTTTCATGCAGAATCTTAAGGTCCTAGCTCATGTCCAAGGCACCAAAGCCAGCTAAAAAGTCAATAACCGATACCTAAAACTTGAATTGTACTACTTCTTACTGGCTATTACATCAACTTAGAAGCTTCATCTGTGTTCTACTATGGTGCTTTTAGTGTCTCCGCATACCGCAGCACGCGACATAGCTTTGTAGACGATAAGTACAACCGTTTCAGAGAGAAGAGCGGCCAATGTGACGATCTGGCTTTAAGTCGATTCGATAACAAATGACGAAAACGGACTTATTTCTCAGGTTTTTATTACATATGAACACTTTTCACATTCTCCCGTGCAACTCGGTTGCTAGTCCTCCTTTCATGCGGAATCTTAAGGTCCTAGCTAAAGTCCAAGTCACCAAAGCCAGCTAAAAATTCAATAATCGATACCTAAATTTCAATTGGACCACTTCTTACTGGCTATTACATCAACTTAGATGCTTCATCTGTGTTCTACTATGGTGATTTTAGTGTCTCCGCATACCGCAGCACGCGAAATAGCTTTGCAGACGATAAGTACAACCGTTTCAGAGAGAAGAGCGGCCAATGTGACGATCTGGCTTTAAGTCGATTCGATAACAAATGACGAAAACGGACGGATTTCTCAGGATTTTATTACATATGAACACTTTTCACATTCTCCCGTGCAACTCGGCTGCTAGTCCTCCTTTCATGCAGAATCTTAAGGTCCAAGCTCATCTCCAAGGCACCAAAGCCAGCTAAAAAGTCAATAATCAATACCTAAAACTTGAATTCTACTACTTCTTACTGGCTATTACATGAACTTAGAAGCTTCATCTCTGTTCTACTATGGTGCTTTTAGTGTCTCTACATACCGCAGCACGCGACATAGCTTTGCAGAAGATAAGTACAACCGTTTCAGAGAGAAGAGCGGCCAATGTGACGATCTGGCTAAAAGTCGATTCGATAACAAATGACGAAAACGGACGGATTTCTCAGGTTTTTACTACATATGAACACATTTCACATTCTCCCGGGCAACTCGCTGCTAGTCCTTCTTTCATGCAGAATCTTAAGGTCCTAGATCATGTCCAAGGCACCAAAGCCAGCTAAAAAGTCAATAATCAATATCTAAATCTTGAATTGTACTACTTCTTACTGGCTATTACATTAACTTAGAAGCTCGATCTGTGTTGTACTATGGTGCTTTTAGTGTCTCCGCATATCGCAGCACGCGACATAGCTTTGCAGACGATAAGTACAACGGTTTCAGAGAGAAAAGCGGCCAATGTGACGATCTGGCTTTAAGTCGATTCGATAACAAATGACGCAAACGGACGGATTTCTCAGGTTTTTACTACATATGAACACTTTTCACATTCTCCCGTGCAACTTGGCTGCTAGTCCTCCTTTCATGCAGAATCTTAAGGTCATAGCCCATGTCCAAGGCACCAAAGCAAGCTAAAAAGTCAATAACGATATCTAAAACTTGAATTGTACTATTTCTTACTGGCCATTACATCATCTTAGAAGCTTGATCTGTGTTCTACTATGGTGCTTTTAGTGTCTCCGCATAACGCAGCACGCGACATAGCTTTGCAGACGATAAGCACAACCGTTTGAGAGAAGAGCGGTCAATGTGACGATCTGGCTTTAAGACGATTCGATAACAAATGACGAAAACGGACGGATTTCTTGGGTTTTTACTACATATGAACACTTTTCACATTCTCCCGTGCAACTCGGCAGCAAGTCCTCCTTTCATGTAGAATCTTAATGTCCTAGCTCATGTCCAAGGCACCAAAGCCAGCTAAAAAGTCAATAACCGATACCTAAAACTAGAATTGTACTACTTCTTACTGGCTATTACATCAACTTAGAAGCTCGATCTGTGTTGTACTATGGTGCTTTTAGTGTCTCAGCATACCGCAGCACGCGACATAGCTTTGCAGACGATAAGTACAACCGTTTCAGAGAGAAGAGCGGCCAATGTGACGATCTGGCTTTAAGTCGATTCGATAACAAATGACGAAAACGGACGGATGTCTCAGGTTGGTTTTTACTACATATGAACACTTTTCACATTCTCCCGTGCAACTCGGCTGCTAGTCTTCCTTTCATGCAGAATCTTAAGGTCCTAGCTCATGTCCAAGGCTCCAAAGCCACCTAAAAAGTCAATAATCGATACCTAAAACTTGAATTCTACTACTTCTTACTGGCTATTGCATCAACTTAGAAGCTTCATCTGTGTTCTACTATGGTGATTTTAGCGTCCCTGCATACCGCAGCACGCGACATAGCTTTTCAGACGATAAGTACAACCGTTTCAGAGAGAAGAGCGGCCAATGTGACGATCTGGCTATAATTCGATTCGATAACAAATGACGAAAACGGACCGATTTCTCAGGTTTTTACTACATATGAACACCTTTCACATTCTCCCGTGCAACTCGGCTGCTAGTCCTAATTTAATGCAGAATCTTAAGGTCCTAGCTCATGTCCAAGGCACCGAAGCCAGCTAAAAATCAATAATCGATACCTAAAACTTGAATTCCTCTACTTCTTACTGGCTATTACACCAACTTAAAAGCTTCATCTGTGTTCTACTATGGTGATTTTAGTGTCTCCGCATACCGCAGCACGCGACATTGCTTTGCAGACGATAAGTACAACCGTTTTAGAGAGAAGAGCGGCCAATGTTACGATCTGGCTTTAAGTCGATTCGATAACAAATGACGAAAACGGACGGATGTCTCAGGTTTTTACTACATATGAACACTTTTCACATTCTCCCGTGCAACTCGGCTGCTAGTCCTCCTTTTATGCAGAATCTTAAGGTCCTAGCTCATGTCCAAGGCACCAAAGCCAGCTACAAAGTCAATAATCGATTCCTAAAACTTGAATTGGACTATTTCTTACTGGCTATTACATCAACTTAGAACCTTCATCTGTGTTCTACTACGGTGCTTTTAGTTTCTCCGCATACCGCAGCACGCGACATAGTTTTGCAGACGATAAGTACAACCGTTTCAGAGAGAAGAGCGGCCAATGTGACGATCTGGCTTTAAGTCGATTGGATAACAAATGACGAAAACGGACGGATTTCTCAGATTTTTACTACATATGAACACTTTTCACATTCTCCCGTGCAACTCGGCTGCTAGTCCTTCTTTCATGCAGAATCTTAAGGTCCTAGATCATGTCCAAGGCCCCAAAGCCAGCTAAAGAGTCAATAATCAATATCTAAAACTTGAATTGTACTATTTCTTACTGGCTATTACATCATCTTAGAAGCTTCATCTGTGTTCTACTATGGTGCGTTTAGTGTCTCCGAATACCGCAGTACGCGACATAGCTTTGCAGACGATAAGTACAACCGTTCAGAGAGAACAGCGGCCAATGTGACGATCTGGCTTTAAGTCGATTCGATAACAAATGACGAAAACGGACGGATTTCTCAGGTTTTTACTACATATGAACACTTTTCACATTCTTCCGTGCAACTCGGCTGCTAGTCCTCCTTTTATGCAGAATCTTAAGGTCCTAGCTCATGTCCAAGGCACCAAAGCCAGCTAAAAAGTCAATAATCGATACCTAAAACTTGAATTGGACTACTTCTTACTGGCTATTACATCAACTTAGAACCTTCATCAATGTTCTACTACGGTGCTTTTAGTTTCTCCGCATACCGCAGCACGCGACACAGCTTTGCAGACGATAAGTACAACCGTTTTAGAGAGAAGAGCGGCCAATGTTACGATCTGGCTTTAAGTCGATTCGATAACAAATGACGAAAACGGACGGATATCTCAGGTTTTTACTACATATGAACACTTTTCACATTCTCCCGTGCAACTCGGCTGCTAGTCCTCCTTTTATGCAGAATCTTAAGGTCCTAGCTCATGTCCAAGGCACCAAAGCCAGCTAAAAAGTCAATAACGATATCTAAAACTTGAATTGTACTATTTCTTACTGGCTATTACATCATCTTAGAAGCTTCATCTGTGTTCTACTGTGGTGGTTTTAGTGTCTCCGCATAACGCAGCACGCGACATAGCTTTGCAGACGATAAGTACAACCGTTTCAGAGAGAAGAGCGGTCAATGTGACGATCTGGCTTTAAGACGATTCGATAACAAATGACGAAAACAGGCGGATTTCTTGGGTTTTTACTACATATGAACACTTTTCACATTCTCCCGTGCAACTCGGCAGCTAGTCCTCATTTCATGTAGAAAATTAAGGTCATAGCCCATGTCCAAGGCACCAAAGCCAGCTAAAAAGTCAATAACCGATACCTAAAACTAGAATTGTACTACTTCTTACTGGCTATTACATCAACTTGGAAGCTTGATCTGTGTTGTACTATGGTGCTTTTAGTGTCTCAGCATACCGCAGCAGGCGACATAGCTTTGCAGACGATAAGTACAACCGTTTCAAAGAGAAGAGCGGTCAATGTGACGATCTGGCTTTAAGACGATTCGATAACAAATGATGAAAACGGACGAATTTCTCAGGTTTTTACTACATGCGAACACTTTTCACATTCTCCCGTGCAAATCGGCTGCTAGTCCTCCTTTCATGCAGAATCTCAAGGTCCTAGCTCATGTCCAAGGAACCAAGGCAGCTAAAAGGTCAATAATCAATACTTAAAACTTGAATTGTACTACTTCTTACTGGCTATTACATCAACTTAGAAGCTTCATCTGTGTTCTACTATGGTGCTTTTAGTGTCTCCGCATACCGCAGCACGCGACATAGCTTTGTAGACGATAAGTACAACCGTTTCAGAGAGAAGAGCGGCCAATGTGACGATCTGGCTTTAAGTCGATTCGATAACAAATGACGAAAACGGACTTATTTCTCAGGTTTTTATTACATATGAACACTTTTCACATTCTCCCGTGCAACTCGGTTGCTAGTCCTCCTTTCATGCAGAATCTTAAGGTCCTAGCTAAAGTCCAAGTCACCAAAGCCAGCTAAAAAGTTAATAATCGATACCTAAATTTGAAGTGGACTACTTCTTACTGGCTATTACATCAACTTAGATGCTTCATCTGTGTTCTACTTTTTTTTTTTTTTTTTTTTTCACTTGCTGCTTTATATTTAATGACCCACCGCCTAATTTCTTATGGTGGGTCTTATATAGCCTCTTGGCCGCTGTGGCTGGGTCCGGGGTCCGGAGTGGCTGATTGTGCCATCACCCCGGCTCCCGTCCCCACCCACACCGTTGCCCGTGTCCCGCCACGTGGAGGCGGGCTTTGTATGGTTCTTATCTTTTTTTTTTGTTATTGTGCAGCATATTAAAATCTTAAAACTAATATAAAATATAAAATAAGTAGGATACAGACAGACAGACAAGTATACGAAAGAATTAAGAAAATAATAATACAAAAACTTAATAATTAACGGATGTTTGGAAGAAGTAGAGAAAAGGGAAAGGAATAGGGAAAGGAATGGTGTAGTATGGGCCCGTCACCTGGTTGTGGGCGGCGTCCAGGGTCTTGGAATGATCCTCAAGTCGCTGGACGTCGCTCACCATTCCTTCTAATGTCTGCCATTCTAAGTACTTACTTAACTATGGAAGGTTGAGGTACATTAGCCAACTAACCCTCCATGTCTAGTCTGCAAAGTTACCTTGTGATGAATAACAAATAATGCCCAGCTTTATGATCTGGCTCAGAAGTTATTGGTGGAAAGTTGTTATGGTAATGGTAATAGAGGTGAGATGGAATGTGGCTGTTTATTTCGGGCTTGCATGGCTCCTAAAAAAGACTGTTCGGTTGTTAGCACCTCCCGGCCCCGCCGACAACACGGCCTGAACGGTGGTTTTCCCCGATCTACAAGATGTATCTGTCGGGTTGGGCTCAGTCAAGAGGAACTATAATTAAGATCCTTCCATCCAGGCCGTGTGCCGCCTCTTACCAGGAGGCGTAGGTCCCTTGAGGAGGTGCCTACCTTTAAGCTTTGGCTTCGATGGTATTGGTAAAATAGTGGTTATGGTAGCGGTTGTACAGGTGCATTAAAACTGACAATTTGTGTTGAAGCAATAAGGCTTATGATACTGCATAATGCGTTAGTTAGCACCTCCCGGCCCCGCCAGCAACACAGCCTGAAAGGTGGTTTTCCCCGATCTACAATATGTATCCGTCGGGTTGGGCTCAGTCAAGAGGGACCACAATTAAGATCCTTCCATCCAGGCCGTGCGCTGCCTCTTACCAGAAGGCGTAGGTCCCTTGAAGAGGTGCCTAGCTTTAAGCTCATGTTAGACATGGAGGTACTATTAACTGTATACATATTTACATTTAGGTGCAATCAGTTTTCCAGAATTTATGTGACATATGCACCATTTGTCGGTCTTTCGGGAAAAGTCTTTGAGGCCACTTTAGTTGACACTATGGGTCATACGCGCTGGACGCCTCAATATCTGTGTTGGTGCCTTGGTCAGCATCTGTGTCTTCTTCTTCTTCACTCGATGTATCAGTAATGTCTGTGATCCCCTGGGCATCCTGTTGTCTGGTTGTGCCGACTTGCCTTCTGTATGGTCTGTTGCGTAAATATTCAGCATGTTGAATCTTTGAGATTTCGTCAGTCAGTGTATTAAGTTCAGTCCACCTTTCAGGATCGCGTACTATGGCATGTAGTTCATTTTGTGTGTTCAAGTGGTCTACGTGTACTGTGTGTCTTGTGATCGTGCGTTGTCCGCAGAAAAAGACGATGTGTTCAGGGGAACCTTCTTCCCCGCATGTGCATCTATTAGTCTGCTGCAGACTCACGCGGTTCAGGTGCGTGGGATAGGGGCCGTGTCCTGTGATGAAGTGTACCATACCGCGGCTGGGATCGATATGTTTCAGTTGTAGTCTTTCCCGGATGTCAGGGAAGAAGTTGTATACTCGGCGGCCCTTATCGCTGTTGTCCCACTCGCTCTGCCAGGTATCCACTCGCCATGTTTTAAGTTGGCGTGTTGACTCAATCGGTACACCAGTGATCTGCCGAACCTGGTCTATTCTCCCCATCCTAAGCCAGTACATTGCTGCACGGTACCTGATTGTGATGTCTATTGGGAAGATTCCCATGACCACACATAGTGCATCAATTGACGTTGTGTTGAAGGCCCCAGTTAATCGAAGTAAAACACTTCTTTGTCCTCTACGTACGATGGTTCTGTTGGTTGAGACACTCAATCTGTGAGCCCATGTACTGGCAGCAAAGCATAGTACTGACTCGAAGACAGCACAATGGTATGTTCGTGTGACTGACAGGGGTAGTCTAAATTGTTCCGAATTTAGCCTTGCCAGTTTGTGTAGTAGCTTTTCTGCTTTGTTTGTGCATATTCGCATGTGTTCGTGGAAGTTCAAACGTTCGTCAATGTATACTCCTAGGTAGCGTGTAACCGCGAGTCTTTTTATGTTTGTGTCCCCTATTTTGACTGTTGGGTTCCTGCGTAGGATGCCCTTTAACAGTGTGTATGTTGTTTTGGTTTCTGCTATCTTTAGTTTGTTCTTAGCACACCATTTGGTTATTGTATGAAGTGTTCCATTGGCTCTTTCTTCTAGCTGGGCCCGGTTATTTGCTGATACAACCACGAGTAGATCGTCAGCATAGGCGACAACTCCATCTGTCAAAGTGTGCTCCTCTAGTAACTGTAGGAGCGGTTCAATCACTATGTCCCAGAAGATGGGGCCGCAGATCGACCCTTGTGGACAGCCTTTTGTAATACGTTTGATTACTTTCTGATTGTCCATGTGCCAAACGACTGTCCTGTCTTTGCAATAGTCGATGAAGCTATTGTACAGGGATTCCGGCACCTGCGGGTGTCTGAGCTTCTTGAACAAGGCCGGCCACCACAGGTTATCGAAAGCACCTGATATATCTATCATAATGGCAAGTGTGTATTTGTTAGGTGTGTTATGTACTATTTGGAGTGCTCTGTTTATTGCGTCGTCTATAGATTTCCCTTCCCTGAAGCCGTATTGGTGTGGTGTTAGTCCCCGTAGTGTTCTATGTGCTCGTAATCGTTTACAAAGTAGTTTCTCTTGTATTTTACCCAGTGTGTTGATGAGGCATATCGGTCTGTATGACTTGGGATCTGAGGGGTCTTTGTCTGGGGCTTTTTTGATGATGACCGCCTTCGAGGACTTTCACACTGCAGGCACTCGACCCAGCCTTAATGCGTCGTTTAGCAATGTTGTGAGATATGGGGTGATCTGCGGTGCAATTTGTTTTAGTACCTCAGAGTGGATACCGTCTGGTCCTGGCGCCTTTTTGTTTTTTAGTTCTGAAATCGCTATCGCGACTTCTTCCTGTGCAAAAGGACAGACGACAGTTGGTGTAATGTATGCTGTGTCGAGTTCGCGTCTCAGTGCTGCTTGTTCTGGTGTGTCAGTGTCAGCGATGTCATCAGGCAGGAGTTTGCTTAGCAGGAACTCCGCTGTGCGTCTCCAGCCCTTAGTCATCGCGCCGTCTTCCTGTCGCAACGTTCCCAGAACCAGTGGGCTCTTTACTTTTTCTGTCACTATTTTGTATGGTTCCCCCCAAATGTTTAGTTGTGTTTGTGCTGCTACATGGCTGTTCCAGTGGTCTTTCCTGGTCTTATTCAGCTCGAGTTTGTACCTGTCCTTGGCAAGCCGGTAGTCGTGTAGTCGTATTTGTCTTTCTCTGTCTGAGATTGCTCGTTGATAAAGCTTACGCTTACGTTTTGAGTCCTGTTTGAGTCGCGTTAATTGTGTGGTCCATGGAATGTTTTGGTGTTTTATCTTGCTTTGTGTAGGTATGCAGGTGTTCTGTATTTTTGTGATGATGTCCGTCAGCATGTGTGCTCGGAAGTCAACGCTACCGGTGATGTCGTGCAATGTGTGCTCATGTATTGTTCGTCTGACCCTATTCCAATCCGTTTTGTTAAATAACAGTCTTTTGGGTTGTGTGACTGAGTTGATGTTGGATGTACCATTTAAGGTTAGTGTGATGATGTTGTGGTCGCTAGCTGTGATCTGATCATGTACAGTCCAGTCTCGTACATGGTTAATGGCAGCATTGTTGGCGATGGTAATGTCTATGTTTGATGTGTAGCCGTTGTGTCCGGTGTAAGTCGGGTGGTGTCCTTCTTCGTTGAGTATGTGGAGTCCATTTTCATTAATGATGTCGTTTATGATTCTGCCTCTGTCGTCAGTTCTGTCTGAATGCCACAGGGTGGATCTGGCATTTATGTCTGCACAGATAAGTAGTTTCTTGTTGCCAGCATAATTTGCAAGATCTCTAATGAGGTCTGCATATGGTATAATGCTGTGACAGAATTGGGCGTACAGCGACGCGATGATCCACGTATCCCCCTTGTGCGTGACTTCGACTGTAGCTAGGTGTTCAGAACAGAGTTCTGTGATTTTCACCGGGTATATTTCTTTGTTTAGAATTGTGACGGATGCCTTGCAGCCCGCCCCCTCCGCAACTGTCACCGCGCCTGGAGGGAGATTAGGGATTTGACCTATTCTGGTATATGGCTCCTGTAAACAGAGAATATCACTTCTTAGTTCACGTAGGGCTTGTGGGAGCTCCGAGTTGACGAGTATACTCCGCATAGCATTAAGCTGTGCTAATAGCAGTTCGGGTGTTTAACAGTGGCGTAGCACTTGCTGCCAGTTTGACTATAATCGAAGTATGTTCTCCCATGAGCCCTAACGTGATCCTTATATAGCTTATCTAGGTCGAATGGCTCCTCCCTGCGCGCGCACACCTGCATGAGCAGATTAAGCAGGCTGTCAGGATCCGTCGGAATGTTTTCTGTTTTGAGAATGAGTCTGTCGGTTTGCTCCGATGTACGAAAACAGACCGAATCTCCATATGGATGTAGGGTGCGAATAAGCATCCGTTGTGCCGTCTCTAATATGTCCCTCTTTTCTAGCCTACTTAATTTTACATTTAGGTCTAACTTATCGTATTTAAAACTAGTGGTGGTGGTGGCGTGTGTTGACGTGCCCGCTGCCGTGTCGTGCCGTGGTGGTGTAGTGGAGTCGTTGTGCGCCTCTGCGAGAAGCGCTGGATGGGTGCCCATGTTGGTCGTTGCGGGGGATTCCAATGGCGTTGACGTTGCGGTTGTTGATTTGGGAACTGAGGGTGTGTTTACACCACTGGGGGGAATCACTATTTTGACACAAGGTGTTGGAACAGCCGGCAATTGCCGCGGTTGGTCGTCACACGCTTTCACTTTTTTAACTCTCTTAGGCTGTTTAGGTTTATTACGTGGGTTTAGTTTCTTGAAGGCTGTGATTATTTTTGTGTGTTTTTTGTGTGTTTCATTTGTGCTATCTTGTTGTGTTTTAGATGTGTTGGGTGAGTGTACCTTAGTTCTAATTCGCTCTGACACGAGTTGGTTCTCACAGGTCTGCTCTTCGTCATTATTTGCATCGGTCGTATCAGCTTTGAGTATGATATGCGCACTGTCAGCTTTAGTTGCGGTTGTTGCCCCGACTTTATGCGTGTCATTTGCGGTGTCGGTCAGTGCTGTGGCCTGTTCAAGATTGGCATTGGGATTTGGTGGATCATTTTTGTGTACGCTACAATCTCTGGCGTAGGGGCAGTGATAGACGTCATCTTCTTCCTCTGCCGATGAGTAAGTGTGAGTTATTATTCGTTTGGATTGAATGCAGCCTGGGGTGTCTGATTTGTCTGTGTCTTTCGTTTGAGTTCCAGTTTCGCTGGCTTGCATAACGGTAGGGTTCAAAGTCTCACCTAAAACGAACTTAACTGGTTTGATATATCCTTCGCATTTCGTGGTATCGTATGTGCGTCGTTGTGTTGGAGTAGAAGGGCCTCGTTGGGTCGTTGGTGGTGTTGTTTTGCATGGTTGCTCTGGTTGGTCATATGTGTTGTAGCATCCTGATCTGTCAGTGTCGGAGTATGGGGTTACCATGTCTAATCTTAGTAGTTCGTCTTCAAGTTCGTCTATCCTGTTAATGAGGGTCGTCTGAAACGTCATCCAGTACCTTATCTGTCTTTTAATTAGTTTGGCGGGTTCTGGTACTATTTGTCCTGTCAATGTGAGATCGTCAATGTATTCGGTAACTGCGTGAAGTCTGTCTTCCAGGTTTGTACTGTTCATCAAGCCTGGGATGTATCCATTGTTGGGGTAGTCGTCTGGTAACAGTTTTTGCCTCTTACGCCAGAGTATTGCACGTAGGTGGTTTCGGTTTTTTGTCGAAGGTGACTTGTATGACTTCGTTTTAGCAGGGTGTGATTTGTGGAGCAGGTCAGTTGACGCAGGGGGGTGTTCAGTTGCCATAGTCAGTGCTGTCAATTAGTCTGTCAAGCAGTTGTTTGTAGGTCTGGCAGACCCCACCCCTACTCTTATTGCAAATTCTGTTTCTATTCCTACAGGGAATACAATCGATGGGTTCTGATGCACGGCACTCTGCGCGTTTGTGACCCTTCTTGCCACACCTTGAACAGGTCGCACTTGTGTCTGCGCAAGCTTTGGTTGTGTGGCCTAGGTCACAACAATTGTAACACTGGCTTACGGAGGTAAAGTCTTTGACGGTTAATGATTGAAAGTCTATGTACACCCTTCCTTTTTTAGTGAGATACCAATAAATTCTGGGTGTAACCTCCAACACCTGATGGTTATATCCCTTTCCTTTTGGACCTGTGCGGAATCTGATTTTGACGTCTCTGTCAAATTCGTCTTTTGTGAGATCGTCGCTGAGGTTCTGCTCGTACAGACACTCCAGAAATTCTCTATCTGAGATAGTGTCTGTAACTCGGTGGACTATCACCAGAGGTTGCCGTTTTCTAGGCCCTTCACACGCAATGTTCTCTATGTCTTTCGTCTTTTCTATGATTTTACGGCAGTCCTCCTGTGTTGCTGCTTCGACAATGACGGCTGTCTTCGTGTTTCTTATCGATTTTATATGTAAGTTATCACGTCTTGGGTTTATTTTTTGTGTCAGTGTTTGTTGTACTGTTTTTGTGTCTTGATTGTTTGTTGATTTTATGAACAATGTTGTTGTCTGTTTGGCTTTGGCCGCCTCAATGCGTTTATGTTCTTTGGGTGCGGTGGATAGAGCTGCAGCATATGTTAATGTTTTGGCCTGTTGCTGCGCTTGTTCAGTGACTTTCCCTGTCAGTTCCCTGATCTGGTCTCTAAGTTCCTGATTTATTTCAACAAGCTTGGAGTTGTCCTCCTCTAGTTTATTAACCTGTTCGGTGAGTGTCTCAATGCGTAGGTCCTTTACTGGATCTGCTGAGTATTGCAATTCTCGCAGTAGATCTTTATTCTGTTCTTGCAGCAGTTCGACCTTGGCTTCTGCTGACGTAAGTTGAAATGCCAACGGGAATATTTTATTCCGTATTGTGTTCAGTACACTACTAGACACGTGTTTAGCCTTCAGTTCCGCTGCAATGTCATTCAGTAGCTCGTCAATTGCAGCGATCTTTTGGCTCGGCGACATGACGGCATATTCGTGAATACCAGACGCCATGCCTATTTGCGACACTTTGTTACTGATGTTTGCCCTGCCAGGTGGCCCTCTTGTCGATGTCGGTGTGGTGCTTGCACCACTAAGTTGTCGTACTCGATCCAGGGTTGCGTGTTTATGTGGTGACTACTCGGTTGCCGAAAGGGCGCTACGCTGTTACATGGCCGGCGGTGGAAAAAAAAAAAAAAAAAAAAAAAAAAAAAAAAAAAAAAAAAAAACGAAATGCCAAGGCGCTGTGCTAAAGCGATGCGCCAAAAGCGATACGTCGTGCTGCGCGGCTGAGTGCGGATAAGGTGGTCACGCACGCGCGGGCCAGCTGATACTGCGCCTCGCGGTCTGGCTTCGCTCGGCAGTCGGCCACGCAGTTCACGCGCGTGAATAGATGCCGATTGTGCAGTTGTGCAGTTCCCGTGCGCTGCTGCCTCCCGCGGCTGGGCGCAGGACTACGTGTCGCGCTTAGCAACGCGGGCCCCCGGCCAATGCACTATAGCCCACTTTCGGAACTTGCACGCAGCGCGCCTCTGCCAGCGCCCGGCGTTCTACTTACGGGACTTGCGTTCCGTCACTGTGTTCGGTATATCGGTTTGTGTCTTTCGTGTTTGTCAAAACTGTTTTCTGCTAAATCCGTTAATATTATAATTACCGAACCGAAACTTTTGCAGGAGCTTTGCTACACTGTCGTATGTCTTAGACTCGCTTTTGGTAGACTTTCATCATCCTAGAGCAGAAAACACTCCTGCCATATGTTATGGTCTTGACTCGCCACACGTGAACTTTTCCGTTCGTGGTTTTTCCAACACTTCACAAGCTATGGTTAGTAACGTTAGTAACGTCAATTGTTCCTAGGGGTGTTAGTAATGTTTCTCGAGTGTTAGTTGAAGGTGGAAATACCTTTGAAGAGGTCCACTGTAGTCCAATGGGTGCAGATGCGACGTCACATTTAGCACGTTTTCCCCCGTAAAACGCGAGGAAATTTCACTGCACTATATCACAGCACACTTAATCGATGCCTTGCACTGTTTTTAGGCACACGCTGACGCGATTTTCCGCGAAAAACCCGACACGAATACTGTAGAGACGGGAGCGCGCGCGAAACACGTCCGCTCGGCTCCTGTGTAGCGGACAGTGACTATGGTGATTTTAGTGTCTCCGCATACCGCAGCACGCGAAATAGCTTTGCAGACGATAAGTACAACCGTTTCAGAGAGAAGAGCGGCCAATGTGACGATCTGGCTTTAAGTCGATTCGATAACAAATGACGAAAACGGACGGATTTCTCAGGATTTTATTACATATGAACACTTTTCACATTCTCCCGTGCAACTCGGCTGCTAGTCCTCCTTTCATGCAGAATCTTAAGGTCCAAGCTCATCTCCAAGGCACCAAAGCCAGCTAAAAAGTCAATAATCAATACCTAAAACTTGAATTTTACTACTTCTTACTGGCTATTACATGAACTTAGAAGCTTCATCTCTGTTCTACTATGGTGCTTTTAGTGTCTCCACATACCGCAGCACGCGACATAGCTTTGCAGAAGATAAGTACAACCGTTTCAGAGAGAAGAGCGGCCAATGTAACGATCTGGCTAAAAGTCGATTCGATAACAAATGACGAAAACGGACGGATTTCTCAGGTTTTTACTACATATGAACACTTTTCACATTCTCCCGGGCAACTCGCTGCTAGTCCTTCTTTCATGCAGAATCTTAAGGTCCTAGATCATGTCCAAGGCACCAAAGCCAGCTAAAAAGTTAATAATCAATATCTAAAACTTGAATTGTACTACTTCTTACTGGCTATTACATTAACTTAGAAGCTCGATCTGTGTTGTACTATGGTGCTTTTAGTGTCTCCGCATATCGCAGCACGCGACATAGCTTTGCAGACGATAAGTACAACGGTTTCAGAGAGAAAAGCGGCAAATGTGACGATCTGGCTTTAAGTCGATTCGATAACAAATGACGCAAACGGACGGCTTTCTCAGGTTTTTACTACATATGAACACTTTTCACATTCTCCCGTGCAACTTGGCTGCTAGTCCTCCTTTCATGCAGAATCTTAAGGTCATAGCCCATGTCCAAGGCACCAAAGCCAGCTAAAAAGTCAATAACGATATCTAAAACTTGAATTGTACTATTTCTTACTGGCCATTACATCATCTTAGAAGCTTCATCTGTGTTCTACTATGGTGCTTTTAGTGTCTCCGCATAACGCAGCACGCGACATAGCTTTGCAGACGATAAGTACAACCGTTTGAGAGAAGAGCGGTCAATGTGACGATCTGGCTTTAAGACGATTCGATAACAAATGACGAAAACGGACGGATTTCTTGGGTTTTTACTACATATGAACACTTTTCACATTCTCCCGTGCAACTCGGCAGCTAGTCCTCCTTTCATGTAGAATCTTAATGTCCTAGCTCATGTCCAAGGCACCAAAGCCAGCTAAAAAGTCAATAACCGATACCTAAAACTAGAATTGTACTACTTCTTACTGGCTATTACATCAACTTAGAAGCTCGATCTGTGTTGTACTATGGTGCTTTTAGTGTCTCAGCATACCGCAGCACGCGACATAGCTTTGCAGACGATAAGTACAACCGTTTCAGAGAGAAGAGCGGCCAATGTGACGATCTGGCTTTAAGTCGATTCGATAACAAATGACGAAAACGGACGGATGTCTCAGGTTGGTTTTTACTACATATGAACACTTTTCACATTCTCCCGTGCAACTGGGCTGCTAGTCCTCCTTTCATGCAGAATCTTAAGGTCCTAGCTCATGTCCAAGGCACCAAAGCCAGCTAAAAAGTCAATAATCGATTCCTAAAACTTGAATTGTACTTCTTCTTACTGGCTATTACATCAACTTAGATGCTTCATCTGTGTTCTACTATGGTGATTTTAGTGTCTCCACATGCCGCTGCACGCGACATAGCTTTGCAGACGATATGTACAACCGTTTCAGAGAGAAGAGCGGCTTATGTGACCATCTGGCTTTAAGTCGATTCGATAACAAATGACGAAAACGGACGGATTTCTCAGGTTTTTACTACATATGAACAATTTTCACTTTCTCCCGTGCAACTCGGCTGCTAGTCCTCCTTTCATGCAGAATGTCAAGGTCCTAGCTCATGTCCAAGGCACCAAAGCCAGTTAAAAAGTCAATAATCGATACGTAAATCTTGAATTGGACTACATCTTACCGGCTATTACGTCAACTTAGAAGCTTCGTCTGTGTTCTACTATGGTGCTTTTAGTGTCTCCGCATACCGCAGCATGCGACATAGCTTTGCAGACGATAAGTACAACCGTTTCAGAGAGAAGAGCGGCCAATGTGACGATCTGGCTCTATGTCGATTCGATAACAAATGACGAATACGGACGGATTTCTCAGGTTTTTACTACATATGAACACTTTTCACATTCTCCCGTGCAACTCGGCTGCTAGTCCTCCTTTCATGCAGAATCTTAAGGTCCTAGCTCATGTCCAAGGCACGAAAGCCAGCTTAAAAGTCAATAATCGATTCCTAAAACTTGAATTGTACTACTTCTTACTGGCTATTACTTCAACTTAGATGCTTCATCTGTGTTCTACTATGGTGCTTTTAGTGTCTCCACATACCGCTGCACGCGACATAGCTTTGCAGACGATATGTACAACCGTTTCAGAGAGAAGAGCGGCCAATGTGACGATCTGGCTTTAAGTCGATTCGATAACAAATGACGAAAACGGACGGATTTCTCAGGTTTTTACTACATATGAACATTTTTCACATTCTCACGTGCAACTCGGCTGCTAGTCCTCCTTTCATGCAGAATCTTAAGGTCCTAGCTCATGTCCAAGGTACCGAAGCCAGCTAAAAAGTCAATAATCGATACCTAAAACTTGAATTGTTCTACTTCTTACTGGCTATTGCATCAACTTAGAAGCTTCATCTGTGTTCTACTATGGTTATTTTAGTGTCTCCGCATACCGCAGCACGCGACATAGCTTTGCAGACGATAAGTACAACCGTTTCAGAGAGAAGAGCGGCCAATGTGACGATCTGGCTTTAAGTCGATTCGATAACAAATGACGAAAACGGACGAATTTCTCAGGTTTTTACTACATATGAACACTTTTCACATTCTCCCGTGCAACTCTGCTGCTAGTCCTCCTTTTATGCAGAATCTTAAAGTCCTAGCTCATGTCCAAGGCACGAAAGCCAGCTAAAAGGTCAATATTCAATACCTAAAACTTGAATTGTACTACTTCTTACTGGCTATTACATCAACTTAGAAGCTTGATCTGTGTTCTACTATGGTGCTTTTAGTGTCTCAGCATACCGCAGTACGCGACATAGCTTTGCAGACGATAAGTACAACCGTTTCAGAGAGAAGAGCGGCCAATGTGACGATCTGGCTTTAAGTCGATTCGATAACAAATGACGAAAACGAACGGATTTCTCAGGTTTTTACTACATATGAACACTTTTCACATTCTCCCGTGCAACTCGGCTGCTAGTCCTCCAATCATGCAGAATCTTAAGGTCCTAGCTCATGTCCAAGGCACCAAAGCCAGCTGAAAAGTCAATAATCAATACCTTAAACTTGAATTGTACTACTTCTTACTGGCTATTACATCAACTTACAAGCTTCATCTGTGTTCTACTACGGTGCTTTTAGTTTCTCCGCATACCGCTGCACGCGACATAGCTTTGCAGACGATATGTACAACCGTTTCAGAGAGAAGAGCGGCCAATGTGACGATCTGGCTTTAAGTCGATTCGATAACAAATGACGAAAACGGACGGATTTCTCAGGTTTTTACTACATATGAACACTTTTCACATTCTCACGTGAAACTCGGCTGCTAGTCCTCCTTTGATGCAGAATCTTAAGGTCCTAGCTCATGTCCAAGGTACCGAAGCCAGCTAAAAAGTCAATAATCGATACCTAAAACTTGAATGGTTCTACTTCTTACTGGCTATTGCATCAACTGAGAAGCTTCATCTGTGTTCTACTATGGTGATTTTAGTGTCTCCGCATACCGCAGCACGCGACATAGCTTTGAAGACGATAAGTACAACCGATTCAGAGAGAAGAGCGGCCAATGTGACGATCTGGCTTTAAGTCGATTCGATAACAAATGACGAAAACGGACGAATTTCTCAGGTTTTTACTACATATGAACACTTTTCACATTCTCCCGTGCAACTCGGCTGCTAGTCCTCCTTTCATGCAGAACGTCAAGGTCCTAGCTCATGGCCAAGGCACCAAAGCCAGTTAAAAAGTCAATAATGGATACCTAAAACTTGAATTGTACTACTTCTTACTGGCTATTAGATCAACTTAGAAGCTTCGTCTGTGTTCTGCTATGGTGCTTTTAGTGTCTCCGCATACCGCAGCACGCGACATAGCTTTGCAGACGATAAGTACAACCGCTTCAGAGAGAAGAGCGGCAAATGTGACGATCTGGCTTTAAGTCGATTCGATAACAAACGACGAAAACGGACGGATTTCTCAGGTTTTTACTACATATGAACACTTTTCACATTCTCCCGTGCAACTCTGCTGCTAGTCCTCCTTTTATGCAGAATCTTAAAGTCCTAGCTCATGTCCAAGGCACGAAAGCCAGCTAAAATATCAATATTCAATACCTAAAACTTGAATTGTACTACTTCTTACTGGCTATTACATCAACTTAGAAGCTTGATCTGTGTTGTACTATGGTGCTTTTAGTGTCTCAGCATACCGCAGTACGCGACATAGCTTTGCAGACGATAAGTACAACCGTTTCAGAGAGAAGAGCGGCCAATGTGACGATCTGGCTTTAAGTCGATTCGATAACAAATGACGAAAACGAACGGATTTCTCAGGTTTTTACTACATATGAACACTTTTCACATTCTCCCGTGCAACTCGGCTGCTAGTCCTCCATTCATGCAGAATCTTAAGGTCCTAGCTCAAGTCCAAGCCACCAAAGCCAGCTAAAAAGTCAATAATCAATACCTAAAACTTGAATTGTACTACTTCTTCCTGGCTATTACATCAACTTAGAAGCTTCATCTGTGTTCTAGTACGGTGCTTTTAGTTTCTCCGCATACCGCAGCACGCGACACAGTTTTGCAGACGATAAGTACAACCGTTTCAGAGAGAAGAGCGGCCAATGTGACGATCTGGCTTTAAGTCGATTCGATAACAAATGACGAAAACGGACGGATTTCTCAGGTTTTTACTACATATGAACAATTTTCACATTCTCCCGTGGAACTCGGCTGGTAGTCCACCTTTCATGCAGAATCTTAAGGTCCTAGCTCATGTCCAATGCACCAAAGCTAGCTAAAAAGTCAATAATCGATACCTAAAACTTGAATTGTACTACATCTTACTGGATATTACATCAACTTAGAAGCTTCATCTGTGTTCTACTGTGGTGATTTTAGTGTCACCGCATACCGCAGCACGTGACATAGCTTTGCAGACGATAAGTACAACCGTTTCAGAGAGAAGAGCGGCCAATGTGACGATCTGGCTTTAAGTCGATTCGATAACAGATGACGAAAACGGACGGATTTCTCAGGTTTTTACTACATATGAACACTTTTCACATTCTCCCGTGCAACTCGGCTGCTAGTCCTCCTTTCATGCAGAATCTTAAGGTCCTATCTCATGTCCAAGGCACCAAAGCCAGCTAAAAAGACAATAACCGATACCTAGAACTTGAATTGTACTTCTTCTTACTGGCTATTACATCATCTTAGAAGCTTCATCTGTGTTCTACTATGGTGCTTTTAGTGTCTCCGAATACCGCAGTACGCGACATAGCTTTGCAGACGATAAGTACAACCGTTTCAGAGAGAAGAGCGGCCAATGTGACGATCTGGCTTTAAGTCGATTCGATAACAAATGACGAAAACGGACGGATTTCTCAGGTTTTTACTACATATGAACACTTTTCACATTCTCCCGTTCAACTGGGCCGCTAGTGCTCCTTTTATGCAGAATCTTTAAGTCCTAGCTCATGTCCAAGGCACGAAAGCCAGCTACAAAGTCAATAATCGATACGTAAATCTTGAATTGGACTACTTCTTACTGGCTATTACATCAACTTAGAAGCTTCGTCTGTGTTCTACTATGGTGCTTTTCCTCTTTCCGCCTACAGCAACACGCGACATAGCTTTGCAGACGATAAGCACAACCGTTTCAGAGAGAAGAGCGGCCAATGTGACGATCTGGCTTTAAGTCGATTCGATAACAAATGACGAAAAAGGACGGATTTCTCAGGTTATTACTACATATGAACACTTTTCACATTCTCCCGTGCAACTCGGCTGCTAGTCCTCCTTTCATGCAGAATCTTAAGGTCCTAGCTCATGTCCAAGGCACCAAAGCCAGCTAAAAGGTCCATATTTAATACCTAAAACTTGAATTGTACTACTTCTTACTGGCTATTACATCAACTTAGAAGCTTGATCTGTGTTCTACTATTGTGATTTTAGTGTCTCAGCATGCCGCAGCACGCGACATAGCTTTTCAGACGATAAGTACAACCGTTTCAGAGAGAAGAGCTGCCAATGTGACGATCTGGCTTTAAGTCGATTGAATAACAAATGACGAAAACTGACGGATGTCTCAGGTTTTTACTACATGTGAACACTTTTCACATTCTCCTGTGCAACTGGGCTGCTAGTCCTCCTTTTATGCAGAATCTTAAAGTCCTAGCTCATGTCCAAGCACCTAAACCAGCTAAAAAGACAATATCCGATACCTAGAACTTGAATTGTACTTCTTCTTACTGGCTATTACATCATCTTAGAAGCTTCATCTGTGTTCTACTATGGTGCTTTTAGTGTCTCCGAATACCGCAGTACGCGACATAGCTTTGCAGACGATAAGTACAACCGTTTCAGTGACCAGAGCGGCCAATGTGACGATCTGGCTTTAAGTCGATTCGATAACAAATGACGAAAACGGACGGATTTCTCAGGTTTTTACTACATATGAACACTTTTCACATTCTCCCGTTCAACTGGGCTGCTAGTCCTCCTTTTATGCAGAATCTTTAAGTCCTAGCTCATGTCCAAGGCACGAAAGCCAGCTACAAAGTCAATAATCGATACCTAAATCTTGAATTGGACTACTTCTTACTGGCTATTACATCAACTTAGATGCTTCATCTGTGTTCTACTATGGTGATTTTAGTGGGTCCACATGCCGCTGCACGCGACATAGCTTTGCAGACGATATGTACAACCGTTTCAGAGAGAAGAGCGGCTTATGTGACCATCCGGCTTTAAGTCGATTCGATAACAAATGACGAAAACGGACGGATTTCTCAGGTTTTTACTACATATGAACACTTTTCACATTCTCCCGCGCAACTCGGCTGCTAGTCCTTCTTTCATGCAGAATCTTAAAGTCCTAGCTCATGTCCAAGGCACCAAAGCCAGCTAAAAAGTCAATAATCGATTCCTAAAACTTGAATTGTACTTCTTCTTACTGGCTATTACATCAACTTAGAAGCATCCTCTGTGTTCTACTATGGTGCTTTTAGTGTTTCCGCATACCGCAGCACGCGACATAGCTTTGCAGACGATAAGTACAACCGTTTCAGAGAGAAGAGCTGCCAATGTGACGATCTGGCTTTAAGTCGATTGAATAACAAATGACGAAAACTGACGGATGTCTCAGGTTTTTACTACATGTGAACACTTTTCACATTCTCCTGTGCAACTGCTCTGCTAGTCCTCCTTTTATGCAGAATATTAAAGTCCTAGCTCATGTCCAAGGCACCTAAACCAGCAAAAAAATCAATAATCGATACCTAAAACTTGAATTGGACTACTTCTTACTGGCTATTACATCCACTTAGAAGCTTCATCTGTGTTCTACTACGGTGCTTTTAGTTTCTCCGCATACCGCAGCACGCGACATAGTTTTGCAGACGATAAGCACAACCGTTTCAGAGAGAAGAGCGGCCAATGTGACGATGTGGCTTTAAGTCGATTCGATAACAAATGACGAAAACGGATGGATTTCTCAGGTTTTTACTACATATGAACACTTTTCACATTCTCCCGTGCAACTCGGCTTCTAGTCCACCTTTAATGCAGAATCTTAACGTCCTAGCTCATGTCCAAGGTACCGAAGCCAACTAAAAAGTCAATAATCGATACCTAAAACTTGAATTGTTCTACTTCTTACTGGCTATTGCATCAACTTAGAAGCTTCATCTGAGTTCTATTATGGTAATTTTAGTGTCTCCGCATACCGCAGCACGCGACATAGCTTTGCAGACGATAGGTACAACCGTTTCAGAGAGAAGGGCGGCCAATGTGACGATCTGGCTTTAAGTCGATTGATAACAAATGACGAAAACGGACGGATGTCTCAGGTTCTTACTACATGTGAACACTTTTGACATTCTCCTGTGTAACTGGGCTGCTAGTCCTCCTTTTATGCAGAATCTTAAAGTCCTAGCTCATTTCCAAGGCACCAAAGCCAGCTAAAAAGTCAATAATCGATACCTAAAACTTGAATTGGACTACTTCTTACTGGCTATTACATCAACTTAGAAGCTTCATCTGTGTTCTACTACGATGCTTTTAGTTTCTCCGCAGACCGCAGCACGCGACATAGTTTTGCAGACGATAAGCACAACCGTTTCAGAGAGAATAGCGGCCAATGTGACGATCTGGCTTTAAGTCGATTCGATAACAAATGACGAAAACGGACGGATTTCTCATCATTTTACTACATATGAACACTTTTCACATTCTCCCGTGCAACTCGGCTGCTAGGCCTCCTTTCATGCAGAATCTTAAGGTCCTAGCTCATGTCCAAGGCACCAAAGCCAGCTAAAAAGTCAATAATCGATTCCTAAAACTTGAATTGTACTTCTTCTTACTGGCTATTACATCAACTTAGATGCTTCATCTGTGTTCTACTATGGTGATTTTAGTGTCTCCACATGCCGCTGCACGCGACATAGCTTTGCAGACGATATGTACAACCGTTTCAGAGAGAAGAGCGGCTTATGTGACCATCCGGCTTTAAGTCGATTCGATAACAAATGACGAAAACGGACGGATTTCTCAGGTTTTTACTACATATGAACAATTTTCACAGTCTCCCGTGCTACTCGGCTGCTAGTCCTCCTTTCATGCAGAATGTCAAGGTCCTAGCTCATGTCCAAGGCACCAAAGCCAGTTAAAAAGTCAATAATCGATACGTAAATCTTGAATTGGACTACATCTTACCGGCTATTACGTCAACATAGAAGCTTCGTCTGTGTTCTACTATGGTGCTTTTAGTGTCTCCGCATACCGCAGCATGCGACATAGCTTTGCAGACGATAAGTACAACCGTTTCAGAGAGAAGAGCGGCCAATGTGACGATCTGGCTCTATGTCGATTCGATAACAAATGACGAATACGGACGGATTTCTCAGGTTTTTACTACATATGAACACTTTTCACATTCTCCCGTGCAACTCGGCTGCTAGTCCTCCTTTCATGCAGAATCTTAAGGTCCTAGCTCATGTCCAAGGCACGAAAGCCAGCTTAAAAGTCAATAATCGATTCCTAAAACTTGAATTGTACTACTTCTTACTGGCTATTACTTCAACTTAGATGCTTCATCTGTGTTCTACTATGGTGATTTTAGTGTCTCCACATACCGCTGCACGCGACATAGCTTTGCAGACGATATGTACAACCGTTTCAGAGAGAAGAGCGGCCAATGTGACGATCTGGCTTTAAGTCGATTCGATAACAAATGACGAAAACGGACGGATTTCTCAGGTTTTTACTACATATGAACATTTTTCACATTCTCACGTGAAACTCGGCTGCTAGTCCTCCTTTCATGCAGAATCTTAAGGTCCTAGCTCATGTCCAAGGTACCGAAGCCAGTTAAAAAGTCAATAATCGATACCTAAAACTTGAATTGTACTACTTCTTACTGGCTATTAGATCAACTTAGAAGCTTCGTCTGTGTTCTACTATGGTGCTTTTAGTGTCTCTGCAAACCGCAGCACGCGACATAGCTTTGCAGACGATAAGTACAACCGCTTCAGAGAGAAGAGCGGCAAATGTGACGATCTGGCTTTAAGTCGATTCGATAACAAACGATGAAAACGGACGGATTTCTCAGGTTTTTACTACATATGAACACTTTTCACATTCTCCCGTGCAACTCTGCTGCTAGTCCACCTTTCATGCAGAATCTTAAAGTCCTAGCTCATGTCCAATGCACCAAAGCTAGCTAAAAAGTCAATAATCGATACCTAAAACTTGAATTGTACTACATCTTACTGGATATTACATCAACTTAGAAGCTTCATCTGTGTTCTACTGTGGTGATTTTAGTGTCACCACATACCGCAGCACGTGACATAGCTTTGCAGACGATAAGTACAACCGTTTCAGAGAGAAGAGCGGCCAATGTGACGATCTGGCTTTAAGTCGATTCGATAACAAATGACGAAAACGGACGGATTTCTCAGGTTATTACTACATATGAACACTTTTCACATTCTCCCGTGCAACTCGGCTGCTAGTCCTCCTTTCATGCAGAATCTTAAGGTCCTAGTTCATGTCCAAGGCACCAAAGCCAGCTAAAAGGTCCATATTCAATACCTAAAACTTGAATTGTACTACTTCTTACTGGCTATTACATCAACTTAGAAGCTTGATCTGTGTTCTACTATGGTGATTTTAGTGTCTCAGCATGCCGCAGCACGCGACATAGCTTTTCAGACGATAAGTACAACCGTTTCAGAGAGAAGAGCGGCCAATGTGACTATCTGTCTTTAAGTCGATTCGATAACAAATGACGAAAACGGATGGATTACTCAGGTTTTTACTACATATGAACACTTTTCACATTCTCCCGTGCAACTCGGCTTCTAGTCCACCTTTCATGCAGAATCTTAACGTCCTAGCTCATGTCCAAGGTACCGAAGCCAACTAAAAAGTCAATAATCGATACCTAAAACTTGAATTGTTCTACTTCTTACTGGCTATTGCATCAACTTAGAAGCTTCATCTGAGTTCTATTATGGTGATTTTAGTGTCTCCGCATACCGCAGCACGCGACATAGCTTTGCAGACGATAAGTACAAGCGTTTCAGAGAGAAGAGCGGCCAATGTGACGATCTGGCTTTAAGTCGATTGATAACAAATGACGAAAACGGACGGATGTCTCAGGTTCTTACTACATGTGAACACTTTTGACATTCTCCTGTGCAACTGGGCTGCTAGTCCTCCTTTTATGCAGAATCTTAAAGTCCTAGCTCATTTCCAAGGCACCAAAGCCAGCTAAAAAGTCAATAATCGATACCTAAAACTTGAATTGGACTACTTCTTACTGGCTATTACATCAACTTAGAAGCTTCATCTGTGTTCTACTACGATGCTTTTAGTTTCTCCGCATACCGCAGCACGCGACATAGTTTTGCAAACGATAAGCACAACCGTTTCAGAGAGAAGAGCGGCCAATGTGACGATCTGGCTTTAAGTCGATTCGATAACAAATGACGAAAACGGACGGATTTCTCATGATTTTACTACATATGAACACTTTTCACATTCTCCCGTGCAACTCGGCTGCTAGTCCTCCTTTCATGCAGAATGTCAAGGTCCTAGCTCATGTCCAAGGCACCAAAGCCAGCTAAAAAGTCAATATCCGATACCTAAAACTTGAATTGTACTACTTCTTACTGGCTATTACATCAACTTAGAAGCTTCATCTGTGTTCTACTATGGTGCTTTTAGTGTCTCAGCATACCGCAGCACGCGACATAGCTTTGCAGACGATAAGTACAACCGTTTCAGAGAGAAGAGCGGCCAATGTGTCGATCTGGCTTTAAGTCGATTCGATAACAAATGACGAAAACGGACGGATTTCTCAGGTTTTTACTACATATGAACACTTTTTACATTCTCTCGTGCAACTGGGCTGCTAGTCCTCCTTTCATGCAGAATCTTAAGATCCTAGCTCATGTCCAAGGTACCGAAGCCAGCTAAAAAGTCAATAATCGATACCTAAAACTTGAATTGTTCTACTTCTTACTGGCTATTGCATCAACTTAGAAGCTTCATCTGTGTTCTACTATGGTGCTTTTAGTGTCTCCACCAAAGCCAGCTAAAAAGTCAATAATCGATTCCTAAAACTTGAATTGTACTTCTTCTTACTGGCTATTACATCAACTTAGATGCTTCATCTGTGTTCTACTATGGTGATTTTAGTGTCTCCACATGCCGCTGCACGCGACATAGCTTTGCAGACGATATGTACAACCGTTTCAGAGAGAAGAGCGGCTTATGTGACCATCTGGCTTTAAGTCGATTCGATAACAAATGACGAAAACGGACGGATTTCTCAGGTTTTTACTACATATGAACAATTTTCACATTCTCCCGTGCAACTCGGCTGCTAGTCCTCCTTTCATGCAGAATGTCAAGGTCCTAGCTCATGTCCAAGGCACCAAAGCCAGTTAAAAAGTCAATAATCGATACCTAAAACTTGAATTGTACTACTTCTTACTGGCTATTAGATCAACTTAGAAGCTTCGTCTGTGTTCTACTATGGTGCTTCTAGTGTCTCCGTATACCGCAGTACGCGACATAGCTTTGCACACGATAAGTGCAACCGTTTCAGAGAGAAGAGCGGCCAATGTGACGATCTGGCTTTAAGTCGATTCGATAACAAATGACGAAAACGAACGGATATCTCAGGTTTTTACTACATATGAACACTTTTCACATTCTCCCGTGCAACTCGGCTGCTAGTCCTCCATTCATGCAGAATCTTAAGGTCCTAGCTCATGTCCAAGGTACCGAAGCCAACTAAAAAGTCAATAATCAATACCTGAAACTTGAATTGTACTACTTCTTCCTGGCTATTACATCAACTTAGAAGCTTCATCTGTGTTCTACTACGGTGCTTTTAGTTTCTCCGCATACCGCAGCACGCGACACAGTTTTGCAGACGATAAGTACAACCGTTTCAGAGAGAAGAGCGGCCAATGTGACGATCTGGCTTTAAGTCGATTCGATAACAGATGACGAAAACGGACGGATTTCTCAGGTTTTTACTACATATGAACACTTTTCACATTCTCCCGTGCAACTCGGCTGCTAGTCCTCCTTTCATGCAGAATCTTAAGGACCTAGCTCATGTCCAAGGCACCAAAGCCAGCTAAAAAGACAATAACCGATACCTAAAACTTGAATTGTACTTCTTCCTACTGGCTATTACATCATCTTAGAAGCTACATCTGTGTTCTACTATGGTGCTTTTAGTGTCTCCGAATACCGCAGTACGCGACATAGCTTTGCAGACGATAAGTACAACCGTTTCAGAGAGAAGAGAGGCCAATGTGACGATCTGGCTTTAAGTCGATTCGATAACAAATGACGAAAACGGACGGATTTCTCAGGTTTTTACTACATATGAACACTTTTTACATTCTCCCGTTCAACTGGGCTGCTAGTCCTCCTTTTATGCAGAATCTTTAAGTCCTAGCTCATGTCCAAGGCACGAAAGCCAGCTACAAATTCAATAATCGATACCTAAATCTTGAATTGGACTACTTCTTACTGGCTATTACATCAACTTAGAAGCTTCGTCTGTGTTCTACTATGGTGCTTTTCCTGTTTCCGCCTACGGCAACACGCGACATAGCTTTGCAGACGATAAGCACAACCGTTTCAGAGAGAAGAGCGGCCAATGTGACGATCTGGCTTTAAGTCGATTCGATAACAAATGACGAAAAAGGACGGATTTCTCAGGTTATTACTACATATGAACACTTTTCACATTCTCCCGTGCAACTCGGCTGCTAGTCCTCCTTTCATGCAGAATCTTAAGGTCCTAGCTCATGTCCAAGGCACCAAAGCCAGCTAAAAGGTCCATATTCAATACCTAAAACTTGAATTGTACTACTTCTTACTGGCTATTACATCAACTTAGAAGCTTGATCTGTGTTCTACTATGGTGATTTTAGTGTCTCAGCATGCCGCAGCACGCGACATAGCTTTTCAGACGATAAGTACAACCGTTTCAGAGAGAAGAGCGGCCAATGTGACTATCTGTCTTTAAGTCGATTCGATAACAAATGACGAAAACGGACGGATTACTCAGGTTTTTACTACGTATGAACACTTTTCACATTCTCCCGCGCAACTCGGCTGCTAGATCTTCTTTCATGCAGAATCTTAAAGTCCTAGCGCATGTCCAAGGCACCAAAGCCAGCTAAAAAGTCAATAATCGATTCCTAAAACTTGAATTGTACTTCTTCTTACTGGCTATTACATAAACTTAGATGCTTCATCTGTGTTCTACTATGGTGATTTTAGTGTCTCCACATACCGCTGCACGCGACATAGCTTTGCAGACGATATGTACAACCGTTTCAGAGAGAAGAGCGGCCAATGTGACCATCTGGCTTTAAGTCGATTCGATAACAAATGACGAAAACGGACTGATTTCTCAGGTTTTCACTACATATGAACACTTTTCACATTCTGACGTGCAACTCGGCTGCTAGTCCTCCTTTCATGCAGAATCTTAAGGTACTAGCTCATGTCCAAGGTACCGAAGCCAGCTAAAAAGTCAATAATCGATACCTAAAACTTGAATTGTTCTACTTCTTACTGGCCATTGGATCAACTTAGAAGTTTCATCTGTGTTCTACTTTGGTGATTTTAGTGTCTCCGCATTCCGCAGCACGCCACATAGCTTTGCAGACGATAAGTACAACCGTTTCAGAGAGAAGAGCGGCCAATGTGACGATCTGGCTTTAAGTCCATTCGATAACAAATGTAGAAAACGGACGGATTTCTCAGGTTTTTAATACATATGAACACTTTTCACATTCTCCCGTGCAACTCGGCTGCTAGTCGTCCTTTCATGCAGAAGCTTAAGGTCCTAGCACATGTCCAAGGCACCAAAGCCAGCTAAAAAGTCAATAACCGATACCTAAAACTTGAATTGTACTACTTCTTACTGGCTATTACATCATCATAGGGGCTTCATCTGTGTTCTACTATGGTGCTTTTAGTTACTCCGAATACCGCAGTACGCGACATAGCTTTGCAGACGATAAGTACAACCGTTTCAGAGAGAAGAGCGGCCAATGTGACGATCTGGATTTAAGTCGATTCGATAACAAATGATGAAAACGGACGGATTTCTCAGGTTTTTACTACATATGAACACTTTTCACATTCTCCCGTGCAACTCGGCTGCTAGTCCTCCTTTCATGCAGAATCTTAAGGTCCAAGCTCATGTCCAAGGCACCAAAGCCAGCTAAAAAGTCAATAATCAATACCTAAAACTTGAATTGTACTACTTCTTACTGGCTATTACATCAACTTAGAAGCTTCATCTGTGTTCGATTAAGGTGCTTTTAGTGTCTCCGCATACCGCAGCACGCGACATAGTTTTGCAGTCGATAAGTACAACCGTTTCAGAGAGAAGGGCGGCCAATGTGACGATCTGGCTTTAAGTCCATTCGATAACAAATGACGAAAACGGACGGATTTCTCAGGTTTTTACTACATATGAACACTTTTCACATTCTCCCGTGCAACTCGGCTGCTAGTCCACGTTTCATGCAAAATCTTAAGGTCCTAGCTCATGTCCAATGCACCAAAGCCAGCTAAAAAGTCAATAATCGGTACCTAAATCTTGAATTGTACTACTTCTTACTGGATATTACATCAACTTAGAAGCTTCATCTGTGTTCTACTGTGGTGATTTTAGTGTCACCGCATACCGCAGCACGTGACATAGCTTTGCAGGCGATAAGTACAACCGTTTCAGAGAGAAGAGCAGCCAATGTGACGATCTGGCTTTAAGTCGATTCGATACTAATTGACGAAAACGGACGGATTTCTAAGGTTTTTACTACATATGAACACTTTTCACATTCTCCCGTGCAACTCGGCTGCTAGTCCTCCTTTCATGAAGAATGTTAAGGTCCTAGCTCATGTCCAAGGCACCAAAGCCAGCTAAAATGTCAATAATCGATACCTTAAACTTGAATTGTACTACTTCTTACTGGGTATTACATCAACTTAGAAGCTTCATCTGTGTTCTAGTATGCTGCTTTTAGTGTCTCCACATGCCGCAGCACGCGACATAGCTTTGAGGACGATAAGTACAACCGTTTCAGAGAGAAGAGCGGCCAATGTGACGATCTGGCTTTAAGTCGATTCGATAACAAATGACGAAAAAGGACGGATTTCTAAGGTTATTACTACATATGAACACTTTTCACATTCTCCCGTGCAACTCGGCTGCTAGTCCTCCTTTCATGCAGAATCGTAAGGTCCTAGCTCATGTCCAAGGCACCAAAGCCAGCTAAAAGGTCCATATTCAATACCTAAAACTTGAATTGTACTACTTCTTCCTGGCTATTACATCAACTTAGAAGCTTGATCTGTGTTCTACTATGGTGCTTTTAGTGTCTCAGCATGCCGCAGCACGCGACATAGCTTTTCAGACGATAAGTACAACCGTTTCAGAGAGAAGGGCGGCCAATGTGACGTTCTGTCTTTAAGTCGATTCGATAACAAATGACGAAAACGGACGGATTACTCATGTTTTTACTACATATGAACACATTTCACATTCTCCCGCGCAACTCTGCTGCTAGTCCTCCTTTCATGCAGAATCTTAAAGTCCAAGCTCATGTCCAAGGCACCAAAGCCAGCTAAAAAGTCAATAATCGATACCTAAAACTTGAATTGTTCTACTTCTTACTGGCTATTACATCAACTTAGAAGCTTGATCTGTGTTCTACTATGGTGATTTTAGTGTCTCAGCATGCCGCAGCACGCGACATAGCTTTTCAGACGATAAGTACAACCGTTTCAGAGAGAAGAGCGGCCAATGTGACTATCTGTCTTTAAGTCGATTCGATAACAAATGACGAAAACGGACGGATTACTCAGGTTTTTACTACGTATGAACACTTTTCACATTCTCCCGCGCAACTCGGCTGCTAGTCCTTCTTTCATGCAGAATCTTAAAGTCCTAGCTCATGTCCAAGGCACCAAAGCCAGCTAAAAAGTCAATAATCGATTCCTAAAACTTGAATTGTACTTCTTCTTACTGGCTATTACATAAACTTAGATGCTTCATCTGTGTTCTACTATGGTGATTTTAGTGTCTCCACATACCGCTGCACGCGACATAGCTTTGCAGACGATATGTACAACCGTTTCAGAGAGAAGAGCGGCCAATGTGACCATCTGGCTTTAAGTCGATTCGATAACAAATGACGAAAACGGACTGATTTCTCAGGTTTTCACTACATATGAACACTTTTCACATTCTGACGTGCAACTCGGCTGCTAGTCCTCCTTTCATGCAGAATCTTAAGGTACTAGCTCATGTCCAAGGTACCGAAGCCAGCTAAAAAGTCAATAATCGATACCTAAAACTTGAATTGTTCTACTTCTTACTGGCCATTGGATCAACTTAGAAGCTTCATCTGTGTTCTACTTTGGTGATTTTAGTGTCTCCGCATACCGCAGCACGCCACATAGCTTTGCAGACGATAAGTACAACCGTTTCAGAGAGAAGAGCGGCCAATGTGACGATCTGGCTTTAAGTCCATTCGATAACAAATGTAGAAAACGGACGGATTTCTCAGGTTTTTAATACATATGAACACTTTTCACATTCTCCCGTGCAACTCGGCTGCTAGTCGTCCTTTCATGCAGAAGCTTAAGGTCCTAGCACATGTCCAAGGCACCAAAGCCAGCTAAAAAGTCAATAACCGATACCTAAAACTTGAATTGTACTACTTCTTACTGGCTATTACATCATCATAGGGGCTTCATCTGTGTTCTACTATGGTGCTTTTAGTTACTCCGAATACCGCAGTACGCGACATAGCTTTGCAGACGATAAGTACAACCGTTTCAGAGAGAAGAGCGGCCAATGTGACGATCTGGATTTAAGTCGATTCGATAACCAATGATGAAAACGGACGGATTTCTCAGGTTTTTACTACATATGAACACTTTTCACATTCTCCCGTGCAACTCGGCTGCTAGTCCTCCTTTCATGCAGAATCTTAAGGTCCAAGCTCATGTCCAAGGCACCAAAGCCAGCTAAAAAGTCAATAATCAATACCTAAAACTTGAATTGTACTACTTCTTACTGGCTATTACATCAACTTAGAAGCTTCATCTGTGTTCTATTAAGGTGCTTTTAGTGTCTCCGCATACCGCAGCACGCGACATAGTTTTGCAGTCGATAAGTACAACCGTTTCAGAGAGAAGGGCGGCCAATGTGACGATCTGGCTTTAAGTCCATTCGATAACAAATGACGAAAACGGACGGATTTCTCAGGTTTTTACTACATATGAACACTTTTCACATTCTCCCGTGCAACTCGGCTGCTAGTCCACGTTTCATGCAAAATCTTAAGGTCCTAGCTCATGTCCAATGCACCAAAGCCAGCTAAAAAGTCAATAATCGGTACCTAAAACTTGAATTGTACTACTTCTTACTGGATATTACATCAACTTAGAAGCTTCATCTGTGTTCTACTGTGGTGATTTTAGTGTCACCGCATACCGCAGCACGTGACATAGCTTTGCAGGCGATAAGTACAACCGTTTCAGAGAGAAGAGCAGCCAATGTGACGATCTGGCTTTAAGTCGATTCGATACTAATTGACGAAAACGGATGGATTTCTAAGGTTTTTACTACATATGAACACTTTTCACATTCTCCCGTGCAACTCGGCTGCTAGTCCTCCTTTCATGAAGAATGTTAAGGTCCTAGCTCATGTCCAAGGCACCAAAGCCAGCTAAAATGTCAATAATCGATACCTTAAACTTGAATTGTACTACTTCTTACTGGGTATTACATCAACTTAGAAGCTTCATCTGTGTTCTAGTATGCTGCTTTTAGTGTCTCCACATGCCGCAGCACGCGACATAGCTTTGAGGACGATAAGTACAACCGTTTCAGAGAGAAGAGAGGCCAATGTGACGATCTGGCTTTAAGTCGATTCGATAACAAATGACGAAAAAGGACGGATTTCTAAGGTTATTACTACATATGAACACTTTTCACATTCTCCCGTGCAACTCGGCTGCTAGTCCTCCTTTCATGCAGAATCGTAAGGTCCTAGCTCATGTCCAAGGCACCAAAGCCAGCTAAAAGGTCCATATTCAATACCTAAAACTTGAATTGTACTACTTCTTCCTGGCTATTACATCAACTTAGAAGCTTGATCTGTGTTCTACTATGGTGCTTTTAGTGTCTCAGCATGCCGCAGCACGCGACATAGCTTTTCAGACGATAAGTACAACCGTTTCAGAGAGAAGGGCGGCCAATGTGACGTTCTGTCTTTAAGTCGATTCGATAACAAATGACGAAAACGGACGGATTACTCATGTTTTTACTACATATGAACACATTTCACATTCTCCCGCGCAACTCTGCTGCTAGTCCTCCTTTCATGCAGAATCTTAAAGTCCTAGCTCATGTCCAAGGCACCAAAGCCAGCTAAAAAGTCAATAATCGATACCTAAAACTTGAATTGTTCTACTTCTTACTGGCTATTGCATCAACTTAGAATCTTCATCTGAGTTCTACTATGGTGATTTTAGTGTCTCCGCATACCGCAGCACGCGACATAGCTTTGCAGACGACAAGTACTACCGTTTCAGAGAGAAGAGCGGCCAATGTGACGATCTGGCTTTAAGTCGATTCGATAACAAATGACGAAAACGGACGGATTTCTCAGGTTTTTACTACATATGAACACTTTTCACATTCTCCCGTGCAACTCGGCTGCTAGTCCTCCTTTCATGCAGAATGTCAAGGTCCTAGCTCATGGCCAAGGCACCAAAGCCAGTTAAAAAGTCAATAATCGAAACCTAAAACTTCAATTGTACTACTTCTTACTGGCTATTACATCAACTTAGAAGCTTCGTCTGTGTTCTACTATGGTGCTTTTCCTGTTTCCGCCTACGGCAACACGTGACATAGCTTTGCAGCCGATAAGTACAACCGTTTCAGAGAGAAGAGCGGCCAATGTGACGATCTGGCTTTAAGTCGATTCGATAACAAATGACGAAAAAGGACGGATTTCTCAGGTTATTACTACATATGAACACTTTTCACATTCTCCCGTGGAACTCGGCTGCTAGTCCTCCTTTCATGAAGCATGTTAAGGTCCTAGCTCATGTCCAAGCGTCCAAAGCCAGCTAAAAAGTCAATAATCGATACCTCAAACTTGAATTGTACTACTTCTTACTGGGTATTACATCAACTTAGAAGCTTCATCTGTGTTCTACTATGGTGCTTTTAGTGTCTCCGCATACCGCAGCACGCGACATAGTTTTGCAGACGATAAGTACAACCGTTTCAGAGAGAAGAGCGGCCAATGTGACAATGTGGCTTTAAGTCGATTCGATAACAAATGACGAAAACGGACGGATTTCTCAGGTTTTTACTACATATGAACACTTTTCACATTCTCCCGTGCAACTCGGCTGCTAGTCCTCCTTTTATGCAGAATCTTAAAGTCCTAGCTCATGTCCAAGGCACGAAAGCCAGCTAAAAAGTCAATAATCGATATCTAAATCTTGAATTGGACTACTTCTTACTGGCTATTACATCAACTTAGAAGCTTCATCTGTGTTCTACTATGGTGCTTTTCCTGTTTCCGCCTACGGCAACACGCGACATAGCTTTGCAGACGATAAGCACAACCGTTTCCGGGAGAAGAGCGGCCAATGTGACGATCTGGCTTTAAGTCGATTCGCTAACAAATGACGAAAAAGGACGGATTTCTAAGGTTATTACTAAATATGAACACTTTTCACATTCTCCCGTGCAACTCGGCTGCTAGTCCTCCTTTCATGCAGAATCTTAAGGTCCTAGCTCATGTCCAAGGCACCAAAGCCAGCTAAAAAGTCAATTATCGATTCCTAAAACTTGAATTGTACTACTTCTTACTGGCTATTACATCAACTTAGATGCTTCATCTGTGTTCTACTATGGTGATTTTAGTGTCTCCACATACCGCTGCACGCGACATAGCTTTGCAGACGATATGTACAAACGTTTCAGAGAGAAGAGCGGCCAATGTGACCATCTGGCTTTAAGTAGATTCGATAACAAATGACGAAAACGGACGGATTTCTCAGGTTTTTACTACATATGAACACTTTTCACATTCTGACGTGCAACTCGGCTGCTAGTCCTCCTTTCATGCAGAATCCTAAGGTCCTAGCTCATGTCCAAGGTACCGAAGCCAGCTAAAAAGACAATAATCGATACCTAAAACTTGAATTGTTCTACTTCTTACTCTCTATTGCACCAACTTAGAAGCTTCACCTGTGTTCTACTATGGTGATTTTAGTGTCTCCGCATACCGCAGCACGCGACATAGCTTTGCAGACGATAAGTACAACCGTTTCAGAGAGAAGAGCGGCCAATGTGACGATCTGGCTTTAAGTCGATTCGATAACAAATGACGAAAACGGACGGATGTCTCAGGTTTTTACTACATATGAACACTTTCCACATTCTCCCGTGCAACTCGGCTGCTAGTCCTCCTTTCATGCAGAATGTCAAGGTCCTAGCTCATGACCAAGGCACCAAAGCCAGTTAAAAAGTCAATAATCGATACCTAAAACTTGAATTGTACTACTTCTTACTGGCTATTACATCAACTTAGAAGCTTCGTCTGTGTTCTACTATGGTGCTTTTCCTGTTTCCGCATACGGCAACACGTGACGTAGCTTTGCAGACGATAAGTACAACCGTTTCAGAGAGAAGAGCGGCCAATGTGACGATCTGGCTTTAAGTCGATTGGATAACAAATGACGAAAAAGGATGGATTTCACAGGTTATTACTACATATGAACACTTTTCACATTCTCCCGTGCAACTCGGCTGCTAGTCCTCCTTTCATGCAGAATCTTAAGGTCCTAGCTCATGTCCAAGGCACCAAAGCCAGCTAAAAAGTCAATATTCGATACCTAAAACTTGAATTGTACTACTTCTTATGGGTATTACATCAACTTAGAAGCTTCATCTGTGTTCTATTAAGGTGCTTTTAGTGTCTCCACATACCGCAGCACGCGACATAGCTTTGCAGACGATAAGTACAACCGTTTCAGAGAGAAGAGCGGCCAATGTGACGATCTGGCTTTACGTCGATTCGATAACAAATGACGAAAACGGACGGATTTCTCAGGTTTTTACTACATATGAAACCTTTTGACATTCTCCCGTGCAACTCGGTTGCTAGTCCTCCTTTCATGCAGAATCTTAAGGTCCTAGCTCATGTCCAAGGCACCAAAGCCAGCTAAAAAGTCAATAATAGATACCTAAAACTTGAATTGTACTACTTCTTACTGGCTATTACATCATCTTAGGAGCTTCATCTGTGTTCTACTGTGGTGCTTTTAGTGTCTCCGAATACCGCAGTACGCGACATAGCTTTGCAGACGATAAGTACAACCGTTTCAGAGAGAAGAGCGGCCAATGTGACGATCTGGCTTTAAGTCGATTCGATAACAAATGACGAAAACGAACGGATTTCTCAGGTTTTTACTACATATGACCACTTTTCACATTCTCCCGTGCAACTCGGCTGCTAGTCCTCCTTTCGTGCAGAATCTTAAGGTCCTAGCTCATGTCCAAGGCACCAAAGCCAGCTAAAAAGTCAATAATCAATACCTAAAACTTGAATTGTTCTACTTCTTACTGGATATTACATCAACTTAGAAGCTTCATCTGTGTTCTACTACGGTGCTTTTAGTTTCTCCGCATACCGCAGCACGCGACATAGTTTTGCAGACGATAAGTACAACCATTTCAGAGAGAGGAGCTGCCAATGTGACGATCTGGCTTTAAGTCGATTCGATAACAAATGACGAAAAAGGACGGATTTCTCAGGTTATTACTACATATGAACACTTTTCACATTCTCCCGTGCAACTCGGCTGCGAGTCCTCCTGTTATGCAGAATCTTAAAGTCCTAGCTCATGTCCAAGGCACCAAAGCCAGCTAAAAAGTCAATAATCGATACCTAAAACTTGAATTGGACTACTTCTTACTGGGTATTACATCAACTTAGAAGCTTCATCTGTGTTCTATTATGTTGCTTTTCCTGTTTCCGCCTACGGCAACACGCGACATAGCTTTGCAGACGATAAGTACAACCGTTTCAGAGAGAAGAGCGGCCAATGTGACGATCTGGCTTTAAGTCGATTCGATAACAAATGAGGAAAACGGACGGATTTCTCAGGTTTTTACTACATATGAACACTTTTCACATTCTCCCGTGCAACTCGGCTGCTAGTCCTCCTTTCATGCAGAATCTTAAGGTCCTAGCTCATGTACAAGGCACCAAAGCCAGCTAAAAAGTCAATAACCGATACCTAAAACTTGAATTGTACTACTTCTTACTGGCTATTACATCATCTTATGAGCTTCATCTGTGTTCTACTATGGTGCTTTTAGTGTCTCCGAATACCGCAGTACGCGACATAGCTTTGCAGACGTAAGTACAACCGTTTCAGAGAGAAGAGCGGCCAATGTGACGATCTGGCTTTAAGTCGATTCGATAACAAATGACGAAAACGAACGGATTTCTCAGGTTTTTACTACATATGACCACTTTTCACATTCTCCCGTGCAACTCGGCTGCTAGTCCTCCTTTCATGCAGAATCTTAAGGTCCTAGCTCTTGTCCAAGGCACCAAAGCCAGCTAAAAAGTCAATAATCAATACTTAAAACTTGAATTGTACTACTTCTTACTGGCTATTACATCACCTTAGAAGCTTCACCTGTGTTCTACTACGGTGCTTTTAGTTTCTCCGCATACCGCAGCACGCGACATAGTTTTGCAGACGATAAGTACAACCATTTCAGAGAGAGGAGCTGCCAATGTGACGATCTGGCTTTAAGTCGATTCGATAACAAATGACGAAAAAGGACGGATTTCTCAGGTTATTACCACATATGCACACTTTTCACATTCTCCCGTGCAACTCGGCTGCTAGTCCTCCTATTATGCAGAATCTTAAAGTCCTAGCTCATGTCCAAGGCACCAAAGCCAGCTAAAAAGTCAATAATCGATACCTAAAACTTGAATTGGACTACTTCTTACTGGGTATTACATCAACTTAGAAGCTTCATCTGTGTTCTATTATGGTGCTTTTCCTGTTTCCGCCTACGGCAACTCGCGACATAGCTTTGCAGCCGATAAGTACAACCGTTTCAGAGAGAAGAGCGGCCAATGTGACGATCTGGCTTTAAGTCGATTCGATAACAAATGAGGAAAACGGACGGATTTCTCAGGTTTTTACTACATATGAACACTTTTCACATTCTCCCGTGCAACTCGGCTGCTAGTCCTCCTTTCATGCAGAATCTTAAGGTCCTAGCTCATGTCCAAGGCAGCAAAGCCAGCTAAAAAGTCAATAACCGATACCTAAAACTTGAATTGTACTTCTTCTTACTGGCTATTACATCATCTTAGAAGCTTCATCTGTGTTCTACTATGGTGCTTTTAGTGTCTCCGAATACCGCAGCACGCGACATAGCTTTGCAGACGATAAGTACATCCGTTTCAAAGAGAAGAGCGGCCAATGTGACGATCTGGCTTTAAGTCGATTCGATAACAAATGACGAAAACGGACGGATTTCTCAGGTTTTTACTACATATGAACACTTTTCACATTCTCCCGTGCAACTCGGCTGCTTGTCCTCCTTTCATGCAGAATCTTAAGGTCCTAGCTCATGTCCAAGGCACCAAAGCCAGCTAAAAAGTCAATAATCGATACATAAAACTTGAATTGTACTACTTCTTTCTGGCTATTACATCAACTTAGAAGATTCATCTGTGTTCTACTACGGTGCTTTTAGTTTCTCCGCATACCGCAGCACGCGACATAGTTTTGCAGACGATAAGTACAACCGTTTCAGAGAGAAGAGCGGCCAATGTGACGATCTGGCTTTAAGTCGATTAATAACAAATGACGAAAACGGACGGATTTCTCAGGTTTTTACTACATATGAACACTTTTCACATTCTCCCGTGGAACTCGGCTGCTAGTCCACCTTTCATGCAGAATCTTAAGGTTCTAGCTCATGTCCAATGCACCAAAGCCAGCTAAAAAGACAATAATCGATACCTAAAACTTGAATTGTACTACTTCTTACTGGCTATTACATCAACTTAGAAGCTTCGTCTGTGTTCTACTATGGTGCTTTTAGTGTCTCCACATAGCGCAGCACGCGACATAGCTTTGCAGACGATAAGTACAACCGTTTCAGAGAGAAGAGCGGCCAATGTGACGATCTGGCTTTACGTCGATTCGATAACAAATGACGAAAACGGACGGATTTCTCAGGTTTTTACTACATATGAACCCTTTTGACATTCTCCCGTGCAACTCGGTTGCTAGTCCTCCTTTCATGCAGAATCTTAAGGTCCTAGCTCATGTCCAAGGCACCAAAGCCAGCTAAAAAGTCAATAACCGATACCTAAAACTTGAATTGTACTACATCTTACTGGCTATTACATCATCTTAGGAGCTTCATCTGTGTTCTACTATGGTGCTTTTAGTGTCTCCGAATACCGCAGTACGCGACATAGTTTTGCAGACGATAAGTACAACCGTTTCAGAGAGAAGAGCGGCCAATGTGACAATCTGGCTTTAAGTCGATTCGATAACAAATGACGAAAACGAACGGATTTCTCAGGTTTTTACTACATATGACCACTTTTCACATTCTCCCGTGCAACTCGGCTGCTAGTCCTCCTTTCATGCAGAATCTTAAGGTCCTAGCTCATGTCCAAGGCACCAAAGCCAGCTAAAAAGTCAATAATCAATACCTAAAACTTGAATTGTACTACTTCTTACTGGCTATTACATCAACTTAGAAGCTTCACCTGTGTTATACTACGGTGCTTTTAGTTTCTCCGCATACCGCAGCACGCGACATAGTTTTGCAGACGATAAGTACAACCATTTCAGAGAGAGGAGCTGCACAATGTGACGATCTGGCTTTAAGTCGATTCGATAACAAATGACGAAAAAGGACGGATTTCTCAGGTTATTACTACATATGAACACTTTTCACATTCTCCCGTGCAACTCGGCTGCTAGTCCTCCTATTATGCAGAATCTTAAAGTGCTAGCTCATGTCCAAGGCACCAAAGCCAGCTAAAAAGTCAATAATCGATACCTAAAACTTGAATTGGACTACTTCTTACTGGGTATTACATCAACTTAGAAGCTTCATCTGTGTTCTATTATGGTGCTTTTCCTGTTTCCGCCTACGGCAACTCGCGACATAGCTTTGCAGCCGATAAGTACAACCGTTTCAGAGAGAAGAGCGGCCAATGTGACGATCTGGCTTTAAGTCGATTCGATAACAAATGACGAAAACGGACGGATTTCTAAGGTTTTTACTACATTTGAACAGTTTTCACATTCTCCCGTGCAACTCGGCTGCTAGTCCACCTTTCATGCAGAATATTAAGGTCCTAGCTCATGTCCAATGCACCAAAGCCAGCTAAAAAGTCAATAATCTTTACCTAAAACTTGAATTGTACTACTTCTTACTGGATATTACATCAACTTAGAAGCTTCATCTGTGTTCTACTGTGGTGATTTTAGTGTCTCCGCATACCGCAGCACGTGACATAGCTTTGCAGACGATAAGTACAACCGTTTCAGAGAGAAGAGCGGCCAATGTGACGATCTGGCTTTAAGTCGATTCGATAACAAATGACGAAAAAGGATGGATTTCACAGGTTATTACTACATATGAACACTTTTCACATTCTCCCGTGCAACTCGGCTGCTAGTCCTCCTTTCATGCAGAATCTTAAGGTCCTAGCTCATGTCCAAGGCACCAAAGCCAGCTAAAAAGTCAATATTCGATACCTAAAACTTGAATTGTACTACTTCTTATGGGTATTACATCAACTTAGAAGCTTCATCTGTGTTCTATTAAGGTGCTTTTAGTGTCTCCACATACCGCAGCACGCGACATAGCTTTGCAGACGATAAGTACAACCGTTTCAGAGAGAAGAGCGGCCAATGTGACGATCTGGCTTTACGTCGATTCGATAACAAATGACGAAAACGGACGGATTTCTCAGGTTTTTACTACATATGAACCCTTTTGACATTCTCCCGTGCAACTCGGTTGCTAGTCCTCCTTTCATGCAGAATCTTAAGGTCCTAGCTCATGTCCAAGGCACCAAAGCATGCTAAAAAGTCAATAATAGATACCTAAAACTTGAATTGTACTACTTCTTACTGGCTATTACATCATCTTAGGAGCTTCATCTGTGTTCTACTGTGGTGCTTTTAGTGTCTCCGAATACCGCAGTACGCGACATAGCTTTGCAGACGATAAGTACAACCGTTTCAGAGAGAAGAGCGGCCAATGTGACGATCTGGATTTAAGTCGATTCGATAACAAATGACGAAAACGAACGGATTTCTCAGGTTTTTACTACATATGACCACTTTTCACATTCTCCCGTGCAACTCGGCTGCTAGTCCTCCTTTCGTGCAGAATCTTAAGGTCCTAGCTCATGTCCAAGGCACCAAAGCCAGCTAAAAAGTCAATAATCAATACCTAAAACTTGAATTGTTCTACTTCTTACTGGATATTACATCAACTTAGAAGCTTCATCTGTGTTCTACTACGGTGCTTTTAGTTTCTCCGCATACCGCAGCACGCGACATAGTTTTGCAGACGATAAGTACAACCATTTCAGAGAGAGGAGCTGCCAATGTGACGATCTGGCTTTAAGTCGATTCGATAACAAATGACGAAAAAGGACGGATTTCTCAGGTTATTACTACATATGAACACTTTTCACATTCTCCCGTGCAACTCGGCTGCGAGTCCTCCTGTTATGCAGAATCTTAAAATCCTAGCTCATGTCCAAGGCACCAAAGCCAGCTAAAAAGTCAATAATCGATACCTAAAACTTGAATTGGACTACTTCTTACTGGGTATTACATCAACTTAGAAGCTTCATCTGTGTTCTATTATGTTGCTTTTCCTGTTTCCGCCTACGGCAACACGCGACATAGCTTTGCAGACGATAAGTACAACCGTTTCAGAGAGAAGAGCGGCCAATGTGACGATCTGGCTTTAAGTCGATTCGATAACAAATGAGGAAAACGGACGGATTTCTCAGGTTTTTACTACATATGAACACTTTTCACATTCTCCCGTGCAACTCGGCTGCTAGTCCTCCTTTCATGCAGAATCTTAAGGTCCTAGCTCATGTACAAGGCACCAAAGCCAGCTAAAAAGTCAATAACCGATACCTAAAACTTGAATTGTACTACTTCTTACTGGCTATTACATCATCTTATGAGCTTCATCTGTGTTCTACTATGGTGCTTTTAGTGTCTCCGAATACCGCAGTACGCGACATAGCTTTGCAGACGTAAGTACAACCGTTTCAGAGAGAAGAGCGGCCAATGTGACGATCTGGCTTTAAGTCGATTCGATAACAAATGACGAAAACGAACGGATTTCTCAGGTTTTTACTACATATGACCACTTTTCACATTCTCCCGTGCAACTCGGCTGCTAGTCCTCCTTTCATGCAGAATCTTAAGGTCCTAGCTCATGTCCAAGGCACCAAAGCCAGCTAAAAAGTCAATAATCAATACTTAAAACTTGAATTGTACTACTTCTTACTGGCTATTACATCACCTTAGAAGCTTCACCTGTGTTCTACTACGGTGCTTTTAGTTTCTCCGCATACCGCAGCACGCGACATAGTTTTGCAGACGATAAGTACAACCATTTCAGAGAGAGGAGCTGCCAATGTGACGATCTGGCTTTAAGTCGATTCGATAACAAATGACGAAAAAGGACGGATTTCTCAGGTTATTACCACATATGCACACTTTTCACATTCTCCCGTGCAACTCGGCTGCTAGTCCTCCTATTATGCAGAATCTTAAAGTCCTAGCTCATGTCCAAGGCACCAAAGCCAGCTAAAAAGTCAATAATCGATACCTAAAACTTGAATTGGACTACTTCTTACTGGGTATTACATCAACTTAGAAGCTTCATCTGTGTTCTATTATGGTGCTTTTCCTGTTTCCGCCTACGGCAACTCGCGACATAGCTTTGCAGCCGATAAGTACAACCGTTTCAGAGAGAAGAGCGGCCAATGTGACGATCTGGCTTTAAGTCGATTCGATAACAAATGAGGAAAACGGACGGATTTCTCAGGTTTTTACTACATATGAACACTTTTCACATTCTCCCGTGCAACTCGGCTGCTAGT